>NC_069785.1:105372094-105972094 GCF_027406575.1 Nycticebus coucang
CTTTAAAGGTCTGGATCAAATGCCACCAGCCAGAAACTGACCCTGGAATTCCATAAAGAGGCCCCAGGCCTTTCAAGGAGCAACCTCAGAGCAGTTCAATGATCCGGAAGGGACCAGTGCCCAGGGTGATGGGCCAGGAGGTGGAACTTTACAGCTCTCCTGGCACCTACAATCTGCAGTAACCTTCTTATAGTCACAAGATACCCTTACCATAAAATGCTATTTCCCCACCCACTGAGATGGTCTGTTAGTGCTAGTCTAAAAGGAAACTCTCTAGCCTGTTATCACAGAATGCCAGTTGGGCCACCCCCACTCTCCGCCTATCTCCCCCAGCAGAAAGCCAACAGAACGCCTCTGCTTTAGAGTCCTGTTTTCCAGGGCCACAAGTTCCCAGCTCTCCTGGCATGTGACCTTCTGCCCTGCTGAAGACCACCAGTCTGTTAGTGTCCAGGATCCTAGAGCCTTGCAAGGGTTATGGCAGCCACTCCACCCTGATGCCTCCCATTCACGCGCTCCATCCCTCACCTCCAGCCCCATGCTGACATCCCATCCCAGTGCTACACCTAGTGACACCTGACACTGAGGTCTTCATCTGCAACCGCTGACAAATCCCTCCAGCACTCTTTCCAGGCCCCCACAGACCAAAGTGCCTAATTCTTTAAATTCTTCAAGAACCCAAAGGCAGCATGAGTGGCCTCATAGCACAGTTAGGAAAACTATTAATCCTTCCTCGACCTGCCTGGCCTTTGAGCTCTGTGAGAAACCTTTAGCCTCCACAGGGATCTGCCCAGATGCTCAGGAAGCCCGGCACACCTCACACCTGGCTTCCCTAAAGTAGCATCATTCTGGCCCATGTCTCCTCTTAGGAACCTGGTTCTCCTAACCTTGCAGCTGAGGGAAATCTTTCTGGCCTAAATCCCTGACCTGGGCCCTGGTCACTATGGCTCTAGTATTTATTTTGGTAGCAGAACACGTAGCCTCTTCCCCCACTGTGCTGCAAGAAGACTGGGGTAGGGGGGCAATAGCCACTGCTAGCTCAAAGGAGATCTGTGCCATATGAAATAAAATAGGGCTGGAAGAAGAGTTAAAGGTCACATCCCATAAATTTCACCTGCTCATTTCTTCATCTGGGATGCCAAACTCACTCCCAGGCAACCTCCCACATTTTCACTTTTAAGCTAAAGCCTTCCTGACCCTCCCGCAAGAACCCATCAGTGCCTACATGAGACCCCTGACCCTTCAATCACAGCTATGGCCACAGAGCCCTGAGGCTGACTAGCTCCTGGGGCTGCATTCCTGGAAGAGATCCCAACACCAGGGACAGCACCATCTACCCTCGTCCTTCCTCTGCCAGCACAGGGCACAGACAGAGTGAATGCCAGCCAGAGGTGGGCAAAAGCTCATGAAGGCAGGTACAGCCAGTTCAAGGCAAAGGGGTCAGAACTACAGAAATGGAAGAAATACCTCTTCTGAGGCTGAGCAGGGGCAAAGACTAAGTTCTGAGATGTAAGGGGAGAGGACATAAATCACTCTTTCCAATGCTCAGGCTTCCAGAAAGTATTTCTCTATTGACCTAATTCATTAAGGCTTTTCTCTACCAACTTATTTTCTGCTGGTTAAAGGAGGAAGTCCTTCAGCTCAGCTTTTAGATAGTTACAAAATCTTCCAAATGGAGGCTGTTGCATCAGTGCCAACAGAACTCTCAAGAATAACAGACTTGCCTGAGCGACAGTGAGACCCCGACTCATGAAAAAAATGGAAAAACCCAGCCGGGCGCCGCGGGGAGCACCTGTAATCCCAGCGGCTTCCGGAGGCTGAGGCAGCGGGGTACCCGCAGCCCGAGTCTGAGGTTGTGGTGAGCTACCACGCCCACTGCACTCTGCTCAGGGGCATAGGATGGAACCCTGTCTCAACAACAACAAAAAAAAGAATAACAGTAGCAAAAGATCTTATACACAACACACACCTTCAGCTGGTGCTTCTAACAGCAGTCAGTTGCCAAGCTCGGACCCAGTGAGGCCCACCAGAACATCCCACACATGGCCACTAGACACCTGTGACTACCGAGTATTTGAAATGTTGCTATCATGCACAGGAAGTGAATTTTTAATTTAATTTTAATTAATTTAAATAGCCAAATTTAGACAGAGGCTACTGGACCGGACAATGCAGCTCCAAGTTCTAACTGCCCAGGAATGTGCTGGGGAAGTGAAGGACTGGGCAAGTGAAGCCACAGCAGCTCACATACGTGCCCAAGGCCCCAGAGGAATGGAGCTCATGGCCACCTCAGAGGGCAACCCAGGCCTCCTGAAAATTAACAATGCTCTGGCCTTGGGTCTGGAACAAGTACAGTCACAGACGGCTGTTCCTGTCTTACAGGTATCTCTGGGCCCTGACATTTAGTCATTTGACAAAGATGAGGTGACTTCATTTCTGTGCCATGCCTCATGCATGGATCAGTGAAGACACAAAGGTAAATCACTCAGCGTCCTGGCCGAGGGAGCGCACAGCCTGCACGCCAAGGGGAAGGCAAATGCAGGAGGCTGGGATGGGCAGCAAGTGACCTTGAGAGGCATGGGCCAGATCACCTTCTGGGTTGCCCTCCAAGGTGGCTATATGCCCCTTCCTCTGGAGGACTAACTGTCATCCAAAAATCTCTCAGTTTCTCTTCTCATCACATAGCATCATTGCTAAGAGATGACTGCCCAACCAGAACTGTATTTGCCAGTCCTCTTTACACCCAGATTTGCGACATGACTAGTCTCACCAATGCGACATGAGCAGAAGTGACATGTGTGGCTACTGAGCCCAGGCTTTTAAGAAGCAGGTGGGCCTTTCTCATCCCTTCCTTCTTTTGGAGATTCTCAAGCCCTCAGGGAAGGTAGAAAAATGACAAGAAAGAGAGAGCCTAGATTCCCAAGTCCCACCAAAGAAGAAAGCTCCCCACCAGCCTTCTCTAGGTTATAAGAATAAACTGTTGTGGTAAGCCACTGACGTCTGGAGGGTATTTGTTACAGCAGCTTGTGTTCCTTCCCTAGTACACCACACAAAGTACAACTCTGGTCTTCCTGATACAGGCACATCATTTAAACAGGGAGGCACACATCATCCATACTTCAGGAAAGATTGGACTCAGTGGGAATGAAGGAGCAGAGCAAGATATGAGAGAAAGTACTGTAGGGATCTGGCTGAAGAACAGAAAGGAAAATTGGAAGGAGAACACAGCATCCCTTCAGGACTGGAGTTGAAGAAAGAGGTAAAGCCAACACATGCTGGATGGATGATGCCTCTGCTCACCAGCCAGACAGAGGCCAATGAGGAGGAACCCACTAGGCTTCAGTGGGCCTGTCACTGTTAATGTCCACTCACCTGGGTGAGAGCCGTGACCCTGTTCCCCATTTCTGGGAGAATGGGGGGTTCATCGCCCACTTGAAAGTCAAAGTAGACGGTCTTGTGAGAGAAAGTAGAAAACTCATTACTGAAGCAAAACTGATAAACGCCCTTGACCTCAGCCCGGTGCGTGAAGCTGTCGTACTGCTTCTTGGTTTCCCTGTAGATGATGTTCCCCAGTGGGTCCTCCACATAGCAGTCAACATCATAGTGGCCTCCAGTGATGACCTAACAACCACAAAACGTCTGCTGTTATTAGAGGGACAGTCACCATTTACCAATGGACCTTGGTTATAGCCACTGCCTGCCTGTGTGAACATACCTTACCAGTTTGAGCATGTCATGATCAGACTCTACAAACACTTCTGTCACAGCATCTTCACAGCCTTCTCAGGCAGGTGCTCTGCCACTTCCCAGTTCAGAGGCTGAGCAAGGTGAACTGGGTAAACTGTCCATGATCACACTGCTTGAAAGTGAAAAGGCTAAAATTTGAATTTAAATCTGCCTGACTCCGAAATTTTGTCCTGCAAGAGAACAATGAGACTGATTTTCCCCATTTTACAGGACAGAAAACTGAAGCTCCAAGGAAAGTGGCAGAACTGGGATCTGACCGCAGGGCTGCTGGCTCCAGTGCCCAAACGCTAATGCAGGTGAGCATACCCCAGGGTAACTGCTCTTCCTAGTACGGGGTTGACAAAGTTTTCAGAAACAGGAGCAAGATGAAAGGAGGGATGCCCAGGAAACTATCTGAAGGCTTCTTTCTGTTTGTTCAAGAGGTAACAGAAGACATGTAGCAAGTCACTTCTTTAGGGCACTGTCACCCAATAGCTGCCTGACTCTGGACAAGTTACTTTACTCTCTGAAAATGTGTCTGCATCAATAAAATGTCTTCATCTATAAAACATTAATAGTACTATTTACCTCATAGGATTGAGGTAAGGATTACAGGAAATCCTCAGACCACAAACTGGCCCTCTGGGGGTGATGGTGGAGAAGTGGAATCTGGTTTGGGGCCAGCTGGGAGCACAAGCAGGTGGAATGCACACTACACTTACTCCTTTTCTCTTCCAGCAGGAGACTGGAGCTGCGAGCAAGCACCATTCCCAACTTGCTGAGTGGTTCTAGTAACTGTTAATAATATTATTACTGATGGAATACAAGGAGAAGATAAGTACAGATTGAAGCATTCAAAGAATCAGTGAGTGTCAGAGGAGAGCAAGTTCTCAGGAATCATTTAGTTCAAACTTTCTTTGTAAATATAAGAAAAGTTAAGACCTATACAGAGCAAAATCACACAGGCAGGCAGTGGCTATAACCACGGTCCATCAAAGGACACAGTCAACATCTGCTTCTGAACTTAAAATATCCCTTGTCTAGACAAAAGTTACTAGTCCTGTTCAGCAAGCTTTACATAAAGTAGCGAGTGTCTTATTGCAGAGGGTGTTTAAATCCATGCTGGACATCCCTTGACAGGGGATTTCTGCCCTGGAAATAGCTAAATGACATCTCAGTGCCCTCCAGCCACAAAATTATCTCTCTCTCTCTTTTTTTTTTTTTGTAATGGCACTTAGGCCACAATTTGCATGTTATCCACACGGATATGAAAATAGACAGATCAGTGACTGGGACTAGCACACCTGAAGCTGTCTCCAAGCACAAGCCTTCTCCAGTGCCTCTACCCCAGAGGAACCGGCCACTAGCTTGCTCCCATTCATGCTGCCCATTCCTCCTCATTTCTGGAATGCCTGCCAGCATTCCAGAAGGTTATCTGAGTATGACGTTCACTCGGTCCTATCTGAATCTGCTCATTAATCCTTATACCTACTCCCCACGACTGTAAGCCAAGATATCTCTCAAAGGTGACAGGAGTACAGGAGCTGGGCTTTTCTGAGCCATATGGCAAGGGCCCAGTCTTGCAGCCACACCATCATTCCTTGTAAACAGTGCCAGGATGCAAAGGCTGTGCTGAGCCCTCCTTTCCAAAGCATTCATGGGTACACTCACCCCCGACTTCAACGTTAATAAATGTAGGTTGGTAGGAACAAAACTATGAACCTTTTCCTCTATTTCCATTTTTCAGTACTTGCAGTATCAGGGTGGTCAAAACAGACGGGACAGACTGCGAGCCTGTGCCCAGCCAATCAGAATTGGCTGTCGTTAGATTCCCAAGAGCCTAGGGCAGGTCATGCTGGCCAACATCCAGGGATGCGGGACCGCCTGGGCCATCCCCATCCCGGCACTCACCTGCTGCGCTCACTAACTCCCCCTCTCAGCCGGCGCGTCTCAGCGGTGCTCCCACTGACAAACGTTCCTCCTCAAGGGGAAGGAAACTGGTTTCTGGGGACTGCCCTCCTCCGCAGCTTCTTGGACTAATTCCAGCCATTCTGGTCAGGGGCGGACAAGCACCCCGTGAGACCCGGGAGCGGGAGGGAGAAGGGAGAGCAGCCGGGCGCCGCGCCTCACCTGGTAATCCAAGGAGAACTTGACGCCTTGGTCCACCTCCTCGTGGAAGCACTGCTTGGCGTTGTCCGGCAGCTCGAAGGTGAGCTCGGCGCCCCGGAGCTGCTCGACCTGGAGCAGGAGCAGCAGCAGGAGCAGCGAGGAAGCGGAGCGAGGGACCGCGCTGCCCATGATGTCCCCAATCCCGTCGGTGGGCCGCGGCTTTGGTGTCTGGGGCGGCAGAAGCCGGTAACCGGGAGGATGTGCCGGGACAGACGTGGCGCCAGCTGGCCGCTCCGCTTCCGGGAGCGCGGAACGCTCAGTGCGCAGCCGCGCGCCCCGGGGTGGGCCTGGGCCCCTTCCGTCCGCTGCGCGTGCGCGTTGTCTGGGCTGGGCGAGGGAACACGCCCCGTCCCCGTCCAGCCCCGGCCCGCCCGGCTGGGAAGCTGAATCTGGGTGGAGGGGCTGCCTAGCCGACGTGCTGGTCCCAGGAAGGGCCGTTCCAAAGCACCTTCCCGCACCCACAGGGCTGAGCACCCCCGGCTCGGCCCGGGCCGGCACAGCCCAGCCTCTCAGGCTGCTGCAGCGCCAAGCACGTGGTATTTTACTTGGTACAGGCTCTGCGTACAAGTCTCAGCTCCTCTGGAGACTCAGTCTCCTTGTGTAGAAAGGGGCAGGTGAGGGCGGGATGAAAGAGGGTAAAGGAACCCAATTGCCACTCCCTTCTTCACTTTCTTCCCCTTCCCAAAGTGTACACCAGCTCTGGGAACACAGGAGTGTGCTCACACGCAGACGCTCTCTTGAAAACACCAGTGAAGTCTCTCACTCAGCGATTTCAGATACGTTTTGGCCGTCAAGATTCGTTAAAAAATTCTTCTCGCACAAAACTGTCATTCTTTCACTTTGACTTCTTCAAAGCACTGAAAGTTTGATTTAATGCCTTATCCTTGACCATTGACTTAAGTTTTTTTTTGTATAATCATAACTATGGGGTTTTATACGTTTTTGTATTCACTGTGATCCAATAAGGAGAAAAGACACAGATTGTGATATAGCTCAACAATAAAGAATGTTTTCACGAGACACGGTGTGTCTTAATTTCAGCAAAGACTTTTACTGCCCTTACAGATCTCCACTGGGCATATTTGACCATGGATTGACATGCTAATGAGTGTGGAAGCGCTGTATATGCTGTGAAATGACATCACCTGTCAAACAGTTGTTAAAACTATTTCCTGGCCCTGTGCCAGACTTGGAAGAGGTGTTTATGTGTCCCTTGACACCTTCCCTAGCTCTGTCCTATAACGTTATTTTTAGAAACTGATGGACGGCATGGAAGTAATAATTATTTGATCTAGATGCACCAAGTGAAGGAACAAGTGACAGGGTAAGACCAAGATTACCTTGGCCAGCAAGAGTGCTAGGCTAAGACTAATGAAAAGAAATTTCTTCAGCTTAGGTATTAAGTCCTAAATTTAAGTTCCAGGAAAACACCTACACAAGTTCAGGGGCCGGGAGCCTGATGTGATAGTAGCTCAACTCAGAGTAAGCAGATTGATAATTAACAGCAAGCTGAATATATGACAATAGGAATGCCTGAACTAAATAAAGGAAACCTGACTTGGGCTGGGTTAAAAAAAAAGAAGCAGCAGCACAGCATTGTTTTGGCACCTACTGTGTGAAAAGTATTGTTACTGAAGGTAACTGTCCTACTGTAACACAATGATCAGGTCACATCTGCCCTACTTTTTTGGGGGAGAGGGGAACATTAACAAAATAGGGGGAAGAGTCATAGAAAGGCAATTAGATGGAGACCCGTGTAATAAATATCCAGGAAGCTTCTCAAACAAGGTGAAGTCAAAGGAAAAACGACTTAACCTGGAAGAGTAAAAACGACGATGCAAATGGCAGCTGCTTACACACCTCATATTCTTTATATTACTTGATCTTCACTAATAACTGTGCAAAATGTACTTTTTCCCACCTGACAGAAGGGGAAGAAACTCAGGAAGAACCTCAGGAAGTTTAATTAACATTTATGTTTCTGTTAACTTTGGTTGGGCCTCAGTGGCTTAAAGCAACAATGATTATATGGATCAGCTGAGTTCTTCAGCTTCAGCTGGTTCTGCCCAGGTCTCGTCAGGCAGCTGTATGGAGGAGGGTCTTCTGGGTTAGGAGGTCCAGATTGCCCACTCTCCTGTCTGGCAGCAGATACCAGCTGTTGGCTGGAGTACCGTGGTTCCCTTCAGAACATCCTTTTATCTTTCGTAGGCTAGATTACTTCCTTATATGGCAGGCTCAGAGCAGCATCCCAAGAGGACCAAGTCAGTAGCCACAAGGCCCTTGAGACCAAGCTCCGGAATTTTCCCAGCATTTTCTCCACATTTTATTGGCCAAAGCAAATCCTAGGAAGGAGCATCAGTGATGGGAAGAATTTGTGGCAATTAAATAATCTGCCATAATAGAGAAACTCACTCAGCGTGTCCATGGCTAAGCCAGGAAGTGAACTCAGACCTGCTAAATTCTAAAGGCTATGTGCTTCACCCAAATACACTGCCTCCACTCATACTTCAGGGGACATTTGTCCCACATGTTCCAAATGGCAAAACTTGGGCCAAAGCATGAACCAGATACTGAGGAACATTTCAGCTCAACATAAATGACTTTCTGTAACTAGAGCTTTCAAAGAAAATCAAAAGAAAAGCAAAGTTCAAGCAGACACAGGTGAACAACCAACCACTTAGGGTTCTGTAAAGATGATTCATGAACTGGGTGACAGATGACCTCTAAGGTTCCTTCCAACTTTTATATCTTACAACATATGGTAGAAGATACTAAAAGTAGAAAAACTTGAAAGAAAAATTAAAAAATGTTACCTGTCCATTTCAGTCCTGGGCTGACTTCTATGAAAGTATTTAAAATGGTAAATAAAAGGAAGTTTCTTAATAAATGCAGAAAAGAAGCATGTGACAAATTCAACACTCATTCATTACTTTTTAAAAACTCTTAGCAAACCAGAAAGAATAACTATCCCAATGTCGTGGAAACTTGGAGCAAACCTCATGACTAATGATAAACATTAAAATCTTTTTCTTTGAAATAGGGAATAAGGCATAAATGCCTGCTGCCACAATGGCTTATTCAGCATTATTCCAGAAGTTCTAGGCAGAGAGGTAAAGCAAGAAAAAGAAATAAAAGGATAAGAATTGGAAATATAAAGGTCGGAATAGTGCTTATCTCTGAAGGGAAGGAGGCAGTATTCAGAAGCGGCAACCAAAGTGAACTCATGATGTTCACATTACAACTTTTGTTGGACTTTACATCCGTGTTGTGTGACTTCTCTGTATGTGTACAGATCCTCCTACACTTACAATAAGGTTATATCTGGATAAACCCATCATAAATTGAACGTATTGCAAGTTGAGTGTGGACAGTATAAAGTAGACCCAGCTGAGCCCTAGAGCAGGACTTCTTCATTGCTTCATGTACCAGCAGCACTCCTCAGCATGCTATTAAGATTTTGAAACAAAATCAATGTTTATCTGTATCTCATAGATGTAATTTATGGTGAGGAAAGAAAGATATAGTCACTGTGTGGATTGACTAAAGCAGACATAAGTTTGCGGACTCCTCATGTTGCCAAGGAGCTATAACATGTTTCCCTGAATAAAGCAAACAGAAAAAGGAGACACACAGTGCCCTTCTGAGACTTACTAGCTTCTCCAGAACAATTGTTTCTGTGGCTGTCAAGTATTTAACAGGAGAGTTAAAAACATGTTTTGGCGCTGCCAACTGCACACACTTGCTTATGACTTTTGGGGGAAGAGGGGGTCCAAAGAGATAGAAGCAGGAAGTAGAATGATGGTTTCCAGGGGCAGAGATAGGAAGTGGAGGAAATGTCAGTCAAATGATAAAAAATTCCAATTTGCCAAGAGGAATTAGTTCAAGAGATTTAGTGTAAAACTTGGTCACTATAGTTAATAACCAAGTGGTCTATACCTCAATTTGCTGAGGGTACATTTTAAGTGTTCTAACACACACACACAAAAATTATATGTAAGGTAATATATATGTTAATTGGCTCAATTTAACCATGCCACAATTATGCACATTTCAAAACATCATGTTGTTCACCACAAATATAGACATCTTTTGTCAATTTAAAAATAATAAATTTAAATTTAAAAAATAAACAGTTTAATCCTTGAGCCTTGAACAAAAAAGCATTGTAAATGCAGAATGATCTTAAAAAACTGAAAAGACATTTGCAATTCATATATTATGTTAGATTCATGGCAGTGATTTATATTCTCCCTGGCATGTGGGAAAAGGAAACACTGAAATCTTAAGGACAGAAGGAAAATAACCCATATGTCCACTTGCCATTCATGAATTATATATACTTTTTCCTTGTGCTCAAAATTAAAAAAAATTTTTTGTAACCATTACATCTTTGTTTCTGTAGAAATAATTTTAATTTATTCTCCTCTAAAATAAAGGAAAAAGAAAGATCATCTAACTCTCTTAACTACAATATAGTGGAGAAATGGAAAGAGAATGGAATTTGGGATCCAAAATCTTGTGTTTATGGCATTAATTTCTTGACATCCTGTCCCTTTCAGGGAGTCTGAAGTTTAAGGACTGGGTGAGTTGATACCCAAGGTTTTCCTGTTCCAATTAGTAATACTTTTAATTATTTCAAACAGAGAACTTGGTCTTCTTGTCTTTAAATTTAAAGACAAAGAAAAAGAAAGAAGTGGAGAAAGAGAGGAAGAATAAAGAAAGGGAGAGAGGGAGGAAGGAAAAAGGAAAGACGAGAAACCCCACCTTGTCTCTATATTAGGACAGAGTAGTCTCCGCTGCAATAAAAGTCAAAATCGCAGAGCTCAGCAGTTTATTTTGTGGCCACCCTGTGCTTTTGTTGTGGGTTGCAGGACAGAGACCTCCTCCACACAGTCATTCAGGAACTCTGGCTGACAGAGCTCCCCCATCTTGAAATTGTTACATCTGAAACACACATCTCTTCAGTCACAGCCACAGGGGAAGAGAGTGTGATGGTTTCACACCAGCGATAAATGCCTCTGCTCAAAAGAGACACACCCATCAGTGCGTTCACAGTCCGCCATCTTGAACCCATTTCGTGGCCTTCCTATCCCAGCGTGAGTAGGAAGATTTGTCTTCCTGTGTCCAGAATGAAAAGAGAACTGGATATTGGTAAACACGAGTTAAATCTTCCACATTACAGTAAAACTAATAATAATAATAAACATAAAGACTTGTAGTTTCTGGTAAAGACAGTTTAGATTATTTGAATACAAATTCCTCCCGAAAACAATAAAAAATACAACTTTAAAAATATTTCCTGGAAAGCGTCAAAGAACTGACAAGATACTGCAGAATTACTAAGCCAAAACTGAAGGTAAAACAATAATCTGGAAAGAGAGGTGTTCTCCAAAGTTACTTTTTCTTCACCAAGCCTGAACATTTTGAATTATCATGTTTATAGCCTCACAGGGAGAGTGAGCTGAAAACTCAGCCTTATGGAAGGTGTCGATTCATCCTGTCACTTTCCTGCTCAAACATTGTCAACCACATTAAATTCAAACTCCTTATGGTCCAGAAGCATTTCATCCCTTCTCGTCCTAACAATCCCAACCTGTCCTAACTATCAGCTCTATGCTAGTAAGACCATAGTCTCTAGTCGGGCCCCACATATTACGGTCATTTCTATCCCCATGCTTGTGTTGTTTATATATTCTGAATGGTCTCCTAGTTCCATTTTGGACACCTATTCCACTCCCTCCCCCTGGAAAACCTCTCCCTCTTCTTATGATGTTTATATAATCATTATTTCCCTTTATATAATCATTCTTTCATTCTCCCTTCTGTATCAGAGGAGCTCCTTATAGTAGTTTGGTAAAAATTGAAGTATAATTGACATACTATAACCTGTGTATACTTGAAGTGCATGATTAGGTAAGTTTTCACATATGCATACACCTGGGCAGTCATCATCAAAATCATGACATACACACAGCCATTTCCCCTCAATCTTTTTCCAGTCTTTTGTAATCACTACAGGCTAAGAAGAATTAAAAAATGTGAGCTGCTGTGCATGAAAGAGGGATAATTCTACAGCCAGATTTATTCTCTCTAGACCCTTCTCTGGGGATCAGGCCTGAGAGACTTTACCTGAGATCACATCCTTGCTGGGCTCTGTCCCTTCTCGCTGCTGCTTCCCTACCTTCCTAAGAGGATTTTCTAGAGAGCATTCCCTCAGTAAATCTCAGTAGCAGAATCTCTATCCTCACTATTGCTTTTAGTGAACCCAACCTAAGAAACCCTGTAACACTTAAGTAAAACACTCAGTATTTAAAATTCTGAAGCTCAGGTACTTGATAAAAGAGAGGGCTCTAGCTCAACGCTGTCTGGATTACAATCCCAGACCACCGCTTCCCAGCTGTGTGACCTTAAGCAAGGCAGTGAGTCTCTGTGTCCTAGTTTCCTCATTTGAAAATTATGATAGCAAGTGTCCCTGTGTAATACACACATGCAGGCATGTGAACACACACACAATTCCACCTGGCTCAGATATGTTAACCAACAAGATCACTTGCCAAAAAAAAAAAAAAAAAAAGATGTGACCAACTACACAATCAAGAAACAACTCACTTCAAACTTAAACTTTTCCAGAAAAGTTTATATATTCCAGAGAATATAAAATAAGGTGTTATGTTCCAACTCATTTTATGAGGCTAATTAAGCCTGATGTCAAAGCTAGACAGAGTATAAGAAGGGGAAACTCTAGGCCAATCTCATTTACAAGTACAAATGCAAAGCGTCATAATTAACATATGAGTCCTGATTTTGTCTTAGGGATTAGTTAAGGGATCCAGCATAAGCCAATCAGCACATGGCTTTTTCTTTAGATTTTAGGATGCATGCTATGAAATAAGGATCCGATTTCATTTTTGTTTCACATGGAAACAATTTGTCTCAGCATCATTTATTAATCTGCGAGGAGACTTCTATCATACCTAAAATTCCATCTATATGAGGTCTTGTTCTAGGCCCTCTACTCTGTTTGGGGGGAGGGGATCAGTTCATCTATTGTTGAATTTTATCACACTATTTTAATTGTTATAACTTAAAAAATCTTGTCTTCTTGTACCATAATCCTCTCAATCTTGTTATTATTCTTCAAAATTGTCTTAGCTGTTTTCAGCTCTTTTTCTCCTATATGAATTATAGAATCCTTTCTTCATTCTTTTTAGGTTTGGGGTGTTTTTCGTTTGTTTGTTTTGTTTTTTTGAGACATAATCTCCCTCTGTTGCCCAGGCTAGAGTGCTGTGGTGTCATCATAGCTCACAGCAACCTCACACTCCTGGGCTCAATCAATTCTCCTGCCTCATGAGCCTCCAGAGCAGCTGGGACTACAGGTGCCCACCATAATGCCTGACTAATTTTTCTATTTTTAGTAGAAATGGGTCTCGATCATGCTCAGGCTGTTCTCAAACTCCTGAGCTCCAGTCATCTTCTCACCTTGGCCTCCCAGAGTACTGGGATTACAGGTATGAGCCTCTGTTGCCAGCTCCTTTCATCATCCTTAATGAAAAATCTCATGAATATTTTTATTGTAATCACTTTAAGAAAAATCTAGTTTTGCTACCTATCAGCAATATCTGATTGCATAGGAAAGACTGTCATATGCACAATAGCAACAAAAATATATAAAATAGGATGAAAAAGAAATGTATACAATCTCTATAAAGAAAACTAAATACTTTATGAGGATTAAAATGAATTTGATTTGTATTTTAGAGCAACAATTCATATTAGAAGATTTAATATTTTAAAAATGTTAATTAGAACCAAAATAACTAAACAATGTTGTAGAATCCCAATAATAACCCCAGTATAATTTTACTACTTAATAAAATGATTGTTTAGGAAACAATTCGTCCAAAGAAGAAAATCGAGAGTGGCCTTGGCCCATGACTTGTGAAAGTGAGTTAAAACTCTGCAGTAATAAAAACAGTGCTATGATACTGGTACAGAAAGACAAATGTGTCAATAGAATATTATAGAATGAAAAGAACGGGATGGGATGGGGTGGAGGAGTTTAGAAATAGACTCAAGAATTTTAAAATAAAGAATTTAGCATAATATAAAGATGACATTTCAAGTCAGTGAGTGATATAAGGATGTTTTTTATTTTAAGTAGTTTAAATAACACAAGAGTGTGTTCTCACATAATGGAAGGTCCAGAGGTGTTGTGGTCCCAGCATCATCTGGCCCCAGGTCCTTTTCTCCATTCTTCTGACTCTGCCCTCCTCTGCTTTATTCTTAGACTACATTTTCCTTTGTCACAAGAAGATTGTCACACCACATAACAAATAAACAGACATGTTTGTTTGGTCATGTCCAGTGGAAGGAAGAGAAAATCTTTCCTTTAGTCAGGGGATGAAGGTCCTTTCCTTCAGTCGAATTGGTCTGACATAGGTCACATACCAATCTCTGGATCAAAGGTCGTGACAAGGGAAAAGCCATGTGCTTATTGGCTCATGCTGGATCCCTTAACCAAGCCCTGGTGACGAGAATGGGATCACCACAAGCAACTGAGACCAATCAGCACTTTCCTTTGAGCTGGGTATGGAGTCAGCTTCCCTTGAGTCAAAAGGGTCCTCAAAGATATAGGGTGGCTACATGCACAAAGTCAGGATCTGATAAGAAGGAGGAGAAAGGAAGAATCAAACTGAGTAGGCAACCAACAATGCCTACCACAAAATAAATAAATAAATAAATAAATAAATAAGGATTAAATACTCATTAAATGTATGGAAAAATAAAAAATTAATTTAAGCCCTTATCTCTCACCATATGAGAAATATTTTCTTCCCCAGATAGTAATATCTATGATTCTGGGCCCATCGTGCCATGTGGACCTCTGCCAGAGAAGACAGAGGACTCCAGAAGGGAAACCCAGGGGGACTTCTATCATTAGGCTGTTTATTTAGATAGGTTCATGTTATCAGGACCTTAAGCTCTTCTGTCCTTTCGTCCTTCCTCTTCTCTTCCATTTCCCCCTAATCCTCATGCATAAGAATGACCCCCTTCTCCAATGAGCACCACCGGATTTTAACCTTGTGATTTCAAAAGACCCGCCTTCATAGTAAGTCCAGTAGAATGAACCACAAGCTCACTCACTGTCAAGCGAGGAGTCCAGGTGACACTTGTCAGACTCTTTTACCTGTACTGCACTAATCAGATATTATCACAACTGTAAAGCACTAACGTGCTTTCATTTCCTGAGATCCATTCCTTATTTTTAAAGTCCATCCCAGGCAAACTGAAGTGTGATGTGGAGCCTACCTTTCCTACTTGTATGCATGCTGTTTTACAACTTGGACTCAAGGACACAGAATACTACAAATTTCTCTACATGGCATTTGGATGTAAGAAATGCTACATTTCTTTACTTGTCTAAATAAAATTAAAATGGATCTTTGCTCCATCTCCTTTTAAAAATGATGACAAAAATGTCCATCACAGTTACTGTGGAATCCTCCCCTCTCTGTTCTGTGGAGGTCTTCAGCAGTTCACAGTGAAAGATTTACATGATGGTACCCAGAGATGAATCCCTGATGGGAGTGGAGAAGTTTAGGCCAGCTTTATTGAAAGGGAAGATGACCCACCTGGGAAGTACAAAGATGGAGTCCATACCTGGGGGCAGTTAGAGACCCCTTTTATATGGGGCTCCAGTGGGTGGACACATTCCAGCTTGTTTGGAAAGTTAGGGTCTTTTGGCAGGAACTTCTCAGGGGGTGGGCTAGCCAGATCCCTGTGTCTTGTCTTAGGAGGACGGGAGGAGGAGGAAGATGGGAAAGGGTTTGTATATGGTTGCATTAGCACTCCCCACCCCTCTCCCCTACCACCTCAACACCCAGCATGCAGGTCAGGAAGTGCTTGTATCTTCATGTTCATTAATAACCATGCTGATGTGTTCAATACCTAACCTTCATGTTTTCTTCGAAGCAGATGACTCAGATGCCTTCCTTCCATGGTTGACCTAGGCCCAGCCTACCAAGATGTACCTCCTTAAGGTTTTCTTCCAAAAGGGAGAGAGCTATATTCAAGGGACATCAAACAGCTAAGTCTTTTATCAATCTTGGGAATTTGCTGTCTCCTCAAAGGTTGGCCACTTTGGCCTGACCCCCATCGTGTCTCCCACCTTCCCCACCACGTTCTTCTCCTCCTTATAATCCCTCCTCAAAAAATTTAGAAACAATATTTTCATCTCTTTCCTAAAGATAGAAGTTAGAGGAAAGACATGCTGAAGCCAGTCCTTTGTTTTTTTCTTTCTTTTTTTTTTTTTTTTTAACTTACTTCATTTAGTAGTCCAGGGAAGAACCTAAGGGTGAGGTGCAGAACTGTCTGAGGATGGGGATCTGGGTACAATTTGCAGCACAGCACAGGAGTTTAAGAGACCAATGAGACCCTCCAGCTAGTTCATTGTTGCTTGCTGCCTTACCCCTGAATGAGAACTAATGGAAATTGGTTTATATTAATACTCATGGACATTAGGGGCCAAGGAAGGATATCCAGCCACCAACAGTAAGTTCCTACTACTAGCAGATAGCCCATGGCCCTGGGGAAACCTGAGTAGGAGGGGGCAAGTACAGAAACTCACCCCTGGCAGTGGCAATGCACCTTCTCATTCATTGTGCATGATTTTTATAAACCAAGAGAGAGACCCCAGACTTGTGTAATTCATATTTAGTTTTTTAAATTATACGGACATAAAATATTGGATGTTTTCTAATTAGGCAGTCATGTCAAACTCATCATAAGTAAAAGATAATATTTATAATAGAGATTTCACTGAGAAAACTGGAAAATACTGTCGAAGGATTGCAATGTGTTTTTTATTGGCTATTTTAAGTATCTAGATCATTTCAGTACAGATGTTGATCATAATACATCTTTGAGCACATTTTCAGCTTGAGACTAGGATGTAACACTGTAGAGAACCAGGCAAAGCAGCACACAGCACATCGTAAATACCAACACACGCAAAGGAGGTCAGACACAACCTGCGAGGACCATCTGATGAATTCTAAGGGAATTGACGATGGGCTTTTTTGTTTTAAAAAAAAAAAATTGTTTTGGAATGTCTAGAAATTAAATTAAAGTTCCAGACTTTAAATTTTAAGCTCACATTCTATAATATATTTTGATAAACAGTCCAGAGAATCTTAAGTAGATGAATTATGAAACTATACTTTGCAGCTAACTTACATGTTGTAGTGACTCTGGGATTCCAAAAGGACGAGCTAACCTCTGTTCTAGTAAGCATGTTTGAATCTAAAATATGCTTTTGAAAACACATTCTTGTGAAGTTCACAGACATAGACAAAACTGCTTATTTATGCATAACTCATGATAAAGTATTTTGGTCATTGTACTAGTTTAGAACAGTCTAATCCAACTGGTGCATTGTCAGGGAGTGATAACAATGTTAAGGGACTATCCTGATGACTGTCTAGGGAAAGGCCACTGCGGAGGTCATGGCTGACTTGTGCAGGCAATGCATGGCATGAGAGTGCCTGATGTGACACATTTATGCAGTGGACCAGCTATCTTGAATGAAAGGCTCATCCTTTTTGGTGTTTTCGCCTAGCTAATTACTATAATTACTACTTAGGATATATTAGGCTTCCAAATCTTAGCTAAAGGTTTTTAAAAAGTGTTCCTATGCAGTGCCTTGCTATCTCCACACTACTAGGAGAAGTTAGTTTTAACCGACATGAACAACAGTTGGAAAAGTACTTAAAATGTGTAGAGTGCGTGTGCATGCACACATGTGTGCATTTAGTCAGTTGCTGAGAACAATAGCTGTGTGTAGGATTCTGTCTTTAAAACTTTGAAGAGTTGTTTCTTTGCCCATGATCACATCTACTTAGTAAGAACTGTTAATGATTAAATGGTTCTGGAAAGTGTAAGGTAATCTGCACCAAACCAAGTTAATGAGCTGTAGATTTTCTCTAGTTTATGTGCTTTTCATCCCATCTTCTTCCCTTCCTGCAAATTATGAGACCATCAGCACTCGAGTTTGAGTGTGTTTGCCATACTAAAGACTGGAGCTAGCATTGATTAGTCACATTACCAAAGCACAACCTGAATTGTAAAGTTACTGGGAGAGTCTGGCTGGCCAACCAGCATCTACACCTTCATGTGACTTTCTTGTTCTTGATGTATTTCTACCTTGTACAAAATAGTGCTAGCCCAGTGGAGAACATCTGAGATGATATGGCCCCCAGGAGATGTCTGGCCATGTCTGGAGACATTTTTGGTTGTCAGGACTGAGGGGAAGGTGTTACTGCCATCTGGTGGGTGGAGGCCTGAGGTGCTGCTAAACATCCTGCAGCAAAGAACTACCCAGCCCTAAATGTCAATAGGACTGAGGTTGAAAAAGAGCCTGCCCTAAAGGAATCACTTAAAAATAAGCATTTTGTTTTGTTTATAACCATCTTTGTCACTTTTTTTTTTGATTTCTAATAATATCATTTATAGAGATGGTGTAATATGTAGAGCTTACATGGCAGGATTTTATTTTTTTACTTTATAAATGAGTTTAGAGATCAATATTTATAAAATCAGCAGTATCTCAAGGAGATACTTGAATTTTTCAGCTAGAATTTATTCCATTTTGTGCATATTCATTGGTTTAGATATTGCTTCAGAGGTCTCAAGAAATAAAATTGGTTGCCTCTTACCCGACTTCTGCCTGCACCAGGCACTTTCATACACTCCATTCTTTAATCCACACTACTACCTTGCAAGAAAAAGCATTACTAATTCCATTTTGTAGATGAGGGAACAGAACCTCGGAGAAATTAAGCTACCTCCTCAAAGTCATATATCTGGTAAATGATGAAACAAGAACCCAAACAAACCTGTCAGACACAGTCTTTACACTTCCTTGCATGTGCTATCCCCAGGAACTGCTGGACTTAATCACAGAACAAATTTGTCTCATTAACGTGAGAGGAAAAGTAAATGGGAAAATATCCACAAATGTATTCATCTAAAATGTGGCTACATAATACAGAGCCTCTGCTTCCCTTTTTGAGTTTGTTCAGAGTAGCTTCAAAGGATTGTGTAGGTTATCTCCATGCATCTCCCATCATCTAGATAATTCAGGCAGAGAAGAAATTAGATTATTCTCAGATTACCTAGATAACTGAAGGGGAAATGACAGCTTGCATTCCCTAAAATTTTCAGGCTGCAAAGTGAAATGGTTTCCACTGCTTTTAACCTGAAAACAATCTCTATGCCTTTTAGTCTATGCACATTCCACCATCATTTGTCATTCTGATTTGGTAGATTTCATAGAGTTTTAAGAATAATCAAGAAATGCTTCTTATGGGTCTATTCTGTATTTGTGTCAAGTCCAACTCTAAATTAGTTAACCTTGACTGTTTTTCACAAGATTTCAACACAGAGCCTATGTAAGGGTGGGAGTCTGAGGAACATTTCACTTCTGGGGCAAGATTCATCTCTAAGGTGCTACCATGACACATCAGAATTTGTGGACCATGTAAATGTGGTATCTGGGTGCTCAATACATACAAATTAGTATGTGAACAAAGTATATTACTGGAGAGCTGTACCATCTCAACCATACTATGCATGGCCTTATTCTGACAAAGCAGGACTCACAAGCCAAAACTACTTTGATGGGGGATTTCTTTGTCTACCCATCAAAAAGAACCCAGATACTCATATTTACTTGATGAGGTTTTTTTTTTTTGAGATTTTTGCATGTTCAAAAAAATGTTAAAGCCTCATTTTCTATGTAGGTACTTTGTAGAACTATTAAAAATGACATACTCCAAATACCTTCTTGTGATTTAATTTCTTGTTTTCTGTTTGATAGAAAATTACTGGTGGCCACAGCCTAGATTATTGTACCTGCTGTGTTACCTTCAGATGCCAAAGGTTTTCTTCCTTTAACAAATTTTTAAAAATTTATCTCCAAAGCCCAATTATCCTGAACTATTTTCAATAGGCCTATAAAAACTCGGGGATTACTTCAGAAGTGAAGTGGCATCCTGCTTCCAGAGCTTCTGAAGTGGCCACGTACCCAACATTAATACATGATTGAGAGGCAGAGAATCCACATGGCTGTGTTGGTCTGGAGATCATGGTCCCTTCATAGATTTTTAAAAAATAATAAAAATAAAAATAAAAAATAAAAAAAATGCCTTTCTAGAAGCTCCTAGGTCATGATTTCTTCAAAGTCCGACAGCTGCTTCATCTGTTCAATTTGCATAGAATGCCTTCTGAGGAGCTTCTTTTTACTTCTCAAATCAACTCTCTTTGGTGAACTTGGAGCAACAGGAACCATTGACTTTAAGCCACTAGCAAGGGGGGAGGAAGGTTTGCAGCTAGATCTGATATCCGGGATAGGTGGGTTCAGATTCACATTTAAAGGAGGAAGGAAGCCAGGCCGAGCGTGAGAGAGACGGTCTAGGAGCAGAGTTCCAGAGCCTCGTCTTTCTAAAAGATGTGGTGGCCTTCGGCGTGCTGAGCTGGGGGATGTGCTGAGTACAGTGTCCAGGGACTCCCGAGAGCCATGGAAAAGAGCCAAGTGGGAGCTGTTGAGCTTCTTTCTGTCTAAGGGTCCTTTGCCAGATTCAAGGGAAATGGAGTTGGGCGGGTCAGCCCCTGGCTGTAAATCTAAATCATAGAGGTCATTTTCCAGCTGTTTGAGAGCAGAGGGTCCCAATGGGCCCACACTACCCTTCTCTTGGTCAGCAGGGAGAGTTCCTCTTCTGGCCAGACGTGGGTTAGGAGCCTGGCCTTTCTCATAGGCTGCCTTCCAGGATGCTGGTGCTGAAGAGGCTGGAATCTTCAGAACCTGCTCCATGACCATGGGGAAGAGGGTAGGGTCTTTGCTATCAATACTGTTGGTTCTGGAGAGAGGCCTCCTCTTAGTGAAGAACACATCACTGATGCTTTTGAGAACCTCTTTGTCTGTGCTGGGGCTATGGGTCTCATCTTGGCGTGCTGAAGCTGCCAGCACTGAGGGAGCAATCAGGCCCCAGGGCTCAGACTGGAGCCTCTTCAGTTGGGGCAGACGGGCCCTTTTGAGACCACTGACTTTCCTGGTGGGTGACCCGGACTCATTAAGAACCTTGGGGGCATTGCAACCACTTGGATGCCCTGTTTGGAGGCTGAAGAAATCATCTTCCTTCTCACTGGATGGAAAGCCCAGGCCTGGAGCCTTCAGCTCAACATCAGAGGGGGACGCACACCGTGGAGGTGACTGCCTGTCTTCCACTTTGGGTGATGGGGGGACATTAAGATACTGTTTGGTGGTTTTGGTTCCCGCAGATGATTTGTCTGTTGTTATAATAATCACCTCCTTCCCTTTGGCTTTACAGGCATCAAGGAGATGTTTCAAAGCATCCTTGTCATCCGCATTTATTGCATAAACCAGAGCTGAAGCCCCAGTGCGGTCCTCAAGGCTGGGGTCTGCTCCATTCTCTAACAATAAGGAGACCACCTCTCCCCCAGCTCTTCTGATGCAAGCATGGATGAGCGCGGTCTTGCCAGACTTATCCTGGATGTTGGGGTCTGCCCTGTTGTCCAAAAGGTATTTCACCATTTTGGTCTTGCTGATGCTTTGCTGGTCCACGTGTTTGGTGATGCATGCCACCATGAGAGCTGTTTCACCTTTGTCGTTGCTTTCATTGATATATGCTCCCCCTTCAAGAAGCAGTCTGGTCAGCCGGAGCCTCCCTAGCCACACAGCCTTTAAAAGCGAGTTGCCATCAGTCCTCAGCTCCGTGTCATCATCCATCATACTGGCTCCAGTTTAGACTCTCTGAGCCACAATGGCAGTCAGACCTTGCAAGGGGAGAAGATGGGAAAATGTCATACATATATACTCTATAGGTGATCTGGGCAGCATGGTTATCACGGGGACTGAGGACAGTCATATCTCAGCCTGATTCCAAGTTATATCATCTTGGCAGAATTAACTAACATCTCTGGCTTAATTTCTTCCTCTGTAATGTGTGTTGGGAATGATAGTAGTAACCTACTTCATAGAGTCACTGAAGATTGCATAAGATACTCTGTGTCAATCACTTACCCACATGAAAAGCAGTTAAAATAACACCTAGTGTATAGTAAATATTTTTAAATGCAAGATGCTAAAGTGTTGACAGCACAATATTTATCACAAATGTTTCTACATTTCTAAGTTCCTGTACAAAAGGGGAAAGCTCTACTAAAAATAGAAAAATCAGCCATCATTGCGGTGGGTACCTATAGTCCCAGCTACTTAGAAGGCTGAGGCAGAGGATTGCTTGAGCCCAGAAGTTTGAGGTTGCTGTGAACCAGGCTGATTCCATGGCACTCTAGCGTGGACAGCAGAGTGAGACTGTCTCAAATAAAGGTGCAGGGATTGTATCTGCCTTATTTCCTCCTGTACCCTCAGCATTTAGCAGTGATTCCAACATAATGAACAGGTTACCTGATAAATGTGATGCTGTTAGTGGTGCTCATCAAAAAACTAGTCAGAAATATGCCAAAATATTTGTATTCATTCTGGATAATGGAATTGGGAATGGTTTCATTTTCTTTTTTTTTTTATTAAATCATAGCTGTGTACATTGATGTGATCATGGGGCATCATTCACTAGCTTCACAGAGGGAATGGTTTCATTTTCTTCTTTTTGCTGTATTCTCAAAATAAATATGCATCACTATTACAATGGGGGGAAACGGGAAAAGAAAATGTAAAACCAAACCAAACGGGCTATTGTGTCCCAGGTTGCAGTCTTCACTTTCCCCGCAGATGTCAGAATTCCTATTCTCCTTGCTCAGAAGAGCTTGAATAACACCATGCTGTATCTTTCCTTCTCGTTGAACTGGCAGGAAGCAGAGAAAGGAGAAAATTGTGCTTTTGTTCACAAATATTAGGAAATAAAGCTCAAACCAAAACTTTCTCAGCAGAGTTTGTCAAAACCTTATTTTCTGCTTGTTCTCTCCCTGTGTCAGTTCCTCAATTCCCAGACTCAGAACCTCCAACCTCTGTGTCACTTGAGAGGTCTTGCACAAATCAGGAGAGGAGGTCAGCCCAGCACTGATGCCCTGCCAGCCCACGGGCAGCACACTGGCCCACCTCTCTGCCAACACAGCCTTGCCACGTGGACTTTTTGTGGCGCCAGGCTTCTGCTACGAGATGGCATGTGTGGGCTACTTGCTGAGTTCCCTCCTCATCTGTTTCATGTCATTCTTGCTCTTGTTCTCCTACCCTGAACAGTTACTTATTGATTTAAATTCTTCAATTAAATTGGGAGGCAAAAGTTTTTCTTGGTTGAATTTGTAAGATGGATGTATACCTTTTTAAAAATCTTAATGTACAAATAGACACTTGATATTAAAAAAGCCCAAACCACCCATAAGTATATAACAAGGAAAAAGGCTCCTCTCCACACCCCTCACACATTCTTGAAGCCAGTCCCCTCTGATTAACAGTCCAGCGTGCATCTTTCTGCTTCTGATCATTTTCCGCTTATTCAAAGGCATTTTTCTGATAACACAGGTGTCTGATCTTGTTGTAATTGTGGTTATGTGTTTCTACTAGAATTTCTGCAAAACTACTACAATCTGAGGACACTGTGTTATTTTTTTTTTTTTTTTGAGACAGACTCTCACTTTGTCACCCTCAGTAGAGTGTTGTGGAGTCACAACTATAGCAACTTCAAACTCTCGGGCTCAAGTGATTCTCTTGTCTCAGCCTCCCAAGTAGTTGGGACTACAGGTGCCCTCCACAATGCCTGGCTTTTTTTAGAGTTGTGGTCTTGCTCTTGCTCAGGCTGGTTTGGAACCTGGGAGCTTAGGCTATCTACCCACCTCAACCTCCCAGAGTGCAAGGATTACAGGCATGAACCACTGCTCCCAGCCTGACACTGTGCTACATATATTGATCTCTGTTTCTGTCCCTCTGTTCCTTACTTCTTTCTCCTTCAATCTTTTACTGGTGTGTGTGTGTTAGAGAGAGAGAGATGGCCTTTCTCTCTCTTCTTTCCCCTTCACCACACCCAATGATTGTTGTGTTAAAGTCCAATGCATCGTGAGCTGACCAGTCTCCAACCTCTGGAGACTCAAAGCAGAATTTCCAAGGACTAAATAAACAAAAAGGAGTGTCCAGTGAAATCACACTTCTTTCCATTCCATTGAGGGGCCCTTCATCACCTGGCCCCAACTCATCTCTCCAGCATCCGCCTCTGCTACTCTCAATTTCACATTCTATCCACTTTGAAATCTCATCATTTCCTCAATGCACCACTTTTTATTTCTTTCCTCTTGGCACTGTTGACGTTTCTATCTCTAAGGCCTCCCTGCTCTTCCTTAATTATTCATCATCCCCCAAACTTCAGCTCAAATGTTACTTCCTTTGTAATCAAGAGTAAAATCACTCAAGATCATAGAGGAAGAGTTGGGTAAATGACTCATGCCCAGACTATATAAAGAACTCCCACAAATCACTTCCTCCCAAAGAGAATACACCAAATGACCAGTAAGCACATAAATAGATACTTGGCTTCATTAGCACTCAAGGAAAATGAAATTAAAGCACAGTGAAAATTCAGCCCTCACCAGAAGGGCTGAAGTTAGGCAGACTGACAACACCAAGAAGGACTGAAATGAGAAGCAGCAGGCACCTGTTAAGAGTATAAATTGGTACCCCTGAACTCGACTGCAGCTTTACATTCTGACCCAGTACTACCATGCCTGGGCTTATAGCTGTGGTAATTTGCAAAACATGGCCACAGAACCCTTCTATCCTGGTCTGTACAAGAGGAGGCAGCCTTGTGATTTTCTTTGCCTAATAAAATGTGGCAACAGTAACTTCATGTGACTTTTGGGGCAAAGCCTCAATAGATCTTACCACTTCCAAGTTTGCTCTCTTGGAACCCAGCTTCTCAGTAAGGAAGTCTGGGCTAACCTACTAAGAAGGGCACTTGGAGTTTCAGCTGATAGCCCAGCTAACCTGCAGAATGTGAGACTGTCCAGGTAGACCCCGCCCCCAGATGGCTGCATGTGAGTGAACCCACATGACAACAGAGGAAGAAACACCCAGAGCAGGAGCCACGTTGCACAAATATGAGCAAATAAATAATTATTGTGTTAAACCACTTATTTTTGTTTACAGCAATTGATTACTGATTAATAAATATACCAAAGGACATGAGGGGCACTATTCATAAAAGATGAAAACCAGAAACAACCCACCAAGAAGAAAACAAAGAAGTTGCAGTATATTCGTATCCTGTGTAGTAACACAGCATCTTTGCATTCCCTCCTTCTCTCTTACACATGTGCACACACACACACAACAGAACACACCAAAAGAAAAAGCAGGATGCTGCATCCTCTGCGTTCCTTAAGACCTTGCAACTTTCTTTATTAGAGTATTGATCCTTTTAATCATCTGGGTCAGCCTCCTCCACAAGACTCTGAGCTCCTCGAGGCAGGAAAACTGCCTTTTCCCCTTGTCAGCTGGGTGATAGATAATTGGAAAACAAGATGCAGGAAAAGATGGAGGAAAGTAAGGTGGGAAGGAGGAAAAATGGATGATTGTGTTACCTTTTATATTGTGTGTAGTGAAAATCACATACCTCTTCTCTACCTCAATCAAGGGAAAGAGAGAGGTAGGCAGGAAAGGAAGCCAAGAAGAAAAGAAGGAGGCAGAGAAGAAAGAAAGGGAGGAAAGAAAATGGCATATCTAGGAGATCACTTTTCTCCTTTCACTTGGAATCAGTGGCTACTTCCTCCCAGACGGTCAGGCCTTGTCCCTAATCAACCTCTCCACAGAATCCAAGGAGGGAGCAGGTTGGAGGCAAGGCAGCCAAGTTCTTTTCTGTGGCCTGTTAATATCTAGCCCACCCGTAGGTATTATAAAACATTCTGTGTGTACAGTGAGTTATTTTGTAAGTTGACTATGACCTTTTCCCACTGTGGGCCCCCCAACTGAAATTCCTTAAATGATGACAATGCGAGACCTTTGAGGACAGAATCAGGCCTTTACCTCACTCTTATAATCCAGACGAAATGTGCTGGGCTAACAGTAACTGTTGGTAGGCAGCATTTATCTTACTCTTTTCATTTCAAGAATACCAGATTTAAAACACTGTAGTTTACATGGCCAGTTGACAATGGCCTAACAATTTACACCAGATTCACTTCATGCCTCATCCCACACATCCTTAGCCATGTCCACTTCCCCTGTTCCTGAGCATTGGCCACTCACCCTACTTTATCACTTGAGTGGACTTAGTAAAGGCCACACCTTTCCCACACTCTTAGAGTCAGGTCGCTGCTGCTGCTGTCACTACTAAGGATGGTTTCAGCTAACCAGGAGAAACTGACCCTGGCCTGATCTTCTCCAGCAGCTGCCTAGAGACAGTAGATCACTCAACACTGAAGTGTGGAGAAGTTAACGATTGTAGAACAGAGGTTAACCAGTAGGTGTTAGATAAACTCTCCTCTTCACCCACCTTTTCCAAGGTACAACAGATTATGCAAATTCTACATGACTGAGCAATCAGTACACTTGTATTTGTGAAACTGAGCCTGGCTCTGGGTAACAAAGCCCCTTGTATTTGCTCTTTCCCCTTCCTTATCTCACTTTTCATTTTCCTTCATTCCTACTTCTCAGGACTTTACAACCAAATCAACTAGTAATATGTATGCTCTTACCCTGGACTGATGCCAACTGCCTTCTTTGAGCTGTAAAATGTGCCCTTCTCCCCCATTTCACAGATGAGGAAACCAAAGCCAAGAGTGAAAAAGTGGCTTGCCCATGGCCACACAGAAATCAGCAGGTGACTCTTTGGAGATTTCTTGCAAGCTGCAGTAACCCCTTCTTCCTAATTTTTATCCCCCCATGCAGAGGGGCTGATGAGTTTATAGTCAATGATCTGCCCCACATTCGTGGCCGACTCCACCTCAGGTGGAATTTGAGATTGAGACTGCAAGACGCCCAGTTATCATGAGCTGTTTATAAAAATTGAAGTGTTTGGAATTGTAAGGCTGCATTATGGACTAGACACATGCTGAGAAGCAGAAAAGATAATGTGCAGCAGGAGAGAAATGAAGCAAACACACTGAGAGTGTAGAGGAGAGATGGAGAGAGAGTTCTTCTCTCTCTTCTGAATTTCAGCTGCCTTTAGAGTCAGTAAACACCCTAGAAGCCTTTGAATAAATTAGCAAACTTTTCTTTATGGTAGTTTGAATTAATTTCTATTACTTATTCCAAGTAAACCTTGACTAAAACACTGGCCTTGCTTGCTCCTGCTTTTATTCCTTTATTCATCATCAAACCAATATCGACTATCCTACTCCATGCTAGGTGTTAAAGAGCGATACATCTAAAGATCATGAGAAAGATAAAGAAACAGCTGCTAAGGTATTTACAATCTAGAGGAAAGGAAAATGTGTATTTTAATAATAATAATAATAATAAACATTCATGGCATGCTTGCCATGTGCCAAACAACATGCTGGATACTATACACATTATGTTATCAACTCCTCACAGCAATACTATGAGGGAGATAGTATTATTATCCACATTTTATTAAAAATGAAACTGAGTTTCAGGGAGGAAAAGTTACCCCAAATCACCCAGGCAGTATGTTGTGGAGCTGGAATTCAAATCCAGGCAGTCTAACTCCAAAGACCATGCTCTTAGCCTCTACATGAAATAATTGTAGTACAATATAGTAAGTGTCAGAATGGAGGACACACATAAAGTGGGGAGACACGAGAGCCACAAGGGGCTGGGGCACAGGTTAGGGAAAGAGTCACAGGGGAACAGAAGTTAGTTGGCTCCTGGAAAGAAAATGCCTGGAATTTTGTTAACCCAAAAAGGGGAGGGCGTGACACTTAGGAGTGTCTACAAGCCCCAAAGGTAGCCTAGCACAGACATTTCAAGAACTTTGTGGTTTGTGTGTCATCCTGGTGGGAGTGGAGGGGTGCGGGGGGCACAGCTGGAACAAGAAAATATGGGGAGGTCTATCTACAGAGATCAAAGTCAAAGTTCCTGTGGCCTTTCCCTGAAGGCTGATGTTCACTATGTAGAAATGGGAAGCCAGTAAAGAGTTCTAAGGAAGAGAGTGACATGGTCATTGGCCACACTTGTGGCAGACAGATTGGCAGGCTGGGAGGTCACCAAGGAGCCTCCAAGAGATGAAGAGGACCAGAACACCACAGCAGGGAGACACAGGAAGAACCAAGCTGGAGAGAAGTTTGAAAGGTGGACCTGAATTTTACCCATTGGATGCGAGGGTCAACCAAAATCTAATTATCTTAATTTGAAATTGTATCTCCTATTGTATATCACAGAGAATAAGCATTGAGAACACCTCATACTGGGAAGATTAGACAAGTTAATAGTGTCTCTAAGCTTGTTGGAAGGAAACAAAGCAATTCTGATTGAAAATGGCTGACATATCCCCTGAATGCTAAAATCCCATCCACTTTGGCTACTCTGGGCACCCTATTTTTTAATCTCAAAAAATGAGCAGCCCCAAAGTGTTGTTTTGTTTTTTTTTTCTCTGTGTTTCAGAAGAAGAGTAAACTGTGAAGTGAGCACAATTAGCCTGGTTCCCACCCTATTGTGCTCCACCTCCCACAGTCACCCCCCTCTTTTGCCTATCTGGACTGCTGTCTGTCTAACTCATCTCTGCTGTAATGGAGAATAACATACCTTCCAGTGGCACAGAGGCTGGAAAAGAAATGCTAAAGACTAAAACATTACAACATCCAAAAATGAAAATGATGCCTTCTCTCATGAAGACAGGAGGTGAATGGAAATGTTTGCCATCTTTTCCTGAAGTCCTTTGATGTTTTATTGTCTGCAAAACAAAGTCATAATTTTTTGTTTGTTTTGTTTTGTTTTTATTGTTGGGGATTCATTGATGGTACAAGAACCCAGATTACACTGATTGTATTTGTTAGGTAAAGTCCCTCTTACAATTTGTTTTGTTTTGTTTTGTTTTGTTGGCAGAGTCTCACTCTGTCACCCCTGGGTAGAATGCTGTGGCACAGCAACCTCAAACTCTTGGGCTCAAGCAATCCTCTTGCCTCAGCCTCCCAAGTAGCTGGGAGTACAGGCCCCTGCCACAAGTTTTTTAGAGACAGGGTCTTGCTCTTGCTTTGGCTGGTCTCAAACTCCTGAGCTCAAGCAATCTACCCACTTCAGCCTCCAAGAGTGCTAGGATTACAGGTGTGAGCCACCGCACCTGACCAAAAGTCTTACATTTTTTAAGCAGTCATCTTGTCACCCTTTCTCAGATTAGTAAAAGGAAGTCTAGAAACAAGGATTTAGCCCTTTATCTCTCTGAATGCCCCCATGTTCATAAACCAATCCTCCCCTTCACTCATGTGTCTTCCCAGATCTTTGACCTGAATAGTATAGACCAAGACTATATATAAAGCCCTAACAGCCAATGTGACCCATAGTCATGTAGTCTTTGACCAGTACAGAGTTTTTTTTGGGGGGGGGATGGGGATTTATTTGAATATTTCAAGATGAATTATTTGTTGCTCAGTTTGAAAGGCCTTGCCATTCTCTGAAGTCTTACAGCTGCAAATTCACACATTCCAAGTTACTTACCTGGCCTATGTAGGATGTAGATTTGTGTACAAAAGTAAAATGTGTGAAATATAAGTCATGATGCTGTGGCTTTGTCCTTCACGTCATTTCTCAGCTGTTTACCTATTCAAAGTGTTTGGAAGCCCCGAATAAGCTAGTCCTTTTTGTAAACTTTAAAGTATGCTTATGTGAGCCATTATAAATTATGGAACTAACAATTACTTCAGTGCAAATACAATGCCATTCACTTTAGCCTCCCCTCCCTGAGTCACATTGAAATTGGATTCCATTAAATTTCCCTTGTTTAGAACAGTGAGGATCTCTCAAAGGGTTGAAGGACTACATTATGCAAAAGAAAAGGGTCTACAGATTTCCGTAAAGTTCCTCAGACACCCCCCACTAGTCTGAGGGAGCTTGTATATTTATTTATACTTACTTATATTTAGTGACACAGAGCAAATTTCTAGAACCATCTTTCTCATATATATATACACACACATATATATAAACATATATATATATAATTTTTTTCTGGCTGTGGTGTTAATCTTGTTTCTCTTCTATTTTCTTAATCTTGTGGCTTTTTATAAATGGCCTCAAATTCTTTATGGAACCAAACAGGATATAATCAATGAACCCTATTAGGTTGATCCATACGAAGTTATTGTTTCTGTAAGTCAAATGGTTTTTAAAAATCAATTTCACATATTCATAATACTTGCTAAATATATTTTAATGTTGTAATTGTTCCATAATCCAAGTTCATGAGGGTGCACCAAAGAGAGAGAGACAGGAGATCCGGATTCCCATCCCAACTCTGTTCCTAAGTACCCGAGGCAAGCATCATTCTGCAAAATGAGTAGCATTACCTCAGTTCTGCCCAATTTACAGAACAGATGTAGAGACCAAATGAAAGGCAGTATGTAAGCATTCTCTATAAAGTCCCACAGAATACCCAAAGGATTATTACACTGAATTAAGCTCAATCAGAATTGCTACGCGTGAGCCCTCCTGTGCGCCTCGCCCCCTTGGAGTGTGCCTTAGTCACCGTTACCACCCCTCTCCTCCTGGTTAGCTGCTGCCTCCTTCCTAGTCCCCACCACCAAACCACAGTTCGCAGTTTGCTGCATCTTTCCATACACACAATCTCCTCGACCACCCCCTCCCTACACTTTTGCAAGGAAAGCTTTATTATCCTGATTTTACAGATAGCTAAAATCTGAAGTTCAGACACCCCTAGTTATTTTGTCTGAGGGCATAAGTTTGTAAAAGGTGCACTCTGATTCAAACTATCTTCATCTTATTCCAAGTTCAGAGTTGTTTCGCGGAGAGAATTCCGTTCAAGCACATCTTTCCACTACTCCAAGCTGGTGTGGAGTTAAAGAACACAGCCGTGCTATTTGCCGGCAGCTTACTTCACCTCTCTTGCTTCGGTTTTCTCATCTGTAAAATGGGGATAATAACAACACACACATTTGTGGTGTACCATAACAATAAAACAACCCGCGTAGACCGCTTAGCACGGGACTTGGCACATGGCCCTCGCCTAAAAAATGTTAGATTTTTAAAGAAGTTTGGATACATCTTCCACAACCCGGTGGGGCGACATCGTTCCGCTACAGTATTCGTGGAAGCTTAGGGGGTGTCTTTGTACTCCGCCTCTTCCTTTTGCAGTCACGGGAAGCAGTCAGAAGGATATCAGAAATTGAATTCCACTTTTGCTTTTGCAATCCGAGAGCCTTTTCTCACACAGAACTGAGCTGCGTGACGTCGCCGCCCTGGACAGAGACCGGCTGGCCCCGGGCGAAGGAGCGGGCGGCGGGGCTGACTGCCGCCTCCAGCCGCCGGGCCGGGCTCTGTCAGAGGTGCTGACCTCTGTCCGAGGTGCTGACCCGCTGCGCGGGCAGGGCGCGCCGGCGTCCATTGCTGCCAGTGTCTGTGGGCATCTTCCAGAAGGCCGAGCACCGGGGTCAGGTGAAACCAGGGCGGTAAGTGCTTCTCCCACCGTTTCTCGTCAATGCTTAGATGCATACTCTTAAATTTTCGTTACGTTTTCAGGAACATAACCTCTCACCACCCATTCGTCACAGGTTTCTGCAAAAATGTAAGACTTGGCTCCCCCTTCAGTCCCTGCAAAAATTCAGACACCTATCACCCATCCTCGCTCCGCAACCACCTCCTACAAAAATTCAGGCCCCTACGCATCTCATCCCCACGCGTCAATGCAAAAATAAAAAATGTTAGATCCGTTTTCCATTCCTGTCTCCTCCGATTTCCTGTGATAAAAGCAGGCGCGCTCCTGCCAGTTCTCCCACTCCTGCCTGCGACTACACAGCACGGACTCACTTCTAGGGAGCTGGAGGTCCCATCAGGTGACCAATGGTGACCCCTGGGGGTGCGCTTACCTGGTGGGGAAGATCACCGAGCGCGACCACCTGGGTCCAGACCATCGGTAGGGTCATTATTCCCACACCAAGTCGGGGGGCGCCCGGCCCCCGCCTGCTGGCTGCGGGCTGCGGCTTGACTGCCAGAGGGCACTGCCAGGCTGCACCAGCGCTGACAAGGGGGCGACTCTCGGGCCTCGCAGGTCCTGTTGAGTCACTTGCCCAGAACTTCTTCAAGGTTCATGAATAAAACCTCTGCGTCAGTTCCTTCCATAGTCACTCCCTGCTCCTCCAAGTTGCAGTGGGAACTGGGGAGTTTTTGCTTCTTTGCTTTGCTTATTTTTAACGAGAAAGCAAGAAGCGTGAAAGAAGGAGAAGACTTGCCCCCGGGCGCTAGCCCCGGGTTCGCAGGTCTCCCGCGCAGCCTCAGCCCTCAGCTTGGTCCGGGGCTGGCTCTCCCGGCCGGCGAGGCGCTGTTGCCCACTGGCGCCCGGGAACAGCTCTCAGCCGCGCCTGGAGAGGCTATGTGGGTGTGCGAGCCGGAGCCGGGCGGAGGGGGCGCGGGGTGGGGGGGAGGCGCCTACCTGCAGTCAGAGGAGGCTCCCGCCGCCCCTCCCCCTCGCCCGGGCTGGTCTGGGGTCAGACGGGCGCAACAGCCTAGATGGAGCCTCCTAGAGCCTCAGAGGTCCGGAGCAGCGAGGGGAGGCTCCCAAAGCCCGACACCGCGGGTCTCCGCCCGTGGCAGGACTCGAACTCATGTCTCCTTAGGTCTTCTGCGGCTCTGCCTTCCTCAGGCTTCCTTCATGCGCGCCTACGGTCTCAGGGTGTCTGTGCACAGGGCTAGGAGGAGGGAGAAGAGGGGCCATTGAGATCCCAGGCAGTCTGATCTCCAGGGCCGGCTTCCACGGGCTCATCGTGGGACTTTATCCCAGCTCCCAGCTATTCCCGGGGCTTCCCGTAGAGTCAGTCGCCAACAATTTAGGTTTCCTTTGTATAAAGCAGTCATGATGGCTGTATAGGATTGAGAGCACACTGCCTTATATGTGAAAGTAAGTGTCCCCCTCCGCCCGCGCCTTGCAGTGCCCTCCCTGACTGGTCAGGTCTCCAGAGACAGCCTGAATTTTTATCTAGATTCAGTCAGATTATTTATCTGACTTCGTAAGTCAATTTTAATTTATATTTTTGATTTATATTTTTCTAGAAAATTGTTCATCTCGTTTATGTTTTCAAATTTTCTGTCTCAAGTATACAAATATTATAGATAGATCTGTCTTATAATTATTTTTCGTCTTTTCTGATACTGTTCTGTACCTCCTTCCCATTTCTGATATTCATTTGTGTTTTCTATGACCCCCATCCCCAACTTTTAAAGTCAAATTCACGAAGAATTATCAATTTTCTTGATCTTTAATTTGCCTTTGCCATTTAGTGTTTCCATAATGTTGCTTTATGGACACGTTTCCATGGGTATTGTAATAACTACATACTGTTCATGAGGTTTTTTTCCTTCTGAAAGAGTTTCAGGTTTGTGTCATCAAATATGAAGTCTTATCTTTGATGGCTTGTAGATTTTCTATCTTACTTAGGGAGACTTCCTTCCCCAGAGTAGTTTCCTGAATGTTCTAGTAATTTATAGCTTTGTTGTTGTTTAGATTATCAGTTCATCCGGAAATTATATTTATATGCATAAGGTAAAGTAAGGATCTGACAAAGGTGCCATCACCAATTCTGAAAAATCTTTTCCTCTTTTGCTGAATTGAAATGTAAGTGTTAACTAGAACACTTCATATACTCCAAACAAGCTCCATTTGGTTAATGTATATTCTTTTATACAAATGTATTGCTGGATTGCAATCACTTATTTATGTTAAGGTGGGGTTTATTCCATCCATATTAATAAATAAAATTATTTTCTTTTTCCTTTTTAGGGGATGGTGGAGTTCCCATTCAGCTTTGGTACAAGGTTGTGCCGACCTTATAGAATGATTTTGGAAAATTCTGGGTTTCCCCACACTTCAGAATATTCAAATTATCAAGATAACTGTCTGTTCATTGAGGGTTAATAGAACACACCCATGAAACCGTCTGGGCTTGATGAATTTTAGAAGGACAGATCTTTGATTATCTTTTCAAAAACGATTACAGTATTCATTTTCTAACTATTTGATTTTGGATAATTTATATTTGCCTAGAAAAATATTCAATTTTAATTGTATTTTCAGATTTATTGGTATAAAGTGACAAATTATGGTCCCTTATGATTTTGCATCACTTTGGAGTCTGTTATATCCCTTTCCCCTTCTTCACATTGCTGGTCTTCCCCCCATTATTTTTGGTGTTTATATAATATCTAATGTTATTTTGCTATAGTTGAATTACATGAGCTATGTCATTTTCATTTTGCGCCCTATTTATATAACCAATTAAAAATACTTGGGCGGCGTATTAATAATTGGGCGGCGCCTGTGGCTCAGTGAGTAGGGCGCCGGCCCCATATGCCGAGGGTGGCGGGTTCAAACCCAGCCTCGGCCAAACTGCAACAAAAAAATAACCGGGCGTTGTGGCTGGCGCCTGTGGTCCCAGCTGCTCGGGAGGCTGAGGCAAGAGAATCGCGTAAGCCGAAGAGTTAGAGGTTGCTGTGAGCCGTGTGACGCCACGGCACTCTACCCGAGGGCGGTACAGTGAGACTCTGTCTCTACAAAAAAAAAAAAAAAAAAGACTGATAATTTTCTCTCATACACAATGAAGAAAAATGTGCATTTTGTGTTTTTGGATATAAACAGTAGAAGTATGATTGCAAGGTTAATTGTGCATTAGTAGCCTCTATATCTTTACTTAGTACTGGAAGGCAGTATAATGTGTTGATTAAAAGCACAGACCCTAGAGTCTGCCTGTATTTAAATCCCAGCTCCACCACTTACCAGTGAGACACTAAACCTCTCTAGGCCTGGGTTCCCCCCTCCATAAAATTAGATTAATAGTAGTACCTATTTTATAGAACTCAGAGGAAAGGAAGCTGAGTTGATACAAATAAGGTACCTACTGCAGTGTCAGGTAGGAAAAAACATTACATATGTGTTAGCTGTTTGTCTGCCGGGTCTGTTCGTATTCAGATTAAACTGATAAAGTCTCCCAGGATGCTTGAACTCACCTGTGAGCAAAAATGTATTAGGTATGGGCTCTGTGACCCGATCAGCCTTCTTTGGCATGCTAGAGATTCAGCTGTGAACAAACAGACACATTTTCTGCCTTTACAAAGGAGCCTTCTGAAGATTGGTCAGCATTTCTTTGGGGATGAGAGAGAGAGAATCCATATACACTGTTCCTTGTCACCCTTTTCGTACAGGAAAGTATGAAAAGCAAAAAGCCTTTTGCACCCTATTCCAAGTCTGCTTTCTGATGGATATTCAAACACTTCCTCAGAGATGCACCTCATATGCTAGACCCACTAGATTAATAACAACAATAATAATAATGATTTTTAAAAATAATTTTAAATAACGGCAATAGAAGTTTTTGAATACTTATTATTTTTAATGTCCTCCAGCCAAAAACTACCAGAGACCCACCTGTAGTTGAACAAATCGGCTATAACACTTTTTTTTTTTTTTTGAGACAGAGTCTCAAGCTGTTGCCCTGCGTAGAGTGCCATAGTGTCACAGCTCACAGCACCCTCAAACTCTTGGTCCCAAGTGACTCTCCTGCCTCAGCCTCCCAAGCAGCTGGGACCATAGGCACCCGCTACAACGCTCGGCCACTGAGCTACGGGTGCCTCCCTGCAGTACTTCTTCTAGCCAGGAGAACCATGGAATATTTCAGTTAAAAGAGCTTTAGTAGAATGTAAATGTTTTGGCACAGTAACTGAGATAATGCCGGAAAGGCTATGTTAACCACTGTGATAAAAATGTGTCAAATGGTTTATGAAGTGAGTGTATGATGCCCCATAATCATATCATTGTATACAGTTATGATTTAATAAAAAAAATAAAAAAAAAATAAAAGAGCTTTAGAACAGTGATAGAATTTGGGCTGTGGTTGAGAGATTTGGGAGAGCATTTACCCCACTCTTAACAGAGGCAGTTGGATCAAAAAGAAATCACATCAAACGTTATTCTGACACCAAGAAGAAATTATCAAGTGATCCTTGGTGCCATAGTTTCTTCTACATACTGTTTTAAGTCAGTGGAAGTAAATTGTTTGCCATTCTTTAGCAGTTTCCTTGTACAGAATGTATTTTTAGTCAGTCAGTATCTGCAGGGAGAAGAAAGACTCAGAGGTGAGCATGGAGCTCCTCAGAGAGATCTGTTAGCAAAGGGCCTTAAGAGTCGTCTGGTTTGTTGGCTTCACAAAGGTGGGAAGTCGAGGTTCTAGAAGGATGAGGTGCTTCTAAGATCATACAGCAAATCCATACCAAGGCTGCCAGGTCTCCTGAGAACAGCACTGTACAAGTGGATGTGTTCCAGACTATAGCAAATATGTCAGTAACTTCTACTTCATTTTTATCACAACATGTTACAGGTGTATTCAAGAAAATACAGAGAAGATATGGACTTACATTTTTAAAGTCTTTCTAATTTACCTTTCAATTTTAAAAATTAGTTTCCAATATTTTGTTTGCACATTTACATTGCCTCATAATTTCTGCAAGTAACAGAAAATCCCATCTTAAACAAAGAAGGGCTTCTTTTTAAATTTGTAATAAGAACACTTATTGAGATCTACTCTCAAAATGAATTTCTAAGTGCACAATGCAGTATTACTAGCTACAGGCACAGTGTTGTACAACAGATCTCTACAAAGGCTAATTTTCTTACATAACAAAAAGTCTGCGGATGGGCAGTTGGTGATGATAGTTTGGAGGCTTGAAACTTTCAGGACCAGCAGTGACCTTTCCCTTTGGTTTGCTGGAAGGCTGTAGATAGCTCCAAGAGTGGAACGGGGGGAGCCAAGTGCATGAGTCCCTTTTATCAGAAGAGCAAAACTTTCCCAGCTGTACATCTCTCGGGTGACTTCTCCTTGAATCTTTTGATTAGAAATGGGTCAGATGCAAGAGATGGTAGGAAAGTGGAAAGCAAAAATTGTTATATTGGCTGAGCCTGAGAAATGATTCCTTTCCTCGGTTTGGTCTAACAGCACCCCAAACTAAAAAGACTTCTATTAGCAAGAAAATAAAGGGGAAGTGGATAATGTGACTGTCCCAGTTGTGCTTGTTATTAAAAATTTGGAAAACAGATGAGCAAGAAAAAGACTATATATAAATGTTTATAATATGTAATACAAAATAATTTACACAAATAGAATCAAACAGCTGAGCACATTATATTCATCTTATATTCTCTTTTCTTCCTTAAAAATCATCCATAAAGCTATCAATTTAGATTATAAGTCTTTTACTTGCAATATATTTCTATAAAATAACATGTTATTCTTCCACTTCATCATTAACAGCAACCTTATATTCTAGTGTGTATGTATGAAACATAATTTCTTTAACCAATTCTCTTTTTAATGTTAAGTTTTCATTGTTTCTGTTACAAATAACACTGCAAAGAAGAAATTTTAGTTATTCTTTTTCAAATTTCACAGTTATTTCCTTAGAGGAAAGTATTTGCAGTTTTTGACTAAAGGGTATGTAAAATTTTAATACTTTCGATATAGATTGAAAAATTATTCTCCAGAAAGATCATACCAATTCTCATTACTCCTTGCTCATATTTAAACAAATTCTCAACCGCACTGTATCTAATCATTAAAGAAAGTTGCCAATATGATAGTTTAAAAAAGTATCAGGTCATTGTTTTAATTCATTTATTACTAGTCAGCTTGAATTTTTTTTTTTTCGGTTTCTTAATCTTTTTTTTTTTTTTATTGTTGGGGATTCATTGAGGGTACAATAAGCCAGTTACACTGATTGCAATTGTTAGGTAAAGTCCCTCTTGCAATCATGTCTTGCCCCCATAAAGTGTGACACACACTAAGGCCCCACCCTCCTCCCTCCATCCCTCTTTCTGCAGAAAGAGCTTGAATTTTTTTTACCATTAATAGTTAGCTTTATATTTAAATAATGTGAAGAAGGCCTCTTTGAATACAATCTAAAAAATCCCAACTTCTAGACACAATTAGGTAGGCTCTTGACTAGTGTTGAATTTTTTAAAAATTTATTGGTTATCTCTATAAATTACCTGCTTGTGCTTGTGATTAATAGTTTATTAGGAAGTACACATAATGTAAATGAAATTGTTCATAATTTCCCCATCCATGAATAACATAATTATTCATCAGTTATCCATATGAATTTTTACTCTTTTCTCTTCCTCTTCTTCCTCATCCATCCCTTTATCTATTTATCTACTTACCTATCTCATGGATATTTTCTTGAGACAGATATCAAAAAGTCAGATTTTCTGGAATAAGTCAACTGCTAACAAAAATGTTTAGGCTTTGGATAACAATGGTCAAATGAAAGGTACCGATGTACCCTGGTACACCTTCATGAGCACTACAATAATATTTTTTTATTTCAGATTAATACAAGAGCGCATATGATTAGGTTACATTGTTTGTGTTTGTTAGGTAAAGTTCAAGTGGTAGTTGAGCCCTTCACCCAGAAGACATGCCATATACTCCTGCATTGTACCCATTAGGTGGGAACTTGCAGAACCCCTCCATCCTCCCATCTTCCCCCCACACCTCCCCTCCTTTTTTAGAATTAAATTGTGTTTTTCTCTTGTGTGGGCCTGTAATTATTCACCTACTGGTTTCATACTGGTATGGAGTACATTGGATACTTGCCTTTTCATTCTTGTGATACTTTACTTAGAAAGATGTTCTCCAAATCCATCCAGGTAAATATGAATGAATAAATAAACTATGGTATATGGATACCATGGAATACTATTCAGTCATAAAGAGAGACAGAAACTTTATATCTTTTGTATTTATAACAGTACTTTTTCAAAAATACCTGTCAACTTGAGAGGCAAATGTGAACATTTTCTTCTTTGTGATCATATCCTCATTTGCTATTCTCACTGTTGGCTCTTTGGGGTATCTTTTCTCTTGGTAAGACTTGAACGAGGCTATTTTGTTTTCTGTTTTTTTTTTTTTCAAAGACAGCTCTTTCACACTTGTTAATTCCAATATCTTTCTATTCTTTTTTTTTTTTTTATAATAATTTTTTTTTTTTTTATTGTTGGGGATTCATTGAGGGTACAATAAGCCAGTTACACTGATTGCAATTGTTAGGTAAAGTCCCTCTTGCAATCATGTCTTGCTCCCATAAAGTGTGACACACACTAAGGCCCCACCCCCTCCCTCCCTCCCTCTTTCTGCTTCCCCCCCCATAACCTTAATTGTCATTAATTGTCCTCATATCAAGATTGAGTACATAGGATTCATGCTTCTCCATTCTTGTGATGCTTTACTAAGAATAATGTCTTCCACTTCCATCCAGGTTAATACGAAGGATGTAAAGTCTCCATTTTTTTTAATGGCTGAATAGTATTCCATGGTATACATATACCACAGCTTGTTAATCCATTCCTGGGTTGGTGGGCATTTAGGCTGTTTCCACATTTTGGCGATTGTAAATTGAGCTGCAATAAACAGTCTAGTACAAGTGTCCTTATGATAAAAGGATTTTTTTCCTTCTGGGTAGATGCCCAGTAATGGGATTGCAGGATCGAATGGGAGGTCTAGGTTGAGTGCTTTGAGGTTTCTCCATACTTCCTTCCAGAAAGGTTGTACTAGTTTGCAGTCCCACCAGCAGTGTAAAAGTGTTCCCTTCTCTCCACATCCACGCCAGCATCTGCAGTTTTGAGATTTTGTGATGTGGGCCATTCTCTCTGGGGTTAGATGATATCTCAGGGACGTTTTGATTTGCATTTCTCTAATATATAGAGATGATGAACATTTTTTCATGTGTTTATTAGCCATTCATCTGTCATCTTTAGAGAAAGTTCTATTCATGTCTCTTGCCCATTGATATAAGGGATTGTTGGCTTTTTTCATGTGGATTAATTTGAGTTCTCTATAGATCCTGGTTATCAAGCTTTTGTCTGATTGAAAATATGCAAATATCCTTTCCCACTGTGTGGGTTGTCTCTTTGCTTTGGTTATCGTCACCTTAGCTGTACAGAAGCTTTTCAGTTTAATGAAGTCCCATTTGTTTATTTTTGTTGTTGTTGCAATTGCCAAGGCAGTCTTCTTCATGAAGTCTTCCCCCAGGCCAATATCTTCCAGTGTTTTTCCTATGCTTTCTTTGAGGCTTTTTATTGTTTCATGCCTTAAATTTAAGTCTTTTATCCATCTTGAATCAATTTTTGTGAGTGGGGAAAGGTGTGGGTCCAGTTTCAGTCTTTTACACGCAGACATCCAATTCTCCCAACACCATTTATTGAATAGGGAGTCTTTCCCCCAAGGTAAGTTCTTGTTTGGTTTATCGAAGATTAGGTGGTTGTAAGATGTTAGTTTCATTTCTTGGTGTTCAATTCGATTCCAAGTGTCTATGTCTCTGTTTTTGTGCCAGTACCATGCTGTCTTGAGCACTATGGCTTTGTAGTACAGACTAAAATCTGGTATGCTGTTGCCCCCAGCTTTATTTTTGTTACTAAGAACTGCCTTAGCTATACGGGTTTTTTTCCGGTTCCATACAAAACGCAGAATCATTTTTTCCAAATCTTGAAAGTACAATGTAGGTACTTTGATAGGAATGGCATTGAATAGGTAGATTGCTTTGGGAAGTATAGACATTTTAACAATGTTGATTCTTCCCATCCATGAGCATGGTATGTTCTTCCATTTGTTAATATCCTCTGCTATTTCCTTTCTGAGGAGTTCATAGTTTTCTTTATAGAGGTCCTTCACCTCCTTTGTTAGGTATATTCCTAGGTATTTCATTTTCTTTGAAACTATGGTGAAGGGAGTTGTGTCCTTAATTAGCTTCTCATCTTGACTGTTATTGGTGTATACAAAAGCTACTGACGGGCGGTGCCTGTGGCTCAGCGGGTAGGGCGCCGGTCCCATATGCCGGAGGTGGTGGGTTCAAACCCAGCCCCGGCCAAATAAAAAAAAAAAAAAAAAAAAGCTACTGACTTGTGGACATTGATTTTATATCCTGAAACATTACTGTATTTTTTGATGACTTCTAGGAGTCTTGTGGTTGAGTCTTTAGGGTTCTCTAAGTATAAGATCATGTCGTCAGCAAAGAGGGAGAGTTTGACCTCCTCTGCTCCCATTTGGATTCCCTTTATTTCCTTGTCTTGCCTAATTGTATTGGCTAGAACTTCCAGCACTAGGTTGAACAGTAAAGGTGACAGAGGACAACCTTGTCTGGTTCCAGTTCTAAGAGGAAAAGCTTTCAGTTTTACTCCATTCAGTAAAATATTGGCTGTGGGTTTGTCATAGATAGCTTCAATCAGTTTTAGAAATGTGCCACCTATGCCTATACTCTTCAGTGTTCTAATTAGAAAAGGATGCTGGATTTTATCAAATGCTTTTTCTGCATCTATTGAGAGGATCATGTGATCTTTATTTTTGCCTCTGTTAATATGGTGGATAACGTTTATGGACTTGCGTATGTTAAACCAGCCTTGCATCCCTGGGATGAAGCCTACTTGATCATGATGAATGACTTTTTTGATGATAAGCTGTAATCTATTGGCTAGGATTTTGTTGAGAATTTTTCCATCTATATTCATGAGTGAGATTGGTCTGAAATTCTCCTTTTTGTTTGGGTCTTTTCCTGCTTTTGGTATCAGGGTGATGTTTGCTTCATAGAATGTGTTGGGGAAGATTCCTTCTTCCTCAGTTTTTTGGAATAATTTCTGCAGTACAGGAATAAGCTCTTCCTTGAAGGTTTGATAGAATTCTGGAGTGAAGCCATCTGGACTAGGGCATTTTTTAGTTGGAAGCTTTTTTATTGTTTCTTTGATCTCAGTGCTTGAAATTGGTCTGTTCAGGAGCTCTATTTCTTCCTGGCTAAGTCTAGGGAGAGGGTGTGATTCCAAATATTGATCCATTTCCTTCACATTGTCAAATTTCTGGGCATAGAGTTTCTGGTAGTATTCAGAGATGATCTCTTGTATCTCTGTGGGATCAGTTGTTATTTCCCCTTTATCATTTCTGATTGAGGTTACTAGAGATTTTACTTTTCTATTTCTAGTTAGTCTGGCCAATGGTTTATCTATTTTATTTATTTTTTTCAAAAAACCAACTCCTTGTTTCATTAATTTTCTGAATGATTCTTTTGTTTTCAATTTCATTGATCTCTGATTTGATTTTGGAGATTTCTTTTCTTCTACTGAGTTTAGGCTTAGATTGTTCTTCTTTTTCCAATTCCATAAGGTCTCTTGTGAGATTGTTGATGTGCTCTCTGTCTGTTTTTCGAATGTAGGCATCTAAAGCGATGAATTTTCCTCTCAAAACTGCTTTTGCAGTATCCCAGAGGTTTTGGTAGCTTGTGTCTTCATTGTTGTTATGCTCAAGGAAGTTAATGATTTCCTGTTTGATTTCTTCCTGCACCCATCTGTTATTCAACAGAAGATTGTTTAATTTCCATGCCTTTGGGTGGGGTCGAGCATTTTTGTTAGAGTTGAGTTCCACCTTTAGTGCCTTATGGTCTGAAAAGATACAAGGTAAAATTTCAATTCTTTTGATTCTGTTGATATTTGTTTTGTGTCCCAGGATATGATCAATTTTGGAGAATGTTCCATGGGGTGATGAGAAGAATGTATATTCTTTATCTTTGGGGTGGAGTGTTCTATATGCGTCTATCAAGCATAATTGTTCTAGGGTCTCATTTAAATCTCTTATATCTTTGTTTAATTTCTGTTTAGAGGATCTGTCCAGCTCTGTAAGAGGTGTGTTAAAGTCCCCTGTTATGATGGTATTATCAGATATCATATTGCTCAGACTGAGTAAGGTCTGTTTCAAGAATCTGGGAGCATTTAAATTTGGTGCATAGATATTTAGAATTGAAATGTCTTCTTGTTGTAGTTTTCCCTTGACCAATATAAAGTGACCATCTTTGTCTTTTTTGACTTTAGTTGCTTTAAATCCACATGTATCTGAAAATAAGATTGCAACTCCTCTTTTCTTCTGAATTCCATTTGCCTGAAAAATTGTCTTCCAACCCTTGACTCGGAGCTTTAATTTGTCTTTTGAAGCCAGGTGTGTTTCTTGCAGACAGCAAATGGATGGCTTGTTTTTTTTAATCCAGTCAGCCAATCTATGTCTCTTCAGTGGGGAATTCAAGCCATTAACATTTATGGAGATAATTGATAAGTGTGGTAGTATTCTATTCGTTTATTTGGTGAGAGTCCATTGCTTAGTTTTATCTTTTGCATCAGTGTGGAGGTTAGGTTCTGTCCTTTGATTTCTGAGTTCTTACTTTGCTGCTGATCCATTGTGGTGGTCAGTGTGCAGAACAGGTTGAAGTATTCCCTGTAGAGCTGGTCTTGTTGTGGTGAATTTCCTCAATGTTTGTATATCCGTAAATGATTTGATTTCTCCATCAATTTTGAAGCTTAGCTTAGCAGGGTACAGAATTCTGGGCTGAAAATTGTTCTGTTTAAGTAGATTAAAGGTAGATGACCATTGTCTTCTTGCTTGGAAAGTTTCATTAGAGAAGTCTGAGGTCACTCTGATGGATTTGCCCCTGTAGGTCAACTGGCGCTTACTCCTGGCAGCTTGCAGAATCTTTTCTTTTGTCTTGACTTTGGACAGGTTCATCACAATGTGTCTTGGAGAAGCTCGGTTAGAGTTGAGGCGACCTGGGGTCCGATAGCCCTCTGAAAGCAGTGTGTCAGAATCTTTGGTGATGTTTGGGAAATTTTCTTTTATAATATTCTCTAGTATGGCTTCCATTCCTCTGGGGCCTTCTTCTTCCCCTTCTTGAATTCCTATAACTCGTATGTTGGAACGCTTCATAAAGTCCCATAATTCTGACAGTGAACATTCTGCTTTCTCTCTCTTCTTTTCTGCCTCTTTTACTATCTGAGTTATCTCAAGAACTTTGTCTTCTACCTCTGAAATTCTTTCTTCTGCATGGTCTAACCTGTTGCTGATACTTTCCATTGCATCTTTAAGTTCCCTGATTGACTGTTTCATTTCCTTCAGCTCTGCTATATCCTTTTTATATTCTTCATATCGTTCATCTCTGATTTGATTCTGTTTTTGGATTTCCTTTTGGTTATTTTCCACTTTATTAGCAGTTTCCTTCATTGTTTCCATCATTTCTTTCATTGTTTTCAACATGTGTATTCTAAATTCCCTTTCTGTCATTCCTAACATTTCTGCATAGGTGGAATCCTCTGCAGTAGCTACCTCATGGTCCCTTGGCGGGGTTGTTCTGGACTGATTCTTCATGTTGCCTGGAGTTTTCTGCTGATTCTTTCCTCATGAGTGATTTCTTTTATCTGTTTCCTTGCCCTAATTTTCCTTTCACTTCTTCTTGCTCTTTAAGTTCTTGTGCCTGTGGACTAAGGGTTACAGGACCAGAAAGGTGAGAAGGTTGAAGAGCAAAAAAGGGATGAAAGAAAGGAGGACGGAGTGATAAGAAAAAAAAGAAAGATAGAGAAAGGAGAGGGGGTGGGGATAAGGAATATTGATAAAAAGAAGAGAGGCACAGAAAGAGGGAGACAGGGCAATATAGGTGTACAGTAGGGTACTTTGACACAACCTTAAAAAACCCCACCTTCTGGGGGTTGGGTGCCCAGTTGGGTGGTTCCCTTGAGGTCAGCAGCTCTTTGCTAACCTGGTCAGACACAGTACCCCACCTCCACCAAGTAGAGAGGAAAGACAAAAATGCTATAAATCAAACCAAAACAAGCAAACAGAAAATTTTATGGAGATAAAATTGGGTGAAAAACCAAGTGATAGCGGTAGAAACACTAGCAAAAATGAAGTTGTAGTTATTAAAAAAGGCAGCAATGGGAAATTATAATTAAACTAGAAAAATTGAGAAAGAAAAAGGGATCTGTATGGAAAAGATTGAAATTAAGAAACAAAAGAACATCAACAACGTCAAAATAAACAAACAAAAAAAACCAACCAAACAAAAAAAAAGAAAAAAAAATACACAACCAAAAACAAAGCAGTTTGTATATGTTATTGAATATTGTCTGGGCAACACGTGGTCTTTTGGGGTATGAGATGTTAGTCACAGTTCTGATACGACTGGAGGCTGCTGATTTCTCAAACCCCAGCAGGTAGACACCCTAAATCTCTCTTCAGCCCACTTAAAAGGCACTTTGAACTTGTAAACTTGCTGAGCAGAAGCTTTCCCAGCTTTCTCGCTGGAATCACTGCTGAAGTGGCTATCGACTTACCCAGTGTGCCAAAACCATTCTCACTCTGCCCCTGAGGGTTAGGGCTGCAAGGCGGCTCAGACCCCACCCTTAGGCTACTTGGTTGCTGGGTTACCAGCTCCCACCTGTTTCTAGGTCTGCGACCCTGAGGGCGGAGCTTGCGGGGGCAGATCACTGACAATGGTTCCGTGTGACCCACCGCCAAACACTAGTAGCTCCGTCTGGCTCAGCGGCTCAGACTGGGGCCCTAGACAACGGCCAAAGTTCTCCGCACTCCCGCTCAGGCCTTCCCCAAGGCAGTTCAACTCAGTGCCAAGTCCAAGGACATCAAAACAGTTCACAGGTAAGGCCTTTCTGGTTTGCAGTCTCGCTGCTACTGAACTTACAGTTGTGGGCGGGTTTAGACAGATTGAACACACGCGACCACTCGCCGGTTTTCCACTGTTTTAGTCCTCCTCTTGGGGTCCAGAAGTCTCTCGCTGACTCCCTGTATCCTCATAGGAGTGATGATAGGCAGTTCCCAGCAGCCAGAGATGCCTGGAGTCCTATCTCCCCAGACTCACGGTGCCCAGATGCAAGGAAGCTGTTACTCGGCTGCCATCTTGCTCCGCCCTGTCCATCTACCTTGCAATAGTTTTGAGGTTAGCTCTTTCTCTGATGTTAATTTATTCTGTCTTACCCCATCTTTTTCCTGGAGTCTGGTGCATCAGAAAGTTCTCAGGCATAGGGATGCCGCTGCCGCAGCATGGTTCCCATGGGTGACCTCCTCTATCTTTCTATTCTTAATTCATTTTGTTTTACTTTTATCTCTAATAATTCCATATTTCCTTCTTTTGCTATACTTAGATTTTTGAGTTAAAAACATAGCTAATTTAGTTTTGTTCTTTCTTGTATACATTTGAATTCAGTTAAGGATATAAATTATCTTCAGGGTACAACTCTGCAAGATCTAGCCCCTCCCCTTTTTTTTCCAAAAATGAAAATAACTTTTTGATAAAAATCAAAATGATACTTTGCCATAGGAAAATTTTAAAACAAGTCAAAGAAGTACAAAGATAATTGAAAATTATTTGATTCTACAATTTATAATTAACTACTGCTATCATTCTAGAAATGCCTTTCCAAAAATTTCTGCTTTATAAATATATATAAAAATTATGTGTAGGGCAGCGCCTGTGGCTCAGTGGGTAGGGCACCGGCCCCATATGCCAAGGGTGATGGGTTCAAACTCGGCCCCGGCCAAACTGCAACAACAACAAAAAAAATAGCTGGGCGTTATGGCGGGTACCTGTAGTCCCAGCTACTTGGGAGGCTGAGGCAAGAGAATTGCCTAAACTCAGGAGTTGGAGGTTGCTCTGAGCTGTGATGCCACAGCACTCTACCGAGGGTGACAAAGTGAGACTCTGTCTCTACCAAAAAAAAAAAAAAATTATGTGTAAATGATATCATACTATGCTTTTGACAATATACTATATACTGAAAATCTTGTTCTGCCAATGAATATAGTAACATATTAACTTTCGACAGCTAAATAGTAGTCCATATATAAATGTATTATAGTTTATTTAACCAATCCACAAGAGATGTACATTGCAGCTGTTTCAAATTTTTAATAATTACAAACAAGAACTGTATATTTTTTCCTGGAGTAAGTATCTACAAAAGAGGTTGCTAAGAAAGTGTAGGAATAATATTTAACATTTTAAATAGTATTTCCACAGCACCCTCCAGAATGGTTATAAAAATTTACACTCCCATCAAAAAAAGATGAGGCTAACCATTTTCTTATGCCCTCACCAATTTTGAACATTATAAATATTTTTAATCTATAACAATCTGATAGGCAAAAGTCTTATTTTTATTAACATTTTTAAAAAACAAATGATGTTGATTAATTGTGTATATGTTTGCAAGTTGTATTGTATGTGTATGTATGTGTGTTTGTGTGTGATTTTATTGCTCATATTTTTCCTCACTTTTCTACTTGATTTCTCTTAATTTTTAAGCCTTTCTCTGTATTATCTTTAATCTGTCATACATAGTTCAAATATTTTCCAAGTTTTAATTTGTATTTTAGTTTTATTGTCTTGTCTTTGCCATACATGAGCTTTTAAGTTGTCCAAAACTAGTGGTATTTTTCTTTAAAATTATCATTCTTAGAAATTTGGTGACCTGGGGAAGATTATGAAAAAATTTCAGTCTTCTTCTGATGCTCTTATAATCTGATATTTTACAGTTAGATTTTTTTTGTCTCATCTGTGTTTATTTGTGCCATTAACTCATATGCAATGAGATCACTTGTGGTTCAAATGACAAAGTGATTTGCCCAGTACAATTTTTCAGAAGAATCAATCTTGTCCCTCACTATTTTTGAATATTACCTTTACCATATAACAAATTGCAATTAAAAACTCGACCTGTATGTAACAGCAGTGAGCCAGAGTAAGACCCCGTCTCTACTAACATCAAAACTAGCCAGATGTTGTGGTGGGCGTCTGTAATCCCTGCTACTGGGGAGACAAGGGGACAGAGCATCGCCAGAGAAAGAACATCTAAAAAAAAAAAAAAAAGAAGAAAGAAAATCAACAAAAAAAAACTTGACTTTATTTAAGAACTTCCAGTCCCGTTTTATTGACCCATGTGTCTCTCTGCTGTGCCACCTCATTCTGATTATTCTAAGTTTATAATAAAGGTTTATACATAGTACGACAGTTTCTCTTTAAGCTGTCTCTCCGAATTTCCTAAGTTTACCATGGATTTGCTCTTTTATTATTATTTTTTTATTTTGTTGGGTTTTTCATTGTTTGCAGTTTAAATTTTATTTATTTATTTATTTATTATGAAATCAGAATTGTGTACATTAATGCATTTATGGGGTAGAAAGTACATGTTGAATCTATTAAGAGTAGAGTATACTTTTTTTTTTTTGAGACAGAGTTTCACTTTGTCACCCTCAATAGAAGTGCTGTAGCATCATAGCTCATAGCAACCTCAAACTCTTGGGCTCTAGTGATTCTTTTGCCTAGCCTCCCAAGTAGCTGGGACTACAGACTCCTGCCACAATGCTCATTGCAAAGGCTCCCACATCAGCCATAGACACTTCAGTGCAAACTTGGGAACAGACTGCCCCATGCACAGAGGGTTTTACCTCTGAAAACTGTGATTCTACTTGTAAGTTTAATTGTATTGTCACCTGGGAAGCAATTTGAGGAGATATTTTGAAAACTGAGATCTTTGCATCTCATAGTAAGCTGGCAAATGGAACTGGTTCTCTGGTGGGAAAATGGATGTGTCTGTGTGTCTGTGTGTATGCATGTAGACACACATATATAGAAGTTTACACTGTATATGTGGTGTATTATTTATAGCCAATCGTTTAACATACTAATGGTCTTTTGGCAGTAAATTCCAGATAATCAATTGATTCCCACAGAATGGTCTTTTGGTTGAATTTGACAAACTTTCATATTCTTACCTAACTGCCACAGCAATTCAACCATAATGTGACAGGTGGATTTGCATCCCAATCCACTCCCTCTTTTCCCAGTAAACTTCCTGTTATCACCTCAGATATGTGACCCACACTATTTCTCATGCTCATACAAACTATACTCACTAAGCTGAAACCTGCTTCAGGGTTAACATTAATTTTAAGTTTAAGCTGCATCATGAGCAGTTTTCTCCATCACTTACTTTCTTGTCAACAACCAGTAAGGCAATAATTTGAGTCCTGAATTATGGCTGATTTGCTGATGTAAATTCTTCTATCACATATTATTTCAAGATAACAATGAAATGTCACGGTAGGCCGAGTTGGGAAGAGTTACAGACCATTGTGTAGGATTTCCACCATACAGATACAATGGACCTCAAAAGCCTTAAGAACATATACAATAGTGAAATGTGTTAAATAATTAGGAAAGGATGGCTTTGGAGTATTTATCACTTTGCTTTTAATGGAATTTATTTAATTGTGAGTTTACATAACAATTTCATTTTTAATTTTTTAAACTTTTTTGTGTGTTTTGGCTCTCATTGTCCTGACCAAGCAGGTCAAAAACTTCTGGCTTTAAAAGTGATCCTTACCTCTCAGCCTCCCAGAGGGCTGGGATTACAGGCATGAGCCACCACACACAGCCAATTGTAAATTGTGGTTGTGTTTGACAACAGGCTGGCAAAACCCCAAGAAATTTAACAATCAGTTCTTGAAAGCTTTTATAAGCCAGCTCCAACACACTGTCCAAAATCCCCCAACTCATAGAAAGACTGAACTTGGACAGCCCTTGGCAATAACTAGGTCCAGTTCACATTTCTTATAGATGGAGAAACTGCTGCTTGAGGCTCATAGAGATTACAGTTATAGTCATTGAGAATAAAAGAAAATGTTAGGCTCTAGCAACTAGTCTGGTATGTTCACCATACATCATACTAATCCAGGTATGACATTGGTAGCATTGCCATCGTTAGGGAGCTTGTCAGAAATACAAAATCTCAGGGCCCCACCCCAGAACTTTGAATCAGGATAACAAAATCTCCAGGTAATTCCTATGCACATTAAAGTTTGAAGGGCTCTGAATTCCAAAGCAGTGATTCTGATAAAGTTTGTCTGCTAAGATCACCTGGGATATTAAAAAAAAAAAAAAAAAAAAACTGGAGTGGGCATGGTGGCTCATAACTATAACCCTAGCACTCTGGGAGGCCCAGGCAGGAGGATTCCTTGATCTCAGGAGTTTAAGACCAGCCTAACCAAGAGTGAGACAAAATATATTCTCTATATTCTCTACTAAATATAGAAAAATTAGCCAGGCGTTGTGTCAGGTGCCTGTAGTCCCAGCTACTCGGGAGGCTGAGGCAGAAGGATCACTTGAGCCCAAGAATTTGAGGTTGCTGTGAGCTAGGCTAAGGTGCCATGGCACACTAGCAGGGGCAACAGAGTGAAACTCTATATTAAAAAAACAAAGCAAAACAAAAAATCACTCTACCTGAGTCTCACCCTCAGAAATTATTGAACAAGATGGGGTGGCGCACAAGCATGGATGGTTTTTAAGAGATCCACAGATTGTTTTAGTAAAGAGTCCGGATTAAAGATCCTAGTGGTACTACATTTCCTCCCTGACACCCCTTATTAACCTGTACCAGTTACTAACCAAACCCCGATTAGAGGTGGGGAAGCTGCTGAGGTCAACTATTCCAGCAAAGTGGGAAAAAGTGACCACACCTAGAGGTGACATGAGGACAGTCATCTGGGTGGCTGGAAATCATTTCAGGCAAACTAACTGAAAACTGAATCCCAAGACCTGAGAATATCCACAACTCCCAAAAGCCGAGTTGCCTGCAGAACAGAAAGGGGCACAGCATCCTTGGAACGTATCTACCGTTACCCTGTTTATTAGAGAAGATGAACGCTATGGGAAGCCTGCAGAGGTGGGAGCTGATGGCATTCTTCTCCGCCACATGTGCGCTGCCATCTCTATTCTTTAGCACTTCACTCTATGGAGACTGTATTGGAGGTGTCATTGCAACATAAACGCACAATATTATGATTTCCACCTCCCTTCCCACCCTCTTCTAGAGGCTCCTACAGAAATTTTTATTGTCTTTTCAGACTTAAAGGACTTTATAAAAATACTCAGCAAATATTTCAGCAAAAAATAAACGCCCTTAAATAGCCGCTGTCTCCAGTATAAGTCATGATCACCAGTGTTCCTCCAAAATGCCTAAAATAGAGTCTGTGCTGGCAGCTCCCTCCAAGGAGCATCCTTGTTTAGCTAACCTAGTTAGAAGCTGTGAGCTTGTGCTTTTGGGTCCTGTGAGAATCTTGTGTTTTTAAAATAATCTTGTCTAAAAACCCTCTCTTCTCCCAAAGGAGGTTCAGGATATGCAAATTTCTAGGAACAGGGAAAGAGGATCTGCCCTGTTTGTAGAGATGCACCCTTGTCTGCAGAGCCTCAGGGGAACTCTGAGTGGGCTCATGCCCAGCAGTATCTGAGCAGGAGCCCCTGGGAGCCCCTGCGGGGTGGTGTGGGCAGGATGGAGCCAGCTGCATCAGTGTACTCCAAGGACCCCTTGTCTCCACTCTGACGCTGTTGTCACTCTCTTTAGAGCCACAAAAGTTGAGGATAGCTGTTACATTTTATCTGGTTCCTGTCACGATCTAGGAGGAAAATTGGCATGCCCTGCACCTGCTGTGAAGGGCTCATTCATAACAGAGGGAGGAGGCATCCTTCTCATGGCTGCACCCAGCTGTTGGCTAAAAGGGTAGAGTTTAAGTCTTGTGGCTGGCACCTGCAGTGGCAGCAGTGACCAACTCATCCTGATTTGCCAGGTACTTTCACAGTATTCATGGAAAAGCACCACATCCCCAGAGATCTGTCAGTCCTGAGAAAACCAGAAAATTGGTCATCTAAAGGGGAGCAGACCAAAGCTACTCCTCCTAAGACCTGGAAGAGTAGCCTCAGCAGATGAACTGTGATAGACTCTTATAAATTTTAATGTGAAAGACAAAGATTTTCTGTGCTTGGGTCAGATGGGTACAGTTATTAACCAAACCCCATTTAGAGGTGGGGAGGATAGAGGAGACTCAGCTATATTTTCAGATTCAAAGGGCAAGTGCTAAGACAAAGGACCCTACCTAAGATACCACCTGCTGAGGGCACTGGGGAGCCTGAGGCAAGCACAGAACAGAGTCAGCCAGAGTGAAAGGTGGTGGAGGCCAAAGGGAAAGAAGCTGGAGCAAGGTCGTAGGACTGCAAGGTCACAGGCCCACTTTCCTGCCCGCGGCTGTGAGGGATGAGGCAGGCGGCTGCCCATTGCAGCACATAGACGCTGTAAAGCAGCAAGAGACAAGAGAACTAGCAAAGTACATCCTTCTTTATTATAAAAGTAATACAATTACAAAGGAAGAGATAGGAAAAGTATGGAAAAATAGAAAAAAGAAAATAAAAGTATCAATATGAAACTACTGCCCTAAGCAAACTCCATTTAATATGCTGTGTATTTCTTTCCTCTGAAAAAAAGCCAGGAATCCATGACCTGACACACAGTGGATAAGACACTGAAGTTACTCACCTTCGAGATGCTATAATGTGGATCTGCTCAGATCTAGAGCCTGAGAAGGAATGAATAAGGCCAAAGGAAGAAAGATCAGACGTAAATATTTGACTTAGCATTAGTATTAGCAGATAGCATTATTATCTACCTTTAAAACACAGCAAAATCAATGGAAAAACTACGAAAACTAAAAAGAGATATTAATAAATTTACACAAGAAGTCCACAAAAATGAATATTTACCTTACATTCCACCGACAATAATTATACAGCACAATGGGGAAAAGAGCCTACTCATAATAGCAATGGTTAGCAACAAACTTCAAAAGGAATAAAAACCGAGATTCTTTTTCTCATGATAACAACCATTTCTGACACCAGCTGGGCATCTAACAGTTTAATTCATTCTGACACTAACCAACCAGAGTTGGAATCGGACACCACAGGTGTTAGGGCTCAGTTCCATTAAGGCCCTAGAACACCCCGACTTGTGATTTGGCTGAGGAATCTGATCTCCCCAACCCCCTTCAGTTTCAGTCTTTTACTAGAATGGCTCACAAAACTCAGGGAAACTCTTTTTTTTTTGAGACAGAGTCTCACTATGTCGCCCTCGGTAGGGTGCCATGGCATCACAGCTCACCACAACCTCCAAGTCTTTGGGCCCAAGCAATTCTCTTGCTTCAGCCTCCCAAGTAGGTGGGATTACAGGCGCCAGCCACAATGCTCAGCTATTTGCAGTTGTCACTGTTTTTTAGCTGGCCTGGGCCAGGTTCAAATCCACCACCCTGGGTGTATGTGACAAGCGCCATAACCACTGTGCTACAGGCGCCGAGCCAAAACTCAGGGGAACTCTTAACTCACAGGTACCAGTTTATTATAAAGCTTATGATTCAGGAACAGCCCAATGGAAAAGATGCACAGGGTGAGGGCACAGCTGGGATGGCAGGAGCTTCCACCCCTTCTCTCGGAGCCACACTGTCCCAGGATCTCCATGTGCTCCCTAACCCAAAGCTCTGAACTTCATTGTTGGGGGTGGGAGCATTGGAGGTTTCCTTACATAGGCATGGTTGATCAAATCATTGGCCATTGCTGACTAACTCAACTCCAGCCTACCTCCTCTCCCTGGAGGTTGAGGGATAGCACTGAAAGTTTCAAGCTGCTTATCCAAGTTTGGTGTTGTGGAGAGCAGCCCACATCCTGAAGCTATCTGGGGCTCACAGACAGTCACCTCATTAAAACAAATATTGCTTCCATCCCCCTCACCATTCAGGAAATTCCAAAAGTTTTAGGAGCTCTACACCAGGAATGAGGACAAAGACCAGACATCACTCTACTATGCCACAACAAGGTGTATGAGAAAATCACAAATCACTATTAAAAAGATTTGAACAAATACAAGGATATATTATGCACTTGGATTAAAAGCCTTAATACCATGAAGATATCAACACTCTTAGAACTGATCTAGAAGTTTAACAGAGTTACAAAGTCTCAAAGATAAATTTTTTAGAACTTAATTAAATGATGCAAAACTTTATTTATAAAAATACATAAAATGTTGAAAAGAGACAGGTTTGGTTCTTTTATTGTACTAAAAATTTGCTATATGGATAATTGTAAGTAACATATTACTGGCAAAAAAGAATAGATTTGTGAATAATAAAACCAAGTAATACAGAAAATGTAATGTATGATGAATGTAATCTCGAACCACTGGTGATGGCATGGTTATTTAAGACATGAATAAGTCACTTGGAGTAATAAATTAATTTCTCAGTTCTTACACCAAATTCTAGATGGGTTAAAATTTACATTGTAAAATAAAATCATAAATGTGTTACAAGAAAATATTACAGAAAATTTTATAATCCCACTAGAAACCTTTTAAAGTACAACCTGGATAGGTGCTGTAGAAGAAATGATTGATAGACGGTGGACAAAAGATACCAGAAATAAAATGAAAAGGCAGAGGACGTACTGGAGGGAATATTTTCAACTTATATGGCAAATGACTGAATAGAAAAAAGATGAGCATGAACAGCAACAGAAAGATGGACAGAGGATATAAATACACAAATTACAAAAGAAGGAACACAAACGTGACGATGCTTAACTCTGCTAGTTAAAAGAAATGAAAATTAAATCACTAAGCAGCTTTTTTGCCTGAGATATTAGCAAAAGCCAAATCTAATGACTCAATGGACTCAGGTTATTTGTGAGCCCCCCATGTTGCACAGATTTTTGGATTTAAGGGCTGAGGAGGGGGGTGAAGGGAAGGTGAAGGCCTTGAGGCATTAGTATTAGGATTAGAGCTGGGGCCCCAGTCAGGGCTGTCAAATAAAAAATAAAATAAAATAAAAATAATTTTTTTAAAAAGATGAGGTTCATAAATTTGGAAAGAAGAGCTTTATTTCTCATAAAGGGTTGCAGCCTACAGGTGGCCATTCCAATGGGCTAGAAATCAGAGCCCTGCCCAGAAGTCAGAACCACACGCTTCCAGGGACAGACAGTTGGGAACAGGAATTTATGCTGAGTGGGGTGGACCAATATATGTATTTAACAAGCTATAGGAGGAGGCATAAATTTTTATGTGCAATTAAGCTTTTACCTGTTGATGGGGTTCGTGTTCAGAAAGTGGCAGCCCTCTGATGTCAAAAGGTAAAGCAGAAGACACAAAACCCTCTCTAGGCACACTCCACAGGCTGGTTCAAAGCACTCCATAGCTGGTGGTCTCTTATCAGAAAAGATGGCTGGTTGGCTGTAGGGCCAAAACCCTAAATAGGGAGGGATAGATTCCAAGATTGGTGTCTAATTAGCCCTTAAGGAAAGAAACCTGATGGCCCTTAGCAAGGGAGGGAGAATGATGAGGCGTGTCTGACCTCCCATCGCATTGTGGCTGGAATTCAGTTTAAAGGTTTCTCTGGGGTCTTCTTGGCAAAGAGGGAGTCCATTAGGTCGCCAGGGTGCTTAAGATTTATTTAGTTCACAGGGTTAAGTGGAAATAGTAATAGCCACCTTTTACTAAGCTGGGTGCCCTGTTAAGGCTTAAAACAACACAAATTTGTCTTGGAGGTCAGAGGTCAAAAATGGGTCTTCCTAGGCTAAAACAGAGGCGACAACAAGGCTACGTTCCTTCTGGAGGCCTCAGGGGAGACTTTTCTGGCTCTTACAGGCTTTCTGCATTCTTTGGCTCATGGCTGCATCATTCTGACTTCTGTTTCTTGATTACATCAGGCCCCCCTGGATAACACAGGACAATCTCTCCATCTCAAAAACTTTAATTTAATCACACCTGCAAAGTCCTTTTTGCCATGTAAGGTAACACAGTCACAGGTTTCAGGGATTAGGGGAAAATCCCAGGACAGTATAGAATAACCACCTCCCAAATAGCAGAGAGACGAAGGAATGACTAGACAAGACCACCTTGGTGAATTAGATGTATTTCTTGAAGGTGTCTCAGAAGTGCACTTGGTCCTGGGAAGCACAGGAACTTCCATAGAAGCTTTCTTGGTAGCAAAATCCATACCTGCCCTCCCTGTGTTGGTGCCTGAAATCCTTCCCAGTGAGTGATGGTGCTTTTACAATGTATCACTGCTTGTTCCCAGTAAAACAAACCTGCACCACCCGGTACCTTCCTTCTGCACCACCATACAATCCATGTCATGCTAAAGATATCACGGTTCTCCTCTAGGCAGGTCCTTTAGTATTACAGTTAGCCAAAGGTCACTATAATAGGACTGTAGAAATTCTTTTTTTTTTTTTATTAAATCATAACTGTATACAATGATATGATTATGGGGCATCATACACTCACTTCATAAACCATTTGACACATTCTTATCACAGTGGTTAACATAGCCTTTCCGGCGTTATCTCAGTTACTGTGCCAAAACATTTACATTCTACATCTACCAAGCCTCGCAAATACCCCTGCAATATGCACCACAGGTGTGATCCCACCGATTCCCCTCCCTCTACCCACCGCCCCCCTTTCCCACTTCCCCCTATTGTTAAGTTGTAGCTGGGTTATGGCTTTCATGTGAGAGTCCCAAATTAGTTTCATAGTAGGGCTGTGTACATTGGGTATTTTTTCTTCCATTCTTGGGATACTTTACTAAGAAGAATATGTTCCAGCTCCATCCATGTAAACATGAAAGAGGTAAAGTCTCCATCTTTCTTTAAGGCTGCATAGTATTCCATGGTATACATATACCACAATTTATTAATCCATTCGTGGATCGATGGGCACTTGGGCTTTTTCCATGACTTAGCTATTATGAATTGGGCTGCAATAAACATTCTGGTACAAATATCTTTGTTATGTTGTGATTTTTGGTCTTCTGGGTATATGCCCAGCAGAGGAATTACAGGATTGAATGGCAGATCTATTTTTAGGTCTCTGAGTGTTCTCCATGTATCTTTCCAAAAGGAATGTATTAATTTGCATTCCCACCAGCAGTGCAGAAGTGTTCCCTTTTCTCCGCATCCACGCCAACATCTCTGGTCTTGAGATTTTGTGATTATAGGCTAGTCTCATTGGAGTTAGATGATATCTCAAAGTAGTTTTGATTTGCATTTCTCTGATGATTAAAGATGATGAGCATTTTTTCATATGTCTGAAGGCCGTGCGCCTGTCTTCTTCAGAGAAGTTTCTCTTCAAATCCCTTGCCCAGCCTGCGATGGGATCCCTTGTTTTTTTCTTGCTGATGCGTTTGAGTTCTCTGTGGATTCTGGTTATTAAACCTTTGTCAGAGATATACCCTGCAAATATCTTCTCCCATTCTGAGGGCTGTCTGCTTGCTTTACTTACTGTGTTCTTAGCTGTGCAGAAGCTTTTTAGTTTGATCAAGTCCCAATAGTGTATTTTTGAAGCTGCTTCAATTGCCCGGGGGGTTCTCCTCATGAAATACTCACCCAGACCAATTTCTTCAAGGGATTTCCCTGCATTCTCCTCTAGTATTTTTATAGTTTCATGTCTTAAGTTTAAATCTTTAATCCAATGAGAGTCTATCTTAGTTAATGGTGAAAGGTGTGGGTCCAATTTCAGTCTTCTGCAGGTTGCCAGCCAGTTCACCCAGCACCATTTGTTAAATAGGGAATCTTTTCCCCACTGAATGTTTTTAATTGGCTTGTCAAAAATCAAATGGCGGTAAGTAGCTGGATTCATCTCTTGGTTCTCTATTCTTTTCCAGATATCTACTTCTCTGTTTTTGTGCCAATACCATGCTGTTTTGATCACTATCGATTTCTAGTAAAGTCTGAGGTCTGGTAGTGTGATTCCTCCTGTTTTGTTTTTATTTCTGAGTAATGTCTTGGCTATTCGAGGTTTTTTCTGATTCCATATAAAACGAAGTAATGTTTTTTCAAGATCTTTAAAATATGACAGTGGAGCTTAATAGGGAGTGCGTTGAAATTATATATTGCTTTGGGTAGTATGGACATTTTGGTAATGTTGATTCTTCCTAGCCATGAGCATGGTATGTTTTTCCATTTGTTAACATTCTCAGCTATTTCTTTTCTTAGAGTTTCATAGTTCTCTTTATAGAGATCTTTCACGTCTTTTGTTAGGTAAATTCCCAAATATTTCATCTTCATTGGCACTACTGTGAATGGGATAGAGTCTTAACTGCTTTTTCAATTTGACTGTTGTTGATGTATATAAAGGCTACCGATTTATGAATGTTGATTTTGTAACCTGAGACGCTGCTGTATTCCTTGATCACTTCTAGGAGTTTTGTAGTAGAGTCCCTAGTGTTTTCCAGATACACAATCATATCATCTGCGAAGAGCGAAAGTTTGATCTCTTCTGACCCTATATGGATACCCTTGATCGCCTTTTCTTCCCTAATTGCGGTGGCTAAAACTTCCATTACAATGTTGAAAAGCAATGGAGACAACGGGCAGCCTTGTCTGGTTCCTGATCTGAGTGGAAATGATTCCAATTTAACTCCATTCAATATGATATTGGCTGTGGGTTTGCTGTAGATAGCCTCTATCAGTTTAAGAAAAGTCCCTTCTAGACCAATTTTCTTGAGTGTTCTGATCATGAAGGGATGCTGGATATTATCAAAAGCTTTTTCTGCATCAATTAAGAGAATCATATGGTCTTTGTTTTTTAATTTGTTTATGTGCTGAATTACATTTATAGATTTACGTATATTGAACCAGCCTTGAGACCCTGGTATAAAACCAACTTGGTCATGATGTATAATTTGTTTGATGTGTTGCTGGATTCTGTTTGTTAGGATCTTGTTGAATATTTTTGCATCTATATTCATTAGTGATATTGGTCTATAATTTTCTTTTCTTGTTGGGTCTTTTCCTGGTTTGGGGATCAGGGTGATGTTTGCTTCATAGAACGTGTTGGGTAGTCTTCCTTCTTTTTCTACATTTTGGAACAGGTTGAGTAATATAGGTACTAATTCCTCTTTAAAGGTTTGGTAGAATTCTGACGTGAAACCATCTGGTCCCGGGCTTTTCTTTTTAGGGAGGTTTTGTATAGTTGATGCTATTTCTGAACTTGATATGGGTCTGTTCAACATTTCCACTTGATTCTGGTTAAGTCTTGGAAGGTGGCGTGCTTCCAAGTATCGGTCTATTTCCTTCAGATTTTCATATTTCTGAGAATAAAGTTTCTTGTAATATTCATTAAGGATTTTTTGGATTTCTGATGAGTCTGTGGTTATTTCGTCTTTGTTGTTTCTGATTGATGATATTAGAGATTTTACTCTTTTTTTCCTGATTAGGTTGGCCAGAGGTTTATCTATTTTATTGACCTTTTCAAAAAACCAGCTTTTTGATTTATTGATCTGTTGTATTATTCTTTTGTTTTCAATTTCATTTAATTCTGCTCTAATTTTGGTTATTTCTTTTCTTCTACTGGGTTTGGGGTTGGAATGTTCTTCCTTTTCCAGTTGCTTGAGATGTCCCATTAAGTTGTTAACTTCCTCTCTTTCCATTCTCTTGAGGAAGGCTTGCAGTGCTATAAATTTCCCTCTTAGAACTGCCTTTGAGGTGTCCCAGAGGTTCTGATAGTTTGTGTCTTCATTGTCGTTTTGTTCCAAAGAATTGGTGATTTCTTTCTTAATCTCATCTCTGACCCAGCTATCATTCAGCATAAGGTTATTTAACTTCCATGTTTTTGTATGGGTATGCAGATTCCTGTTGTTACTCAATTCAAGTTTTATTCCATGATGGTCCGAGAAGATGCATGGAATAATTTCTATTCCTTTAAATTTACTGAGGTTAGACTTGTGACCTAAAATGTGATCAATTTTGGAGTAAGTTCCATGGGCTGAGGAGAAGTATGTGCATTCAGTTTTGTTGGGATGAAATGTTCTGTAGATGTCTGCTAAATCTAAATATTGGATGGTTAGCTTTAAATCTAAGATTTCTTTGCTCAGCTTCTTTCTGGAGGATCGATCCAACACTGCCAAGGGAGTGTTGAAATCTCCAACGATTATGGAGCTGGAGGAAATCAAGTTACTCATGTCTGTTAGAGTTTCTCTTATAAATTGAGGTGCATTCTGGTTGGGTGCATAGATATTAATAATTGAGATCTCGTTATATTGAGTATTACCCTTAACAAATATGAAGTGACCATTCTTGTCCTTCCTTACTTCTGATGGTTTAAAGCCTACTGTATCTGCAAATAAAATTGCAACACCTGCTTTTTTCTGATTACCATTTGCCTGAAATATGGATGACCATCCTTTCACCCTGAGTCTGTATTTGTCTTTTAAGTTGAGATGTGACTCTTGTATGCAACAAATATCTGGCTTGAGTTTTTGTATCCAGTCAGCTAACCTATGCCTCTTTAGAGGACAGTTTAAGCCATTCACATTGATGGAGAGTATTGATAAGTCTGGTGGAATTTTGGGTATCGAGTTTTTCAAAGGTCCAGTGGACATTTTTAATCCTTTCGCCAGTGTGGAAGTTGGAGTTTGATCCGAAGTTGCTGAGTGAGTTTACTTTTGTGGTATAGGATTGGGTTGGTCATTGCGGAGGATAGGTCTGAGAACATCCTGAAGAGCTGGTTTACTTATGGCAAATTTTTTCAACATATGAATGTCATTGAAGTATTTAATTTCTCCATCATAGATGAAACTCAGTTTAGCTGGATACAAGATCCTGGGTTGAAAGTTTTTTTGCTTTAGGAGATTAAAAGTTGATGACCAGCCTCTTCTTGCTTGAAACGTTTCAGCAGAGAGATCTGCAGTTATTCTAATATTCTTACATTTGTACGTGATAGTTTTCTTTCGCCGGGCTGCTTTGAGAATCTTCTCTTTCATGTTAACTTTAGTGAAGCTAATTATGATATGTCTGGGAGATGGCTTTTTGGGGTTGAATCGTGCTGGGGTTCTGAAGCTCTCTGCTATCTGAATTTCAGATTCTCTAGGCATGTCTGGAAAATTTTCTTTCATAATTTCATGTAGAAGGGCCTCTGTGCCCTTGGCAGCCACTTCATCATTCTCCGAAATTCCTATAACCCTTATGTTGTTTTTTTTCGAATTATCTGAGAGTTCTCTGAGTGAGTGATCCGTTTTTGCTCTCCATTTCTCTTCCTCTTTGAGAGATTGGGAGCGTTCGAAGACTTTATCTTCAATGTCAGAAATCCTTTCTTCTGCTTGCTCCATTCTGTTGCTGAGGGATTCTACTGTATTTTTCATATCTTTGAGGGCTGTAAGTTCTTGTTTCAGTGTGTCTAAGTGTTTGGTGGTTTTGTCTTTAAATTCGTTAAATTCTTGAGACAATTTTTGAATTTCTCCTCGAATTCCTAATTCCATTTTATTAATCTTGTCTGCAAACCAAATTCTGAATTCGACTTCTGACATCTCAGCCAGTTGTTTATGAATGGGATCTTCAATCACATCTGCCGTATCTTTTCTTGGGGGGGTTGATCTATTCTGGTTATTCATGTTACCAGAGTTTTTCCGCTGATTCCGCCCCATGGTTTACTCCCTTTGGTTTTTCCCCTGGGGTTTTATCGAGGGCCCGTACAGTGTTGTGGCCTGAGAAACTGGGGCCCTGTCTGGTGTGGTGGAGCAAAGTGGTTCTGTCTTGTTTTCAGCTGGTTTCTGTTCGATCCTATTGCAACTTCTACTCTGGCTTGAAGTCTCAGCTGTGTGGAAAAATCAGCAATTAAGTCACCCCGCCTGCCCACCTCTGGCCCCAGTTGGAAAAGGAGAATCAAACCTTCCTACAATCGCACACCCAGGGCACCGCCTGAAAAGTCCTCAGTCTATTAGCCCAGTTCAAAAGGTCCGAATCAACTGTCTCAATCGGCACTTGTCTCGGGTGGAAGGGTTCAAGAGGTCTCTGGGAACTGGATCACAGGGGCCTGGTGACTCCTCTGACACAGCTCACCCCAGTGCAGCATGGAGTCAGGAGGAGCCACCCAGCAAACAGAGCAGTCTGGGAAGGTTGACGTCTCCTTCCCCACTTTGCCCCTCCATCGGACCCAGTCACTGGTATCTCTGCAGATGGCTAACCCAGTTGCCTGCAGTGAACAGACACTCCAGGGGTTTGCACCTGCCTGAATCGCAAGGATTCGCTATCTAGCAGGAGGAGATGGGGCCTGACATCTTTGAGTGTTTGATGCAGGTGATGGGAAGGAGGTGTTCACTCAGGCTTAGCCCCGTCCCTGATGGATGCTGCTAACAGAACAGAACAGAACAGAACAGACAACTTTGTGAGGTTCTGTCTCTGTTCCTGTCGTCGCCTACAGAAGACGGGCTGTTTTGAGTTCAAACGTCTTTGCTGTTGGAGAATTGCGTCTGAACACCTCTCTGGGTCGCCCCGCCCTGGAAGCTTCCCGGGTTTGTGAGCCGTGTCACCGGTGGCCTCCTCTGGTTGCCCAGGGAGACAGGGGGTGTAGCCTCAGAATATCCAGAAGTGAGCGTTCTGCCGTTAAAGATAAAACGGCTGTTGATCTACCTCCAGGGAACTGCTGCTCTGGTGTGGGCACTCAGGCGACCCTTTTCTCCTCTGTCCCACGCCCCAGAGTCAGCACTGAGCGGCTGCAGTTTGTGCTGGGTCCACACCCCTTAAGAGATCCCCCAAGAATCAGAACTCTTGGGGGATGGGCCCCCAGACCCTGATTGGGAGTGGGGGGGGGGAAGCTAGAGTTTCATTCAGTTTTAAGCAATACTACGGTCCGGGGAGGGCTCCTGCACTGCACCGCAGGAAAGTGCCGCCAAGGCTTGATTTCCCCTCAGCAGAGTGCCCTCTCCTCGCTCACGTATCCCAGAGTCAGCGCTGACCTGACGCAGCTCAGGCACTGTGCACTCCCCTCGAGAAATCACCCAAGGAGCCGAACTCCTGGGGGATAGGCCCTCAGACCCCGAGTGAGAGTAGGGGTTCTCAGCTCTCAGCGGGGAGGCCAGAGTCTTATTCAGTCTTGGGCCCCGTATGCCCGGGGAGGGTTGGTGCACTGCACCGCAGGGAAGTGCCGCGAGGCGTGACTCCCCCTCAGCCTGGTGCCCTCTCCTCACTTGCGTGCCTCAGAGTCAATGCTGACCAGTTGCAACTCGGGGACTGTCCACTCCCCTTGAGAAATCACCCAAGGATCCGGAGTCGTGGGGGACAGGCCTCCAGACCTCAGTGGGCGGGAGGGGAGCACCGGGGATTCACGGTTGCCGGCAAAGGATTCCCAAAGTTTTATTCAGCCCTATGTCTGGCAGGAGAACGCCATGGCACCCCAGTAGGGGAGGTAGGTCCAGTTTTTAGAAGGTCTCTCCCGTGGAGTGTAGTGGGAGGGCCTTTAATTTCTGCCCGCTTGTTCAATTGTGGGGCTCTTGAGCCGGTCTCATGGGGAGGGGGACTCCCGTCCGCTTGGTGGTGGATTTTGTACCTTTTGTTTGCGTCCTTGTGATCACAACTTGCCTCAGCGGTGTTGATGTGCGTTCTTCAGCCTTCTCTCTTGGTGAGGCTCAAGTCCACCAGGATACTTACTAAATTCCTGTCCCTTAACTCTCCTTCTGGACAGGAGCCTTTGTTGAAAGCTGGCTTCAGTCCGCCATCTTGTCTCCCCTCCCTATCTGTAGAAATTCTAAAGCTGTCATCAGCTGTCTATGGCAGCCACTTCAAGGCAAGAAACTGCTGAGCCACCCAAGAAAGTGCTGGGCACTCTTCCCAGGCCCAGTAGTGATCTTGCTACTTGCTTAATCTACTTTGTTACAATTTTGCTGAGCACTTCAGGTTGGCATCTCTGTTGTATGTTGGGGAACTTATTTTTTTTCCCCCAACCATGGATATCTTTGGGAGGCCATTATTCTACCTACCACAGGGTGGAAAGGAGAAGTAAAGTGCCCAAGATCTCAAGCCACCAGGCACCAACTGGGCAGATAGGAGGACAAGGCTTGCTCCAGAGAGGCTCTGGCTTCTACTTCAGTCCCTGGAGTGTTCTCTGTGCCCCAGTAGCCTGAGCACACTCCCTGCTAGGTGCCCGCCACCCTAACTCACCTTCTGATGCTCTGTACACCTTTCCTGACCCCACAGCAACCCAAGGATACCTCTGAAATGCCTTTGTCAAAGCTCACACTGTTCTATGAGGGCATTTTTCTTACCGTGTGGCTCAACTTCATGTCTCTGTCCTCCACTAGACTGTGAGCAGAGACCACATGTGATCTTCCCTGTGTTGCCAGGGCCGGATGCAGGAGGGTCAGCTTGTGCCCGCCACTCTGTATGGTCTGTCAGAGCACACACACTCTCCCCAGTCATCTCACCAGACTCGGCTGCACCTGAACCAAGAAGCCTGTGTGTGGTTGGTGTGGCTCAGCAAGTGAGTGAATGGATAACATCCACTAATTACTTGTTCCCCTCTTCAATTCTCACCACAGCTCTCAGCACCATCTGGACATTTTCTTGCTTACTAACTATATTACCTGCATTTCCTTACCAAAATGTAAGCTCCATGGTGCAGGAATATTTCCTGCCTTGTTCAGAGCTATACAGGCCCTTATGAGATTGTTGATAGCAACAATAGCAACCTAGGGAACACTGACTCTTGGTGGTATGGGATAGATGGAAGAATGGATGAAGGAATGAAGGAATACAGTGATACATCAGAAAAAAAGAATTTGTAATTCAAACTCCACTGAGATGCATTTCCTACCTATTATATTCATAAAAATACAAAAGTTAAATGATATATGCTCTTGCCCAGGCTGTGGAAAATCACTTTCATAGAAATTTCTGGTGGGGATGCAGATGACATGACCATTGGAGGAGAATTTGGCAATATCTAGCTAAACTGCATATGTGATTACCATTTAACCTAGAAAAACCCAACCTTTCAGAATCTATCACAATGATACACTGGCAAAAGGGATAAATGACACATGCACAGGTTAGCCATGGCAGCACTGTTTGTAATAGAAAGAAGAAAACTGAGATGACACAAATGTCCATCAATAGAGCACTGGAGGAGCAAGTTATGTTAACAACTGCATCTTACAGGGGTATTTGCGAAACTTGGTAAATGTAGAATGTAAATGTTTTGGCAGAGTAACTGAGATAACGCCAGAAAGACTATGTTAACCATTGTGATAAAAATGTGTCAAATGGTCTATGAAGCGAGTGTATGATGCCCCATGATCATATCAATGTATACAGTTATGATTTAATAAAAAAAAAAAAGAAAGAAACAATTCTGCAGCAGAGCTCTGTGCTGGTGTAAAAATGAATGAGGGTGACCAGCAATTCCACTTCTTAGAATATAACCAATAGAAATAAAATTATATGTCCCTACAGGGGTGGACGTTCATAGCAGCATTGTTCATAATAACCCCAAACTGAAAGCAATCTAGATGTCTATCAACAGGTAAATGGATAAATAAGTCAAGATATAATCCTACAATGAACACAATCAGGCAATAAAAATGAACCAAGTGTTGATACATTGCACAACAGAAATGAAGCTCAGAAAACATGGTAAGTGAAAGAAATCACACACAAAATACTAATGACTATATGAAATGTTTAGGAAAAGCAAATTTCTAGAGAAAGAAAGCAGATCTATGGTTGCTTAGGTCTGGGTTTAGAAATGGGGATTGGCTGCAGATGGGCACAAAGGAATTTTAGGAGTGGGAATGTTCTAAAACTGGATTATGGTGATTGTTGCTCAACCGTAAATTTACTAAAATCATTGAATTATACACTGATAGTGGCTTAATTTTGTGTCATGTAAACTCAATAATGCTGTTAAACAAAAATGATCAAGGAAGACATCTGTGCTCTGCTATGGAATGATTTCCAGGTTGTAGTACCAAAAAAAAAAAAAAAATCACAGTATTGAGCAAGCTACCTTTTCTGTAAGGAAGCAGATATTAAAAAAGAAACAATGGAAGTATGAAGCAAAAATTGATAAAAATATGTGTCAATAGGGAGAAGAAAAAACAGAATGGAGGAGAAATGGAAGCAAGCAAGACCCCTCTGAATTTCAGAAGCTAGGCTTCTTTTGTATTTTAGTTTTGGATTTGGAACCATGAAAATATTTCATATGCAGTAAACTCCCATTTATCTAGAATTCAGGCAATGGGCTTGCCATTTGGCCAAAAAAAATCAGAATTTAAAGTTGGTGTGGTGCTGTCAGTAGTTGACACTTGTGCATCACCCCTGGCTCCCACGTGTTCTCACTGCCCCAACATCCTTATTTAGAACCTGTACTGCTTTCCTGGCTAGTCACAACTGGGTATGGACTTCCTTTGTACTGCTGCCATTACGCTGCCCTGCCCTTTTGGTGGGACATTCTGATCACATAGAATGTCTGACAATAAATGGATTTCTGACAACTCTGCACACACTGCACTGCGCTGCTACAGGGCCTCTGTTGCTATGGGTTAAATAACAGAGCATGTCATTGAACTGCATGTACAGGTCCCACAACCTTCATATCCTATAACCAGTTATGTACATTATGTCTGCTTAATGCTGTGAGATTGTATACACATTGGTGCACTTACAGATCTTCACTTGCATTCTTAGAAGCTGACATGCACTCTCCTTTTGTTATTTTTGATCCCCCTAAATGCCAGCAGAGGTCTCAGGCAAGCATAAAGCAGTAGTGCTCACCCTGAGGCAGAAGACAGAGATATGCCAGAGGCTTGAGAGCGGTGAGAGGTGGGCAGTGCTCATGAAGGAGTTTAACATTGGTTCATTAACAACCTATAACATTAAGGCTCTGTACTAGAAGATAAAGGAGTTATGTTAAACTGGAGTGTGACATTCATGTGGATAAACATCACACTCATCTCACCAAAAACAGAACTGCTCGACTAGGCCCTGTGTGGAAGGTTTGCACTGAAAAACTCTGAGGATTTTTGTATTTCTGGACCCACATTGTAGGAAAAAGTGAGAGAATTTTATGAAAAAATGAAGGTCTAAGTGGCTGGCTTACCAGCTTCAAGGTCAGTCATGGCTAGTTGGACTTCTTAGGTGAACAGAAATCGACTGGTTTTGAAGCTGCAGCATCATTTTGTGATGTGTTTAGTGAATTGATTGTGGAACATGGCTTGACCCCGGGGCAGATTTATAAAGCCGATGAGGCTGGATTGCTGCGGAAGTGTGTGCCTGATTCTACTCTGGCTGGCAGTAACAGGAAGGCAGCTCATGGGCTTTAGCCGAATAGCATGTAACTGTGCTTGTCTATGCAAGTGCATCAGGAAACCATAAGGTAAAGTTGAGTGTGGTCAGCAAATCTGACAAACGAAGGTGCTTTAAAGGCACAACAACCTACCTATAGATGATCACACACAGAGCAACAGCAGGAGGTACATAGAAACATTTACCAAGTGGTTTCTTCATTCATTTGTCCCCAGTGCTGAAGAAAATTTACAAAAGAAAGGAATATAACAGAATAGTAAAGCTCTATTTTACTATGTCAACATTTTTGCATGTCATTGTCCAACTAATATCACAAGTCTGATCCAACCTATGGATCAGGAGGTGATACAAAATATAAAAATGTCTTACAGGTGTGACTTTCATACAAAAAATGAATAATTTTGATGGGACAATTCTGGACTTTCAGAAAAATCACATTCTCAGAGATGCTATGGACAATATCAGCTGCACTTGGAATACTGTGAAAAGTGAAATGTTGCAGAGATCTTGGAGGAAGTTGTGGCCAGCTGTGATGACTAAGGAATCCTCCTTCTCCACAGTAGACACTGAGGAGTTCCAGCCAATAGTGCAGCTGCCAGTTACAGAGTTTATGATGGATTCTGTGAGTTAGCTGAGTCTGCTAAAGACAAGACAGCTTTGCTTGGAGATTAACTCAGGGACAGGCTTGCTGTGGGTGAAGCTATTCCAGTAACTCATACTCTAAATACCTATGACCTCATAGACACTGTTGTTTATCACTAAGAAAGAATGTCATAGAGGAAGAAGAGTGGTGAGACAGCTGTGAGGTGGAAACAGTGTCCTGGCAAGCAGCTACTGTGGCATTGATTGTGTCGTATCTCGCACAGATCGCCAGCCCTTCTTCCTGCCCAGCACGTTGTGCTCACGCAGAACCTGACGTTGCTCCAGAGGCGTTGGGCTTCAAAGAAAGCATTTACATTTCAAAGAAAGATGCCTGTGGGTTTCCCAGTACAACATTATCTACTGCTGTAGATCCAGAACCATCCACATCCACTTCTCTTCATGCTGTCCTGGCTATGTCATCAGGGAACCTCCATAATCCCTATGTGATATCTGTTCATCAACTTTTTATCCCACAATCAGACTTGCAAGTGTTAACGTGTGTTATTGAAGTTAAAAAAATATGGTAATGAAATCGAAAAGTGTATTGACTGCTGTTCAACTGAAATTGTACACTACATTTACAGAAATGTTTTATAATACAGTAAAACTGTGTTACAATGAGTAAAGTTTGTCTTTGTTTGTCTGAATTTGCTTTTAAATAGTGTATTTCAATATTAATACCAAGTCAATACAGAGTTCACAGTATGGTATGGTATAGTATGGGGTATAGAATTCGTTAGGCCTATGTTTAATAGTAACTCTCAAGCAACCAGAAACTAAATTTATACAGAACCTACCAATCCCCATTGGTGTGCCAGATAATGGGGAAATTATGGTAATTAAAAACAAAATAAATCAGTTTTCTAAACTGGAAACCAACTATGTATTGCTTGTTACCAGCTATAAGAGAAGTATTGCAGGAGGCTTTGAAACACACTCTTTACTACACAGCCCCATGCACAGTGGGAGCCCCCACCACCACCTGTGACCCATTCTTGTTAAAATAAAAGCTGACCCAGAATCTAATCTATTCTAGAACCTCTAAAGTAGTGGCTGTCAACCAAATGGTGTGATTTTGCCCCTGGAGAATATTCAAAAGTGTCTAGAGACACTTTTGGCTGTTACAACTTGCAGGGCATTGCAGGGCAGAGGGGATGTAAGTCAGCAGGTTGCTGCTAAACGTCTGGCAGTGTGCAGGACAGTCCCCAGCAGAGAATCAGCTCTCCAAAATCTCTTTTTTTTTTTTTGTAGAGACAGAGTCTCACTGTACCGCCCTTGGTAGAGTGCCGTGGCGTCACACGGCTCACAGCAACCTCTAACTCTTGGGCTTACGCGATTCTCTTGCCTCAGCCTCCCGAGCAGCTGTCTCCAAAATCTCAACAGTGCTGGGCTAGCATCTCTAGATCTAATGGTCTCTACCTGTTTACAAAAAAAAGTTGGAGATCCCCAAAACATGTTAAATGACAACACAAGAATGAAATCAACCAAATCCAAGAAACTATTAATTTTGTAGCACAGATGATCCACTTTCTTTAACAAATACAGTAAGTGGAATAGAAATGAGAGAGGAGGGGACACTGGAATAGATATTTTTAGAGACAAAAAAAGTACAGTATATGGACATAACATACATTCTGATTCAAACCAAGTAATTGTAAAAAGAATTCTTTGAGAAATTAGGGAAAATTTGGACACAGGCTGAGTATTGTTAGATAATATTAAGAACACATTGATATGGGTAATTGAGTCAGAATCCATGTGAGTATGGTGTTATGTTTTGGTAAGCCCTTGTTAAAGATATGCTTATTAATTATTTATGGTTGAATGCTAGGCTGCCTGGGATTTGCTTAAAAACATCTCTTTTCAAAATATAGGCAATAGATCTTTCAGGAATGAAAAGGGGGGAATACCTGAGATTCTTTTCAGGATCCGGAGAGTCAAAAACTACTTTAATAACAATATTAAGATGTCCTTTGCCTTTTTTAGTGCCTTGACATTTGCCTTGATGGTACAAAAGCAACACTGAGTAAAACCACTGGTGTACAAGGCTGTGGTGTAGAACCATCCCAGCAGTCGCCATGTTTTCCACAGCCACCTGCTCAAAGTAAAAATAATAATTAGGGGGCAGAGAAAAGATGGCTGACTGAAGCCAGCTTTCCACAGAGGCTCCTGTCCAGAAGGAGAGTTAAAGGACAGAAATTTAGAAAGTAACCTGGTGGATTAGAGCTGCACCAAGAGAGAAGATTAAAGAATGCACATCAACCCTGCTGAGGCGAGCTGCGACCCCAAGGATACAAACAAAAGGTACAAAATCCATCACCAAGTGGATGGGTGTCCCCTCCCCCATGAGAACGGCTTGGAGTGCCCCACAAATAAATAAACAGAGTTCAAAGGTCCTCCCACTACATTCCACAGGAAAGACCCTCTGAAAACTGGACCTACCTCCCCTACTAGGGTGCCATGGCATTCTCCTGCCAGGCATAAAACTGTATAAAGCTGTATGTATTCACTACCTGCAATTCTGAGCTCCCAGCACTCCCCTCCACTCTCACTCTGAGGTCTGGAGGCCTATCCCCCAGGAGTCCAGATTCTTGGGTGATTTCTCGAGGGGTGTGAACAGGTCCTAGACTACAGCTGGTCAGTGCTGATTCTGCAGCCCAGTAGTGAGGAGAGGATGGTTGGCTGAGAGGGAACCACACGGGAGCAGCGGTGCCCTGAGGCACAGAGCAGCAGCAGTTTTGGCACCAATAGGGCTCACTCCCGGATATTCTGAAGCCACACTCCCTGTCTCCCTGGGCAACCAGAGGAGGCCGGGCATCTTCTCAGGTGGAACATGATCTATTCCAGATTCCAGATCCCAGATCTGTTCTTTCCACTGCAGAACAGATCTGGGATGGAAACACAGGCCCCGTGAGTAAAGGGTTTGCCTGAGGTGGTACCGGCTTGGGTGGAGTGCAAGGACTAGAAAACACATGCAAAGAGCTGGGAAATTCCCAGGGTGGGGCTGACCCAGAAGACCACTTTACTGAGCCTAAGACGCACCCGGCAGTCAGGGGATCATCAGCCTATAGACAAAGGAGGCAGGAGGCTAGAACTAACAGCTAACTTAATACAAACCTGCAGAAGCAAAGACAGGGCCTGAGGCACAGGCTCTGGGAACTCAAAACAGCTTCTCTTCTGTAGGGGAATATAGCAGGGACAGAAACAAATTCCCGCAAAGTTGTTCTGTTCTGTTCTGTGAGTAATATCAATCAGGGGCAGGGCTGGAACTGAGCGAACACCCCCCAACCTCCATCAAGAACCAGAGGTTGTCAGGCCTCATCTCCACCTGCTGGTTAGAGGCAGAACGCAGTGGCCTGCCTGAGCAGATATAGATTTCCTTGTGATTCAGGCAGCTGCAAAACCCTGGAGTATCTGTTCACTAGAGGAAATGGGGTCACAGCCCTGCGGGGCTATCAGTGACTGGGTGTGACAGAGGTGCAAGATGGGGAAGGAGGCATTAACCTTCCCAGACTAATCTATTTGCTGGGTGGGTCATCCTGACTTTACAGAGTACCGGACCAAGTCATATCTGAATTGTCACCAGACCCCTGCAATTCAGTTGCCAGAGACCTTTTAAACTCTCCCACCTGAGACAGGTGCTGACTGAGACAATTGATTTGGACCTTTTGAACTGAGCCAAATGCCCGAGGACAATTTAAGTGGTACCCTGGGTGTGTGGTTGTAGGAAGGTTTCATTTTCCTTTTCCAATTGTTGCCTGTGGGGGGCAGGATGACTTAATTGCTGGTATTTCTCCACAGCTGAGACTTCAACCCAGAGTAACTGTTTCACTAGGGTCGAACAGAGACCAGCTGAAAACAAGACAGAACCACTTAGCCCCAACTCACAGAACAGGTCCCCAGTTTCTGAGGCCATAGCACTGTATGGGTCCTCAACAAAGCTCCAGGGGAAAAATCAAATGGTGTAAAATAAACATGGGGCAGAATCATCTGAAAATCTCTGGTGACATGAATAACCAGAATAGATCAACCCCCTCAAGGAAAGATATGGCAGATGTCACTGAAGATCTCATTCATAAACAGCTGGCTGGCTGAGATGTCAGAAATGGAATTCAGAATTTGGATTGCAAACAAGATTAATAGAATGGAGGAAAATTTAAAATTAGATATTTGAGGAGCAATTCAAAAGTCGGAATTAGAAATTCGAGGAGAAATGCAAAAGTTGTCACAAGAATTTAACGAATTTAAAGACAAACCCACCAAAGATTTTGACACACTGAAGCAAGAATTTGAAGCCCTCAAAAATCTGAAAAATACAAGGGAATCCTTCAGTAATAGAGTGGAGCAAAAGAAAGGATTTCTGATATTGTTCTTTTTTTTTTTTTTTGATAACCCAACTCATTTAGTTTTTATTTTACATTTACTATTTATTTATTTATTTATTTATTTTTATTAAATCATAGCTTTGTACATTAGTATGATCATAGGGCACCATACACTTGGTTCATAGATCGTTTGAAACATTTTCATCACACTACTTTACATGCCTTTCATAGCATGTTCTTTGTTATTTTGCTAAGACCTTTACATTCCACATTTATTAGGATTCACATATACCCTTGTAAGATGCACGGCAAGTGTAATCCCATTAATCCCCCTCCCTCCCCCTCCCTCCCCTCCTTTCCCCCTTCTACCTATTATTATTATTTTTTTTTAAATCATAGCTATGTACATTGATATGATCATGGGGCATCATTCACTAGCTTCACAGACCGTTTACCAAGTTTCACATATACCCTTGTAAGATGCACCGCTGGTGTAATCCACCAATGCCCTTCCCTCTACCCACATCCCCCCTCCCTGCCCTCTCTTTCCCCATTCCCCCTATTCTTAGGTTGTAAATGGGTTATAGCTTTCATGTGAAAACCCTAAATTAGTTTCATAGTAGGGCAGAGTACATTGGGTACATTTTCTTCCATTCTTGAGATACTTTACTAAGAAGAATATGTTCCAGCTCCATCCATGTAAACATGAAAGAGGTAAAGTCTCCATCTTTTTTTAAGGCTGCATAATATTCCATGGTGTACATATACCACAATTTATTAATCCATTCGTGGATCGATGGGCACTTGGGCTTTTTCCATGACTTAGCAATTATGAATTGGACTGCAATAAATATTCTGATACAAATATCTTTGTTATGGTGTGATTTTTGCTCTTCTGGGTATATGCCCAGTAGAGAGATTACAGGATTGAAAGGCAAATCTATTTTTAGATCTCTAAGTGTTCTCCATATATCTTTCCAAAAGGAATGAATTAATTTGCATTCCCACCAGCAGTGCAAAAGTGTTCCCTTTTCTTCACATCCATGCCAACATCTCTAGTCTTGGGATTTTGTGATATAGACTAGTCTCACTGGAGTTAGATGATATCTCAAAGCAGTTTTGATTTACATTTCTCTGATGATTAAAGATTATGATCATTTTTTCATATGTCTGAAGGCCGTGCACCTGTCTTCTTCAGAGAAGTTTATCTTCAAGTCCCGTGCCCAGCCTGCGATGGGATCCCTTGTTCTTTTCTTGCTAATGCATTTGAGTTCTCTGTGGATTCTGGTTATTAAACCTTTGTCGGAGACATAACCTGCAAATATCTTCTCCCATTCTGAGCGCTGTTTGCTTGCTTTACTTACTGTGTTCTTGGCTGTGCAAAAGATTTTTAGTTTGATCAAGTCCCAATAGTGTATTTTTGAAGCAGCTTCAATTGCCTGGGGGGTCCTTCTCATAAAAAACTCTCCCAACCCAATTTCTTCAAGGGTTTTCCCTGCACTCTCTTCTAGTATTTTTATAGTTTCATGTCTTAGGTTTAAATCTTTAATCCAGTGAGAGTCTATCTTGGTTAATGGGGAGAGGTGTGGGTCCAGTTTCAGTCTTCTACAGGTAGCCAGCCAGTTCACCCAGCACCATTTGTTAAAAAGGGAATCTTTTCCCCACTGAATGTTTTTAATTGGCTTGTCAAAAATTAAATAATGGTAATTAGCTGGATTCATCTCTTGGTTCTCTAGTCTGTTCCAGAAATCTACTTCTCTGTTTTTGTGCCAGTACCATGCTGTTTTGATCACTATCGATTTGTAGTATAGTCTGAGGTCTGGTAGTGTGATTCCTCCTGCTTTATTTTTATTTTTGAGTAATGTCTTGACTATTTGAGGCTTTTTCTGATTCCATATAAAACAAAGTATTGTTTTTTCAAGATCTTTAAAGTATGACAGTGGAGCTTTAATGGGGATTCCGCTAAAATTATATATTGCTTTGGGTAGTATGGACATTTTAACAATGTTGATTCCTCCCAACCATAAGCATGGTATATTCTTCCATTTGTTAACATTCTCAGCTATCTCTTTTCTTAGAGTTTCATAGTTCTCTTTATATAGATTTTTCACGTCCTTTGTTAGATAAACTCCCAAGCATTTCATCTTCTTTGGCACTACTGTGAATGGGATAGAGTCCTTAACTGTTTTTTCAACTTGACTATTGTTGGTATATATAAAGGCTACCGATTTATGAATGTTGATTTTGTAACCTGAGACACTGCTGTATTCCTTGATCACTTCTAAGAGTTTTGTAGTAGAGTCCCTAGTATTTTCCAGATATACAATCATATCATCTGCGAAGAGCAAAATTTTGATCTCTTCTGACCCTATGTGGATACCCTTGATCGCCTCTTCTTCCCTAATTGTGGTGGCTAAAACTTCCATTACAGTGTTAAAGAGCAATGGAGACAATGGGCAGCCTTGTCTGGTTCCTGATATGAGTGGAAATGATTCCAATTTAACTCCATTCAATATGATATTGGCTGTGGATTTGCTGTAGATGGTCTCTATCAGTTTAAGAAATGTCTCTTCTATACCAATTTTCTTAAGTGTTCTCATCATGAAGGGATAAGTTCTTATCAAAAGCTTTTCCTGCATCAATTGAAAGGATCATATGGTCTTTGTTTTTTAATTTGTTTGTGTGCTGAATTACATTTATAGATTTACGTATATTGAACCAGCCTTGACACCCTGGGATAAAACCAACTTGATCATGATGGATAATTTGTTTGATGTGTTGCTGGATTCTGTTTGTTAGAATCTTGTTGAATATTTTGCATCTATATTCATTAGTGATATTGGTCTATAATTTTCTTTTCTTGTTGGGTCTTTTCCTGGTTTGGGGATCAGGGTGATGTTTGCTTCATAGAACATGTTGGGTAGTCTTCCTCCTTTTTCTACCTTTTGGAACAGGTTGAGTAATATAGGTACTAATTCCTCTTTAAGTGTTTGGTAGAATTCTGACGTGAAGCCATCTGGTCCCGGGCTTTTCTTTTTGGGGAGATTTTGTATGGTTGATGTTATTACTGAACTTGATATGGGCCTGTTCAACATTTCCACTTCATTTTTGTTAAGTCTTGGAAGGTGACGTGCTTCCAAGTAACGGTCAATTTCCTTCAGATTTTCGTATTTCTGAGAGTAAAGTTTCTTGTAATATTCATTAAGGATTTTTTGGATTTCTGAGGAGTCTGTTGTTATTTCGTCTTTGTTATTTCTGATTGATGAGATTAGAGATTTTACTCTTTTTTTCCTGATTAGGTTGGCAAAAGGTTTATCTATTTTGTTGACCTTTTCAAAAAACGAGCTTTTTGATTTATTGATCTATTGTATTATTCTTTTGTTTTCAATTTCATTTAATCCTCTCTGATTTTGGTTATTTCTTTTCTTCTACTGCATTTGGGGTTGGAGTGTTCTTCCATTTCCATTCTCTTGAGATGTCCCATTAAGTTGCTTACTTCCTCTTTTTTCGTTCTCCTGAGGAAGGCTTGCAGTGCTATAAATTTCCCTCTTAGAACTGCCTTTGTGGTGTCCCAGAGGTTCTGATTGTTTGTGTCTTCATTATCGTTTTATTCCAGAAATTTGGTAATTTCCTTCTTGATCTCATCTCTGACCCAGCTATCATTCAGCTTAAGGTTATTCAAATTCCATGTTTCTGTATGTGTATGCAGATTCCTGTTGTTACTCATTTCAAGTTTTATTCCATGATGGTCCAAGAAGATGCATGGAATAATTTCTATTACTTTAAATTTGCTGAGGTTAGACTTGTGACCTAAGATGTGATCGATTCTGGAGTAAGTTCCGTGGGCTGATGAGAAGTATGTGTATTCAGTTTTGTTGGGATGAAATGTTCTGTAGATGTCTGCTAAATCTAAATGCTGGATGGTTAGATTTAAACCTAAAATTTCTTTACTCAGCTTTTTGTTGGAGGATCGATCCAGCACTGCCAAAGGAGTGTTAAAATCTCTGACTATTATAGAGTTGGAGGAAATCAAGTTGCTCATGTCTGTTAGAGTTTCTCTCATAAATTGAGGTGCATTCTGGTTGGGTGCATAGATATTAATAATTGAGATCTCATCATATTGAGTCATACCCTTAACAAATATGAAGTAACCATTTTTGTCCTTCCTTACTTTTGTTGGTTTAAAGCCTATTATATCCGCAAATAAAATTGCAACTCCTGCTTTTTTCTGGTTACCATTTGCCTGAAATATGGATGACCATCCTTTCACCCTGAGTCTGTATTTGTCTTTTAAGTTAAGATGTCACTCTTGTATGCAACAAATGTCTGGCCTGAGTTTTTGTATCCAGTCAGCTAACCTATGTCTCTTTAGAGGGCAGTTTAAGCCATTCATATTAAGGTAGAGTATTGATAAGTTTCGTGAAATTTTGGGTATTGAGTTTTTCGAAAGTCCAGTGGGCATTTTTAATCCTTTGGAAGTTGGAGTTTGATCAGAAGTTTCTGAGTGAGTTTACTTTTCTAGTAGAGGATTGGGTTGGTTATTATGGAGGATAGGTCTGAGAATATCCTGAAGAGCTGGTTTAGTTATGGAAAATTTCTTTAGCATATGTGTGTCATTAAAGTATTTAATTTCTCCGTCATAAATGAAACTCAATTTAGCTGGTTACAAGATCTGGGGTTGAAAGTTATTTTGCTTGAGGAGATTAAACGTTGATGACCACCCTCTTCTGGCTTGAAAAGTTTTAGCAGAGAGATCTGCAGTCATTCTAAAGTTCCTCCCTTTGAAGGTAATAGATTTCTTTCACCTGGCCGCTTTGAGAATTTTCTCCTTCACATTAACTTTAGTGAAGTTAATTATGATATGCCTGGGGGATATCTTATTGGGGTTGAGTCGTGCTGGGGTTCTGAAGCTGTCTGCTATCTGAATTTCAGTATCTCTGGACATGTCTGGAAAATTATCTTTCATAATTTCATGCAGAAGTGCCTTTGTGCCCAGTGAGGCCACTTCATCTGTTTCAGGAATTCCTATGAGTCTGATATTTGCCTTCTTTGAGTTATCCCAGAGCTCTCTGAGTGAGTGATCCATTTTTGCTCTCCATTTCTCTTCCTCTTTGAAAGTTTGGGAGCATTCAAAGGGTTTATCTTCAATGTCGGAGATCCTTTCTTCTGCTTGGTCCATTCTGTTTCTAAGGGATTGTACTGTATTTTTCATATCTTTGAGGGCTGCAAATTCTGGTTTCAGTGTGTCTAATTCTTTGGTGGTTTTGTCTTTAAATTCGTTAAATTCTTGAGACAGCTTTTGAATTTCTCCACGAATTCCTAATTCCATTTTGTTAATCTTGTTTGCCATCCAAATTCTGAATTCGATTTCTGACATCTCAGCCAGTTGTTTGTGAATGGGATCTTCAATTACATCTGCCGTATCTTTCCTTGGGGGTGTTGATCTATTCTGGTTATTCATGTTACCAGAGTTTTTCTGCTGATTCCGCCCCATGATTGTTTTACTCCCTTTGATTTTCCCCTGGTGTTTTATCGTGGACCCGTACAGTGCTGTGGCCTGAGAAACTGGGGCCCTGTTTGGTGTAGAGGGGCTAAGTGGTTCTGTCTTGTTTTCAGCTGGTTGCTATGTGACCCTAGTGAAATAGTTACTCTGGGTGGAAGTCTCAGCTGTGGAGAAATACCAGCAATTAAGTCACCCCACCCACCACAGGCAACACATGAAAAAGGAAAATCAAACCTTCCTACAACCACACACCCAGGGCACCACCTGGATAGTCCCCAAGTGAGTTGCTCAGTTCAAAATGTCCAAATCAATTGACTCAGTCAGCAGCTGCCTCAGGTGCGTGAGTTCAAGAGGTCCCTGGGAACTGGATCACAGGGGTCTGGTGACTGCTTTAACATGGCTTGCTCCAGTGCTGCATGCAGTCAGGAAGAGCCACCAGTAAGTAGATCAGTCTGGGAAGATTAATACCTCCTTCCCCACTTTGCAGCTCTGTCACACCCAGTCGCTGCTAGCCCTACAGGGCTGTGACCCAGTCAGTTGCCTGCAGTAAGCAGATACTCCAGGGGGTTGCACCTGCGTAAGTCACAGCATAGTCTGTGTCTGCTCGACTAGGCCACATTCCTCTGTCCTTATCCAGCAGGGGGTGGTGTGGCCTGTCAACTTCAGGCACTTGATGGAGGCTGGAGGTGTTCACTTAGATCCAGCCCCACCCTTAGTTTATGTTGCTGGGTGAAGGGAAAAACCCTGTGGGAGTTTTTTTCTGACCTTGCTAGATTGCTCTGCAGAAGACAGGCTGATTTGAGTTCCCAGAACCTGTGCCTCAGGCCCTGTCTTTAGTCCTGTGGGTTTGCATTCGCAGCACGATCAGTTGTTGGCTGTAGCCTCTTGGCCTCCTTTGTCTATAGGCTGGTGATTCCCTGAGGGCCAGGTGCGTCTTAGGCTCAGTAGAGCAGCCCTCTGGATCAGCCCCAACCTGGGAGTTTCCCAGCTCTGCAGGTGTGTTTTATAGTCCCCGTGTTCCACCCAGGTCGGTACCATCTCAGGCAAACCCTTTACTCACAGGGCCTGTGTTTCAGTCCCAGGTCTGTTCCATGGTGGTTGCCATCTGAGAAGATGCTCGGCCTCATCTGGTTGCCCAGGAAGACAGGAGAGGCTATTGGATATCTGGGGGTGGGCCTTGTTATTACTGAAGACGGCTGTTGCTCTCCACCTCGGGGCACCACCACTCCAGTGTAATTCCCTCTCAGCCGACTGTCATCTTCTCGCTCCTTTGCTCCAGAGTCAGCACTGGCAAGCTGCAGTCCAGGTCCTCTGTACACTTCTCAAGAGTTCACCCAAGAATCTGGACTCCTGGGGGGGCAGGTCTCCAGCTCACGGAGTGAGAGTGGAGGGGAGTGTTAGGAGCTCAGAGTTGCAGGTCGTAACACCAAGCTTATTGAGACCAAATGAACAAATAAACAGATACAAAGGTTACCAGGCACATGGGCCTATAGATACAGAGACAGACGGAAACACATAGACATACAGGTAACAGCCACGACAACAGCAATATCATAACAACTGCAATAAAAATAGTGACAATCATAAAATAATTGAAAAAAAGAGAGAAAAAAGTGGTGTTAGAAGGAATGTTAAATGAGAAGAAAGAAGAAATTAAAATTAGAAGACATAGACATAAAAAATATATCTATATAAAAAGTAATAATAAAAAATTATCAAAATCTCCTCTAAGAAAATGGTGAGGAAAAAACAGACAAAAACAAAACAACAACAAAAAAAACCCACGAAAACCAAACCAAACCAAAACAAAACAAAACAAAAAAATGGCACCAACTACAAAAATATTCTTGTGTGTAGAAATATACCTATAAATATCTATATGTCTGCTGTAGGGATCAACTTTCATAGGAATGTATTCATCCTGCGATATACTTCCTGACAGCAGGTGGCGCTGTGAGTGGTTCCGAGACTTATACCTGATTTACAGTTTATACCATTACCATGGTAACCACCTTCCATGGCCAATCGCCATTTTGGAGTTTCCGTAAAAGTTTGTCACCTAAGAATTGTGCAACCTCGGCTGTTCTTTCCAGACAGCACATGCAACTGACCTTCTCACTCAGTGCAGGTGTCCACGCTTCCTAAGTCCCTCCACTCTGTTCCGAGGTTCCCCCGCAAACTGGTGACTGCAATCGGCCATGAAGGGAGCGGTGCTGAGTTCGCGCTATTGTTGGCGGGCTTGCGGCTCTATCTCCTGTAGCTGGTTCCCGTGGCTTCAGCAGCCAAAGCTGGTCCGCAGCTTCAGTAGCTTCATGGCTCCAGAAGCCAAAGCTGGGTCCTAGGCTTCAAGCTGGTTCCCGTGGTTGGAGCGCTCAGGGGACTAATTCTGAGTTCTATGGTTCAGAGTTTCCCTTTTGGATGGGCGCCCGCCAGTTCGCCATGCAGCCTGAACCGCCAGCCCCCTCCAACACCTGGGGAAAAGGTGCCCGACCTTTGGGTAGTTCAAAATGTCTGTTTCCCAGGCAGGATCCCTTCCCTTCAATTGTCCAACAGTTTGCCCAGCTCCCCGTGGTTTTGAGTGGCTCTCCTTTCGGATGCCTCCCTCAGTTCAAGATTAATTATTTGTGATTTGGATTTTGTCAGCATTTACAAGCTGCTGACCTCTGTAGGGGAGGGGCCTGCTGGCCAGCACAGCTGAGGAGGGAAGAATCTCTACAACAGAGTCTGTGATTTCAAATTACCCCTCATATATAGCAAACCGCCAATTCGCTGGGCATCTCCAGCTGTCTGTCCACTCCAATAATCCACACACAGGGAAGGGCCAGACTGCCTTTCCTCTCATCTGGTGGCTTGGGAGAGGTGTGCTACATGTCCGTTCTGTCCGCCATCATCAGGATTTCTGATATTGAAGACAAAGCCTTTGAATGCTCACAAAATCTCAAAGAGGAAGAGAAAGGAAGAGCAAGAACAGATCATTCTCTCAGAGACCTCTAGGATAATTCGAAGAAGGCTAATGTCCACCTCATTGGAATCCCTGAAAGTGATGAAGTGGCCTCGCCAGGCACAAAGGCCTTTCTCCATGAAATTATGAAAGAGAATTTTCCAGACATGCCAAGAGATTCTGAAATTCAGATAGCAGACAGTTTCAGAACCCCAGCAAAACACATTCCAAACAAGACATCCCCCAGGCATATCATAATAAAATTCACTAAAATTAATATGAAGGAGAAAATTCTGAAAGCACCAGACATAAGAAATTCATTACCGGAGAGGGAGACAAGATGGCGGACTGAACCCAGCTTTCAACAGAGGCTCCCATCCAGAAGGAGAGTTAAGGGACAGGAATTTAGTAAGTATCCTGGTGGACTTGAGCCTCACCAAGAGAGAAGGCTGAAGAACGCACATCAACACCGCTGAGGCAAGCTGTGATCACAAGGACGCAAACAAAAGGTACAAAATCCACCACCAAGCAGACGGGAGTCCCCCTCCCCCATGAGACCGGCTCAAGAGCCCCACAATTAAACAAGCGGGCAGAAATTAAAGGCCCTCCCACTACACTCCACGGGAGAGAACTTCTAAAAACTGGACCTACCTCCCCTACTGGGGTGCCGTGGCGTTCTCCTGCTGGGCATAAAACTGAATAAAACTTTAAAAATCCTTTGCCGGCAACTCTGAATCCCCAACACTCCCCTCCCGCCCACTGAGGTCTGGAGGCCTGTCCCCCAGGAGTTCAGATGCTTGAGTGATTTCTCAAGGGGAGTGTACAGTCCCCGAGTTGCGACTGATCAGCATTGACTCTGAGGCACGCGAGTGAGGAGAGGGCACCAGGCTGAGGGGGAGTCACGCCTCGGCGGCACTTCCCTGTGTTGTGGTGAAGCAGCACTCCCCATGCATCAATACAGCCAGACATAAAACTGAATGAAACTCTAGCTTCCCCCCGACTCTCACTCGGGGCCTGGGGACCTGTCCCCCAGGAGTTCGGATCCTTGGGTGATTTCTCAAGGGGAGCGCACAGTGCCTAAGCCGCGACTGGTCAGCGCTGACTCTGAGACACGCGGGCGAGGAGAAAGCACTCTACTGAGGGGGAGTCACGCCTCGGCAGCACTTCCCTGCAGATTTGGTGCAGCAGCCCTCCCCGGGCAACATTACGGGGACGGGCACAAAACTGAATAAAACTCTAGCTTCCCCACTGAGAGCTGAGAGCCCCTACTTTCACTCAGGGTCTGGAGGCCTATCCCCCAGGAGTTCGGATCCTTGGGTGATTCCTCGAGGGGAGTGCACAGTGCCCGAGCTGCGTCAAATCAGCACTGACTCTGAGACACGTGAGCAAGGAGAGGGCACTCTGCTGAGGGGAAATCAAGCCTTGGTGGCACTTCCCTGTGGTGCAGTGCAACAGCCCTCCCCGGGCAGGCGTAAAACTGAATGAAACTCTAGCTTCCCCCCCACTCCCAATCGGTGTCTGGGGGCCTATCCCCCAAGAGTTCAGATTCTTGGGGGATCTCTTGAGGGGTGTGGACACAACATAAACTGCGGCCGCTCAGTGCTGACTCTGGGACGCGAGACAGAGGAGAAAAGCGTCAGCTGAGTGCCCACACCAGAGCAGCAGTTCCCTGGAGGTAGATCAACAGCCATTTTTTCTTTAACGGAAGAACGCTCACTACTGGATATTCTGAGGCCACACCCCCTGTCTCCCTGGGCAACCAGAGGAGACCACCGGTGAGCGGGGGATTTCCTGACACTGCTCACAAACCCGGGAAGCTTCCAGGCCAGAGCCGACCCAGAGAGGTGATCGGATGCAAACCTCCAGTAGCAAAGAGGACAGAAACCTCTAGCAGCAAAGACGTTTGAACTAAGAACAGCCCGTCTTCTGTAGGCGATTTTGGCAGGAACAGAGACAGAACCCCGCAAAGTTGTCTGTTCTGTTCTCTTCTGTTCTGTAAGCAGCATCCATCAGGGACGGGGCTAAGCCTGAGTAAACACCTCCTTCCCATCACCTGCATCAAACACTCAAAGATGTCAGGCCCCATCTCCTCCTGCTAGATAGCGGCAGTCTGCGGGGGCCTGGCCGACTTCCTTGCGATTCAGGCAGGGGCAAACCCCTGGAGTGTCTGTTCACTGCAGGCAACTGGGTTAGCCATCTGCAGAGATACCAGTGACTGGGTCTGACGGAGGGGCAAAGTGGGGAAGGAGACGTCAACATTCCCAGACTGCTCTGTTTGCTGGGTGGCTCCTCCAGACTCCACGCTGCACTGGGGTGAGCCGTGTCAGAGGAGTCACCAGGCTCCTGTGATCCAGTTCCCAGAGATCTCTTGAACTCTCCCACCCGAGACAGGTGCCGATTCAGACAGTTGATTTGGACCTTTTGAACTGGGCTAATAGACTGAGGACTTTTCAGGCAGTGCCCTGGGTGTGCGGTTGTAGGAAGGTTTGATTCTCCTTTCCCAACTGGGGCCAAAGGTGGGCGGGCAGGTTGACTTAATTGCTGATTTTTCCACACAGCTGAGACTTCAAGCCAGAGTAGAAGTTGCAATAGGATCGAACAGAAACCAGCTGAAAACAAGACAGAACTACTTTGCTCCACCACACAAGACAGGGCCCCAGTTTCTCAGGCCACAACAGTGTACGGCCCCTCGATAAAGCCCCAGGGGAAAAACCAAAGGGAGTAAAATAACCATGGAGCGGAATCAGCGGAAAAACTCTGGTAACATGAATAACCAGAATAGATCAACCCCCCCAAGGAAAGATACGGCAGATGTGATTGAAGATCCCATTCATAAACAACTGGCTGAGATGTCAGAAATCGAATTCAGAATTTGGATTGCAGACAAGATTAATAAAATGGAATTAGGAATTCGAGGAGAAATTCAAAAATTGTCTCAAGAATTTAACGAATTTAAAGACAAAACCACCAAAGACTTAGACACACTGAAGCAAGAATTTACAGCCTTCAAAGATATGAAAAATACAGTAGAATCCCTCAGCAAGAGAATGGAGCAAGCAGAAGAAAGGATTTCTGACATTGAAGATAAAGTCTTCGAACGCTCCCAATCTCTCAAAGAGGAAGAGAAATGGAGAGCAAAAATGGATCACTCACTCAGAGAGATCTCAGATAATTCGAAAATAAGCAATATAAGAATTATAGGGATTTCTGAGAACGTTGAAGTGGCCTCCAAGGGCACAGAGGCCCTTCTGCATGAAATTATGAAGGAAAATTTTCCAGACATGCCTAGAGAATCTGAAATTCAGATAGCAGACAGCTTCAGAACCCCAGCACGATTCAACCCCAAAAAGTCATCCCCCAGACATATCATAATTAGCTTCACTAAAGTTAACATGAAAGAGAAGATTCTCAAAGCAGTCCGGCGAAAGAAAACTATTACGTACAAAGGTAAGAATATTAGAATAACTGCAGATCTCTCTGCTGAAACTTTTCAAGCCACAAGAGGGTGGTCATCAACTTTTAATATCCTAAAGCAAAATAACTTTCAACCCAGGATCTTGTATCCTGCCAAACTGAGTTTCATCTATGATGGAGAAATTAAATACTTCAATGACATTCATATGTTGAAAAAATTTGCCATAAGTAAACCAGCTCTTCAGGATATTCTCAGACCTATCCTCCACAATGACCAACCCAATCCTATACCACAAAAGTAAACTCACTCAGAAACTTCGGATCAAACTCCAACTTCCACACTGGAGAAAGGATTAAAAATGTCCACCGGACCTTTGAAAAACTCGATACCCAAAATTGCACCAGACTTATCAATACTCTCCATCAATGTGAATGGTTTAACTGTCCTCTAAAGAGGCATAGGTTATCTGACTGGATACAAAAACTCAAGCCAGATATTTGTTGCATACAAGAGTCACATCTCAACTTAAAAGACAAATACAGACTCAGGGTGAAAGGATGGTCATCCATATTTCAGGCAAATGGTAATCAGAAAAAAGCAGGTATTGCAATTTTATTTGCAGACACAGTGGGTTTTAAACCATCAAAAGTAAGGAAGGACAAGAATGGTCACTTCACATTTGTTAAGGGTAATACTCAATATAATGATATCTCAATTATTAATATCTATGCACCCAACCAGAATGCACCTCAATTTATAAGAGAAACTCTAACAGACATGAGTAACTTGATTTCCTCCAGCTCCATAATCGTTGGAGATTTCAACACTCCTTTGGCAGTGTTGGATCGATCCTCCAGCAAGAAGCTGAGCAAAGAAATCTTAGATTTAAAACGAACCATCCAATATTTAGATTTAGCAGACATCTACAGAACATTTCATGCCAAAAAAACTGAATACACATGCGTCTCACCAGCCCACGGAACTTACTCCAAAATTGACCACATTTTACGTCACAAGTCTAACCTCAGTAAATTTAAAGGAATAGAAATTATTCCATGCATCTTCTCGGACCATCAGGGAATAAAACTTGAATTGAGTAACAACAGGAATCTGCATACTCATACAAAAACATGGAAGTTAAATAACCTTATGCTGAATGATAGGTGGGTCAGAGATGAGATTAAGAAAGAAATCGCCAATTTTTTGGAACAAAACGACAATGAAGACACAAACTATCAGAACCTCTGGGACACCGCAAAGGCAGTTCTCAGAGGGAAATTTATAGCACTGCAAGCCTTCCTCAAGAGAACGGAAAGAGAGGAAGTTAACAACTTAATGGGACATCTCAAGCAACTGGAAAAGGAAGAACATTCCAACCCCAAACCCAGTAGAAGAAAAGAAATAACCAAAATTAGAGCAGAATTAAATGAAATTGAAAACAGAAGAATAATACAACAGATCGATAAATCAAAAAGTTGGTTTTTTGAAAAGGTCAATAAAACAGATAAACCTTTTGCCAACCTAATCAGGAAAAAAAGAGTAAAATCTCTAATCTCATCAATCAGAAACAAAAAAGACGAAATAACAACAGACTCATCAGAAATCCAAAAAATCCTTAATGAATATTACAAGAAACTTTATTCTCAGAAATATGAAAATCTGAGGGCAATTGACCGATACTTGGAAGCACGTCACCTTCCAAGACTTAACCAGAATCAAGTGGAAATGTTGAACAGACCTATATCAAGTTCAGAAATAGCATCAACTATACAAAACCTCCCTAAAAAGAAAAGCCCGGGACCAGATGGTTTCACGTCAGAATTCTACCAAACCTTTAAAGAGGAATTAGTACCTATATTACTCAACCTGTTCCAAAATGTAGAAAAAGAAGGAAGACTACCCAACACGTTCTATGAAGCAAACATCACCCTGATCCCCAAACCAGGAAAAGACCCAACAAGAAAAGAAAATTATAGACCAATATCACTAATGAATATAGATGCAAAAATATTCAACAAGATCCTAACAAACAGAATCCAGCAACACATCAAACAAATTATCCATCATGATCAAGTTGGTTTTATCCCAGGGTGTCAAGGCTGGTTCAATATACGTAAATCTATAAATGTAATTCAGCACATAAACAAATTAAAAAACAAAAACCATACGATTCTCTCAATTGATGCAGAAAACCTTTTGATAATATCCAGCATCCCTTCATGATCAGAACACTCAAGAAAATTGGTCTAAAACGGACTTTCCTTAAACTGATAGAGGCCATCTACAGCAAACCCACAGCCAATATCATATTGAATGGAGTTAAATTGGAATCATTTCCACTCAGATCAGGAACCACACAAGGCTGCCCATTGTCTCCATTGCTTTTCAACATTGTAATGGAAGTTTTAGCCACCGGAATTAGGGAAGAAAAGACGATCAAGGGTATCCATACAGGGTCAGAAGAGATCAAACTTTCACTCTTCGCAGATGATATGATTGTGTATCTGGAAAACACTAGGGACTCTACTACAAAACTCCTAGAAGTGATCAAGGAATACAGCAGCGTCTCAGGTTACAAAATCAACATCCAAATCCCTTGCCCAGCCTGCTATGGGATCCCTTGTTTTTTTCTTGCTGATGCGTTTGAGTTCTCTGTGGATTCTGGTTATTAAACCTTTGTCAGAGTTATACCCTGCAAATATCTTCTCCCATTCTGAGGGCTGTCTGCTTGCTCTGCTTACTGTGTTCTTAGCTGTGCAGAAGCTTTTTAGTTTGATCAAGTCCCAGTAGTGTATTTTTGAAGCTGCTTCAATTGCCCGGGGGGTTCTCCTCATGAAATACTCACCCAGACCAATTTCTTCAAGGGTTTTCCCTGCATTCTCCTCTAGTATTTTTATAGTTTCATGTCTTAAGTTTAAATCTTTAATCCAATGAGAGTCTATCTTAGTTAATGGTGAAAGGTGTGGGTCCAAAAATGCTCATTATCTTTAATCATCAGAGAAATGCAAATCAAAACTACTTTGAGATATCATCTAACTCCAATGAGACTAGCCTATATCACAAAATCTCAAGACCAGAGATGCTGGCGTGGATGCAGAGAAAAGGGAACACTTCTGCACTGCTGGTGGGAATGCAAATTAATACATTCCTTTTGGAAAGATATATGGAGAACACTCAGAGATCTAAAAATAGATCTGCCATTCAATCCTGTAATTCCTCTGCTGGGCATATACCCAGAAGACCAAAAATCACAACATAACAAAGATATTGTACCAGAATGTTTATTGCAGCCCAATTCATAATAGCTAAGTCATGGAAAAAGCCCAAGTGTCCATCGATCCACGAATGGATTAATAAATTGTGGTATATGTATACCATGGAATACTATGCAGCCTTAAAGAAAGATGGAGACTTTACCTCTTTCATGTTTACATGGATGGAGCTGGAACATATTCTTCTTAGTAAAGTATCCCAAGAATGGAAGAAAAAATACCCAATGTACACAGCCCTACTATGAAACTAATTTGGGACTCTCACATGAAAGCTATAACCCAGCTACAACTTAACAACAGGGGGAAGTGGGAAAGGGGGGGTGGGTAGAGGGAGGGGAATCGGTGGGATCACACCTGTGTTGCATATTATAGGGGTATTTGCGAAACTTGGTAAATGTAGAATGTAAATGTTTTGGCACAGTAACTGAGATAACGCCGGAAAGGCTATGTTAACCACTGTGATAAAAATGTGTCAAATGGTTTATGAAGTGAGTGTATGATGCCCCATAATCATATCATTGTATACAGTTATGATTTAATAAAAAAAATTAAAAAAAAAAAACAAACAAAATCAACATCCATAAATCGGTAGCCTTTATATACACCAACAACAGTCAAGTTGAAAAAGCAGTTAAGGACTCTATCCCATTCACAGTAGTGCCAAAGAAGATGAAATATTTGGGAATTTACCTAACAAAAGACGTGAAAGATCTCTATAAAGAGAACTATGAAACTCTAAGAAAAGAAATAGCTGAGAATGTTAACAAATGGAAAAACATACCATGCTCATGGCTGGGAAGAATCAACATTACCAAAATGTCCATACTACCCAAAGCAATATATAATTTCAATGCACTCCCTATTAAAGCTCCACTGTCATATTTTAAAGATCTTGAAAAAACATTACTTCGTTTTATATGGAATCAGAAAAAACCTCGAATAGCCAAGACATTACTCAGAAATAAAAACAAAACAGGAGGAATCACACTACCAGACCTCAGACTTTACTACAAATCGATAGTGATCAAAACAGCATGGTATTGGCACAAAAACAGAGAAGTAGATATCTGGAACAGAATAGAGAACCAAGAGATGAATCCAGCTACTTACCGCTATTTGATTTTTGACAAGCCAATTAAAAACATTCAGTGGGGAAAAGATTCCCTATTTAACAAATGGTGCTGGGTGAACTGGCTGGCAACCTGCAGAAGACTGAAATTGGACCCACACCTTTCACCATTATCTAAGATAGACTCTCATTGGATTAAAGATTTAAACTTAAAACATGAAACTATAAAAATACTAGAGGAGAATGCAGGGAAAACCCTTGAAGAAATTGGTCGGGGTGAGTATTTCGTGAGGAGAACCCCCCGGGCAATTGAAGCAGCTTCAAAAATACACTATTGGGACTTGATCAAACTAAAAAGCTTCTGTACAGCTAAGAACACAGTAAGCAAAGCAAGCAGACAGCCCTCAGAATGGGAGAAGATATTTGCAGGGTATATCTCTGACAAAGGTTTAATAACCAGAATCCACAGAGAACTCAAATGCATCAGCAAGAAAAGAACAAGGGATCCCATCCTAGGCTGGGCAAGTGATTTGAAGAGAAATTTCTCTGAAGAAGACAAGCACACGGCCTTCAGACATATGAAAAAATGCTCATCTTTAATCATCAGAGAAATGCAAATCAAAACTACTTTGAGATATCATCTAACTCCAATGAGACTAGCTTATATCACAAAATCTCAAGACCAGAGATGTTGGCATGGATGAGGAGAAAAGGGAACACTTCTGCTCTGCTGGTGGGAATGCAAATTAATTCATTCCTTTCGGAAAGATATATGGAGAACACTCAGAGATCTAAAAATAGATCTGCCATTCAATCCTGTAATTCCTCTGCTGGGCATATACCCAGAAGACCAAAAATCACAACATAACAAAGATATTTGTACCAGAATGTTTATTGCAGCCCAATTCATAATAGCTAAGTCATGGAAAAAGCCCAAGTGCCCATCGATGCACGAATGGATTAATAAATAGTGGTATATGTATACCATGGAATACTATGCAGCCTTAAAGAAAGATAGAGACTTTACCTTTTCATGTTTACATGAATGGAGCTGGAACATATTCTTCTCAGTAAAGTATCTCAAGAATGGAAGAAAAAGTACCCAATGTACTCAGCCCTACTATGAAACGAATTTGGGGCTCTCACATGAAAGCTATAACCCAGTTACAACTTAACAATAGGGGGAAGGGGGAAAGGGGGGTTGGTTGAGGGAGGGGGATCAGTGGGATCACACCTGTGGTGCATCTTACAGGGGTATTTGCAAAACTTGGTAGATGTAGAATGTAAAGGTTTTGGCACAGTAACTGAGATAACGCCGGAAAGGCTATGTTAACCACTGTGATAAAAATGTGTCAAATGGTCTATGAAGCGAATGTATGATGCCTCATGATCATATCAATGTATACAGTTATGATTTAATAAAAAAAAAAGAAAAAAATTCATTACCTGCAATGGGAAGAATATTAGAATTTCTGCAGATCTCTCTGCTGAAATTTTTCAAGCCAGAAGAGGGTGGTCATCGACTTTTAATCTCCTAAAGAAAAATAACTTTTAACCCTGGATCCTGTATCCAGCTAAACTGAGTTTCATTTATGATGGGGAAATTAAATACTTTAATGACATTCATATGTTGAAGAAAATTGCCATAATCAAACCAACTCTTCAAGATATTTTCAGACCTATCCTCCATAATGACCAGCCCAATCCTCTACTACAAAAGTAAAATCACTCAGATACTTTTGATCAAACTCCACCTTCCACAGTGGCAAAAGGATTAAAAATGTCCACTGGACTTTCGAAAAGCTCGATACCCAAAATTTTACCAGACTTATCAATATTCCCCATTAATGTGAATGGCTTAAACTGTCTTCTAAAGAGGCATAGGTTAGCTGACTGGATACAAAAACTCAGGCCAGATATTTGCTGCATACAAGAGTCGCATCTTACCTTAAAAGACAAATACAGACTCAGGGTGAAAGGATTGTCATCATATTTCAGGGTAATGGAAACCAGAAAAAAGCAGGTGTTGCAATTCAATTTGCAGACACAATAGGCTTTAAACCAACAAAAGTAAAGAAGGATAAGAATGGTCATTTCATATATGTTAAGGGTAATACTCTCATATGATGAGATTTCAATTACTAATGTTCATGCACCCAACCAGAATGCATCTCAATTTATCAGAGAAATGCTAACAGACACGAGCAACTTGATTTCCTCCAGCTCCATGACAGTCGGAGATTTCAACACTCCTTTGGCAGTGTTAGATAGATCCTCCAATAAGAAGCTGAGCAAAGAAACGTTAGATTTAAACCTAACCATCCAACATTTGGATTTAGCAGACATCTACAGAACATTTCATCCCAACAAAACTGAATACACATACTTCTCATCAGCCCACGAAACATACTCCAAAATCAATCACATCTTAGGTCACAAGTCTAACCTCAGTAAATTTAAAGGAATATAAATTATTCCACGCATCTTCTTGGATGACCATGGAATAAAAGTTGAGCTCAGTAACAACAAGAATCTGCATACTCATACAAAAACATGGAACTTAAATAACCTTATGCTGAATGATAGCTGGGTCAGAGATGAGATTAAGAATGAAATTGCCACATTTTTGAAACAAAACAACAATAAATTCACAAATTACCAGAACCTCTGGGATACCGCAAAGTCAGTTCTAAGAGGGAAATTCATAGCACTGCAAGCCTTCCTCAAGAGATCAGAAAGAGAGGACATTAATAACTTAATGGGACATCTCAAGCAAATGGAAAAGGAAGAACATTCCAACCACAAACCCAGTAGAAGAAAAGAAATAACCAAAATTAGAGCAGAATTAAATGAAATTGAAAACAAAACAATTATACAACAGATCAATAAATCAAAAAGTTGGTTTTTTTAAAAGGTCAGTAAAATAGATAAACCTTTGGCTAACCTAACCAGGAAAAAAAGAGTAAAATATCTTCTCCCATCAATCAGAAATGACAAAGACAAAATAACAAGAGACTCCTCAGAAATTCAAAAAATCCTTAATGAATAGTACAAGAAAGTTTATTCTCAGAAATATGAAAACCTGAAGGCGATCAAGTGTATTCATATAGGGTCAGAAGAGATCAAATTTTCGCTCTTCACACATGATATGATTGTATATGTGGAAAACACCAGGGATTCTACTACAAAACTCTTAGAAGTGATCAAGGAATACAGCAGCGTCTCAGATTACATTACAAAATCAACATTCATAAATCAGTAGCCTTTATATATACCAACAATAGTCAAGCTGAAAAAACAGTTAAGAACTCTATTCCATTCACAGTAGTGCCAAAGAAGATGAAATATTTGGCAGTTTATCTAACAAAGGATGTGAAAGATCTCTATAAAGAGAACTATGAAAGTCTAAGAAAAGAAATTGCTGAAAATGTTAACAAATGGGAAAACATACCATGCTCATGGCTGGGAAGAATCAACATTGTTAAAATGTCCATACTACCCAAAGCAATATACAATTTTAATGCAATCTCTATTAAAGCTCCACTGTCATACTTTAAAGATCTTGAAAAAATAATACTTCATTTTATATGGAATCAGAAAAAACCTCGAATAGCCAAGACATTACTCAGAAATAAAAACAAAGTAGGAGGAATCACACTACCAGACCTCAGACTATACTATAAATCAATAATGATCAAAACAGCATGCTACTGGCATAAAAACAGAGAAGTAGATGTCTGGACCAGAATGGAGAATGAAGAGGTGAACCCAGCTATTTGCCATTATTTGGTCTTTGACAAGCCAATTAAAAACATTCAGTGGGGAAAAGATTCCATATTTAACAAATGGTGCTGGGTGAACTGGCTGGCAACCTGCAGAAGACTGAAACTGGACCCACACCTTTCACCATTAACGAAGATAGACTCTCACTGGATCAAAGATTTAAACTTAAGACATGAAACTATAAAAATACTGGAAGAGAAGGCAAGGAAAACCCTTGTAGAAATCAATCTGGGTGAGTATTTTATGAGGAGCCCCCCCTCGGCAATTGAAGCAGCTTCAAAAATACACTACTGGGACTTGATCAAACTTAATAGCTTCTGCACAGCCAAGAACACAGTAAGTAAAGCAAGCAAACAGTCCTCAGAATGGGAGAAGATATTTGCAGTTTATGTCTCCAACAAAGGTTTAATAATCAGAATCCACAGAGAACCCAAATGCATTAGCAAGAAAAGAACAAGGGATCCCATTGCAGGCTGGGCAAGGGATTTGAAGAGAAACTTCTCTGAAGAAGACAGGCGCACGGCCTTCAGACATATGAAAAAATGCTCATCATCTTTAATCATCAGAGAAATGCAAATCAAAACTACTTTGAGATATCATCTAACTCCAGTAAGATTAGCCCATATCACAAAATCCCAAGACCAGAGATGTTGGCGTGGATGTGGAGAAAAGGGAACACTTTTGCACTGCTGGTGGGAATGCAAATTAATACACTCCTTTTGGAAAGATGTTTGGAGAACACTTAGAGATCTAAAAATAGAGCTGCCATTAAATCCTATAATTCCTCTACTAGGTATATACCCAGAAGACCAAAAATCACATCATAACAAAGATATTTGTACCAGAATGCTTATTGCAGCCCAATTCATAATTGATAAGTCATGGAAAAAGCCCAAGTGCCCATCAATCCACGAATGGATTAATAAATCATGGTATATGTACACCATGGAAAATTATGCAGCCTTAAAGAAAGATGGAGACTTTACCTCTTTCATGTTTACATGGATGGAGCTGGAACATATTCTTCTTAGTAAAGTATCTCAAGAATGGAAGAAAAAGTATCCAATGTACTCAGCCCTACTATGAAACTAATTTATGGCTTTCATATGAAAGCATAACCCAGTTATAACCTGAGAATGGGGGAAGGGGGAGAGGGACAGGAGGGAGGGGAGAGGAGCAGTGGAGGGAGGGTGATTGGCGGCATTACACCTGTGGTGCATCTTACAAGGGTACATGTGAAACTTAGTAAATGTAGAATATAAATGTCTTAACACAATAACTAAGAAAATGCCAGGAAGGCTATGTTAACCAGTATGATGAAAATGTGTCAAACGGTCTATAAAACCAGTGTATGGTGCCCCATGATCGCATTAATGTACACAGCTATGATTTAATAATTAATAATAATAATAATTATAATTACACTAAAGGTCAATTTCACTTAAGAATGTACTGCATGAAACAATAAAAGTATTAACTTCCTTAAATCTCAAACCTTTCAAAGACATCTTTTTTCTGCCTTTTGTTTTCCTTTTTATTAAACCATAGCTGTGTACATTAATGCAATCATGGGGTACAATATGCTGGTTTTATATACTATTTTAAATATTTGCATCAAAAAGATTAACATAGCCTTCACAGTATTTTCTTACATATTGTGTTAAGACATTTGTATTCTACATTTAGTAAATTTTACATATACCCTTGTAAGATGCACCGTAGGTGTATCCCACCAATCGCCCTCCCTCCACCCATCCTCCATGCTCCCCTCCCCTCCCTATCCCCTTTCCCCATATTCTTAAGCTATAATTGGGTTATAGCTTTCATATAGCTATAACTTGGTTTGATAATATAGCTGAGTACATTGTATACTTTTTCTTCCATTCTTGAGATACGTTGCTAAGAAGAATATGTTCCAACTCCATACATGTAAACATAAAAGAGATAAAGTCTCCATCTTTTTTTAAGGCTGAATAATATTCCATGGTGTACATATACCACAATTTATTAAGCAATTCATGGGTTGGTGGTCACTTGGGCTTCTTCCATGACTTATCAATTACGAATTGGGCTGCAATAAACATTCTGGTACAAATATCTTTGTTATGATGTGATTTTTGGTCTTCTGGATATATACTTAGTAGAGTAATTGTAGGATCGATTGGCAGGTCTATTTTTAGAACCCTAAGTGTTCTCCAAACATCCTTCCAAAAGGAAAGTATTAGTTTGCATTCCCATAACCAATGTAGAAGTGTTCCCTTTTCTCCACATCCACGCCAACATCTCTAATTTTGGGATTTTGTGATGTGGACTAATCTTACTGGAGCTGGATGCTATTTCAAAGTTCTTTTGATTTGCATTTCTCTGATGATTAAGGATGATGAGCATTTTTTCATACGTCTCTAGGCCATGTGCCTGTCTTCTTCAGAGAAGTTTCTCTTCAAGTCCCTTGCCCAGCCTGAGATGAAATCCCTTGTTCTTTTCTTGCTAATACGTTTGAGTTCTCTGTGGATTCTGGTTATTAAACCTTTGTTGGATACATAACTTGCAAATATCTTCTCCCATTCTGAGGGCTATCTGCTTGCTTTACTTACTGTGTTTTTGGCTGTGCAGAAGCTTTTTAGGGGGTATTACTTCAATTCCCGGGGGTCCTCCTTATAAAATATTCGCCCAGGCTGATTTCTTCAAGTGTTTTCCTTGTACTTTCTTCCAGTTTTTTTTATATTTTTATGTCTTAAGTTTAAATCTTTAATCCAGTGAGAGTCTATCTTAGTTAATGGTGAAAGGTGTGGGTCCAGTTTCAGTCTTCTACAGGTCTCCAGCGAGATCACCCAGCACCATTTGTTAAATAAGGAGTCTTTTCCCCATTGAATATTTTTAATTTGCTTGATCAAGTAACAGTAATTAGTTTGGTTCATCTCTTGGTTCTCTATTCTGTTCCACACATATACCTCTTTGTTTTTGTGCCAGTACCATGTTGCTTTGATTACTATCAATTTATAGTATAGTCTGAGGTCTGGTAGTGTGATTCCTCCTGCTTTGTTTTTCTTTCTGAGTAATGTCTTGGCCAGTCAAGGTTTTTTCTGATGCCATGTAAACTGAAGTATTATTTTTTCAAGGTCTTTAAAGTATGACAGTGGAGCTTTAATAGGGATTGCATTAAAATTGTATATTGATTTGGGTAGTATGAAACATGAGCATGGTATGTTTTTCCATTTGTTAACATTTTCAGCTATTCATTTTCTTAGAGTTTCATAGTTCTCTTTATAGAGATCTTTCACGTCCTTTGTTAGGTAAACCCTCAAATATTTCATCTTCTTTGTCACTACTGTGAATGGAATAGAGTCCTTGACTGTTTTTTCAGCATGTTGTTTCAGTGCATATATATATGCGCTGCAGATTTATGCGTGTTGATTTTGTAACCGGAGATGGTTATTCCTGATAACTTCTAAGAGTTTTGTAGTAGAATCCCTGGTGTTGTCCAGATACACAAGCATATGATCTGCAAAGAGTGAAAGTTTGATCTCTTTTGACCCTATGTGGATACCCTTGATCGCCTTTTCTTCCCTAATTGTTATAGTTAAGGCTTCCATTACAATGTTAAAAAGAAAAGCGGTGAAGACAATGAGCAACCTTGCCTGGTTCTTAATCTGAGTGGAAATTATTTCAATTTAACTCTATTCAATATAATATTGGCTGTGGGTTTGCTGTAGATGGCCTCTATCAGTTTAAGAAATGTCCCTTCTATACCAATTTTATTAAGTATTCTCATCATGAAGGGATGCTGGTTATTATCAAAAGCTTTTCCTGCATCAATTGAGACAATCATATGGTATTTGTTTTTTAATTTGTTTATGTGTAGAATTATATTTATAGATTTACATGTATTGAACCAGCCTTGAGACCCTGGGATAAAACCCACTTGGTCATGGTATATAATTTGTTTGATGTGTTGCTGGATTCTGTTTGCTAGGATCTTGTTGAATATTTTTGCATCAATATTCACTAGTGATATTGTTCTATAATTTTCTTTTCTTGTTGGGTCTTTTCCTGGTTTGTGTTGGGTTGTATTCCTTCTTTTTCTATATTTCGGAAAAGGTTGAGTAATACAGGTAGTAGTTCCTCTTTAATGGTTTGGTAGAATTCTGATGTGAAGCCATCTGGACCTGGACTTTACTTTCTAGGGAGATTTTCTATAGTTGATGCTATTTTAGAACTTGATATAGGCCTGTTCAACATTTCCACTTCATTGTGCCTAAGAATAGGAAGATGGCGTGCTTCCAAGTATTGATCTATTTCCTTCAGATTTTCATATTTATGAGAATAGAGTTTCTTATAATATTCATTAAGGATTTTTTTAATTTCTGAGGAGTCTGTTGTTATTTTGTCTTTCGTCTTTACCATTTCTGATTGATGAAATTAGAGATTTTACTCTTTTTTTTCCTGATTAGGTTAGCCAAATGTTTGTCTTTTCAAAAAACCAATTTTTTCATTTATTGATTTGTTGTATAATTCTTTTGTTTTCAATTTCATTTAATTCTGCACTAATTTTGGTTATTTCTTTTCTTCTGCTGGGTTTGGGGTTGGAATGTTCTTCCTTTTCCAGTGCTTGAGATGTCCCATTAAGTTGTTAACTTTTCTCTTTCCGTTCTCTTGACGAAGGCTTGCAGTGCTATAAATTTCCCTCTTAGGACTGCCTTTCTGGTATCCCAGAAGTTCTGATAATTCATTTCTTTATTGTCTTTTTTCCCAAAAATTTGGTAATTTCTTTCTTTCTTTTTTTTGGGGGGGTACCAAATTTCTTTACTTGAAGGAATGGTACAAATTAAAGAACTTAAGTGGATGTTTTGGTACAACTTAGAGAAAAGGTAAAGGAAACCCTGAAGTGCATGCACTACCTTGGTGATCACAGAAGTCACCCCGTGACTATGGGGAAGTTAGCCTAAGGCTTAGTTCTCATTATCACTGTCTCCCAGGGTGTGCTTTTCAAAGAGATACTCTGCCATGCCAGATTCAGGGGCTCCCATCTTGCGCAGGTTGGTTACGTGGTTACCCAGTTCTTTAATGGATTTCACCTGTTCATTCAGGTAATGTGTCTCAATGAAGTCACACAAGTGAGGGTCATTTTTGTCAGTGGCCAGTTTGTGCAGTTCCAGTAGTGACTGATTCACATTTTTTTCCAAGTGTAACGCACACTCCATCGCATTCAGCCCACTCTCCCAGTCATCGCAGTCTGGTTTTTTGATAGCCTGAAGGAAGTTTCGGCTACCTCATTGATTCTGCAGCATCATCAGTTTCTCAGCATGTTCCCTCTCCTCATGAGATTGGTAAAGAAAGTATTTGGCAAAATTCTTCAAAGCCACATCATCGCGGTCAAAGTAGTAAGACATGGACAGGTAGACGTAGGAGGCGTAGAGCTCCAGGTTGATCTGGCGGTTGATGGCGGCCTCAGAGTCCTGGTAGTAGTTCTGGCGCACCTGCAAGGGGGATGTGGTCATCATGGTGGCAGCTGAGGAGAGGCAGGGGCTGCGCAGCACTGGAGTGGCGGTGTGGGCCTTGGGACGGTCTCAGGGAGCGGTGAGGAGGTGTCGGAAGGCTGGCTGTGAGCGGCCGGCCGGGATGGGGGTCGAGCTCCAGGTTCCGTCCAAGCACTGTTGAAGCAGGAAACCATGGCAACTCTCAGCCAAGAACATCTCGGTAATTTCTTTCTTAATCTCGTCTACAACCCAGATATTCTTCAGCATAAGGTTATTTAATTTTCTTGTTTTTGTATGAGTGTGCAGATTCCTGTTGTTATTGAGTTCAACTTTTATTTCAAGATGGTTCGAGAAGATGCAAGGAATAATTTCTATTCTTTTAAATTTGCTGAGGTTAGATTTGTGACCTAAGGTGTGATCAATTTTGGAGTATGTTCCATGAGCTGATGAGAAGAATGTGTATTCAGTTTTGTTAGGATGAAATATTCTGTAGATGTCTGTTAAATCCAATTGTTGAATGGCTAAGTTTAAGTCTAATTGATGAAATTAGAGATTTTACTCATTTTTCTTACTTTCTTATTGGAGGATCTATCCAACACTGCCAAAGGGGTGTTAAAATCTCCTACTATTATGGTGCTAGAGGAAATCAAGTTGCTCGTGTCTCTTAGAGTCTCTCTTATAAATTGAGGCGAATTCTGGTTGGGTGCATAAATGTTAAAAATTGAAATCTCATTATGTTGAGTGTTACCCTTAACAAATATGAAGTGACCATCCTTATCTTTCCTTACTTTTGTTGGTTAAAAGCCTATTGTATCTGCAAATAAAATGCAACACCTGCTTTTTTTCTGATTTCCATTTGCCTGAAATATAGATGACCATCCCTTTACTCTGAGACTATATTTATCTTTTAAGGTAAGATGAGATTCTTCTATGCAGCAGATATCTGGCCTGAGTTTTCTTAGCCAGTCAGCCAACCTGTGCCTCTTTAGAGAGGAATTTAAGTCATTCACATTAATTGTAAATACTGTTAAGCCTGGTAGAATTTTGGGAATCAAGTTTTTCAAAAGTCCAGTGTATATTTTTAATTTTTTTGCTGCTGTGGAAGTTGGAATTTAATCAAAAGTTTCTGAGTTAGTTTACCTTTGTGGTGGATGATTGTGCTGGTCATTATGCAAGATAGTCTAAGAATATCCTGGAGAGCTGGTTTATTTATGGAAAATTTCTTGACAACAGAAATGTCATTAAAGTATTTAATTTCTCCATCATAAGTGAAACTTGGTTTCGCTGGATACAGGATCCTGGGTTGAAAATTATTTTGTTTTAGGAGATTAAAAGTTGATGATCACCCTCTTCTGGCTTGAAAGGTTTCAGCAGAGAGATCTGAAGTCATTCTAATGTTCTTCCCCTTGTAGGTTATGGTTTTCTTCCATCTGGCTGCTTGCAGAATTATCTCCTTAATTTTAACTTTGGTGAAGTTAATTATAATGTGTCTAGGAGACATCTTAATCGGGTTGAGTCATGCTAGGGTTCTGAAACTGTCTGCCATCTGAATTTCAGAATCTCTTGGCATGTCTGGAAAGTTCTCATTCATTATCTCATGAACAGCCCCTGTGCCTTTATAAGCCACTCATTGCCTTCAAGAATTCCTATAAGGTGAATATTCGTTAGTTTTTTTTTTTTATTAAATCATAGCTGTGTACATTGATATGATCATGGAGAATCATACACTAGCTTCACAGAACATTTGACACTCTTTCATCACACTGGTTAACATAGCATTCCTGGCATTCTCTCAGTTACTGTGCCAAGGCACTTATATTCCACATTTACCAAGTTTCACATATACCTTTGTAAGATGCACCACAGGTATAATCTCACCCTCCCTCTACCCACCTTCCTCCTCCCTCCCCTCCCTTTCCCCCTATTCTTAGGTTATAACTGGGTTATAGCTTACATGTGAAAGTCATAAATTAGTTTCATAGTAGGGCTGAGTACATTGGGTACTTTTTCTTCCATTCTTGAGATACTTTACTAAGAAGAATATGTTCCAGCTCCATCCATGCAAACATGAAAGAGGTAAAGTCTCCATCTTTGTTTAAGGCTGCATAATATTCCATGGTGTACATATACCATGATTTATTAATCCATTCGTGGATTGATGGGCACTTGGGTTTTTTCCATGACTTAGCAATTATGAATTGGGCTGCAATAAACATTCTGGTACAAATGTCTTTGTTATGTGATTTTTGGTCTTCTGGGTATATGCCCAGTAGCGGAATTATAGGATTTAATGGCAGCTCTATTTTTAGATCTCTAAGTGTTCTCCATATATCTTTCCAAAAGGAATGTATTAATTTGCATTCCCACCAGCAGTGCAAAAGTGTTCCCTTTTCTCCACATCCATGCCAACATCTCTGGTCTTGGGATTTTGTGATATGGGCTAATCTTACTGGAGTTAGATGATATCTCAAAGTAGTTTTGATTTGCATTTCTCTGATGATTAAAGATGATGAGCATTTTTTCATATGTCTGAAGGCCACGCGCCTGTCTTCTTCAGAGAAGTTTCTCTTCAAATCCCTTGCCCAGCCTGCAATGGGATCCCTTGTTCTTTTCTTGCTAATGCATTTGAGTTCTCTGCGGATTCTGGTTATTGAACCTTTGTTGGAGACATAACCTGCAAATATCTTCTCCCATTCTGAGGGCTGTTTGCTTGCTTTACTTACTGTGTTCTTGGGTGTGCAGAGGCTATTTAGTTTGATCAAGTCCCAGTAGTGTATTTTTGAAGCTGCTTCAATTGCCCAGGTGGGGCTCCTCATAAAATACTCACCCAGGGGCAGCACCTGTGGCTCAGTCGGTAAGGCGTCAGCCCCATATACTGAGGATGGTGGGTTCAAACCCGGCCCCGGCCAAATTGCAACCAAAAAATAGCCGGGCATTGTGGCAGGCACCTGTAGTCCCAGCTACTCGGGAGGCTGAGGCAAGAGAATCGCTTAAGCCCAGCAGTTGGAGGTTGCTGTGAGCAGTGTGATGCCACAGCACTCTACTGAGGGCCATAAAGTGAGACTCTGTCTCTACAAAAAAAAAAAAAAAAAATACTCACCCAGATTGATTTCTACAAGGGTTATCCTTGCCTTCTCCTCCAGTATTTTTATAGTTTCATGTCTTAAGTTTAAATCTTTAATCCAGTGAGAGTCTATCTTAGTTAATGGTGAAAGGTGTGGGTCCAGTTTCAGTCTTCTGCAGGTTGCCAGCCAGTTCACCCAGCACCATTTGTTAAATATGGAATCTTTTCCCCACTGAATGTTTTTAATTGGCTTGTCAAAGATTAAATAATGGTAAGTAGCTGAATTCATCTCTTGGTTTTCTATTCTGTTCCAGACATCTACTTCTCTGTTTTTGTGCCAATACTACGCTGTTTTGATCACTATCAATTTGTAGTATAGTCTGAGGTCTGGTAGCATAATTCCTCCTCCTTCGTTTTTATATCTGAGTAATGTCTTGTCTATTAGAGGCTTTTTCCGATTCTATATAAAACGAAGTATGATTTTTTCAAGATCTTTAAAGTATGACAAGGGAGCTTTAATAGGGATTGCATTGAAATTATATATAGCTTTGGGTAGTATGGACATTTTAACAATGTTGATTCTTCCCAGCCATGAGCATGGTATGTTTTTCCATTTGTTAACATTTTCGGCAATTTCTTTTCTTAGAGTTTCATAGTTCTCTTTATAGAGATCTTTCACGTCCTTTGTTAGATAAATTCCCAAATATTTCATTTTCTTTGGCACTAATGTGAATGGGATAGAGTCCTTAACTGTTTTTTCAACTTGACTATTGTTGGTATATATAAAGGCTACCGATTTATGAATGTTGATTTTGTAACCTGAGGCACTGCTGTATTCCTTGATCAATTCTAATAGTTTTGTAGTAGAGTCCCTAGTGTTTTCCAGATATACAATCATATCATGTGCGAAGAACGAAAATTTGACCTTTTCCGACCCTATATAGATACCCTTGATCGCCTTTTCTTCCGTAATTGTGGTGGCTAAAACTTCCATTACAATGTTAAAAAGCAATGGAGACAAGAGACAGCCTTGTCTGGTTCCTGATCTGAGTGGAAATGATTCCAATTTAACTCTATTCAATATGATATTGGCTGTGGGTTTACTGTAGATGGCCTCTTTCAGTTTAAGAAATGTCCCTTCTATACCAATTTTCTTAAGTGTTCTGATCATGAAGGGATGCTGGATATTATCAAAAGCTTTTTCTGCATCAATTGAGAGAATCATATGGTCTTTGTTTTTTAATTTGTTTATGTGCTGAATTACATTTATAGATTTATGTATATTGAACCAGCCTTGAGACCCTGGGATAAAACCGACTTGGTCATGATGTATAATTTGTTTGATGTGTTGCTGGATTCTGTTTGTTAGGATCTTGTTGAATATTTTTGCATCTATATTCATTAGTGATATTGGTCTATAATTTTCTTTTCTTGTTGGGTCTTTTCCTGGTTTGGGGATCAGGGTGATGTTTGCTTCATAGAACATGTTGGGTAGTCTTCCTCCTTTTTCTACCTTTTGGAACAGGTTGAGTAATATAGGTACTAATTCCTCTTTAAAGGTTTGGTAGAATTCTGACATAAAACCATCTGGTCCCGGACTTTTCTTTTTGGGGAGATTTTGTATGGTTGATGTTATTTCCGAACTTGATATGGGCCTGTTCAACATTTCCACTTGGTTCTGGCTAGGTCTTGGAAGGTGACGTGCTTCCAAGTAACGGTCAATTTCCTTCAGATTTTCGTATTTCTGAGAGTAAAGTTTCTTGTAATATTCATTAAGGATTTTTTGGATTTCTGAGGAGTCTGTTGTTATTTTGTCTTTGTCATTTCTGATTAATGAGATTAGAGATTTTACTCTTTTTTTGCTGATTAGGTTGGCCAAAGATTTATCTATTTTATTGACCTTTTCAAAAAACCAGCTTTTTGATTTGTTGATCTGTTGTATTATTCTTTTGCTTTCAATTTCATTTTATTCTGCTCTAATTTTGGTTATTTCTTTTATTCTACTGGGTTTGGGGTTGGAATGTTCTTCCTTTTCGAGTTGCTTGAAATGTCCCATTAAGTTGTTAAAGTCCTCTCTTTCCGTTCTCTTGAGGAAGGCTTGCAGTGCTATAAATTTCCCTGTTAGAATTGCCTTTGTGGTGTCCCAGAGGTTTTGATAGCTCGGGTCTTCATTGTCATTTTGTTCCACAAAATTGGCAATTTCTTTCTTAATGTCATCTCTGATCTAGCTATCTTTTGGCACTAGGTTATTTAACTTCCATGTTTTTGTATGAATATGCAGATTCCTATTGTTACTCAGTTCAACTTTTATTCCATGGTGGTCAGAGAAGATGTGTGGAATAATTTCTATTCCTTTAAATTTACTGAGGTTAGACTTGTGACCTAAGATATGATCGATTTTGGAGTAAGTTCCATGGGCTGATGAGAAGTATGTGTATTTTGTTTTGTTGGTTTGAAATGTTCTGTAGATGTTTGCTAAATCCAAATGTTGGATGGTTAGGATTATATCTAAAATTTCTTTCCTCATATTCTTGTTGGAGGATCTATCCAACACTGCCAAAGGAGTGTTGAAATCTCCGACTATTATGGAACTGGAGGAAATCAAGTTACTCGTGTCAGTTAGAGTTTCTCTTATAAATTTAGGTGGATTCTGGTCGGTTGCATAGATGTTAATAATTGAAATCTCATCATATTGAGTATTTCCCTTAACAAATATGAAGTTACCATTCTTGTCCTGCCTTACTTTTGTTGGTTTAAAGCCTATTGTATCTGCAAATAAAATTGCAAGACCTGCTTTTTTCTGATTACCATTTGCCTGTAATATGGATGACCATCCTTTCACCCTGAGCCTGTATTTGTCTTTTAAGTTAAGATGTGACTCTTGTATGCAACAAATATCTTGCCTGAGTTTTTGTATCCAGTCAGCTAACCTATGCCTCTTTAGAGGACAGTTTAAGCCGTTCACATTAGTGGAGAATATTGATAAGTCTGGTGAAATTTTGGGTATTGAGTTTTTCAAAAGTCCAGTGGACATTTTTAATCCTTTCGCCAATGTGGAAGTTGGAGTTTGATACGGTGTTTCTGAGTGAGTTTACTTTTGTGGTATAGGATTGGGTTCGTCATTATGGAGGATAGGTCTTAGAATATCCTGAAGAGCTGGGTTGGTTATGGCAAATTTCTTCAACGTATGAATGTCATTAAAGTATTTAATTTCTCCATCATAAATGAAACTCAGTTTAGCTGGATAAAAAATCCAGGGTTGAAAGTTATTTTGCTTTAGAAAATTAAAAGTCAGTGACCACCCTCTTCTGGCTTGAAAAGTTTCAGCAGAGTGATCTGCAGTCATTCTAATATTCTTCCCTTTGTAGGTAATTGTGTTCTTTCCCCTGGCAGGTTTGACAATTTTCTTCTTCCAATTAACTTTAGTGAAGTTAATTATGATATGCCTGGGGGATGTCTTTTTGGAGTTGAGTCGTGCTGGAGTCCTCATGCTGTCTGCTATCTGAATTTCAGAATCTCTAGGCATGTCTGGAAATTTCTCTTTCATAATTTCATGCAGAAGTGCCTCTGTTCCCAGCAAGGCCTCTTCATCGGATTCAGTAATTCCAATGATTTGGATATTGCCCTTCTTCGAATTATCCCCGAGCTCTCTGAAAGAATGATCAGTTTTTGCTCTCCAGTTCTCTTCCTCTTTGAGAGTTTGGGAGCCTTCAAATGCTTTATTTTCAATGTCAGAAATCCTTTCTTCTTCTTGCTCCATTCTGTTGCTGAGGGATTCTACTGTATTTTTCATATCTTTGAGGGCTGCAAATTCTTGCTTCAGTGTCTAAATCTTTGGTAGTTTTGTCTTTAAATTCATTAAATTCTTGAGGCAACTTTTGAATTTCTCCTCAAATTCCTAATTCCACTTTATTTTTCTTGCCTGCAATCCAAATTCTGAATTCGATTTCTGACATCTCAGCCAGTTTTTTATAAATGGTATCTTCAATTACATCTGCCATATCTTTCCTTGGGGGGGGGGGTTGATCTATTCTGGTTATTCATGTTACCCGAGTTTTTCTGCTGATTCCGCCCCATGATTGTTTTACTTCCTTTGATTTTATCCTGGGGCTTTGTCGCTATCCCGTACTGTGTTGTGGCCTGACAAACTGGGGCCCTGTCTGGTGTGCTGGGGCTAAGTGGTTCTGTCTTGTTTTAAGCTGGTTTCTCTTCGACCCTAGTGAAACATTTACTCTGGGTTGAAGTCTCAGCTGTGGAGAAATACCAGCAATTAAGTCACCCTGCCCACCACTGGCAATAATTGGAAAAGGAAAATCAAACCTTCCTACAACCGCACACCCAGGGCACCAACCAAAAAGTCCTCAGTCTATTGGTTCAGTTCAAATGATCCAGATCAATTTTCTCAGTCTGCACCTGTCTCGGGTGGGAGAGTTCAAGAGGTCTCTGGGAACTGGATCACAGGAGTCTGGTGACTACTCTGATATGGTTTTCTCCAGTGCTGCATGGAGTCAGGAGGAGCCACCCAGCAAATAAATCAGTCTGGGAAGTTTTATGCCTCCTTCCCCACCTTGCCCCTCTGTCAGACCCAGTCACTGATATCCCTGCAGATGGCTGATCCAGTTGCCTGTAGTGAACAGATACTCCAGTGGTTTGCATCTGCCTGAATCGCAAGGAAATCTGCCAGGCCTCTGCACTCTGCCACTATCTAGCAGGAGGAGGTGAGGTCTGACATCCTTGGGCGCTTGATGAATGTCAGGAGGTGTTCACTCAGGCCCAGCCCTGCCCCTGATTGATGTAACTGACAGAACAGAACAGAACAGAACAACTTTGTGGGCTTCTGTCTCTGTTCCTGCTAGATTCGTCTGCAGAAGAGAAGCTGTTCTGAGTTCCAACGTCCTGTCTTTGCTGCTGGAGGTTTGTATTCGGTTACCTCTCTGAGTCAGCCCTGCCCTGGAAACTTCCTGTGTTTGTGAGTCACCTCAGGCAAATCCTTTACTCATGGGTGGCCTCCTCTGGTTGCCCAGGGAGACAGGCAGTGTGGCTTCAGAATAACTAGGAGTGTGCCATGTTGCTGTTAAAAAAAAAACAAAACAGCTGTTGATCCACCTCCGGGAACCGCCACTCTGGTGTGGCTCCCTTCTAGCCGACCCTTCTCTCCTCGCTCCCGCGCCCCAGAGTCAGCACTGACCAGCCACAGTTCAGGCACTGTCCACACCCCACAAGAGATGACCCAAGAATCTGGACTCCTGGGGGATAGGCCCCCAGACCCCAGAGTGATATTGGAGGGGAGTGCTTGGAGCTCAGCGTTGCAAGTGGGGAAGATACACAGTTTCACACAGTTTTATGTCTGGCCATATTGCTGCCTGAGGAGGGCTACTGCACCATGCCTCAGGGAAGCACCACCCTAGCCTGGCTCCCCCTTAGCCAACTGTCCTCTCCTCTCTACCATGCCCCAGAGTCGGCGCTGACCAGCCGCAGCTCGGGCACTGTCTACACCCCTTGAGAAATCACCCAAGATTCCGAACTCCTGGGGGACAGGCCTCCAGACATCAGTGTGAGTGGAGGGGAGTGCTGGGAGTTCAGAGTTGCAGGAAAAGGATATTTACAGTTTTATACAGTTTTATGCCTGGCAGGAGAGTGCCATGGCACCCTAGTAGGGGATGTAGGTCCAGTTTTTAGAAGGTCTCTCCCATGGAGTGTAGTGGGAAGGCCTTTGATTTCTGCCCATTTTTTTGTTTGTGGGGCTCTTGAGCCAGTCTCATGGGGGAGGGGGAACTCCTGTCCTCTTGGAGATGGATTTTGTACCTTTTGTTTGTGTCTTTGTGGTCACAGCTCACGTCAGCGGGGTTGATGTGCGTTCTTCAACCTTCTCTTTTGGTGCAGCTCAAATCCACCAGGTTACTTGCTAAATTTTCATCCCTTAACTCTCCTTCGGACGGGAGCCTCTGTGGAAAGCCGGCTTCAGTCCGCCATCTTGTCTCTGCCTCCCTGAATATTAGTTTTATACAAATTATCCCAGAGCTCTCTGAGAGAATGTTCCATTTTTACTCTCCACTTCTCTTCCTCTTTGACTGCTTGGGAGCATTCAAAAGCTTTGTCTTCAATGTCAGAAATCCTTTCTTCTGCTTGCTCCATTCTGTTACTGAGGGATTCTACTGTATTTCTCAGATCTTTGAGGGCTGCAAATTCCTGACTCAATGTGTCAAATTTTTTGGTGATTTTGTTTTTGAATTCATTGAATTTTTGAAATAACTTTTGAAATGCTCCTTGAATTTCTAATTCCAACTTTACCTCCATTCTATTAATCTTATTTGCAATCCAAATTACAAATTCTATTTCTGACATCTCAGCCATCTGTTTATGAATGGCATCTTCAGTTGTGTCCACCATGTCATTCCCTGGGGGAGTTGATCTATTCTGGTTATTCATGTTTCCGGAGTTTTTCCACTGATTCTGCCCCATGATTATTTTACATCATTTGGCTATATGCGCCGATAAGGTGAAGTTGGGTTGGGGGCTCCTGGAGTAGTGATTAACCAGATCTTTGCCCAAAAGCTGGGACCGGTATCTGTATCTTTTCCTCTAGAGATTTGCAAAGGACATGTACAGTGCTATGGCCTGAGTAACTGGGGACCTTCTTGGTGTGATGGGGCTAAGTGGCTCTGTCTTGTTTTCAGCTGGTCTCTGACCTACCCTAGTGAATCAGTTACTCTGGGTTGAAGTCTCAGCTGTGGAGGAATACCAGCAATTAAGTCACCCTGCCCCCTACAGTCAACCACTGGAAAAGAAAAATCAAATCTTCCCATAACCATACACCCAGGGTACCACTTTGGATAGTCCTCTGGTGGTTGGCCCAGTTCAAGAGATCCATACCAATTGTCCCAGTCAGCACCAGTCTCAGGTGGGAGAGTTTAAAAGGTCTCCAACAACTAGACAGCAGTTGTCTGCTGGCAACTCGAGTATGACTCGCTCTGGTTCTCCGTGAGGTCAGAAGGACCCCCTCAACAAATGAATTAGTCTTGGAAGATTGATGCCTCCTTCTCCACCTTGCACCTCTGTCATGCCCAGTCATTGGTAGTCCCGCAAGGCTGTGGGCAAGTTCCCTCCAATGTGTCAATGTTCCAGGGGTTTGCACCTGCCTGAGTCACAGAGAGATCTATGTCTCCTCTGCCAGGCTGCCACTCTCTGCCACTATCCTGCAGGGAGAGCTGAGGCCTGACAACATCGGGTGCTTACTGGAGCCTGGAGTGGTTCACCCAGTTCCCACTCCTCCCCTGATTGATGTTGGTGACAGAACAGAACAATTTCACAGAATTTGTTTCTGTCCTAGCTATATTCCCCTGTGGATCAGATGCTGTTTGAGTTCACAGAAACTGCGACTCAGCCCAATTCTGTGCCACTACCCAGAGCTGGGGTATTTGTCTCAGTTTCAGTCTGTGTTGGGGCAGACATGGTTAAAGCTCACACTCAGCTTTCAGTTTCCCACCTGCTATTGTCTCAGCTATGATCCCCTGAGGGCTGGGTGTGTCTTAGGCTCACTAAAGCTGTCCTGGCTCAGCCATCCCCTGGGTGCCCTCTCTGTGCATGTGTATTCTAGTCCCTGTGCTTCACCCAGGCAGGTACAACCTCAGGAATATCCTTTACTCATAGGGCCTGCATTTCAGTCCCAGATCTGTTCTTCCAGTGGCTGCCACCAGAGAAGATGCCCAGCTTCCTCTGGTTACCCAGAGAGGCAGGGAGTGTCTCTTCAAAATATCCCCAGGAGTGTGAGCCCTATTGTTCCTGCCACCGCTGCTGCTACTCTGTGCTGTGGAACAGTCCCTTTCCCTCTCCCATTGGGTTTTCTCAGCCTCAGTTCACCATCTTCTCCTTACTCCCATGCTGCAGAATCAGCACAGACCTGCAAAAGCCCATGCCCTGTCCACACTTCTTGAGAAAATGCCCAAGAATCTGGACTTAATGGGGGACAGTCCTCCAGACCTTGGGGTGGGAGTGAAGGGAAGTGCTGGGAGTTCAGAATTGCAGGTAGAGATTATATACAGTTTTATACAGTTCATGCCTGGTGGGAGAGTGCCATGGCACATACATAAGTCCTCTCTAGAGAAGGAGTTCCAGTTTTTAGAGGTCTTTCCTGTGGGATAAAATAGGAGGGGATCTGAACTCTGCTGGCTTGTTTGCATGGAGTATACTGTGAGTCATTCTCATGGGGGAGGGGACTTGGTGATGGATTTTGTACCTATTGTTTGTTTCCTTGGGCTCACAGCTCACTTCAGCAGGGTTGATGTGCGTTCTTCAACCTTCTCTCTTTGCTCAGCTCCAAACCATTGGCTTCCTTGCTAAACTTCTATCCTTTAACTCTTCTCCTCTTCTCTGTGGAAAGATGGTTCCATTTGGCCATCTTGCCTCCCCACAGAATACATCTTTTTTAACATTTAGAGTGACTAAATGGAGGTAACCATAAAGCAGTTCTGTTTATCTGCAGAAAGAGCCCTTGTAGTACTCTTTGAGTTTCAAGCTGAACTAGCTGCTTTTTTCTGTGGAACACAATGTTTCCTCAAAAAATTAACAGAAAAATTATGGTCAATTCAGACCTGGGTATTTGGCAGACATTTTCTCAAAAGTGAACAAAGTCTCATATTACTTTAATTGAAACAGCAGACTAAATGTGTTGCTGGTCATAAAGTTTGAGCTTTCAAATAAAAATTAGAATTAAAGAAAATTTATATGTGCAAGCTTGCCAGAATGTAAACATGTTCTGATGAAATTGGAGATGATATATATTAACACACGTAATTTCTTATCCTGTGTCATGAAATATGTCTATACCATTTAGCCAACCAGTGTTTTCCAAATGACAATATATGAGGAAGCAAAGCCATGACTAAGTAAAAGATTCCCTCAGAGTGCAAGAGTGAACAAGTAAATTTGAATGTAACAAATTATAAAAAGTTCACCAATATAATTTCAGATTCCACATTGCAACTAACATTTAGAAAACTAGTATTTATCAAATTTCAGTATAGTATCAAATAAGAATATCCACAAATATAAGAAAAGGCTATTAAAATATGCCCTCAGGCTGGGCATATCAGAGGATGAGGTCAGAGGATCACTTTATGCCAGGAATTGGAAACCCGCCTGGGCAAAATAGCAATACTGTTTCTATACCAAAAAAATAAAATAAAATAATTAAATAATTAAATAAATAAATAATAAATAGCCAGGCATGGTCACCCATGCCTAGAGGTTGAAGCAGAAGGACTGCTTGAGCCTAGGAGTTTGATCAGGCCACTGCATTCCAGCCTAAGAAACTCAGTGAGACACTGTCTTTATAAAAACTACTACAACAGGGTGGAGACAAGATGACTAACTGAAGCCAGCTTTCCATAGAGGTTCCTGTCCAGAGGAGAGTTAAAGGACAGAAATTTAGCAAGTAACCTGGTGGATTAGAGCTGCACCAAGAGAGAAGGTTGACAAATGCACATCAACCCTGCTGTGGCAATCTGAGACCCCAAGGAAACAAACAAAGGGTACAAAATCCTTCACCAAGTGGACGGGGGTCCCCTCCCCCATGAGAACAGCTCAGAGTACCCCATAAACAAAAGAGCAGAGTTCAAAAGTCCTTCCATTATACTCCACTGGAGAGACCCTCTAAAAACTGGACCTACTTCCCCTACTAGGGTGCCATGGTACTCTCCTGTCAGGCATAAAACTGTGTAAAACTGTATATATTCTCTACCTGCAATTCTGAGCTCCCAGCACTCCCTTCTACTCTCACTCTGAGTTCTGCAGGCCTGTCCCCCAGGAGTCCAGATTATTGGGTGTTTTCTCTAGAGGTGTGGACAGGGCCTGGACTGCTGCTGGCCAGTGCTGATTCTGCAGCATAGGAGTGAGAAGATGATAGTGGGCTGAGAGGGAACCATGCTGAAGCAGCGGTGTCCCAAGGTGCAGAGCAGCAGCCATTTTTGGCTACAATAGGGCTCACCTCTAGATATTCTGGACTCACACCCCCCATCTCTCTGGGCAACCAGTGGAAGCTGGGCATCTTCTCAGGTGGCAACACTGGTGGAACAGATCTGGGACAGAAACACAGGCTGCATGAGTAAGGGGTTTGCCTGAGCCTAAACCAGTCTGGGTGGAGTGTGGGGACTAGAAAACACACACGCAGTGTTGGCAGACTCACAGGGTGGGACTGACCCAGAGGACCACTTTACTGAGCCTAAGATGCACCCAGCCATCAGGGGATCATCAGCCTAGACAAAGGAGGGCAGGAGGCTAGAACTAACAGCTAACTGTGCAGCAAATACAAACTACCAGGCAGCTGCAAAGACAGGGCCTGAGGCGCAGGTTCTGTGAACTCAAAACAGCTTCTCTCCTGCAAGGGAATTTAGCTGGGACAGAAACAAATTCCACAAAGTTGTTCTGTCAGTAACATAAATCAGGGGCAGGGCTGAGTGTACAGACCCAGCCTCCATTAAGTGAGTGTACAGACCTAGCCTCCATTAAGTGACAAAAGTTGTCAGGCCTCACCTCCCCCTGCCGGATAGCGGCAGAAAGCAGTGGCCTAGCTGAGGAGTCATAGATCTCCTTGTGATTCAGCCAGGTGCAAACTCCTGGAGTATCTGCTCATTGGAGGCAACTGGGTCACAGCCCTGCAGGGTTATCAGTGACTGGATGTGACAGAGGTGCAAGGTATCATTAGTCTGAGGCATCAACCTTCCCAGACTAATCTATTTGCTGGGTGGGTCCTCCTGACCTCAAAGAGCACTGGAGCAAGTCATATTTGAGTTGTCAGCAGACCCCTGCGATCTAGTTGACAGAGACCTTTTAAACTCTCCCACCTGAGCCAGGTGTTGACTAACACGATTGATTTGGACTTTTTGAACTGAGAAAATCACCCAAGGACTATCCAAGTGGTGCCCTGGATGTGTGGTTGTAGGAAGGTTTGATTTTCCTTTTCCAATTTTTGCCTGTGGGGGGCAGGATGACTTAATTGCTGGTATTTCTCCACAGGTGAGACTTCAAATGAGAGTAACTGATTAACTAGGGTAGGTCAGAGACCAGCTGAAAACAAGACAGAGCCACTTAGCCAACCAAACCAAGCATATCCCCAGGTTCTCAGGCCATAGCACTGTACAGGTCCTCAGCGAACCTCCAGGGAAAAAGGTACAGACACCAGTCCCACAGGCACAGGATTTGTTAATCACTACTCCTGGAGCCCCGAATCCAACTTTTCTTTATCCACACATCTAGTCCAATGGTGTAAAATAATCATGGGGCAGAGTCAGCGGAAAAATTTTGGTAACATGAATAGCCATAGTAGATCAACCCACCCTCCCCCCCAAGGGAAGATATGGCAGACGTAACTGAAGATCCCATTCATAAATAGATGGCCGAGATGTCAGAAATCAAATTCAGAATTAGGATTGCAAACAAGATTAATAGAATGGACGATTAGAGGAGCAATTCAAAAGTTGTCTCAAGAATTCAACAAATTTAAAGACAAAAACAGCAAAGATTTTGACACATTAAAGCAAGAATTTGCAGCCCTCAAAGATGTGAAAAATATGGTAGAATCCCTCATTAACAAAGTGGAGCAAGCAGAAAAAAATATTTCTGACATTGAAACAAAGCTTTTGAACACTTCTAAACTCTTAAAGAGAAAGAGAAATGGAGAGCAACAATGGATCATTCTCTCAGAGACCTCTGGGATAATTCGAGGAAGGTTAATATCCGCCTCATTGGAATCCCTGAATGTGATGCAAAGTGGCTTCGCAAGGCACAGAGGCTCTTCTCCATGAAATTATGAAAGAGAATTTTCCAGACATGCCAAGAGATTCTGAAATTCAGATAGCAGACAGTTTCAGAACCCCAGCATGACTCAACTTGAAGAAGACAACCCCAGGAACCTCATAATTAACTTCAATAAAGCTAAGGCAAAGGAGAAAATGACAGCAGCCAGACGTAAGAAAACCATAACCTACGAACCTATTAGAATGACTGCAGATCTTTCTACTGAAACCTTTCAAGGCAGAAGAGGGTGGTCATCGACTTTTAATCTCCTAAAACAAAATAACTTTTAAAGCCAGAACCTGTATTCAGCTAAACTGAGTTTAATTTATGATGGGTAAATAAAATACTTTAATGACATTCACATGTTGAAGAAATTTGCCATAACCAAACAAGCTCTTCAGTATATTCTCAGAACTGTCCTCCATAATGACCAGCCCAATCATCTACCACAGAAGTAAACTCACTCAGAAACTTTTAATCAAACTCCAACTTCCACAGTGGCAAAAGGATTAAAAATGTCCACTGGACTTTAAAAAAAAAATTACCCAAAATTTTACCAGACTTATCAATATTCTCCATTAATGTGAATGGTTAAACTATCCTCTAAAGAGGCACAGATTGGCTGACTGGATACAAAAACTCAGGCCAGATATTTGCTGCATAAAAGAGTCACATCTTAGCTTAAAAGATAAATATAGACTCAGGGTGAAAGGATGGTCATCCATATTTCAGGCAAATGGAAATCAGAAAAAAACAGGTGTTACAATTCTATTTGCAAATTCAATAGCCTTTAAACCAACAAATAGAAGGAAGGATAAGAATGGTCACTTCATATTTGTTAAGGGTAAAACTCAATATGATGAGATTTCAATTATTAATATTTATGCACCCAACCAGAATGCACCTCAATTTATAAAAGAAATTTTAACAGACCTGAGCAACTTGATTTCCTCCAACCCCATAATAGTCGGAGATTTCAACACTCTTTGGCAGTGTTGAATAGATCCTCCAAGAAGAAGCTGAGCAAATAAATTTTAGATTTAAACCTAACCATCCAACTTTTGGATTTAGCAGACATCTACAGAACATTTCATCCCAACAAAACTGAATACACATACTTCTCATCAGTCCACGGAACATACTCCAAAATTGATCACATCTTAGGTCACAAGTCTAACCTCAGTAAATTTAAAGGAATAGAAATTATTCCTTGCATCTTCTCGTACCACCATGGAATAAAAGTTGAACTCAGTAACAACAGGTATCTGCATACTCATACAAAAACATGGCAGTTAAATAACATTATACTGAATGATAGTTGGGTCATAGATGAGATTAAGAAGGAAATTGCCAAATTTTTGGAACAAAATGACAATGAAGACACGAACTATCAGAACCTCTGGGACACCGCAAAGGCAGTTCTAAGAGGGAAATTTATAGCACTGCAAGCCTTCCTCAAGAGAACGGAAAGAGAGGAAGTTAACAACTTAATGGGACATCTCAAGCTACTGGAAAAGGAAGAACATTCTAACCCCAAACCCAGTAGACAAAAAGAAATAAACAAAATTAGAGCATAATTAAATGAACTTGAAATCAAAAGAATTATACAACAGATTAATAAATAAAAAAATGCTTTTTTGAAAAGGTCAATAAAATAGATAAACCTTTGGCTAACCTAACCAAGAAAAAAAAGAGTAAAATCTCTAATTTCATCAATCAAAAATGACAAAGACAAAATAACAACAGGCTCATTAGAAATTCAACTAATCCTTAATGAATATTACAAGAAACTTTATTCTCAGAAATATGAAAATCTGAAGGAAATTGACCAATACTTGGAAGCACATCACCTTCCAAGACTTAGCCAGAATCAAGTGGACATGTTGAACAGGCCTATATCAAGTTCTAAAATAGCATCAACCACACAAAATTTCCCTAAAATGAAAATCCCGGGACCAGATGGCTTCACGTCAGAATTCTACCAAACCTTTAAAGAGGAAGTAGTACCTATATTACTCAACCTGTTCCAAAATGTAGAAAAAGAAAGAAGACTACCCAAAACGTTCTATGAAGCAAACATCACCCTGATCCCCAAACCAGGAAAAGACCCAACAAGAAAAGAAAATTATAGACCAATATCACTAATGAATATAGATGCAAAAATATTCAACAAGATCCTAACAAACAGAATCCAGCAACACATCAAACAAATTACACATCAAGACCAAGTGGGCTTTATCCCAGGGTCTCAAGGCTACTTCAATATACATAAATTTATAAATATAATTCAGCACAAAAACAAATTAAAAAACAAAGACCATATGATTCTCTCAATTCATGCAGAAAAAGCTTTTGATAATATCCAGCATCCTTCATGATCAGAACACTTAATAAAATTGGTATAGAAGGGACATTTCTTTTTTTATTGTTAAATCATAGCTGTGTACATTAGTGCAATCACCTGTACCCATTTTAAGATACACCATAGATGTGGCTCCACCCATTACGCTCCCTCCACCCAAACCTCCCCCCTCCCTTCCCCTTCCTTGGCCCTTTCCCCATAGTCTTGGGCTATAGTTGGGTTATAGTCTTCATGTGAAAGCTATAATTTAGCTTCATAGTAGGGCTGAATACATTGGATACTTTTTCTTCCATTCCTGAGATACTTTGCTAAGAAGAATATGTTCCAGCTCCATCCATGTAAACATAAAAGAGGTAAAGTCTCCATCTTTCTTTAAGGCTGCATAGTATTCCATGGTATACATGTACCACAATTTGCTAGTCCATTCGTGGGTCGATGGGCACTTGGGCTTCTTCCATGACTTAGCAATTGTGAATTGGGCTGCAATAAACATTCTGGTACAGATGTCTTTGTTATATTGAGACTTTTGGTCTTCTGGGTATAAACCTAGTAAAGGAATTATAGGATTGAATGGCACATCTATTTTTAGGTCTCTAAGTGTTCTCCAAACATCCTTCCAGAAGGAACGTATTAGTGGGCATTCCCACCAGCAGTGTAGAAGTGTGCCCTTTCCTCCACATCCACGCCAACATTTCTGGTTTTGGGATTTCGTTATGTGGGCTACTCTTACTGGGGTTAGGTGATATCTCAGAGTAGTTTTGATTTGCATTTCTCTGATGATTAAGGATGATGAGCTTTTTTTCATGTGTTCGTAGATCTTGCGTCAGTCTTCTTTAGAGAAGTTTCTCTTCAAGTCCCTTGCCCACCCTGAGATGGGGTCATGTGCTCTTTTCTTGTTAATATGTTTGAGTTCTCTGTGGATTCTGGTTATTAGACCTTTATTGGAGGTATAACCTGCAAATATTTTCTCCCATTCTGAGGGCTGTCTGCTTGCTTTACTCACTGTGTTCTTGGCTGTGCAGAACGTTTTCAGTTTGATCAGGTCCCACTAGTGTATTTTTGATACTGCTTCAGCTGCCTGAGGAGTCCTCTTCATGAAATATTCACCCAGGCCGATTCCTTCAAGAGTTTTCCCTGCACTTTCTTCAAGTATTTTATAGTTTCATGTCTTAAGTTTAAATCTTTTATCCAGTTAGAGTCTATCTTAGTTAATGGTGAAAGGTGTGGGTCCAGTTTCAGTCTTCTACATGTTGCCAGCCAGTTTACCCAGCACCATTTGTTAAATAGGGAATCTTTTCCCCACTGATTGTTTCTAATTGGCTTGTCAAAGATCAAATAATGGTCAGTAGCTGAGTCCATTTCTTGGTTCTCTGTTCTGTACAGACATCTACTTCTCTGCTTTTGTGCCAGTACCATGCTGGTTTGATCACTACGGATTTATAACACAATCTCAGTCTGGTAGCATGATTCCTCCTGCTTTGTTTTTATTGCTCAGTAATGTTTTGGTTATTCGAGGTTTTTTCTGATTCCATATAAAACAAAGTATTATTTTTTCAAGATCTTTAGAGTATGACAATGGAGCTTTAACAGGAATTGCATTAAAGTTATATATTGCTTTGGGCAGTATGGACATTTTAACAATGTTGATTCTTCCCAGCCGTGAGCATGGTATGTTTTTCCATCTGTTAACATCTTCGGCTATTTTTTTTCTTAAAGTTTCATAGTTCTCTTTGTAGAGATCTTTCACGTCCTTTGTTAGGTATACTCCCAAATATTTCATCTTCTTTGGCACTACTGTGAAAGGAATAGAGTCCTTGACTGTTCGGCTTGGTTATTGTTGGTATATATAAAGGCTACAGATCTATGGGTGTTGATTTTGTAGCCTGAGACTTTGCTATATTCCTTGATCACTTCTAAAAGTTTTGTAGTAGAATCCCTAGTGTTTTCCAGATATACGATCAGATCATCTGTGAAGAGTGAAAGTTTGATCTCTTCTGACCCTATGTGGATAACCTTGATCGCCTTTTCTTCCCTAATTGCAATGGCTAAAACTTCCATTACAATGTTAAAGAGCAATGGAGACAATGGGGAACCTTGTCTGGTTCCTGTTCTAAGTGGAAATGATTTCAATTTAACTCCATTCAATACGATATTGGCTGTGGGTTTGCTGTAGATGGCCTCTATTAGTTTAAGAAATGTCCCTTCTATACCAATTTTCTTAAGTGCTCTGATCATGAAGAGATGCTAGATATTATCAAAAGCTTTTTCTGCATCAATTGAGAGAATCATATGGTCTTTATTTTTAAGTTTGTTTATGTGTTGAATTACATTTACAGATTTACGCATATTGAACCAGCCTTGAGATCCTGGGATAAATCCGACTTGGTCATGGTATATAATTTTTTTGATGTGTTTCTGGATTCTGTTTGTCAGGATCTTATTGAGTATTTTAGCATCTATATTCATTAGTGATGTTGGTCTATAATTTTCTTTTCTTGTTGGGTCTTTCCCTGGTTTGGGGATCAAGGTGATGTTTGCTTCGTAGAATGTGCTGGGTAATATTCCTTCTTTTTCTATATTTTGGAAGAGGTTTAGTAGTATAGGTACTAGTTCTTCTTTAAATGTTTGGTAGAATTCTGACATAAAGCCATCTGTTCCTTGGCTTTTCTTTTTAGGGAGATTTTGTATAGTTGATGCTATTTCAGAACTTGATATAGGCCTGTTCAACATTTCCACTTCGTTCTGGCTAAGTCTTGGTAGGTGGCGTGCTTCCAGGTACTGGTCGATTTCTTTCAGATTTTCATATTTGTGAGAGTAGAATTTCTTGTAGTATTCGTTAAGGATTTTTTGAATTTCTGAGGGGTCTGTTGTTATTTCATCATTACCATTTCTGATTGATGAAATTAGAGATTCTACTCTTTTTTTCCTTGTTAGGTTGGCCAAAGGTTTATCTATTTTATTCATCTTTTCAAAAAACCAGCTTTTGGATTTATTGATCTGTTGTATAATTCTTTTGTTTTCAATTTCATTTAATTCTGCTCTGATTTTGGTTATTTCTTTTCTTCTGCTGCATTTGGGGTTGAAGTGTTCTTCTTTCTTCAGTTTCTTGAGATGTTCCATTAAGTTATTCACTTCCTCTCTTTCCATTTTCTTGAGGAAGGGTTGCAGTGCTATAAATTTCCCGCTTAGGACTGCCTTTGCAGTATCCCAGAGGTTCTGGCAATTCGTGTCTTGATTGTTGTTTTGTTCCAAAAATATGTTGATTTCTTTCTTAATCTCTTCTATACCCCATGTATCCTTCAGCATAAGGTTGTTTAGCTTCCATGTTTTTGTATAGGTATGCAGGTTTCTGTTATTGAGTTCCACTTTTATTCCATGATGGTCTGAGAAGATTCAAGGAATAATTTCTATTTTTTTTTTAATTTGCTGAGGTTAGATTTGTGGCTTAGGATGTGGTCGATTTTGGAGTATGTTCTGTGGGCTGCTGAGAAGAATGTGTATTCAGTTTTTTGGGGATGAAATGTTCTGTAGATGTCTTTTAAGTCCAGATGTTGAATGGTTGAGTTTAAATCTAAAATTTCTTTGCTTAGCTTCTTTTTGGAGGATCTATCCCAGACTGCTAAAGGGGTGTTAAAATCTCCAACTACAATGGAGGTGCAGGAAATCGAGTTGCTCATGTCTGTTATAGGTTCTCTTATAAATTGAGGTGCATTCTGGTTGGATGCATAAATATTAATAATTAAGATCTCATCACATTGAGTATTACCTTTAATAAATATGAAGTGTCCATCCTTATCCTTAATTATTTTGGTTGGTTTAAAGCCTATTGCATCTGCAAACAGGATTGCAATGCATGCTTTTTTCTGCTTTCCATTTGCCTGGAATATAGATGACCATCCCTTCAAGTTGAGTCTATATCTGTCTTTTAATGTAAGATGAGATTATTGGATGCAGCAGATATCTGGCTTGAGTTTTTGTATCCAGCCACTAACCTATGCCTCTTTAGAGGACAATTTAAACCATTCACATTAATTGAGAGTATTGATAAGCCTTTAGAGAGACCGGTGGACATTTTTAATACTTTTGCAACTGTGAATGTTGGAATTTGATCAAAAACTTTTTGGGTGGGTTTACTTTTGTGTTGGAGAATTATGCTGGTCTTTATGGAGGATAGGTCTAAGAATGTCCTGGAGAGCTGGTTTACTTGTGGCAAATTTCTACAACATGTGAATGTCATTGAAATATTTAATTTCTCTGTCATAAATGAAGCTCAGTTTAGCTGGGTACAGGATCCTGGGTTGAAAGTTATTTTGTTTTAGGAGATTAAAAGTCAATGACCATCCTCTTCTAGCTTGAAAGTTTTCATCAGAGAGATCTGCAATCATTCTGATATTCTTCCCTTTGTAGTTAATGGTTTTCTTTCATCTGGCAGCTTTCAGAATTTTCTCCTTCATATTAACTTTAGTGAAATTGATTATGATGTGTCTGGGGGATGTCTTTTTGGGTTGAGTCGTGCTGGAGTTCTGAAACTGTCTACTATCTGAATTTCGGAATCTCTTGGCATGTCTGGAAAGTTCTCCTTCATAATCTTATGGAGAAGAGACTCTGCCTTGTGAAGCCACTTTGTCACTTTTGGGGATCCCTATGAGATGAATATTGGTTTTCTTCAAATTATCCGAGAGCTCTCTGAGAGAGTGGTCTGTTTTTGCTCTCCATTTCTCTTCTTCTTTGAGGATTTCAGAGTGTTCGAAAGCTTTGTCTTCAATGTCAGAAATCCTTTCTTTTGCTTGCTCCATTCTGTTACTGAGGGATTCTACTGTGTTTCTCAGATCTTTGAGGGATGCAACTTCTTGTCTCAATGTGTCAAAATCTTTGGTCATTTGGTCTTTCAATCCATTGAATTCTTGAGATAACTTTTGGAATTCTAATTCGATCTTATTTGCTATCCAGATCCTGAATTCAATTTCTGACATCTCAGCTATTTGTTTGTGCATGGGGTCTTGTGCTGTTTCTGCCCCATTGATCCTTGGGAGAGTTGATCTACTCTGATTATTCATATTGCCAGAGTTTTTCTGTTGATTTCACCTCACGATTGTTTTTAACCGTTGCCTCTGGCTGTCCTCAGAGTTGGGGAGGTGTCTCTCCAAGATTCGACCCCAGTGGGATCACTCTATTGTTGCTGGATCTTTGTAATGAGTGACCCTGTGTAATTCCTCTGGGGCTGCTCTAGCTAGGGAGTTCTGGTTGTGGATGCAGCTCCAGTTTGTGACACACCCGGATCCAGCAACAAGTCTGGGGGTGGTGCGCAGTCGCCCAGTGACTTTGGCACAGAGAGCCCAAGGCTCCAGCAGTCTCTGGCCAGGAGAAGAGCTCTGCGTAGGGGCAGGGAGGGCTCCAAAGGGCACACAGCTACCAGAGTCCCTGTCCAGATGAACAGGCTAGTGTGGAAGCTGGGAGGGCACAGGAAGGAGGACACAGGGTTGTGTGGCTCCCGCACTTCCTGGTCAGGGAATGTGGAGGCCTGGTGGGTGCGGGTCACTGGTCGGGGGTCGCTGCACAGCTTTTATGGAGGTCTTGGCGGCACCAAGCCCAGGAGTTTGAGGTTGCTATGAGCTGTGACGTCACAGCACTCTACCCAGGCCAACAGCCTAAGGCTCCAGTGTGCCAAAACCGTCTCATTCTGCCCCTAAGGATTAAGGCTGTAAGGCAGCTCAGTCCCCGCCTTTAGGCTTCTCAGTCAGTAGGTTACTTTGACCCACCCAATCCTTGCTCTGAGATCCTGAGTGCAGAGCTTGCCGGGGCAGTTCTGTCACAATGGCTTCCTGGGCCCAGCTCAGTTGCTCAGTCTGGGGCCCCAGACAATGCCCAAAGTTCTCCACACTCCTGCTCAAGCTCTCCCCAAGGCAGTTCAACTGAGTGCCAAGTCTAAGAACACCGAAACAGTTCACAGGTAAGGCCTTTCCGGTTTTCAGTCTCACTGCTGCTTGTACTTATGGTTGCCGGCGTGATTAGGTCGATCAAACACACACAACCACTTGCCACTTTTCCACTGTTTTGTCCTCCTCTTGGGGTCCAGAAGTCCCTGCCTGGCTCCCTGTATCCTCAAAGGGATGATTATAGGCAGATCCTACTGGCCAGAGATGCCTGGAGTCTTGTCTTCCCAGACTCGCTGTTCCCAGTTGCAGGGAAACTGTTACTCGGCTGCCATCTTTAATCTCTCAGAAGGGACATATCTAAAATTGATAGAGGCCATCTACAGCAAACCCACAGCCAATATTGTATTGAATGGAGTTAAATGGAAATCATTTCCACTCAGATCAGGAACCAGCCAATGTTGCCCATTGTCTCCACTGCTCTTTAACATTGTAATGGAAGTTTTAGCCATCGCAAGTAGAGAAGAAAAGGCAATCAAGGGTATCCATATAGGGTCAGAAGTGATGAAACTTCCACTCTTCGCAGATGATATGATTGTATATCTGGAAAACACCAGGAATTCTACTATAAGACTCTTAGAAGTGATCAAGGAATACTGCAGTATCTCAGGTTACAAAATCAACATTCATAAATCGGTGGCCTTTATATATTGTTTATATATTGGTATATATATATACCAACAATAGTCAAGCTGAAAAACAGTTAAGGACTCTATTCCATTCACACCAAAGAAGATGAAATACTTGGGAGTTTATCTAACAAAGGACATGAAAGATCTCTATAAAGAGAACTATGAAACTCTAAGAAAAGGAATAGCTGAAAATGTTAACAAATGGAAAAACATACCATGCTCATGGCAGGGAAGAATCACGTTGTTAAAATGTCCATACTACCCAAAGCAATATACAATTTTAATACAATCCCTATTAAAGCTCTATTGTCATATTTTAAAGACCTTGAAAAAATAATACTTCATTTTATCTGGAATCAGAAAAAACCTTGAATAGCCAAGATATTACTCAGAAATAAAAACAAAACAGGAGGAATCATACTACCACACCTCAGACTATACTATAAATCGATAGTTATCAAAACAGCATGGTACTGGAACAAAAACAGAGAGGTTTGTTTTTAAAAACTGGACCCACACCTTTCACCATTAACTAAAATAGATTCTCAGTGGATTAAAGATTTAAACATAAGACATGAAACTATAAAAATACTTGAAGAAAGTGCAGGGAAAACTCTTGAAGAAATTGGTCTGGGTGAATATTTTATGAGGAGGACCCCCTGGGCCATTGAAGCAGCTTCAAGAATACACTACTAGGACCTGATCAAACTAAAATGCTTCTGCACAGCCAAGAACACAGGAAGTGAAACAAGAAGACAGCCCTCAGAATGGGAGAAGATATTTGCAGGTTATGTCTCCAACAAAAGTTTAATAACCAGAATCCAAAGAGAACTCAAACATATAAGCAAGAAAAGAACAAGTGATCCCATATCAGTCTGGGCAAGGGGCTTGAATAGAAACTTCTCTGAAGAAGATAGGCACATGGACTACAGACATATGAAAAAAATGCTCATCATTCTTAATCATCAGGGAAATGCAAATCAAAACTACTATGAAATATCATCTAACTCCAGTGAGATTAGCCCATATCACAAAATCCCAAGACCAGAGATGTTGGCGTGGATGTGGAGAAAAGGGAACAGTTCTACACTGCTGGTGGGAATGCAAATTAATATATTCCTTTTGGAAAGATGTTTGGAGAACACTTAGAGATCTAAAAATAGACCTGCCATTAAATCCTATAATTCCTCTTCTAGGTATATACCCAGAAGACCAAAAACCACATCATAAGAAAATATATTTGTACCAGAATGTTTATTGCAGCCCAATTAATAATTGCTAGGTCATAGAAGAAGTCCAAGTGCCCATCAATCCACAAATGGATTAATAAATCATGATATATGTACAGCATGGAATATTATGCAGCCTTAAATAAAGACGGGAGGAGACAAGATGACTGACTGAAGCCAGCTTTCCACAGAGGCTCCTGTCCAGTAGGAGAGTTAAAGGACAAAAATTCAGCAAGTAACCTGGTGAATTTGAGCTGCACTAAGAGAGAAGGTTGAAGAACGCACGTCAACCCCACTGAGGTGAGCTGTGACCACAAGGAACCAAACAAAAGGTACAAAATCCATCACCAAGTGGACGGGGATCCCCTCCCCGATGACAATGGCTCAGAGTGCCCCAAAAACAAATGGGCAGAGTTCAAAGGACCTCCCACTACACTCCACGGGAGACACCCTCTAAAAACTGGACCTATCTCCCCTACTAGGGTGCCACGGCGTCCTCCTGCCAGGCATAAAACTGTATAAACTGTATATAGTCTCTATCTGGAATTCTGACCTCCCAGCACTCCCCTTTACTCACTCTGAGGTCTGGAGGCCAGTCCCGGTTGGTGGGGAGGAGACCGCACCGGAGTGGCAGTTCCCTGAGGCACATTGCAACAGCCATCTTTTGGTGACAATACGGCCAGGCATAAAATGGTGTAGAGCTGTGTGTGTTCTCTGCCCACAACCCTAGGCTCCCAGCACTCCTCACGCTCCCCTCTGCTTTCGCTCCAAAGTCTGGTGGCCTGTCCCCCAGGGGTCCAGACTCTTGGGCGATTGCTCGAGGGGTGTAGACAGTGCTGGGCTGCAGCCAGTCGGTGCAGACTCTGGGCTACGGGAATGGAGAGAGGACGGTTGGCCAGAGTGGAGCTACACTGGACCAGCGGTTGCCTGAGCCATGAAACAGCAGCCCTCTTTTGCTAGCAATGCGGCTTACTACCGAATATTCTGAAGCCACACCCCCTGTCTCCCTGGGCAAACAGAGACTCTGAGTATAGGATTTGCCTGAGGCTACTCCAACTTGCAAACCAGGGAAACTCCCAGGGCGGGGCTGACCCAGAGGTCCGCTTTACTAAACCTAAGACACACCTGGCCATCAGGGGACCGTCAGCCTATAGACAATACAAGAACAAACACAAGCTGATTTGGAACTCAATTCAGCTTCTCTTCTGCAGGGGAACCGCAGAGTTGTTCTGTTCTGGTCTGTCAGTAACATTAATCAGGGGTGAGACTGGACCTCAGTGAAAACCCTCCAACCTTCATCAAGTGCCCAAGGTTGTCAGGCCTCACCTCCTCCTGCTAGAGAGAGGCAGACCGCAGCGGCCTGGCAGACTTCCTTGTGATTCAGGCAGGTGCAAATTCCTGGAGTACTGAGTCACTACAGGCAACTGGGTCAGCCAACTGCAGGGCTATCAGTGACTGGGTGTGAAAGCGGTGCAAGGTAGGGAAGGAGGCATCAACCTTCCCAGACTGATCTATTGGCTGGGTGGCTCCTCCTGACTCCACGCAGCACTGGAGCAAGCCACACCAGAGTAGTCACCAGACCCCTGTGATCCAATTCCCAGAGACCTCTTAAACTTTCACCAGAGACAGGTGCAGACTGAGACAATTGATTTGGACTTTTTGAACTGAACCAATCGCCTGAGGACAAATCAGGTGGTGCCCTGGGTGCACGGTGGTAGGAAGGTTTGATTTTTCTTTTCCAATTGTTTGCCGGTGGGGGGGGGTGATTTAATTACTGATATTTCTCCACAGTTGAGACTTCAATCCAGAGTATCTGTTTCACTAGGGTGGAACAGAAACCAGCTGAAAACAAGACAGAACCACTTAGCCCCACCACACCAGACAGGGCCCCAGTTTCTCAGGCCACAACACTGCACAGGCCCTCGACAAAGCCCAGGGGAAAAAATCAGAGGGAGTAAAACAACCATGGGGTGGAATCAGTGGAAAAAGTCTGGTAACATGAATAACCAGAATAGATCAACCCCCCCCCCCCAAGGAAAGATATGGCAGATGCAATTGAATATCCCATTCATAAACAACTGGCTGAGATGTCAGAAATAGAATTCAGAATTTGGATTGCAGACAAGATTAACAAAGTGGAATTAGGAACTCGAGGAGAAATTCAAAAGTTGTCTCAAGAATTTAACGAATTTAAAGACAAAACCACCAAAGACTTAGATACACTGAAGCAAGAATTTGCAGCCCTCAAAGATATGAAAAATACAGTAGAATCCCTCAGTAACAGAATGGAGCAAGCAGAAGAAAGGATTTCTGACATCGCAGATAAAGCCTTTAAACGCTCCCAAACTCTCAAAGAGGAAGAGAAATGGAGAGCAAAAACGGATCATTCTCTCAGAGATCTCTGGGATAATTCGAAGAAGGTAAATATCCGAATCATAGGAGTTCCAGAAACAGAGAAGTGGCCTCGCTGGGCACAAAGGCCCTTCTGCATGAAATTATGAAAGAGAATTTTCCAGACATGCCTAGAGATACTGAAATTCAGATAGCGGACAGCTTCAGAACCCCAGCACGACTCAACCCCAATAAGACATCCCCCAGGCATATAATAATTAACTTCACTAAAGTTAATAAGAAGAAGAAAATCCTCAAAGCTGCCAGGAGAAAGAAAACCATTACCTTCAAACGGAAGAATATTAGAATGACTGCAGATCTCTCTGCTGATACTTCTCAAGCCAGAAGAGGGTGGTCACTGACTTTTAATCTTCTAAAGCAAAATAACTTTCAACCCCAGATCTTGTATCCAGCTAAACTGAGTTTCATTTATGATAGATAAGTTAAATACTTTTGACATTCATATGTTGAAGAAATTTGCCATAACCAACCCAGCTCTTCAGGATATTCTCAGACCTATCCTCCATAATGACCAACACAATCCTATACCACAAAAATAAACTCACTCAGAAACTTCAGGTCAAACTCCAATTTCCACACTGGCAAAAGGATTAAAAATGCCCACTGGACTTTTGAAAAACTCGATACCCAAAAACTTCACCAGACTTATCAATGTTCTCCATTAATGTGAACGGCTTAAACTGTCCTCTAAAGAACCATAGGTTAGCTGAATGGATACAAAAACTCAGGAAGGATATCTCTTGCATACAAGAGTCACATCTTAACTTAAAAGACAAATACAGACTCAGGGTGAAAGGATGGTCATTCATATTTCAGGTTAATGGTAATCTGAAAAAAGCAGGTGTTGCAATTTTATTTGCAGATACAATAGGCTTTAAACCAACAAAAGTAAGGAAGGACAAGAATGGTTACTTCATATTTGTTAAGGGTAATACTAAATATGATATCTCAATTATTAATATTTATGCACCCAACCAGAATGCACCTCAATTTTTAAGAGAAACTCTAACAGACATGAGTAACTTGATTTCCTCCAGCTCCATAATAGTCAGAGATTTCAACACTCCTTTGGCAGTGTTGGATCGATCCTCCCACAAGAAGCTGAGCAAAGAAATCTTAGATTTAAACCTAACCATCCAACATTTGGATTTAGCAGACATCTACAGAACATTTCATCCTAACAAAACTGAATATACATATTTCTCATCAGCCCATGGAACTTACTCCAAAATCGATCACATCTTAGGTCACAAGTCTAACCTCAGTAAATTTAAAGGAATACAAATTATTCCATGCATCTTCTCGGACCATCATGGAATAAAACTTGAATTGAGTAACAACAGGAATCTGCATACTCATACAAAAACATGGAAGTTAAATAACCTTATGCTGAATGATAGCTGAGTCAGAGATGAGATTTAGAAAGAAATCGCCAATTATTTGGAACAAAAGAACAATGAAGACACGAACTATCAGAACCTCTGAGACACCGCAAAGGCAGTTCTAAGAGGGAAATTTATAGCACTGCAAGCCTTCCTCAAGAGAACGGAAAGAGAGGAAGTTAACAACTTAATGGGACATCTCAAGCAACTGCAAAAGGAAGAACATTCCAACCCCAAACCCAGTAGAAGAAAAGAAATAACCAAAATTAGAACAGAATTAAATGAAATTGAAAACAAAAGAATAATACAACAGATCAATAAATCAAAAAGCTGGTTTTTCGAAAAGGTCAATAAAATAGATAAACCTTTGGCCAACCTAATCAGGAAAAAAAGAGTAAAATCTCTAATCTCATCAATCAGAAACAACAAAGATGAAATAACAACAGACTCCACGGAAATCCAAAAAATCCATAATGAATATTACAAGAAACTGTATTCTCAGAAATATGAAAATCTGAAGGAAATTGACCGATACTTGGAAGCATGTCACCTTCCAAGACTTAGCCAGAATCAAGTGGAAATGTTGAACAGGCCCATATCAAGTTCGGAAATAGCATCAACCATACAAAACCTCTCTAAAAAGAAAAGCCCAGGACCAGATGGTTTCACATTAGAATTCTACCAAACTTTTAAAGAGGAATTAGTACCTATATTACTGAACCTGTTGCAAAAGGTAGAAAAAGAAGGAAGACTACCTAACACATTCTATGAGATTTAGAAATGATCCCCAAACCAGGAAAAGACCCTATAAGAAAAGAAAATTATAGACCAATATCACTAATGAATATAGATGCAAAAATATTCAACAAGATCCTAACAAACAGAATCCAGCAGCACATCAAACAAATTATACATCATGACCAAGTCGGTTTTATCCCAGGGTCTCAAGGCTGGTTCAATATACATAAATCTATAAATGTAATCCAGCACCTAAACAAATTAAAAAACAAAGACCATATGATTCTATCAATCGATGCAGAAAAAGCTTTTGATAATATCCAGCATCCCTTCATGATCAGAACACTTAAGAAAATCCGTATAGAAGGAACGTTTCTTAAACTGATAGAGACCATCTACAGCAAACCCACAGCCAATATCATATTGAATAGAGTTAAATTGGAATCATTTCCACTCAGATCAGGAACCAGACAAGGCTGCCCATTGTCTCCATTGCTTTCTAACATTGTAATGGAAGTTTTAGCCACCACAATTAGGGAAGAAAAGGCAATCAAGGGTATCCATATAGGGTCAGAAGAGATCAAACTTTCGCTCTTCACAGATGATATGATTATATATCTGGAAAATACTAGGGACTCTACTACAAAACTATTAGAAGTGATCAGGAATACAGCAGCGTCTCAGGTTACAAAATCAACATTCATAAATCGGTAGCCTTTATATATACCAACAATAGTCAAGTTGAAAAAGCAGTTAAGGGAGACAAGATGGCAGACTGAAGCCAGCTTTCAACAAAGGCTCCCGTCCAGAAGGAGAGTTAAGGGACAGGAATTTAGTAAGTATCCTGGTGGACTTGAGCCTCACCAAGAGAGAAGGCTGAAGAACGCACATCAACACCGCTGAGGCAAGTTGTGATCACAAGGACGCAAACAAAAGGTACAAAATCCACCACCAAGTGGACGGGAGTCCCCCTCCCCCATGAGACCTGCTCTGTAGCCCCACAATTGAACAAGTGGGCAGAAATTAAAGCCCCTCCCACTACACTCCACGGGAGAGACCTTCTAAAAACTGGACCTACCTCCCCTACTGGGGTGCCGTGGCGTTCTCCTGCCGGACATAGGGCTGAATAAAACTTTGGGAATCCTTTGCCGGCAACCCTGAATCCCCGGCGCTCCCCTCCCGCCCACTGAGGTCTGGAGGCCTGTCCCCCAGGACTTCGGATCCTTGGGTGATTTCTCAAGGGGAGTGGACAGTCCCCGAGTTGCGTCTGGTCAGCATTGACTCTGAGGCGCGCCGAGTGAGGAGAGGGCACCGGGCTGAGGGGGAGTCACGCCTCGCGGCACTTCCCTGCGGTGCAGTGCACCAACCCTCCCCGGGCATACGGGGCCCAAGACTGAATCAGACTCTGGCCTCCCCACTGAGAGCTGAGAACCCCTACTCTCACTCGGGGTCTGAGGGCCTATCCCCCAGGAGTTCGGCTCCTTGGGTGATTTCTCGAGGGGAGTGCACAGTGCCTGAGCTGCGTCAGGTCAGCGCTGACTCTGGGATACGTGAGCGAGGAGAGGGCACTCCGCTGAGGGGAAATCAAGCCTTGGCGGCACTTCCCTGCAGTGCAGTGCAGGAGCCCTCCCCGGGCACAAGACTGAATAAGACTCTGGCCTCCCCGCTGAGAGCTGAGAGCCCCTACTCTCACTCGGGGTCTGAGGGCCTATCCCTCCGGAGTTCGGCTCCTTGGGTGATTTCTCGAGGGGAGTGCACAGTGCCGGAGCTGCGTCAGGTCAGCGCTGACTCTGGGATACGTGAGCGAGGAGAGGGCACTCCGCTGAGGGGAAATCAAGCCTTGGCGGCACTTCCCTGCGGTGCAGTGCAGGAGCCCTCCCCGGACCGTAGTATTGCGTGAAACTGAATGAAACTCTAGCTTCCCCCCGCCCCACTCCCAATCCGGGTCTGGGCGCCCATCCCCCAAGAGTTCTGATTCTTGGGGGATCTCTTAAGGGGTGTGGACCCAGCACAAACTGCGGCCGCTCAGTGCTGACTCTGGGGCGCGGGACAGAGGAGAAAAGGGTCGCCTGAGTGCCCACACCAGAGCAGCAGTTCCCTGGAGGTAGATCAACAGCCGTTTTTTCTTTAACGGCAGAACGCTCACTTCTGGATATTCTGAGGCCACACCCCCTGTCTCCCTGGGCAACCAGAGGAGGCCACCTGTGTCACGACTCACAAACCCAGAAGCCTCCAGGGCGGGGCCGACCCAGAGAGGTGTTCAGACGCAATTCTCCAGCAGCAAAGACGTTTGAACTCAAAACAGCCCGTCTCCTGTAGGCGACGACAGGAACAGAGACAGAACCTCACAAAGTTGTTTGTTCTGTTCTGTTCTGTTAGCAGCATCCATCAGGGACGGGGCTAAGCCTGAGTGAACACCTCCTTCCCATCACCTGCATCAAACACTCAAAGATGTCAGGCCCCATCTCCTCCTGCTAGATAGCGGCAGTCTGCGGGGGCCTGGCAGACTTCCTCGCGATTCAGGCAGGTGCAAACCCCTGGAGTGTCTGTTCACTGCAGGCAACTGGGTTAGCCATCTGCAGAGATACCAGTGACTGGGTCCGACGGAGGGGCAAAGTGGGGAAGGAGACGTCAACCTTCCCAGACTGCTCTGTTTGCGGGGTGGCTCCTCCTGACTCCACGCTGCACTGGAGTGAGCTGTCTCAGAGGAGTCACCAGGCCCCTGTGATCCAGTTCCCAGAGACCTCTTGAACCCTTCCACCTGAGACAAGAGCCGATTGAGACAGTTGATTCGGACCTTTTGAACTGGGCTAATAGACTGAGGACTTTTCAGGCGGTGCCCTGGGTGTGCGATTGTAGGAAGGTTTGATTCTCCTTTTCCAACTGGGGCCAGAGGTGGGCAGGCGGGGTGACTTAATTGCTGATTTTTCCACACAGCTGAGACTTCAAGCCAGAGTAGAAGTTGCAATAGGATAGAACAGAAACCAGCTGAAAACAAGACAGAACCACTTTGCTCCACCACACCAGACAGGGCCCCAGTTTCTCAGGCCACAACACTGTACGGGCCCTCGATAAAACCCCAGGGGAAAAATCAAAGGGAGTAAACCATGGGGCGGAATCAGCGGAAAAACTCTGGTAACATGAATAACCAGAATAGATCAACCCCCCCAAGAAAAGATACGGCAGATGTGATTGAAGATCCCATTCATAAACAACTGGCTGAGATGTCAGAAGTCGAATTCAGAATTTGGTTTGCAGACAAGATTAATAAAATGGAATTAGGAATTCGTGGAGAAATTCAAAAACTGTCTCAAGAATTTAACGAATTTAAAGACAAAACCACCAAAGACTTAGACACACTGAAACAAGAACTTACAGCCCTCAAAGATATGAAAAATACAGTAGAATCCCTCAGTAACAGAATGGAGCAAGCAGAAGAAAGGATTTCTGACATTGAAGATAAAGTCTTCGAACGCTCCCAATCTCTCAAAGAGGAAGAGAAATGGAGAGCAAAAACGGATCACTCACTCAGAGAGCTCTCAGATAATTCGAAAAAACATAACATAAGGGTTATAGGAATTTCGGAGGCTGATGACGTGGCAGCCAAGGGCACAGAGGCCCTTCTACATGAAATTATGAAAGAAAATTTTCCAGACATGCCTAGAGAATCTGAAATTCAGATAGCAGACAGCTTCAGAACCCCAGCACGATTCAACCCCAAAAAGCCATCTCCCAGACATATCATAATTAGCTTCACTAAAGTTAACATGAAAGAGAAGATTCTCAAAGCAGCCCGGCGAAAGAAAACTATAACGTACAAAGGTAAGAATATTAGAATAACTGCAGATCTCTCTGCTGAAACTTTTCAAGCAAGAAGAGGCTGGTCATCAACTTTTAATCTCCTAAAGCAAAAAAACTTTCAACCCAGGATCTTGTATCCAGCTAAACTGAGTTTCATCTATGATGGAGAAATTAAATACTTCAATGACATTCATATGTTGAAAAAATTTGCCATAAGTAAACCAGCTCTTCAGGATGTTCTCAGACCTATCCTCCACAATGACCAACCCAATCCTATACCACAAAAGTAAACTCACTCAGAAACTTCGGATCAAACTCCAACTTCCACACTGGCGAAAGGATTAAAAATGTCCACTGGACCTTTGAAAAACTCGATACCCAAAATTCCACCAGACTTATCCTTACTCTCCATCAATGTGAATGGCTTAAACTGTCCTCTAAAGAGGCATAGGTTAGCTGACTGGATACAAAAACTTAAGCCAGATATTTGTTGCATACAAGAGTCACATCTCAACTTAAAAGACAAATACAGACTCAGGGTGAAAGGATGGTCATCCATATTTCAGGCAAATGGTAATCAGAAAAAAGCAGGTGTTGCAATTTTATTTGCAGATACAGTAGGCTTTAAACCATCAAAAGTAAGGAAGGACAAGAATGGTCACTTCATATTTGTTAAGGGTAATACTCAATATGACGAGATCTCAATTATTAATATCTATGCACCCAACCAGAATGCACCTCAATTTATAAGAGAAACTCTAACAGACATGAGTAACTTGATTTCCTCCAGCTCCATAATCGTTGGAGATTTCAACACTCCCTTGGCAGTGTTGGATCGATCCTCCAGAAAGAAGCTGAGCAAAGAAATCTTAGATTTAAACCTAACCATCCAATATTTAGATTTAGCAGACATCTACAGAACATTTCATCCCAACAAAACTGAATACACATACTTCTCATCAGCCCACGGAACTTACTCCAAAATTGATCACATTTTAGGTCACAAGTCTAACCTCAGTAAATTTAAAGGAATAGAAATTATTCCGTGCATCTTCTCGGACCATCATGGAATAAAACTTGAATTGAGTAACAACAGGAATCTGCATACCCATACAAAAACATGGAAGTTAAATAACCTTATGCTGAATGATAGCTGGGTCAGAGATGAGATTAAGAAAGAAATCACCAATTTTTTGGAACAAAATGACAATGAAGACACAAGCTATCAGAACCTCTGGGACACTGCAAAGGCAGTTCTAAGAGGGAAATTTATAGCACTGCAAGCCTTCCTCAAGAGAACGGAAAGAGAGGAAGTTAACAACTTAATGGGACATCTCACGCAACTGGAAAAGGAAGAACATTCCAACCCCAAACCCAGTAGAAGAAAAGAAATAACCAAAATTAGAGCAGAATTAAATGAAATTGAAAACAAAAGAATAATACAACAGATCAATAAATCAAAAAGCTGGTTTTTTGAAAAGGTCAATAAAATAGATGAACCTCTGGCCAACCTAATCAGGAAAAAAAGAGTAAAATCTCTAATATCATCAATCAGAAACAACAAAGACAAAATAACCACAGACTCATCAGAAATCCAAAAAATCCTTAATGAATATTACAAGAAACTTTATTCTCAGAAATATGAAAATCTGAAGGAAATAGACCGATACTTGGAAGCACGCCACCTTCCAAGACTTAACCAGAATCAAGTGGAAATGTTGAACAGACCCATATCAAGTTCAGAAATAGCATCAACTATACAAAACCTCCCTAAAAAGAAAAGCCCGGGACCAGATGGTTTCACGTCAGAATTCTACCAAACCTTTAAAGAGGAATTAGTACCTATATTACTCAACCTGTTCCAAAATGTAGAAAAAGAAGGAAGACTACCCAACACGTTCTATGAAGCAAATATCACCCTGATCCCCAAACCAGGAAAAGACCCAACAAGAAAAGAAAATTATAGACCAATATCACTAATGAATATAGATGCAAAAATATTCAACAAGATCCTAACAAACAGAATCCAGCAACACATCAAACAAATTATACATCATGACCAAGTTGGTTTTATCCCAGGGTCTCAAGGCTGGTTCAATATACGTAAATCTATAAATGTAATTCAGCACATAAACAAATTAAAAAACAAAGACCATATGATTCTCTCAATTGATGCAGAAAAAGCTTTTGATAATATCCAGCATCCCTTCATGATCAGAACACTCAAGAAAATTGGTCTAGAAGGGACTTTTCTTAAACTGATAGAGGCTATCTACAGCAAACCCACAGCCAATATCATATTGAATGGAGTTAAATTGGAATCATTTCCACTCAGATCAGGAACCAGACAAGGCTGCCCATTGTCTCCATTGCTTTTCAACATTGTAATGGAAGTTTTAGCCACCGCAATTAGGGAAGAAAAGGCGATCAAGGGTATCCATATAGGGTCAGAAGAGATCAAACTCTCGCTCTTCGCAGATGATATGATTGTGTATCTGGAAAACACTAGGGACTCTACTACAAAACTCCTAGAAGTGATCAAGGAATACAGCAGCGTCTCAGGTTACAAAATCAACATTCATAAATCGGTAGCCTTTATATACACCAACAACAGTCAAATTGAAAAAGCAGTTAAGGACTCTATCCCATTCACAGTAGTGCCAAAGAAGATGAAATATTTGGGAATTTACCTAACAAAAGACGTGAAAGATCTCTATAAAGAGAACTATGAAACTCTAAGAAAAGAAATAGCTGAAAATGTTAACAAATGGAAAAACATACCATGCTCATGGCTAGGAAGAATCAACATTATCAAAATGTCCATACTACCCAAAGCAATATATACTTTCAACGCACTCCCTATTAAAGCTCCACTGTCATATTTTAAAGATCTTGAAAAAACATTACTTCGTTTTATATGGAATCAGAAAAAACCTCGAATAGCCAAGACATTACTCAGAAATAAAAAAAAAACAGGAGGAATCACACTACCAGACCTCAGACTTTACTACAAATCGATAGTGATCAAAACAGCATGGTATTGGCACAAAAACAGAGAAGTAGATATCTGGAATAGAATAGAGAACCAAGAGATGAATCCAGCTACTTACCGCTATTTGATCTTTGACAAGCCAATTAAAAACATTCAGTGGGGAAAAGATTCCCTATTTAACAAATGGTGCTGGGTGAACTGGCTGGCAACCTGCAGAAGACTGAAATTAGACCCACACCTTTCACCATTAACTAAGATAGACTCTCATTGGATTAAAGATTTAAACTTAAGACATGAAACTATAAAAATACTAGAGGAGAATGCAGGGAAAACCCTTGAAGAAATTGGTCTGGGTGAGTATTTCATGAGGAGAACCCCCCGGGCAATTGAAGCAGCTTCAAAAATACACTACTGGGACTTGATCAAACTAAAAAGCTTCTGCACAGCTAAGAACACAGTAAGCAGAGCAAGCAGACAGCCCTCAGAATGGGAGAAGATATTTGCAGGGTATAACTCTGACAAAGGTTTAATAACCAGAATCCACAGAGAACTCAAACGCATCAGCAAGAAAAAAACAAGGGATCCCATCGCAGGCTGGGCAAGGGATTTGAAGAGAAACTTCTCTGAAGAAGACAGGCGCACGGCCTTCAGACATATGAAAAAATGCTCATCATCTTTAATCATCAGAGAAATGCAAATCAAAACTACTTTGAGATATCATCTAACTCCAATGAGACTAGCCTATATCACAAAATCTCAAGACCAGAGATGTTGGCGTGGATGCGGAGAAAAGGGAACACTTCTGCACTGCTGGTGGGAATGCAAATTAATACATTCCTTTTGGAGGGATATATGGAGAACACTCAGAGATCTGAAAATAGATCTGCCATTCAATCCTGTAATTCCTCTGCTGGGCATATACCCAGAAGACCAAAAATCACAACATAACAAAGATATTTGTACCAGAATGTTTATTGCAGCCCAATTCATAATTGCTAAGTCATGGAAAAAGCCCAAGTGTCCATCGATCCACGAATGGATTAATAAATTGTGGTATATGTATACCATGGAATACTATGCAGCCTTAAAGAAAGATGGAGACTTTACCTCTTTCATGTTTACATGGATGGAGCTGGAACATATTCTTCTTAGTAAAGTATCCCAAGAATGGAAGAAAAAATATCCAATGTACACAGCCCTACTATGAAACTAATTTGGGACTCTCACATGAAAGCTATAACCCAGCTACAACTTAACAATAGGGGGTAGTGGGAAAGGGGGGGGTGGGTAGAGGGAGGGGAATCGGTGGGATCACACCTGTGGTGCATATTACAGGGGTATTTGCGAAACTTGGTAAATGTAGAATATAAATGTTTTGGCACAGTAACTGAGATAACGCCGGAAAGGCTATTTTAACCACTGGGATAAAAATGTGTCAAATGGTTTATGAAGTGAGTGTATGATGCCCCATAATCATATCATTGTATACACTTATGATTTAATAAAAAAATTAAAAAAAAAAAAAAAAAAAAGAAAAAGCAGTTAAGGACTCTATCCCATTCACAGTAGTGCCAAAGAAGATGAAATATTTGGGAATTTATCTAACAAAGGACGTGAAAGATCTCTATAAAGAGAACTATGAAACTCTAAGAAAAGAAATATCTGAAAATGTTAACAAATGGAGAAACATACCATGCTCATGGCTGGGAAGAATCAACATTTTTAATATGTCCATACTACCCAAAGCAATATATAATTTCAATGCAATCCCTATTAAAACTCCACTGTCTTACTTTAAAGATCTTGAAAAAACAATATTTCATTTCATATGGGATCAGAAAAAACCTCGAATAGCCAAGACATTATTCAGAAATAAAAACAAAGCAGGAGGAATTACGCTACCAGACCTCAGACTATACTACAAATCGATAGTGAGCAAAACAGCATGGTATTGGCACAAAAACAGAGAAGTAGATGTCTGGAATAGAATAGAGAACCAAGAGATGAACCCAGCTACTTACCATTATTTAATCTTTGACAAGCCAATTAAAAACATTCAGTGGGGAAAAGATTCCCTATTTAACAAATGGTGCTGGGTGAACTGGGTGGCAACCTGTAGAAGACTGAAACTGGACCCACACCTTTCAGCATTAACTAAGATAGACTCTCACTGGATCAAAGATTTAAACTTAAGACATGAAACTATAAAGATACTAGAGGACAGTGCAGGGACAACCCTTGAAGAAATCCGTCTGGGCGAGTATTTTATGAGGAGGACCCCCCCGGGCAATTAAGCAGCTTAAAAAATACACTACTGGGACTTGATCAAACTAAAAAGCTTCTGCATAGCGAAGAACACAGTAAGTAAAGCAAGCAAACAGCCCTCAGAATGGGAGAAGATATTTGCAGGTTATGTCTCCAACAAAGGTTTAATAACCGGAATCCACAGAGAACTCAAATGCATTAGCAAGAATAGAACAAGGGATCCCATCGCAGGCTGGGCAAGGGATTTGAAGAGAAAGTTCTCTGAAGAAGACAGGCGCGTGGCCTTCAGACATATGAAAAAATGCTCATTATCTTTAATCATCAGAGAAATGCAAATCAAAACTACTTTGAGATACTATCTAACTCCAGTGAGACTAGCCCATATCACAATATCCCAAGACCAGAGATGTTGGCGTGGATGTGGAGAAAAGGGAACACTTTTGCACTGCTGGTGGGAATGCAAATTAATACATTCCTTTTGGAAAGAGATATGGAGAACACTTAGAGATCTAAAAATAGATCTGCCATTCAATCCTGTAATCCCTCTACTGGGCATATACCCAGAAGACCAAAAATCACATCATAACAAAGATATTTGTACCAGAATGTTTATTGCAGCCCAATTTTTAATTGCTAAGTCACGGAAGAAGCCCAAGTGCCCATCGATCCACGAATGGATTAATAAATTGTGGTATATGTACACCATGGAATATTATGCAGCCTTAAAGAAAGATGGAGACTTTACCTCTTTCATGTTTACATGGATAGAGCTGGAACATATTCTTCTTAGTAAAGTATCTTAAGAATGGAAGAAAAAGTAGCCAATGTACTCAGCCCTAGTATGAAACTAATTTAGGGTTTTCACATGAAAGCTATAACCCAGTTACAACCTAAGAATAGGGGGGAGGGAGAAAGGTAGGAGAGGGAGGGGGGAGGGGGGTAGAGGGAAGGGGATTGTGGGATTACACCAGCAGTGCATCTTACAAGGTGTATGCGAAACTTGGTGAACGGTCTGTGAATCTAGTGAATGATGCCCCATGAATATATCAATGAACACAGCTATGATTTAATAAAAAAAATAATAATAATCCTGGAAAAAAAAAAGAAAGATAGAAGACTTTACCTCTTTCATGTTTACATGGATGGAGTTGGAACATATTCTTCTTAGTAAAGTATCTCAAGAATGGAAGAAAAAGTATCCAATGTACTTAGCCCTACTATGAAACTAATTTATGGCTTTCATATGAAAGCTATAACCCAGTTACAACCTAAGAATGTGGGGAAGGGGAGAGGGACATGAGGGAGGGGGGTTGATTAGTGGGATTACACCCATGGTGCATCTTACAAGGGTACACATGAAACTTAGTAAATGTAGAACATAAATGTCTTAACACGATAACTAAGAAAATGCCTGGAAAGCTATGTGAAGCAGTGTGATAAAAATATATCAAATGGTATATAAAACCAGTGTATGATGCCCCATGATTGCATTAATGTACACAACTATGATTTAATTTAAAAAAAATGATAAGTCATCATATAAGTTTATCATTTCATGGCCCCAACATAGGTAATAAAAATTCCAGATTAATCTAAAAATGGGGGGGGGGGGACTACTACAACTGCGTATCTATGTGAGGTCAGATTTTCTTCACATGTTTCAAATAACAAATTGTAACCAACTGAATGCAGAAGCAGACAGAATAATCCAGCTGTCCTCTATTGACGTACAGTTGTCTTCCGTTAAATCAAACAGTGAAGGCTCAGCACCTATAGCTCAAGTGGCTAAGGCGCCAGCCACATACACCAGAGCTGGAGAGTTCAAATCAAGCTCGGGCCTGCCAAACAACAATGACAACCACAACCAAAAAAAAAAATAGCCAATTGCCTGTAGCCCCAGCTACTTGGGAAGCTGAGACAAGAGAATAGCTTAAGCCTAGGAGTTGGAGATTGCTGTGAGCTGTGATGCCACAGCCCTCTACCCAGGGTGACAGCTTGAGGCTCTGTCTCCAAAAAAAAAAAAAGAAAAAAAATCAAACAATGAAGAGATTTCTAAAAATGTAATATAAATTCCACTCTTCTTGCTAGTTATTTCTTTTGAAATTATTTTTCACTTAAAATGTATCATTTTGGTTTTTTTTACTACAATCTTTTTAATTTTATTTTTTAGTTGACAAATAGTAGTTGTGTGCATTTGTGGAGTACATGGTGATATTCTGACATGTCAGATATAGTGATCAGATCAGAGTAATTAGCATATCTACCATCTCACACATGTATCAGTTCTTTGTGTTGGGAACATTCAATATCCTCCTTCTGGCTCATTTTTGTTTTTAAATGAATGAACAAGTTAATATTTCCACTTTTTTATTTTAATATATAATAGAAATATCAAAAATTAAACTCATATAAACAAAAGCTTTGGGGACCCTCAATATTTTTTAAAAGTGTAAAGGAGTCTTGACACCCCAAAATTTGATAAATACTGCTTTAAGATAATCTAGAAACAAAATGAAATAAAACAAAAACATGGTGAGGGAGAAGGAGACAGATATGATGGGTGATATATGAGGTGCCCCCAAAAGTCACCCTAAAGCCACCATACATAGGGAAAATGGGATATTTTAGGTAAATGGACATTTATTTACAAATAATTCATTAAAAATTGTAGAAAATATAGACAAAATATTCTGTATGTGTTGGCCACCTCTTTGTAAAATTTTGTAATGGATATTTTCTAAATAAAGTTCCATTTAGCTACAATTTGCCATTTTCTCTGTGTATAGCAACTTGGGGGGGGGGGCTTGGTGAACACCCTATGGCTTGAAACATTTGGATCCTCCAAATCTCATGTTGAAATTTGATCCCCAATATCAGATGTCGGGGTCATGGAGCAGGGCCCTCATGAGTGGCTTGGTGCCGTCCTCCCTTAATGTGTGAGTTCTTACTCTTTTACTTCCCTCAGCTCTGATGGTTGAAAAGAGCCTGGTGCCTCCCCTTTGTGGCTCCCTTATCTCTGTCTTTAGTGGAAGCTTCCTGTGGTCCTCACCAGAAGCAGATGCTGATACCACGCTTCTTGTACAGCCTGTACAACTGTGAGCAAAATATACCTCTTTTCTTTATAAATTCCCCAGCCTTGCCTATTCCTTGAGAGCAAACTGCCTGAGACAACAGCCCTGCGTAGGAGCTGGGTCATGGGTACACGGGGCTTCATTGAACTCTTCTCTCTCTTTTTGGTATGTTTTGAGTTTTCTGTAATAAACAATTTTAAAAAGAGAGAGAGAGAACATTTCCCTCTTAAGATGTTGATAACTAAATGCACGTATGCCCTCCTGTGACTTTAGGACCAGTGAACCCAGCCAGAGCTGGGAACATCCTTTCCAAGCAATATGATGCCAACTCTGTTCCACATGGAGGGTAACAAGAAAGCACTGTCAGGTCAAAAGCCCCTTCCTGAGTCACCAACCCTCAGGTAATGGCAGAGGTGTGTCTGATGGCCATGCCGGGTGGCCACAGGTGATTGATATTGTTTGGGAAGTAGGGACATCTCAGGTCTTTGCAGGAATGTACTGAAGACCACAGATCCTTCTCTGGACCATAATTAGACCAGGTGCTCTTTGAGCACTCTTCCAGCTGAAGCATTTTGTGTCTCACAAGTTTTTGTTCATTAAGTAATTATAGCGTTCACCATCTGTCAAGCACAAGGGTCTGCTCCGTCGGAAGAACAGGAAGTGGGGACAGCATCTTGGTTTCCATGACGTCAGAAGGCCTGGTTACCCCTGGAAGGCCCCTCATCTTCTCATTCCCGATATCCAACCCCTTGTGTAACTCCTGTTTTGATTCCTTTTGAAACATGTCCCTGATACCTTCATAGAGATGCAATTCCAACCCTTTCCAAAGGCAGAAACCAAGAGAGAGAGATGGTCCTGTGTGGAAGACGCTGAATTCAGGCTGAGACCCATTGATTTGGTGGCTGTGTCTCAGCAGTGTAATAACCTTTATTATCTCTTTCCCAGGCTTGTACTACAGTGGAACCATCCACTCCACTGAGTGGATGCATCTTGAGGTCAGGAGAGTGGTCCCGAACAGAGACAATCTGGGAATTGCCACATTGACGAGCAATGAAGATGTATGGATCTGGATGAATTCAGTCACGGTTTTAGAAAACAGAAGGAATGAGGAGGGAAGATTAAGAAAAAGTACAATTTGAAGGAGACCAGAAAAGAATGGGCAGAGGGGAAGAGGGAGAGGGACCAGGAAGCAGGAGAGAGCTTGGGGAAGACAAGGGCATGAGGGAGCAGGCACTAGCACCAAACGCAAGGGGGCCAGTTGAGAATGAATAAAAAGTCCTTCATGGACTTGGCAACAGGAGGCCGTTGGTGACCTTGTCCCAAGCAGTTTTGGTGGGGCAGCAACCAGGCTAGGGCTGGTTGGGGAATAAAGGGGTGAAAATGATGGGTGCAAATAATGCATAGGAAGTTTGGCTGGCAAAGAAAGGGGTCACAGCCTCCAGCAAAGAGTCTGGCTTCCTTGTTTAAAGCAGGAGAGAAAAGAGCATGTTTAAAATCAACATTTTAATTGATTTCTTTGATTAGTAGAAAGAAGCCAATTCTGGGGGGTTATCAAAGAACAGAGAGGTTGAGAAAGCAGAGTACAAGAAACATAACCAACCAACCAAGCACTGCAAATTCAGGTAACAATGAGATACTATTTTCACCAGCCAATTTGACTTTTTACAGATAAGGAAACTGAGGCACAGACAGGTTCAGATCAAGACCACTCAGGCAGCAAATAACAGAGCCAGGATCAGAACCCAGGCAGTCTAGCTGCAGAGTCTGAGTTCTCAGTCATGATATAAAGTCTTTTCTCTAAACATAATCATCGTATAAATATTCATCTCTATACATAAATTCACATATACACATATGTGCATGTGAAATACACATTAATATTCATTGAGAAAAGACTAGATATCAAAATCTGTAGAGTAGTTATCTCTGTCTATTCGGATTATAGCTGGTTTCCAGTTTCTCTGTGCTTTTCTATATTTCTAAATTTCCTACAAAAGGTGAATTATTACTTTCTTTAGAAGAAAAAGAGAAGTTATTTTTAAAAACAAGCCTGGGGAGTAGATCAGGATGAAGGCATGGATCAGTCCTACTGTTGAAGCTTATCTTTTGTGCGAGCTTGAAGCAAAGTGTGAATGGAGGAACCAGCATTTCAGGGGCACAGACAGGATGTCTCCTTGGTTCCCTGAAAGCAACCTACTGCTTAGTTCCTGCAAAAGCCAAAATTATTTATCCTGGGGATTGCTGTCTCCTGTGTCCAGCAAAACGTCTCTGGCCTGAGGGGACCACAATGTAGGATCTGAGCCTGTCCAGTGAGATGCGTCTCTGTCGCCTCCCCCAAGGGGAAATCATTCAGCTGAGTCCCTCTGGACAAATCAAGGCCTCCCCTGGGCCCTCTGAAAGTTTCAGGCCCCTGTGGCCAGGCCTCCAGATTCTCCAGGACACCCATGCAGATGGCCTCTTTATTATCTCTTTCCCAGGCTTGTACTACTGGGAACCATCTCTCTCTCCCTTGGCCGCAGCTTGTCCTCAGTAAATTTTCGCAACCTACCACGGCATGTCTGACCTCCCCCTGGCAGCAGGTCCCCACCCTCCACTATGTCTGTTTGTAACAACGTGGAAGTGAGGCCACGTTCACATAGTGCTTCCATGTCCCATCTGTCACCTCAGGGGCCATTGTATTTTTTAGCTATAAAGTTTGGCATGAGCAACTTACACTACTTGTATTCCTTAAGCGTCTTCTGTTGCTCAAATGCTCTTTTTTTTTTTTTTTTTTTTTTACTGAAACATCTTAGAGGATAATTCTGCAGGCAAAAAAAGAAGTGGAAAACAAAAAAATTCTCATTGTATTCTGAGAGGTGACAACACACACAAATGTGCAACCCCGGATGGGGACAGTCATGCAAAAGAAGAAGACTGAGTCCCAGGCCAGGTCTAAAGGAAAAGAACCGGTGGCACAGGGGAGAGGGGTCCTGCACCTCAGTGCGCTATGGGGTGGGCACAAGAGCCAGGCAGCTGATCCCAGCTCTAGCTGGTTTCCTTGAGTCCTGCCCACAGAATGGGGGTGCTTCTCTAGGCTCAGGGCCTCTCCAGAGAATATGGCAAAGGTTGTGCATCGCTCCCCTCAAAAGTTTCATATCCCTGCATGTACACCCATGATTTTGTGCCCAGTGCCATGGGTCCTCAGGCCTACTGGTGATATGGGGCAGGGATGATGTTAAGTCATGAGCTGGTACACATATGTTGAGAAAGATTTCTCCAGACCAAGATTAGGTTACAAAAGTATAAACTTTATTTTATCTTCTTAGAAGGAGAGAGGCAGTGAGATAGTGAAACAGAGTAGGAAAGAGAGTAAGAAAGGAGAAAAGGGAGACATAGTGGCATCTCAAAGAAAGAGAAGGGGAGAGCCAGCCCGGAGCTCAAGTGGCTGGGTGATTTTAAACTTGGCAGGTACAGGTGAGAAACTGCTGCATCGGCTCCTTTCTTTCTTCTTAGTGTCAGTTAGGTAACAAAAACAAGCTGGGATGGATGTCAAAGTCCAAGAGCCGGCTCCTCTGCCTTTCTTTGGAGATGGGATTATCACAGGAGATGGGCAGAGTCTGCCCCCAAGATACGGCTGAAACCTGAAGCACTTTCCCTCCTGGTTACTCAGGAACTCTGTGAAAAGCAGATGCTCAAAAACATTTTTGAGAGAGAAAGATTTACATCTCTTTTCCATCTGCTCAGCTTTTTCAGACATTGAGCAAAACTGAACTCTGAACAGGCAGGGTGTCTGTTAGGAGAAGGACTCACAGGATTAGTCTTTAACTGTTGCTAGGAAATGGCAGGACTTCAAGGCTGCCCCCTTTGAGATGGCTCCTGCCTTCAAGGCCACAGTCCCTCAGCCTTTGCCATCTCTGGAAACATCCCCCAGACTCATTCCTCCTCCCAGAGAACCAAGCAGAGAGGAAAGAACCAGAGCCTCAGAGCCAACCCTCATGGGACGTGCTCCTCATCTCAGCCACTCACTAACTGGGTGGCCCGGGCCCTGGCTCCTCCCTCTGTACCTCAGCATCCTTTCCCACCAAGTGGGAATGGTGAGGGGGTCAGCAGAGATGCCCTCGAGGCACTCCTTCCTTCTCCACCCATCCTGCACACCCTTCTTCTTCACTCCTTCCCACCCTCAGAGGTGGCCACTGGGCTCAGACTTTCCACTGGCCCTGTATTCATTCCTTCTTTCATCCCACAAACACTAACCAAGAGTCTGTCTATCCTCAGGACCTTGTGCTCGGTGCTGGGGTGCAGAGGGGAAGAGACAAGGACTGAAGGATGTAGAAGTGAGGCAAGGACTCAGGATGTGGCTGTTGGGCTGTCAGAGGTCAGAAAGCTGTGCAGGCATCAGAACCCACCCCTGCCAGAGGGAGGCAGGGACTCCATGAAAATCTGGAGACGTGGGCAAATGTGGATAATGTCACCAAGGATGTCAGTAATCTGTAAAAAAACGTAAACAATATTGCCTATGTCTTCAGACCCTACAGATATACATGGAATACTAATGGGAATCAAAAGCAAATGTAAAGAAGGGCAGGGAGGATGGGTATTGCGTGTGACTTTTGAGCTGGACACCAGAAACTAACTCTGGGAGGTCCTGCACTTGTGTGGGCCTTATTAGCCAAGTGTGACCCCCACAAGGGTCAGAAGAATGGAGTTTTAGTTTTTGTTCTTTTGTTTGTGATTAAAGCCCCTACTCTGCAGATGAGGAGGCATTAGAGAAGTCCAGCTCCCCACCTGCCAGGAGAAGGTGGAGGGTTAATACATATTCTTCTGGCCCTGGTGCATGGGGATTAAGTGAGACAAGAGGGCAGCCAGCAGCTTGAACGCTGTCAGAAAGGCCACGTCTTTCCCAGTGGTTCTCACGCTGCCATGGTGACAGTCAGTTAAAAATAGTTCAGTCAACGGTACCGACAGTGGGAATGCTCTGGCAGTCTAGAGGCACACGGCGGCTCTCCTACCCCAAGACCCAATGCTCCTCACTCAGGGGGCTGCACCATGTCCTCCGGGCGATGTGGCAGCTTTCCTTAGGGAGGTGGAGATGGACTGGGCACAGTCTGTGGGACAGCTGGCACAAGTGTAGGAAGAGGGGATCACGGGGCCACCCCTGCTGGCCTCTCCTTCCCACTATGCATCTCACACAGCTGCAGCCCAGCTTCAGTCTGGCACCTGGCAGGATGCTCTTGAAGGCCCTCTGGCACAGTCTGTGTGTGCTCACCTGTCTCCACCTGTAACTAGACTGTGCCTGAGCTTTAGTGGATATTTGAGACATATTTATTGAATGAATAAACAACATGGTGAAAATTACTGTTTTTAACTCCTTGCTTTGAAATACACTTTAATATTTCCAATTCATGTACTGGCAAGCCATGACACGCTCCTGTTGGCTAGAACTGTGCACTCAGCATGCTGGGTGGGTGTCGATGGCTCTGTTGGCACAACACCCACATTTTACAGAAAGTTGGAGGGAGGCTGGTCCCAAGTCCTGCAGGGGCTGTCTCTCAGTCCTGGTGCTGCGCTCTTCTTACCAGCCAGTCTCATGTCCACCTTAATGGAGTACTCTCTTACTCAGAACTGTTTTAAGACAATTCTGATCATTAAGATCATTGTTTTAAAAAGGAACAGCATAGAAGCCTTCAGATACTTGTCAGAAGAGAAGGGCTAGGCATGGGAAGCTGCAGACAGCTCCAGAACCCTCAGAGAGGGGAGAAACAAATGAGTGATCCCTTCCCTCCAAGCCTCAGGGCCAGGCTGTTTGCTTAATGCACCCAGTGCATACATTAGCTCCCAATTCCCCACAATCCCAAGAAGTCTACGGGTATTATTAGTGTCATTTTTCTAAAACTGGGTTACATAAGAAAGGACAGACTTTCCAGATGGTCCCCGAGGTTTGGACACTGTGCATGCACACTGAGGACGCTTGTATAGCCACTCCCCTCATCAGACCAGCTCCACCACCAGCCCTTCATCTAGTAGCCACTCCCCTCATCAGACCAGCTCCACCACCAGCCCTTCATCTAGGATGGGAGGAACCAGCCCTCTCCTCACTCCCTGGGCTGGACTCTCTTCCATTTTCACTTACACACTCTGTGAATAGTCTGTAATTTCAGTGCCTTGGACTTGAAAGATAAATGACACCCAGATATTTATCTCTAGCCTATGTTTCTGTCCTAAGTTTCCTATACCTAAATCCTTGGTAGTCCAAGGATTTAAGGCCCAAACAACACATCCCAAATCAAATGTAGCAACTCCCCAAAAGCTATTTTCCTCCTTAGATCCCTGTTTTGATGGTGGACAATGCCTCATACCTGGCCACATGTGCACCCTCACTCAACCAATCACCCGTTGCCGAATCATGTCCAGCAAATAGCACCCTTCTCTCCATCTCCAGAGAACTTAATTATGGCAGTGCTTAATTATGGCAGTCCCAGAGTGGTCGTCTGCCTCTGATCTTGGCCTCTACATCCCCCACCCTAATCAGTTCTCCAAAACAGCATCCACATGGACTTTCTTGCCAAACCATGACACCTCTCTGCCTGACATCATTTTTGCCTCCTTGAGGCTATGGGATAGAATCTTACATGAGATGCATTCTGTGGCCTGGCCTATGGCGCTCTGTGACCACTACCTACCTCTCCAGTGTCACCTGCACAATTCTTCCTGCACAAAGGCATGCCCCCTGTGCCTAAGATGGTCTCTTTGCAGTCCCCAAAATATGCCCCGCTATCTCTCACCTCTGTGTTTCCCATGTTCCAGCCACAGCCACAGATTGTGGCATTCACAACTTTAACATATAAAGAATTTTATATTTTTCCATGTAGAGGATATTTTAAATGTTTGCAGCTAACCCACTAATGCCTTTATTACAAAATATCACCATGCAATGTAATTGTTCTGGTCAGAAAATAATGAAGGTTTGCAGAATATAATAGTTCATACCACCCTTCTGGCCTTTGGTCTAAGTAGGATGACCATCCACCCCAATCTGCTCAGGATTGAGGGTTTTCCAGGAAGTGAGAATTTGGTGCTAAAATCAGGATAGTCTTGGGTGAACTAGGACAAGCCGGTCACCCCAAATGTAGAAGAGTAGTTCACAGTTATATGATGTTCCTCTTTCAACACTGTCCCTGTACCTCCATGGCTGTCTGTCCAACATTTGGAGATAGAAGGCCAGCTTTGAGGCACTTGCTGGATGGGAAGCTGAGCTCTCCAGCCGGCTCCCTGCTGCCCTCTTCCTGCCCCTCCTTCCACCTCAGCTCTTCCTGGCTCAGCTCCCTGAGCCCATCTGCTGACTGCTCCCTCAGCGTTCTCTGTGTACCTCTTTTCCAGCACAGGTCGCACTATATGGTAATTTTCTGCTTGCACGTCAGTTTCTTCCTTTAGGTGCTGGGCAGCTTCTAGGCCAGGCTGATCCATGGACCCTCAGTGACCAACCAGAGAATGAAACTGTTTGCAAGCCCCCATCCCTTTCAGTTTCATCTGCAATGCAAGGAGACAGACAAGGTGCTGAGCACAGGCTTCCACGACCTCTCCTCTGTACCAGGCAGAGGGGTAGAGAGATGGCTCAAGCACAGCCTGGCCTCAAGGAGCTCCGAACCACGAGAGAGGGTAAGGCAGGTGTCAGGAATTGGAACCAAGGAAGCTGGAGTGCTACTCCATGCTACTGAATGGCAAAGCGCCATCTAGTGACAATGGCATGGAGAAGCAGAGGGCCCAGCCTGGGCAGAACTGACTGGAAGGTGAGTAGCTGGCACAGAAGGTACCTGCACCAGACAGAAGTAGCAAGGAGGCAGATTTCTTTTCAAATTAATATGAGGGTACAAATGTTTAGGCTACATTGTTTTCAACTCTAAGGTGAAGTTTAAGTTGTAGCTGAGCCCTTCACTCCAGGGACGTGCTGAACACCCTCATGTTGTGCACATTGGGTGAGATCTCGCCAGTCACCCTCCCCCCACTCCTCTCCTCTCCCACTTGCTACTCTATATTTGTGTTTTATAGATTTATTATCTAAAGAATTGTTTTAGAAGAGCAAGCACAGGAGAGGCTGCTCCCAGAAGCATGGCAAGTAAGCCATGACAGCTCCTTCTCTGGATGTAGAGTTGAGTGTGATGACCTCCAAGGCTCTTCCCAGGTTCCTTGATTTAACCCTCAGCACTGCCAGTGGGATAATTGCCACAGATGTGGGAATTAAGTGGGGCAAACAGGGCATTGTGCTAGAGCTGATCAGGTGAGTCAGAGAAGGCGGTAGATGAGGCTGGAGAGGCAGGTGGGAGCCTGAATCCAGGGGTTCCAGCTCCCCTAAGGCCTTTAAAGTAAAATGGTTAGGGTTTTGCTGAGTATCTCAGGAACATCCATCTGGCTGGTGGAGGCAGGAACAACCCCAGGCTGTTAGCATGTGCCTCTATGCCATCTTTGGCTTGCTTCCTCCTAACCCACATTCCCTGGGTTGGCATTTCAGGGCTTACTATTAACTGCAGAGATGGCCATTAATCCAGCCCTTTCCCCTGTGGGCACCCAGCAATAAGACAAAGGTGTCATCAAAGACTCAGCTTCATAGCTGATGAAGTGAAACTGGACAAGTTCCTTGAATCTACAGCCAAAATATGGTTTCTAATACTTTCCCTTGCATTGTGTGTATCAGCCCCAAACTGCAGGCTTGTCCCTAACAGGGCACAGCATTAGGGAGGGAGGGGCAGGAGGAAGACCTGTGCTCATGTTCATGAGGAGCAAGTGGGGAGCACTTGGGAGAGGCTGATGGGCCCAACTGTGGGCCCCTTTCCCAACCTCCCCAATTGTATCAGACCCAACCCTCTCCCTCAGGGAGAAAGAGGAAGGGGTGGGCCAGAAAAGGGTGTCAGCCTTCAGGGAAGAAAGACACCAGGGCCCTGCCTCTGGAGGCAGCAATGCTGGGTCTCTTGTGGGTCCCCACCTGGGTCGCCGTGGCTTCTGGTGCTGCAGCTTCAGCCTGGTTCTCCCTGTAGTCCTGTGCTCCTGCCTATGCACAGGTGAGGAGGGAGGCTCTGTTCCCTGCAGACTTTCTATGGGAACTCAATAGTTGATATGATTCAATTATTGGATCCAAACTGAGCAATGTGCTTAATTCCTACCTTCCTAGTAGCAGTGGTGCTCAAAGTCTGTGACTCAGTTCCCCCCAGAAAGACAGAGGACACTGGAGTTGCCTTGTCACAGGGGACCCTCATTAGTCCCTTGATTGGAAAAGCATGGGACTGTAGTACATAAAACTGGATTTGAATCTCTGGACAACTACCAGCTTTGCTGTGTAAGATATCATTCTCCAAGCTTTTGTTCTATCATCAGTATAATGATATCATCAGGAATAATAATAATAATAATACCACAAGGTGCTGTGGAGATTGTGGATGATGGACAGATAGCACACAACAGATGCTCAATAAATAGCAGGTTCTTCCATACCTGTGCAAGTAGCATTCTGTCATTCCAGGTAAACACCATCACCCACAACCCTGAGCTGGACTTCCCCCAAGTTCTCCGTCCAGATCTCCACAGCTCCCAAATGAATGACAGCACCCTGGCTGGGGTAGGAGACCTTGGGAAGCTATGACATTGTGGACAGAGATCCTAAGGCCCCATAAGTCTATAGAATCAAGGCTGCTGGTCTAATTCTGTCTCCTTCTGGAACAAAGATGGGGTATAATCTACAGATGAGAGGCTCAGGAGAAACAGAGGCAGATGATGCCAGACAGGGCCCTTCTTGGCTTCATCCTTTAAGCCTTTAACAGGGTAATCAGATATGCCATACCAATGATCAGTCTGGGCTCATTCCAGAGATTCCAACTCCAGCTCTGTTTCAAACCACTGAGTATGACTTAAGCATGTCCTTCCATCTGCTGTAGCCTTAATTTTTCTCATCTACAAAATGGGTTAACATGATCTTCCTTCGAGGTGGGCTATGTGTAATCATGGGAGTGGACAGTTCTTTGTAAGCTGTGTAGGCTCATGCCAGGGGCAGGGGTGGCAGCCGTGGAGACACATTTGTTGCTGGGGGAAATTGCAGGCACTGGATCATTTTCTCACCTTTCCACAAGTGGCTGGAATCACAACTTAAAATTAATGCACAGTGATATGGCTTGACCCAGTTTCCCAAATTGAAATGCTTCAACTATAACTGGTAAAAAAAAATGTGAAACTCTTATCTTCCAAGCAGATCTAGCTCAAAAAACTCCCTTTCTTTGGGCTTCAAACTTTCTTCAGAGCTAATGAGTCAATATGTACACTGAATAGATTTATGCACTATACTCTGCACTTTTTATTGTGCTTAATATCTTACCTGACTCATCTTGTTGGTCCTCACGTGAATCCTGTGAGGTAGGCATTGTTGTCCTGTTGAACAAAGGAGGAAACTGAAGCTCAAAGTTAGGTTACTGGATCATGGCCATGCACCTAGAGAGTGGCAGAAGCACAGTTTAAACCCAACCCTGTCCCAGTGCACCTGCTCTTTGGTGACACCCCATGGCTTCTGCCACCCCCTCATAAAGAAGAGCCTGGACAGATAGGGTTGAACACATAAGGAGTGAGTCGAGATGGATGACAAATGGCAGCCTGAATGTGCCCCATCAACCACCCAACCTTTCCTAAGACCCAGTGGCTCATGCTCCCCCACTTCAGGCAGCATCCTGGTGCCCCTGTGGGCCCTGCATACATTTGCTACCTTCCTACTTCTTGCCAGACTCATCAATGCTACAGGGGGACTGCCCCCCCACCATGGCTCTAACCTGTCCAACGTCCCACTGTCCCAGACCATATAGGATAAAACTGGCACTGAGGCCACATCTTCTGAACTAGGCAGCCTCATGTTCCATGCAGCCTGGGGGCAGTCGTTGGTCAGCCCTAGGTGTGGAGTGAGTCAGATGCTCTTCCACCTGCACCCTGTTTGGCTTTGAGAAAGTAACTGGAGTTCTCAAGCCACATTTCCATATCTGAAAGCTGAGAGTAATAGCCATCTCACAGGGCTGCTGTAAGGACTAAATGAACAAGTTTATATTTACGGCACAAAGCAGTCACCCCCCAAGTGCTGTTTCCTTCTCTGCCCTTTCACTTCCAAAGAAGTGTGCAAATGGTAAATTCTGTACCATGCTGCTCTTTGCCTGTAATTTGTTCTCTTTAAATATTTAATTTTGGTGAACAGAATAAGGTGTGAATGTAGTTCATTTTTCAAATCCAGTCCTCAATATTCCAATATGATTTATTAAATTGCCCATCCACATTGCTTATGGATATCTGGCTCATCCTACATTATAGTCCTTCATACAACTTTCTATGTGAATCTGCACTCTAGCTGTTTTTATCACTATGATTCCAAAATAGGTTTTTATGGCAGGCAGTTACATCTTCCCTACCACCCCTCTCCCAGCCCCACCAGACTGTTTCTTATTCATGGCCGTTTAGTCTTCCTGCTATACTGTTCTGTCAAGTTTCAAGAGAAGTTTGGGAGCTTTAGATTAGGATTTTTCAGGCCTCACAGAGGATGTGGAGGCTAGCAATTATTTTCAGGAGCTCATTTCTAAATCCTATGAGCTCTGAAGTCTTAAGTGCTCAGCCACACGCACACACATGCGCAGACACATGCACACACAGAGTCAGCCCTACTTGCCTTCTTGCCTTCCAGCACATACACATGCACACACGTACACACATGTGCATGCACATGCACACATACACGCACACACGAAATCATCCCTACTTGCCTTCTTGCCTTCCAACACTTTCCCACTGATAAAGCATTAAGAAGACGGCAATAAAGAATGACAGGGCCCTGCCAGGCCTGCTGCCCCCTGAAACTTGCAGGGATGAAGCTGGAAATTAGTTCAAATTTTAATGGAAACGCAAGAGCCTCAGAATCCAAACCAGTCTGCCATTTCCCTATTACACTGACATTGGGCTAATCCAGTGGTTCCCAAAGCGGAGCTCCCGACCAGCAGCATCAATAGCACCTGGGAACTTGCTAGAATTTCTTGGGTCTGACCTCAAGCCTACCACATCAGAAATTCTGGGTCTGGGGCACATAAATCTGTTTTAACAAGCCTCCTGGTGATGCCAGTGCACGCTTAAATTTGAGAACCAAACTTACTAGAAGCAACCTTCACTTACTTCTTGGATTTCAGGCACACTGGTGGTGGCTTGGCCAACTGTGCAGAAGCAAGTCGGGAAGGTGCTGCGAAGGTACAGCAGCAGCTGCAAAGCCAGACATGCTGTGATTGGACCACATCAACCTAGAAATTCATGTGAGGACAATATCTTCACACTCATGTTCCCACTTGCCATGGGAAAATGCAATTCTCCTCTGTAATCAAATATCTCTATAACTGGGTCACAAACACTCCACATTAGGTTTATTCCAAAGCCATTAAAATATTTTGTTACTGTGAATGAAATCTCCTTAGCTGTAGATTTCCCAATTGATTATGCCTGGTATTCATTCAATCCTGAACATTTATTGGTAGTCACTTTTCCAACTTCTTGATTTCTTATCATTTTTAACAGCTGATTTGTTTGACTTTTAAATACTAATACTGCTGACTCTTTTGGCCTAAAATATATTATATGCATTTCTGCATCAGGGGAGAGCTGGAAGAGTGGACCTTGCTTGACAAATGATGATGGAGGGAAGGACATTTCAGGGGTTGACATGTGCCAGAACACATTTCCACATGTTCACATACCTGACCTCAGCCCCACTATCAGTATCCACATGGTAGGCCTCTTCCAGCCCACAATCCCAGGGACACATGTCTCTGTTTTTTATCACACTCTTAAGACTAAAAATTCACCTTTGTTCTTATCCAACTTTTAAAATTTGTTTGCATAGAGTTATGCAAACTACTCTGTAATCATTCTTTTAATATAGCTTTAATGGTTTCATTTTTATATTTAACTCTTGGATCCATATGGAATTTATTTGCGCATGAAGAATGAGGTAAGAAATCCAAATTTTTTCCCTTCAAATAACTAACCAGTTTTCCCAACACCATTTATGGAATAACCCATTCCTGCTGATAAATTTAACGATGCCATTTTAATCATTTTATGCACTTGAATTCATTTTGGGACTCTCCATTTCTAACATTAATCTATTAGTCTATTTCTGCTCCAAAATTATATTGGATTAAATACCTGTAGGCTTAAACAATTTTTGTTTGTTTGTTTGTTTGTTTATTAAATCATAGCTGTGTACATTAGTATGGTCATGGGTTTGGCTTGGTTCTTTACTGTATGGGTTTTAACAATGTTTTGATGCCCAATAATATCATAGTCATATTCATCATTCTTATTTTTCAGATGTTTTCCTAATTCTAATCATGTGTTTATTCTATCAGGTTAAATTTAGTTTTAATCTATCAAATTCCAGACTTTGTTGGTAATTGGGTTGGAAACACATTGAATTTAGAGATTATATTTGAGAATTTAAAGTACTTTAATTGAATAATCTTCCAAAAAAAAGAAGGGAGATTTTTCATTTACTAAAATAATTTTTCTGACTTTTAATAGGACTTTAAGGTTTTTGGCATAGGCCCTAATATTTATGATTTGCTTTATCCCTAAGTAGCTTGTCTCTATTATACATAGCATCTTTTCTTCTATTAAATTTTCTGACTGGGTACTATTTGTAATAGTGAAGATTTGACTTCTTATGTGAATTTTTTAACCAGATGCTTCTTCCTTTCCAAGTTGTGTACCTCTTATGTCTTTCTAATAATAAGAGGGGTTCTTATTTCGACTTTAATAGGTATGCTTCTGGTTTTTTGTATTGAGATAGCTTTGCGGTAGAAGATTATTATTTTTAGTTAGAAAAATATTCTAATGTTATAAATTTTATTAATTTTTAAAAAACTGAAATGAAGATTGAACAATGGTAAATGCATCCTCTAGCATAACATTTTGTAGTATTGAGCCACCCTTACATTTTGGGGGCTTTTTTCTCTTTGTGTGCCTTTCTTTTTCTTCCTGCTTTCTCTCTGCTGATATTATATTTAGGATGTGTACATTGTCATAATTGAGACTGATCTATAGATTCTTTTCCCTTTTTTCCTCTTTTTACTGTATCCTATTTGCATCACAGTCTGGTACACTGTACTGTGAGATTCTTCTGTCCCCAGAAGCAGTTTAAGTAGCACTGTAATTACCTGTGTCTTAAACATTCAAAAGAAGTTACCTGTGAAACCATAAGGAACTGGTACTTTTGGAAAAGGGCAGCTGTGTTATAATGTTCTCAATTGTTTTTTATATCTTAGCACCTTTAAAAGGTCATCATTATCCCCTCTATTGTACAAAGAAATGGAATCCACCCACAAAACTAGCTGGCTTTGGGGGGTGAGGAGAGACAAAATGGTAGATCTAAGATAGCTTTCTCAATTTTCTCTATGGCCTGACTCTTCTTTAGTGAATTTTAATAATTTTTTCTGAGAAAATTACATATGCTGTCTAAATTTTCTAATATTTAACCATAGAGGTTAAAATACTCTAAATTATTCTTTAAATCTTAAGTCTTCCCTTTTTCTGAATTCAAATTCTGTCTGCATTTTCTCCATAGGCTAGATGGTGGCTTCTCATGTTTAACAATTCTTTCACAAAATCTTGAATTTGTGTCCTTGAATCTCTGTATCAAAATCTTATGTTTTTGCCTTCCACTTAGTTACTTTCTTCTTTCTCTTCATTAGTGTCTTCCCTCTGCTTTCTTTGGGTTTGCTTTCTTATACTTACTCCATATTCTTGAATTAATTGCTTAATTTTGCTTCTTTCCATTTTTCTTATTCTGCAGAAGGAATATGAGGTCTCTTACATACAGAGAAGGATTTCCACTTCGCACTGTTGATCTTTGGGGCTGAATAGTTCTTTGCTGTGAATTACTGTCTGTCCTGTGCATTGCAGAATGTTTAGCAGCAACCCTGGCCTTTATCCACCAGATACTGAGGGCACTCCCTAGACCTATAGTCGTGACACCCAAGAATATCTCCAGACACTGCCAAACATTCCCTGGGGGACAAAAATCTCTCCTGTTGAGAATCATTGATCTAGGAGGGACATTCCACATCTTTTTCCTGGGCTTCCCACTCACCTGTTCCCTCCAAATAGAAGTTGCAAAGTGGCAGATAAGCTGCATCATAGCCAGGGAGAAAACCCCTGCACTGAATTCTAGAAACTTCCATCTCTGATGATGCCTCTCAAATTGATGGTGGAAGATAGTAATCCTTTGTTTATTGGGATACTACCAATCTATTCCTCGCTGGTGTATCTTCTCTTTCTGTTTTTTACTTTTATGTACATGGAAGTTTTGTGTTCCTCCATATTCTACTGTCTTTTCACAGCTGCCTCCTCTCTCAGACCCAGCCCTGAGTTCCTATCATTACACATCTGACAGAGAGATGTCAAGTTACAGTAAAATTATAATTAAATCTATAGTCAACTCTTATCAGATGGCATTAAACAGAGGAACCTAGAACAAGGAACAATGTTCTTTAAAGGGAGAAATATTTTTACATGAATATTTTGGTATTTGTTAATGTAATGGAGTTAACAGAGAGATGTAGGAGGTGCTGAATAGAAATCCAATTTGTAGTGATTATTTCCAAATTAAGATTAGCACAGAAACCTGTCTGGAGTGGGAGGTAAAGTCTGCTGTTCCAAAGAAGAGGTTTTAAAGGTGTAGGTGGGGAGAGTGAGAAACACTGAACATAAATGTCTTGTGACAGGAAAGAGGAAGGAGGCAGCAGGTGCCCTCGCAGCAAGGGCATCAGTTCAGAAGGAAACTCATCAGCCAACCCAGCGATGCCCAGCAGTGGCTGCCCCCCACTTACCCTTGACCTTGTTGGCATCCTTTAAATGCATCTGGTAGCTTATAACTTACAAAGAGCTTTCATGGACTTACCATTTTAAGTGAATGAGTAAAAACATAAGATAGCCGGACTGTAGAGCACCTATTGGGTTTCGAATACCACCTATCATGTAAAGATAAACTTTCCACTTTCTGTGTCCTTACGAGGAAGGATTGCAATTATGAAGCAATGTCATCAGTGCCATGATGGAGGTTTGATGACTGCCCACAGGGGGAGAACCTAATACTGTGTGAGTGGCAGTGAGGTGAGAGAAGTCAAAGGTTCCTGGAAGAATTAAAACTGAACTGAGTATAAATGGATGAGCAGACATCAGCCTGCTAAAGAGGGCAAAAAGCATTCCTGGCAGAGGAGCCCACATGAGCAGAGACACTGGGGCTAGAAACAGCTCGGTGGGTGCTAAAGAGGCAGAGGCAACTTATTATCATGGCATCCTCAAGTCTAGGACAGGCCGTGGTCACAAAGGGCCTTGGGTGCTTTCTTACAAGTCTTAGCATTTCATCGCATTAGCCAAACCATCTTTGATGAATCAATTCCTTCCCTTGGCTTCTGGAACTGGAGACACTTTTCTGGTGTCGCTCCTCAGTGGTCACTCTGACTCAGTCTCCTCATCTGGATCCTCTTCTTCAACTCTTCAAATATTAGCATTTCCTGGGGCTGAGTCTTTAGCCTGTTTCTCTTGTCTCTAGGTACACACTCCCATGGCTTTTGATATCATCTCTCTACTGATGAGTCCAAAATCTACATCAATAGCTCCAGGTGCATGCGTTACAGTGCTCAGATCCAGGTGCATGCACTAAATTGTCTATTCCCCATCTCTGCTTGGGTATATGAATCAGAATTAATGTTTTGTTTCACATAACAAGCACCCAGGATAGAACTAGCCTTAAAATGATAGAAGTGTAGATGTAAGAGGTGTATGGCTAGTGTAGTGGCTCCAACATCATCTGGTACCCCTGATGTTTCTAGATTTCTACTCCAACAAATTAGAGTATGAAGCCTAAGATGGAGCCCCATCCATCCACCACCACAAAGTTCCAAGCAGAAGGATAAAGGAAGGGCTGATGAAGGAGCTGTGGCAGGTCAAGTTCACCAGAGGCATATTGGAGACGTTTGTTTGCATGCAGGAAGTTTTGGGGGATATCTACTTGAAGTCAGCATGTGTGTGTGAATGAGGGGAGGGGATTGGGCAGAAGAAGAAGTTGGACTATGATTCATCTAAATAAGACTCCAGCCAATCTTGTAGAATTCTGCAGCTCAAATGGGCCTCAAGGATTTCCCAAAACTGGATCAAGGGGACCAGATCTTTTTATCCCAATTTCAACCAGATGTAGGCTACATCCCCAAGGGATATAACTTTGAGCGAGTGGCTCTCTTTAGCCAAGGACAATCACTTGGAAAGCAGGACTCAGCCATAAGCTGCCAACATTCAACATACCCTGTCTCCAGAAGCCCAAGTGCTTCGGTCCTGAAGGTGGGAGAAATCTTGGTGGCAAATGCCAACTACAGTCCACCCTTGTGTCACTCATATCTACTTACTTTGTAGAAGTTCTGAGAGCAACTCCAGCAGGATTCCAATAGGTCTCCTGTCCTGGCAGAAATTTATAAATATAAAGTAATTGGGTAGATTTGGCCATTGCAGCTGGTCTCAAGGTCATGACTGGTTCTTACAATTGCTTTCCTCTACTGTCCACTTGACAGAGCCCTCTCATTGTGAGCACTTCTGACCAAGGTGGTTTATCTGTTGTGGGCTACCTTGTATGTAGTCTGAGCCCCTGGTTGCAAAATTTGACCACTTACCAACAAACTCAGACAGGGGAGTACTAAGAGATGCTCCAGCAGATCACTTTAGTGCCAAGCACATTTTCCTCTGCCCGTCCTCCTCCTTCAGATGACAGGATCCCTATTTTTGCCTAATCGAAGTCAGTCACTACTGCTGGAATAGTGACAATTTCTTTTCCTATGAGCATAAACAGCCCAAAGTGCCCAGGCAGCAGCTGGAATTTTTAATTTAATACCATACTTGTTATAGGCCTTGTAGAGTCATTCCCTCCACCTAGAGTCAAAACCTCTAAACCCACAGACTCCAGACCTGTGGGAACAGGATGCAGATGTCCCCTGCATGGTCAGTGGGAGTACTGTAAGCAAGGCCACTCCTCCCTCATCCCTTAGTCCCCAGGACAAGACCCACATAACTAAGAAGCACCAGAATCTTTTGAGTAGAGAAATGGCAATCAGTGCAGTCGTGTTGAGAACAGACCATAAGGAAAGCATCTGAAGCAGGAAGACCAGTGATGAGGCTGTTAGAATTGTCCAGGCAGGAAATTATGTGGACCTAATAATGGAATATTATTTTAGAGGCTGACATTTACTTCAGCAGAAAAGCAAACTCTTGGCATCCAATTAGTATCTTTGGATACATCAGGAGGCATACTGTAGGTTAAGAAAGACATTTTTTAAGCTTTCCCTGCACTCACAGAAGCAAAACTACCACAGGACCATTCCAAAAATAACTGAGCCAAACTGGTGAGCTGCAGCTTGGCTGTACATCAGTTTGATCAGCAGAGACATAAAAATATTGCCAGTCCAGAAAACAGACAGGCAGGTAGACTGTGCATCAGGCCCACCCACACTGGAGCCAGGGGCTCTGTCCCTAGCTCTAGATTTTTGCTTATTCCTCTGTCCCAGAACACTTGCCACCATCGCCATGGAATTCAAGGTCTGAGATGTAGAGATGTCACCCACTCTGGGCCCTGAGATCCCGTAGACCGAGAAGCTTGTCCTATACTCTTTTTACCCGTGACAGTGCCTATCACAACCCCTGGGCCAGAGATCAAGCTCAGGAAATGCTGAAGGGAATTGAAAAATCTTGTAAATGAGATCATGAAACTGCTCTCAGAGACCAATAATAATAATAATAATAATAATAATAATGGTGGGGAACATTTAGTGGGCCCCTCCTATGGGCCAGATACACTGCTAAAGGATTTATACGGATTCTCTTATTTAGTTATTCCAAAACACTCTGAGGCAGGTGTTATCATCTCCATCTTACACAGAAAGGACCTTTGGCACAAAGAGTTAAGTAACTTGCCCAAAGCCACCCTGCTATGAAGTGGTAGTCTGATCTGTCAAAAAATGACCTGACTGGGTGCGACCATGGTGGCCCAGCAAATGTGACACCAGTCTCAGCAAGATTCTGGAGCCATCTGTGAGATTAGCGGCTACTGTGCATTTATCTGGTGTTGACTGTGGAAAATGCAGGTGATTAATAGGAGCCAGCACACACTTGTCAACAACCAGCCAGGCTAGGTTAACTTTCTTTCTCTTCCAGTTATTCATTCTATACCCTTCATCAATGGCTTAGTATTCCAAATCCTGACTCACATCTGGAACCTGCTGGCAGCCTCCAGCCATATGCTCCTCAGAGAGTTTCACACATCCCTTCTACGTAGGCATTTATTTTCAAGGAATCAAAGGTGTCATTGCAGTTTCTCTGCCATCCCTCCTCCACAGCTGCTGCCCTCTCCCTGAACAGCTTCCAGCAGCTTAGCCCTGAGTAGAATGCACCTGGCCCTGGGAACACAAAAGCCAGCTGCCTCTGATCCTAGGCACAGCAGTATCAGCTGGGGCCCTGAGAAACCCTTGCCCACCTGCCTCACACCAGGCCCCTGCCTCACACCAGGCCCAACCTTACTGGTCTGGGCTTCGATGAGAAGGACACCAGTCCTGCTGCTGGCCATGTGACTTACCCATCACCTCCCTTTCTCACTTACCTCAGGGCAAAGAGACACTTCGGGGAGGCAGCAATGAAGTACAAACATGGATATAAGTAACTCCTATAAGTCAACAACACATACAATAAATAAATACCTGATTAGGGCGGCACTTGTGGCTCAGTAGGTGGGGTGCCAGCCCCATATACCGAGGGTGGCAGGTTCCAACCCAGCCCTGGCCAAACTGCAACAACAAAAAAAATAGCTGGGCATTGTGGCAATTTGGGCGCCTGTAGTCCCAGCTACTTGGGAGGCTGAGGCAAGAGAATCATCTAAGCCCAGAAGTTGGAGGTTGCTGTGAGTTGAGGCCATGGTACTCTACCAAGATCAATAAAGTGAGACTCTATCTCTAAAAAAAAATAATAAATGAATAAGTACTGATAAATGAATGGGCAAAAGGGGCACCCGTAGCTCAGTGGTTAGAGTACAAGCCACATACACCAGGGCTAGCAGGTTTGAACCCGACCCGGCCTGCTAAACAACAATGACAACTACAACAAAACAATAGCTGGGTGTTATGGCAGGCACCTGCAGTCCCAGTTACTTGGAAGGCTGAAGCAAAAGGATCACTAAAGCCCAAGAGTTTGAGGTTGCTGTGAGCTGTGACACCATGACACTCTACTGAGGGTGACATAGTGAGACTCTGTCTCAAAAATAAATAAAATAAATGAGCACAGGACCAGAATAGACATTTCTCCAAAGAAGATATACAAATGACCAACAAGTATATGAAATCCCCTAATCATCAGGAAAATGCAAGTCAAAAGCATGAGATACCATCTCATTTTTTATTTAAAAAATAGAAAATAACAATAAAAAGTATTGTTAAGAATTGTCAAGGGGCAGCGCCTGTGGCTCAAAGGAGTAGGGTGCCGGCCCCACATGCCAGAGGTGGAGTGTTTAAACCCAGCCCCGGCCAGAAACTGAAAAAAAAAAAAAAGAATTGTCAGGAATGCAATTGGTACAGCCATTATGGTAAATGGTATGGAGACCCCTCAAAAAATTAAAAATAGAACTACCATATGATCCAGCAATCCTACTTCTCAGTATTTATCCAAAATAAATGAAAAGAGTATCTTCACTCTTGTATTCATTGCAAAGCAGGCAAGAGGTAGAAACAGTCAATGAGTGGATTAAAAATCCAGGAGTCGCTGGGCGGAGCAAGATGGCAGCTGAGTAACAGCTTCCTTGCATCTGGGCACCGTGAGTCTGGGGAGATAGGACTCCAGGCATCTCTGGCTGGTGGGAACTGCCTATCATCACTCCTATGAAGATACGGGGAGTCAGCGAGAGACTTCTGGACCCCAAGAGGAGGACTAAAACAGTGGAAAACCGGCAAGTGGTCACGTGTGTTCAATCCGTCTAAACCCGCCCACAATTGTAAGTTTAGTAGCAGCGAGACTGCAAACCAGAAAGGCCTTACCTGTGAACTGTTTTGATGTCCTTGGACTTGGCACTGAGTTGAACTGCCTTGGGGAAGGCCTGAGCGGGAGTGCGGAGAACTTTGGCCGTTGTCTAGGGACCCAGTCTGAGCCGCTGAGCCAGACGGAGCTAATAGTGTTTGGCGGTGGGTCACACGGATCCATTGTCAGTGATCTGCCCCGGCAAGCTCCGCCCTCAGGGTCGCAGAGCTAGAAAAGGGTGGGAGCTGGTAACCCAGCAACCAAGTAGCCTAAGGGTGGGGTTTGAGCCGCCTTGCAGCGCTAACCCTCAGGGGCAGAGTGAGACCGGTTTTGGCACACTGGGTAAGTGGATAGCCACTTCAGCAGCGATTCCAGCGAGAAAGCTGGGAAAGCTTCTGCTCAGCAAGTTTACAAGTTCAAAGTGCCTTTTAAGTAGGCTGAAGAGAGATTTAGGGTGTCTACTTGCTGGGGTTTGAGAAATCAGCAGCCTCCAGTCGTATCAGAACTGTGACTAACATCTCATACCCCAGAAGACCACGTGTTGCCCAGACAATATTCAATAACATATACAAACTGCTTTGTTTTTGGTTGTGTATTTTTTTCTGTTATTTTGTTTGGTTGTTTTTTTTGTTTGTTTATTTTGACATTGCTGATGTTCTTTTGTTTTTTTAATTTCAATCTTTTCCACACAGATCCCTTTTTCTTTCTCAATTTTCCTAGTTTAATTATAACTTCCCATTGCTACCTTTTTTAATAACTTCAACTTCGTTTTTGCTAGTGTTTCTACCAATATAATTTGGTTTTTCACCCAATTTTATCCCTGTAAAGTTCTCTGTTTGCTTCTTTTGGTTTGATTTATAGCATTTTTGTCTTTCCTCTCTACTTGGTGGAGGTGGGGTACTGTGTCTGATCAGGTTAGCAAAGAGCTGCTGACCTCAAGGGAACCACGCAACTGGGCACCCCCAGAAGGTGGGGTTTTTTAAGGTTGTGTCAAAGTACCCTACTGTACACCTATATTGCCCTGTCTCCCTCTTTCTGTGCCTCTCTTCTTTTTGTCAATATTCCTTATACCCACCCCCTCTCCTTTCTCTATCTTTCTTTTTTTGTTATTACTCGGTCCTCCTTTCTTTCATCCCCTTTTTTTGCTCTTCAACCTTCTCACCCTTCTGGTCCTGTAACCCTTAGTCCACAGGCACAAGAACTTAAAGAGCAAGAGGAAGTGAAAGGAAAATTAGGGCAAGGAAACAGATAAAAGAAATCACTCATGAGGAAGAATCAGCAGAAAACTCCAGGCAACATGAAGAACCAGTCTAGAACAACCCCACCAAGGGACCACGAGGTAGCTACTGCAGATGATTCCACCAGTATAGAAATGTTAGGAATGACAGAAAGGGAATTTAGAATACACATGTTGAAAACAATGAAAGAAATGATGAAAACAATGAAGGAAATTGCTCATAAAGTGGAAAATAACCAAAAGGAAATCCAAAAACAGAATCAAATAAGAGATGAACGATAAGAAGAATATAAAAAGGATATAGCAGACCTGAAGGAACTGAAACAGTCAATTAGGGAACTTAAAGATACAATGGAAAGTATCAGCAACAGGTTAGACCATGCAGAAGAAAGAATTTCAGAGGTAGAAGACAAAGTTCTTGAGATAACTCAGATAGTAAAAGAGGCAGAAAAGAAGAGAGAAAAAGCAGAACGTTCACTGTCAGAATTATGGGACTTTATGAAGCGTTCCAACATACGAGTTATAGGAATTCCAGAAAGGGAAGAAGAATGCCCCAGAGGAATGGAAGCCATACTAGAGAATACTATAAAAGAAAATTTCCCAAACATCACCAAAGAGTCTGACACACTGCTTTCAGAGGGATATCGGACCCCGGGTCGCCTCAACTCTAACTGAGCTTCTCCAAGACACATTGTGATGAACCTGTCCAAAGTCAAGACAAAAGAAAAGATTCTGCAAGCTGCCAGGAGTAAGTGCCGGTTGACCTACAGGGGCAAATCCATCAGAGTGACGGCAGACTTCTCTAATGAAACTTTCCAAGCAAGAAGACAATGGTCATCTACCTTTAATCTACTTAAACAGAACAATTTTCAGCCCAGAATTCTGTACCCTGCTAAGCTAAGCTTCAAAATTCACGGAGAAATCAAATCATTTACGGATATACAAACATTGAGGAAATTGGCCACAACAAGACCAGCTCTACAGGAAATACTTCAACCTGTTCTGCACACTGACCACCACAATGGATCAGCAGCAAAGTAAGAACTCAGAAATCAAAGGACAGAACCTAACCTCCACACTGATGCAAAAGATAAAACTAAGCAATGGACTCTCACCAAATAAGATGAATAGAATACTACCACACTTATCAATTATCTCCATAAATGTTAATGGCTTGAATTCCCCACTGAAGAGACATAGATTGGCTGACTGGATTAAAAAACACAAGCCATCCATTTGCTGTCTGCAAGAAACACACCTGGCTTCAAAAGACAAATTAAAGCTCCGAGTCAAGGGTTGGAAGACAATTTTTCAGGCAAATGGAATTCAGAAGAAAAGAGGAGTTGCAATCTTATTTTCAGATACATGTGGATTTAAAGAAACTAAAGTCAGAAAAGACAAAGATGGTCACTTTATATTGGTCAAGGGAAAACTACAACAAAAAGACATTTCAATTCTAAATATTTATGCACCCAATTTAAATGCTCCCAGATTCTTGAAGCAGACCTTACTCAGTCTGAGCAATATGATATCTGATAATACCATCATAACAGGGGACTTTAACACACCTCTTACAGAGCTGGACAGATCCTCTAAACAGAAATTAAACAAAGATGTAAGAGATTTAAATGAGATTCTAGAACAACTATGCTTGATAGACGCATATAGAACACTCCACCCCAAAGATAAAGAATATACATTCTTCTCATCACCCCATGGAACATTCTCCAAAATTGATCATATCCTGGGACACAAAACAAATATCAACAGAATCAAAAGAATTGAAATTTTACCTTGTACCTTTTCAGACCATAAGGCACTAAAGGTGGAACTCAACTCTAACAAAAATGCTCAAGCCCACCCAAAGGCATGGAAATTAAACAATCTTCTGTTGAATAACAGATGGGTGAAGGAAGAAATAAAACAGGAAATCATTAACTTCCTTGAGCATAACAACAATGAAGACACAAGCTACCAAAACCTGTGGGATACTGCAAAAGCAGTTCTGAGAGGAAAATTCATCGCTTTAGATGCCTACATTCGAAAAACAGAAAGAGAGCACATCAACAATCTCACAAGAGATCTTATGGAATTGGAAAAAGAAGAACAATCTAAGCCTAAACTCAGTAGAAGAAAAGAAATATCCAAAATCAAATCAGAGATCAATGAAATTGAAAACAAAAGAATCATTCAGAAAATTAATGAAACAAGGAGTTGGTTTTTTGAGAAAATAAATAAAATAGATAAACCATTGTCCAGACTGACTAGAAATAGAAAAGTAAAATCTCTAGTAACCTCAATCAGAAATGATAAAGGGGAAATAACAACTGATCCCACAGAGATACAAGAGATCATCTCTGAATACTACCAGAAAATCTATGCCCAGAAATTTGACAGTGTGAAGGAAATGGATCAATATTTGGAATCACACCCTCTCCCTAGACTTAGCCAGGATGAAATAGACCTCCTGAACAGACCAATTTCAAGCACTGAGATCAAAGAAACAATAAAAAAGCTTCCAACTAAAAAATGCCCTGGTCCAGATGGCTTCACTCCAGAATTCTATCAAACCTTCAAGGAAGAGCTTATTCCTGTACTGCAGAAATTATTCCAAAAAACTGAGGAAGAAGGAATCTTCCCCAACACATTCTATGAAGCAAACATCACCCTGATACCAAAACCAGGAAAAGACCCAAACAAAAAGGAGAATTTCAGACCAATCTCACTCATGAATATAGATGGAAAAATTCTCAACAAAATCCTAGCCAATAGATTACAGCTTATCATCAAAAAAGTCATTCATCATGATCAAGTAGGCTTCATCCCAGGGATGCAAGGCTGTTTTAACATACGCAAGTCCATAAACGTTATCCACCATATTAACACAGGCAAAAATAAAGATCACATGATCCTCTCAATAGATGCAGAAAAAGCATTTGATAAAATCCAGCATCCTTTTCTAATTAGAACACTGAAGAGTATAGGCATAGGTGGCACATTTCTAAAACTGATTGAAACTATCTATGACAAACCCACAGCCAATATTTTACTGAATGGAGTAAAACTGAAAGCTTTTCCTCTTAGAACTGTAACCAGACAAGGTTGTCCTCTGTCACCTTTACTATTCAACATAGTGCTGGAAGTTCTAGCCAATACAATTAGGCAAGACAAGGAAATAAAGGGAATGCAAATGGGAGCAGAGAAGGTCAAACTCTCCCTCTTTGCTGATGACATGATCTTATACTTAGAGAACCCCAAAGACTCAACCACAAGACTCCTAGAAGTCATCAAAAAATACAGTAATGTTTCAGGATATAAAATCAATGTCCACAAGTCAGTAGCCTTTGTATACACCAATAACAGTCAAGATGAGAAGCTAATTAAGGACACAACTCCCTTCACCATAGTTTCAAAGAAAATGAAATACCTAGGAATATACCTAACAAAGGAGGTGAAGGACCTCTATAAAGAAAACTATGAAATCCTCAGAAAGGAAATAGCAGAGGATATTAACAAATGGAAGAACATACCATGCTCATGAATGAGAAGAATCAACATTGTTAAAATGTCTATACTTCCCAAAGCTATCTACCTATTCAATGCCATTCCTATCAAAGTACCTACATCGTACTTTCAAGATTTGGAAAAAATGATTCTGCGTTTTGTATGGAACCGGAAAAAACCCCGTATAGCTAAGGCAGTTCTTAGTAACAAAAATAAAGCTGGGGGCATCAGCATACCAGATTTTAGTCTGTAATACAAAGCCATAGTGGTCAAGACAGCATGGTACTGGCACAAAAACAGAGACATAGACACTTGGAATCGAATTGAAAACCAAGAAATGAAACTAACATCTTACAACCACCTAATCTTTGATAAACCAAACAAGAACTTACCTTGGGGGAAAGACTCCCTATTCAATAAATGGTGCTGGGAGAACTGGATGTCTACATGTAAAAGACTGAAACTGGACCCACACCTTTCCCCACTCACAAAAATTGATTCAAGATGGATAAAGGACTTAAATTTAAGGCATGAAATAATAAAAATCCTTCAAGAAAGCATAGGAAAAACACTGGAAGATATTGGCCTGGGGGAAGACTTCATGAAGAAGACTGCCATGGCAATTGCAACAACAACAAAAATAAACAAATGGGACTTCATTAAACTGAAAAGCTTCTGTACAGCTAAGGACACAATAACCAAAGCAAAGAGACAACCTACACAATGGGAAAGGATATTTGCATATTCTCATTCCAACAAAAGCTTGATAACCAGGATCTATAGAGACCTCAAATTAATCCACATGAAAAAAGCCAACAATCCCTTATATCAATGGGCAAGAGACATGAATAGAACTTTCTCTAAAGATGACAGACGAATGGCTAACAGACACATGAAAAAATGTTCATCATCTCTATATATTAGAGAAATGCAAATCAAAACAACCCTGAGATATCATCTAACCCCAGTGAGAATGGCCCACATCACAAAATCTCAAAACTGCAGATGCTGGCATGGATGTGGAGAGAAGGGAACACTTTTACACTGCTGGTGGGACTGCAAACTGGTACAACCTTTCTGGAAGGAAGTATGGAGAAACCTCAAAGCACTCAACCTAGACCTCCTATTCGATCCTGCAATCCCATTACTGGGCATCAACCCAGAAGGAAAAAAATCCTTTTATCATAAGGACACTTGTACTAGACTGTTTATTGCAGCTCAATTTACCATTGCCAAAATGTGGAAACAGCCTAAATGCCCACCAACCCAGGAATGGATTAATTAGAGGAGAAGGCAGGCTGGTGTTCAAGGCTGGCCCACTCAACTCACCGCACATCAATAGGGCACTTGCTGTATGCTGAGTCATTAAATGGATCCTAGAGAAGCTACTGGGTGAACTTAAATGTTCACAGATGTTCCCCATCCCACTCCAAAAGGAAAGGCTCACTGTCCATGTGGCTTTCCGCAGAATCTCTGGCTGATGGTTTGCAATGTTGAGTCTCACCTAGAAAATGATGTTATGAGCCTTGCCTAAGGATGCAGCTTGCAGACTTTCAGCTTGAGCAGTCTCCAAAAGGAGCTTAATGAAAGCACAGCTTTCATGGTTAAAACAATCTCTTGTTGTCATAGCAACTCTGCAGATCATTAAAGAGGAGGCACTCAGGGCTGGCAGGGCTCCTTTAGGTCCTGGGGCTGGCAGGAATCATGGGCATGGGGTAGGAGGGAGAGGGCCAGAGAGAAGGAGGGGAGCTGGGGACCAGAGGTTGCCAAATCAATCCTTCCTTCTACCAGGGCCTGGACTGGGGGGACTAAACTCCACAGCACCCTCTCAGCACCCATGAGGTTTACAGGAGGTCAAGGAAAATACTTCTCATGCATAGTTGATTCAAGAGGCTCCTTTAGCAAGTCTGCACATCTGGATACTGTAGAACATCTGGCACTGCAACTACAAAACAGCAAACAGGAAATGCCACTCTCTGGGGTAGGTGTGCCATCCCAAAGGAGGCCAAGGGAAGAGGGAAGAAAGGAGTGATAGAGGGAAGGAGGATGGGGCAGAGGAGGGTCTTACCACAACTGCAACAGCCCTCTCTGCCTAGACCCCCCAGATAAATGCAGGGAAGTTAGCAGTCAGTTGGACTCTCAGACTTTTAATACTCTGGTGACCTCAAGATAGTCACCAGCATCATGAGAACGGACAAAGCAAGATTTTGGATCCAGCTGAAAGGCAAAAATTTTCCCAGGGTATTTCAGCATCATTCACCATGGCTTACAAGTTCAGGACCTTCCCATCATCATAACATGGCACATCTCATAATAACCAGCAGGACTCTTGACCAGAATTAATGAGCAACTTGAGCCTGCCAAGGTGTTAATAATTCACCCCCAGTTCAGAAGGATTTGCCTGCTGGGGTCTCCTAGATAATCAGGAAACTGCTGAGACCCCCAGCCCTGGGCAGTTAGAACCAAAAGCTCCTGAACTTGGCACAGGAACTCTGCAGGAGCACAGACACCTGTCATGTCAATAGAGATGGGGAACTCTGCACTCAGTAGCTCCTAATAGCACAAACAGGAAGGCTGAAGAATTGCAACTCTTATTGTAATGAATCACCAAAGAGCATCCTGTGATGAGAGGTGCTGCAGAGTATCATCTACAATGCCTGCTGTCCCAGAATGGTAACAACATAATACCATGACACAGAAGAGTGAGGGATGCAGGCCAAGCTGGTTGGACAGGTTGAAATAGACATGTTCTTTAGTTTTGAGCTGAACACCCAATACAGCTGCTCCCAGTGCAGGGAGTAGCCCTGATCCATCACAAGCTTCTCCTGCAAAAAGACCTGATTCAGGCCTGGAGGGTGGATGGTCACACCTCTCTGGGTCACCAGCTTATGGTGTCTGAGGGTCAGGTTTAGACATGGGGCATACAGAGAGGAGGAGGGGGCTGGTCCTCTAAGCCCTGCCCCAGAGGGCAAGAACATCAGGGGTGAGTATACACATGCAGACATGTGCGAAACCAGGCTATAGGCACACTCAGTGCAGCTGTTTCTATCGGTGAATGGGGAGCCATAGCAGCCTCCAGAGGAGAGTGGACCAAGGTCTGGGGCAATGAACATGGCCCAACCAAGGTGGCTGCATTTTAAAGCAGGGAAACCAAGGGAGAAGCCCAGAGTCTGGGAGCCTCAGGGCTTGGGCCATAGGCTTTGGGAAACCACCCAACTCAATATGTTCTTTAGATAGGGAAGCAGAGACCCTAAGACCACCCAGAGAGCCTTCCCAGCACTAGAACGAGCCAGAAGCCCAAAGTTTGGATGGACAGGACACTTCAGAGCACCCATGAGTGTTCTTCACCCTAGTGAAGTCTGGGACCAGGCTGCCTTGCCATTTAGTGAGCAGCAGGACTCAAGCTGACTGCACCTGGATCCCTGCCCTCCAAGGACTGGGGTCCTTGACTGCACAGCTATACTTTGCTAATGGAGAGTATGCAGAGTTAATTGTGGGGTGCAAAAAAGATGAGGTTGCAGCTCTAACCACTCTCCTTCTCTGCCCTTGCCCCATTAGAGTACAGCCCTCCTCTAAACAACTTTAGGACAAATATCTCAAGACTAGTGTTTTATTTTATTTTATTTTATTTTTGTTAAGTCATATATACATAGATCATGAATACATTTATGTCTATGTGGGATTCAATGTGTTGATTATTTGTACAAATTGGAGTGCTTACATCCTACTAATTAACATAGCTTTCACCTCACTTACTCAATCAGTGTTAAGACATACTTGGATGGGAGTCCAAGACTAGTGTTTTAAAGGAGCCCAAACTGTTAGCATGAGACACCCAGGCAGGTGTTCTAATGTCACAGGACACCAGGTCAGTGTGTTCTTGTTGCCCTGAAATGTCAAAAGGCAGCAACTACCCCACATTTGAAGTCCAGAACACCACCAACACTAGGGTCAGTTGCCAGGCAGCAGAGCCGACTTAGAGATCCCAGGTGGGAGACCTGGTCCTACAATCCTCCACCCCAGCCCATGGACAGAGCGGAGGATAGGACATGGGGACATGCTGTATTTGTGAGAAGGGAGAATTCATCTTCCTCTTCCCTGTGGGGGTGGGAAACAGAGTGTCTCTCCTCCGTAAGGAAACGGAGGCTCCAAGAAAACATTTAAATTTGGGGAATGCTTTCAAAATGAAAAGAATAGAGTTGGTCCCCCTGGTTAGACATCGGCTTGGTCTCCAGACTTCCATCTACCCCCTGACCAGAGCTTGGAAGGGCTCTCGGAGAAAGGGGTCACAGCCAGGAAGACAAGATGTCAGGGCCATCCCCACTAACCACCAGTCTCCAAGACAAAATGGGTCCCACCCAGCCACAGCTGGGGGCTTGGCAGTGCTGGCAGGGCAAAGTGACGACTGTGATGAGGATCCAGAGGGGGGGTGGCAGGATGGGGACGGGCAGTGAAAGCAGACCTCCACACTCCACCCTCACCCCAATCCAGCTTCCAGACTCCATTCCCAACCAGGAGTGCACCCAGTCTCACCTTCTCCAGTGGGAAAGAAGAGAGCTTTACATAAGTGTGAGAGCAACATTTGGAAAGTCTCAGGCTGAGTTCTTTGCAATGAGAAGTGACTACACTCTCTGGAATAGGCCACACCATCCTTAGGGGAGCTACAACCCAAAGCATGTAACAGTACTTGGGGTAGTTTTTGAGGCCAGGGGGCACAGAACAACTCCTTTCCTGTTCATGCCCTAATGGGTTACAACTATTTAATAAACCAGGGATGCTGATTCCAACCACTGGGTTGAGGCTTTCCAAAGACTGAAAGTAGAAAGGTAAGACTTATGATCAGCATCCTCAGATGGAACCAGAGATAAGGCTACACAGCAGAGCCCAGTGAGGCCTCACTGCTTGGGTCAGCGGGTCATATAGGACAGACAGAAATGCCAGGCTGGGGGCCTAGAGTTGAAACCTGGCAATGGGGAGGGAGAGAGAAGCTGGGTACATGCAGAGCAATGGGGCATTCTCTCTGCAGAAGGGTATTCTGTCTCTTCATTCCATGAAAGTTGCTAACCACCTGCCATGTGAGCAGTGGTTGGGCCTCACTGCATAGGACCCATGGAGAGAAGTTCAGAGACAGTGGGCTGTCTTCATGCCAAGATACCTTTGGTCCAGCCCCTAGTGTGTGGCCAGTATTCTTCTTTAAGCTCAAATAGTCCCAAAGCTTCTCTCTCCTGCAGTGGTTATCACACTGTGTGGTCACTGGCTGCTTATGAGGCATGCTACCCCAAACCGTGAGAGTCTCAAAGGCAGGGAGGATTCATGCTCTCTCCTCTCCCCAGCACCAGCAAGGATCCAGCTCTTTGCTAGCTACTCAGAAAATGCTTCTTGAATGAATGGCTGGATGAATAATAGAATGGCTGAATAAACAGATGAATGAGTGAATGAGGGGATGGATGAATGAACCCTCTAAAAGATAAGCACCAGTTTTCTCTCTCATATTCCCATGAATACAAACATGCCTAGGATCTCAGCTGAGGCTTCAGAGAATTGGAGATGACTGTGCTGAGACGCCTGTGATCTTCAGCATATGACTGAGCTAATGGAAGCCTGGCTAGAGTAAACTGTGGCCTCCAGACCACACAGAATCAAAGCTTCCAGTGTCCACCCTCTAGTGTGCAATTGCTAGACTGTACTTCTGCTTTTTAACTTTTGCAAGCACAGCTGTTTGCAAGAAAGATTGGGCATGGCTTTTAGAATTAGGGAAACAAGGAACTCAACTTGGGGTCATCCCACTTTTCTGTGTCCGGACAAAAAGACATTGACTTTGCACAGCATACATCCTTAGTGGTGAGCTTTTTGTAGCATCCCTGCTATCGGCAGGGTGACTATTCTACCAGCTATGTACACATTTACAAAGAAGAGTTTCATGATTATTTCCAAAATCTTGACATAGAGAAATTGGCTACAAAATACATTCACATTATCCAAAGAAATGTCAATAGTACAAGTGCCAAGGGAAGAAAAGAAAGGACAGTTTTATTCCTTAAAACATAATTTTGAATGACAAAAATCATTCTCAAATGTTTTCATTCACTTGAGTGTGAAAATTACCAGTCAGTATGCATTGAGTTTATAAATTTTGACCAGGAAAATACATGTAACCATTTCAGGTATAAAACCTGATAAGAGAGAGAGAGAGAGAGAGAAAGGATGCAAATTCAAGTTTTTCATTAAGTAATTTAAAAATAAATTTCAGTATTTAGTACAAATTCAGTATTTAATATTTTCCCTAATATGTTCTATTATTTTACTCATCCTAATTACATACTATAGAGAAAAGTTTTTTTACTTAGCCCCATAGATGTCCCAAAATTTCCTCCAGTTTACTCCCACTATGAAAGACAAGTGTCATTTTCTACGTGTGCCATGACAGGAAAGAATGTTGGAAAGCCTTGGATAGAAGGTTGCCTATTCTAACTCAGAACTGCTGACATTCTTAAAATCCTTGTTGAATATATGAATGTCTGGCATAGGTTTAGATTTTAATAATCTAAATTCATTTAAGTGGAAAAAATATATACCAGAATCCAGGCTCTACAGAAAAGTTGTAAAACTTGGCTGCCAAGTTTAGTGTGGGACAGATTATATTCTCCAAGGATGAATGTGACAATATCTTCCTTCCCACATGATCCTCTAACTCTTTTATTTTGGCATTCTTCTCATGATGAAACCAGGTCTGTGTTTTCCTGCTTTTAGATCTGGATTTGTGAGTACAATAAAAGATGTGTTTTTTTTTTTACTTCCAAAGCTGAGTTACTGGAAAATGATAGGTATTCTTCCTAATACATCTGGTATACTGGTTCTTGGAACTCAGCCACCACGCTATGAGGAAACTCAAGCAGCTGCATGATGAACTTATATATAAACGTTCAACCCAGGTGAACTCTCAACTGATAGCCAGCACCAACTTTCCAGTCGTGTGAAGGAGGCTCTTGAAAATTTATCTTTTAGCCCCAAATTGAACCACACTAGGTAACACTGCAGAGTGTGGACAAGCTATTCCCACCAACCCCTGCCTAAACTGCAGCATTGTGAGTAAAAGAAATGAATATTGTCATTTAAGGCACTAAATTTTACCTCGGTTAGTTACACAGAAATAGATAGTAGGGACAATGAAGAAACAAAAGTCAGCTAAAATAAGTCAGAAGAGGATAAATCGGTAATAAAAACTCCCAAAAATAAATATACATACCCATAAAGCCAACAACTTTGCTTTTAGAAATTGAATCCTAAGGAAGGAATTAAAAATGTGTGCCATGATTTTGCCACAAAAGTATTCTTCAAAACAGCAAAAATCTGAAAACAATCTAAATGGTCAAGAGAGAATTGGGTAATTTGTTCATGGTACATCTAATTCTTTTGGTCTTAAACCTGGTTATCAGATCCACGTGGGCATATTTCTAAAGAAAAGAACAATGACTAACTCCTTCCCAGTTCTCTAATTGATGGATATTGAGGCTGTTTCAAGTTGGGGGCCGTTACAGTATTATAATGTATTTAATGTGATCCTTGGGTATCGATGCTTTGCATCAAAGGTGTGCACAATTTCCACAAAGCCCATAGCAAATTAAGTTCCTAGCAGTGATATATGACTTCCCATTTCTTCACACCCTGTAACTGCCCCGGTGTGACTTACTGATTTCTTAGACTCTCTCAGTGTGATGTACAAACATGGGCTTTATCTTCACCTGCATTTTCCTGATTGCTAATGTAGTTCATTTTCCATTCACATTTCTCCTCTTTTAGGAATTTCCTCTTTATGCCCTTTATCCAGTTTTTGTTTTTTTGTCTTTTTTCTTATCAATTTGTAGGAGTTTGATTAGTTAGGGTATTACCCTTTGTCAGTCATATAACTTTCAGGTTATTTTCTCTGAGGCACATGCTGGCCAATATGGCAGCCACCAGCCACCAGTGGCTATATACATCTAAAGTGACTTAAATTAAATAAACTTAAAATTATTTTGTAGAGTCTCACTAGCTTTACTTCCAGAGCCCCATAGCTACACATGGCCAGAAGCTACCATATTGGGCAGTGCAGAGTGGAATGTTTCCCTCTCCACGAAGACTTTTACCACCTGTACCATCTCGGAAGGCCGCTTTTGTCTTCCACCTTTCTTTATGTTACCTGTGGCCATACCTAATTTGAAATTTTTTTTATATAATTAAATCTGATGATCTTTTCTTTATGGCTACTAGATATATCTTTCTTCCTTAAGAAAGACAACCCTATCCTAAAGGTCCTATTTTTACTTCTAACATTTTTTATATTACTTTTTTTAAAACTAGATATTTAATCCATAAATACAAATCCATTTGTATTTGCCTACAGTAAAGCATACATATATATTTCCACATCTAGTTTATTTTCTTCAGATGTGCCATGTGTGCATTGTTGAATATCCACAGTCTTCATCACGTGATTTGCTTTTCATATTCAGATGTGTAATGTCTACAATTAAACTTTTTAGTGAATTGTGCTTTCCTCTTAGGCAGTTCTATATCACTATTGGTCAGGGGAGCACTCAGCTGAATTTTCATCCAGATATTTAATGACATTCTTCTCTCCCCAATTAAAGATGGAGAAACTGAGTCCCAGGAATGGAGAGGTGACAAGAGCAAAGACAAAGAGACAAGACTGTGGTAGTGAGATACATTTTGAGCGCAGCACGCTTCCGTCTGGAGGGCCTCCCAGTGTCCACAGCAGCAGACACATTGTCTGAACACCTGCCCTGTGGCTCCTATCCTACCTGCACCTGGTTCAGCTGCGGAAACACAGAGATGTTTCCTCTTAGACCAGAATCCCCATTCTCCCACCACCACTGGTGCTCATGGCTGCCCAGCCCTCACCCTGGCTCCACAGCCACCCTCTGGGCTCAATCTTCTCAAATGCAGTGCCTGGCATAAGGAAACCACACAGTTGATTCCAATGAGCAACCCTGTGAAGAGGCCTCCCTGACAGGGAGAACTGGCTACATAAGTTGTGGGGCCCAGTGCAAAATAGAATGCAGGTCACCTTGGTAAAAATTATCTGAGAGTTTCACGATGGCAACAGTACAGCATACAGCCACACCCAGCCCCCCAACTATGGGGCCATAAAGCCAGCCCTGCTTCTAGGGATAACGAGCCCAGTGAACTGGGACCCCACCCAACCTCCTTTTACCTTCACCTTCAAATGGAGTCATCCCACCCTCCTGCCACCAGAGGAGCTCCAACTGCCATACGGTTTGGTAACTCCTCATCCTCCTCCCACTGTTCCACTGGGTTAAAGGCTCTGGCTTCATTCTCCTAATTCAGAAACTTCAGTTCCATGGGGACCCCAGCCTCATCTTCATCCCAGTAGATCTGAGCCACAACCAAGGGATATGAGCAGCAGTGGCAGACACAGCCCCAGACCACTGCAAAACTTGCAGGAAGCAGCTGCAGAGCCCCAGGAGGGAAAGAGCCCACACTCTGGAACCCAGACCTGGGTTCAAACCCCACCCCACCCCTTACCACCTCCGTGGCTCTGAATGTCACACAGGGGTGCTAAGATGTCCTCAGAGCTGCATGCGGATTAAATAAAGTGAAGCCCAGCTCTTGCAGAGCACAGAGACTTACTAATAGTCTCTCTAAAGGAGAGGCTGTGTAGCCAAACAGTGCATATAAGAGCTTGACTTCCTGGAAACTCCCACCTCTGCCATGTTGCAGCTGTGTGGCCTAAATCAAGTTCCTGAGCACGTCTGTGCCTCAGTTTCCCTAGATGTGCATGGAGCTATCCTAGCTGTACACTCCTGATTGTGTCACTTTAAGAATGAAAAAAGTGATGTTTGCAGCTCAGTTTAGAGCACTGCCTGGCACTCAGAGTTGTGTGAGTGTTTGTTATATTGATTAGTAATTCCTCGCAAATGTTATGTGAGCACTTAGGGTTTGGAATGTGAGGGTTGGGTGTGAGGTTTTTCTCCACCTTTTTCACCTTGAAAAAGAGGTTTGAGTGAGCGCTGTAGCTTGTGTGAGCTCAGTCTTCTGGTCCACTTAATGGAAATAATGGTTGGTGTCTTAGGTTGCTGCAAAACTGCCCCTGGTGCCAAAGTGCTGATAAGCAAGATGCAAATGTTAGCTGCTGTCATTGTGATTATCTTTCTGCTCATCAGAATCCCAGGTCTGTGGGGGTGTGGGGAGCATTCACCCATTCACTCCCTCAGTGACATTACTGTCAGCCTACTCTGTGGCTCACCTCCTGCTAAGAGCTAAGGGGATGGAAGTGGGCGGTTGGAGCCCCTGCCCCTCAAGAGCTCACGCGGTCCCACTCGTGGAGGACAAATAGACACACAGATTGTTTTGGAGGGAGTTAAGTGTCCTCAAGTGAGAGATGGGCACGATCGCAGTGCAAGAAGGCTTCCCAGCATGAACATTATTTGACCAGAGGCCTAGCTGTGCCTCTTGCTAGCAGCGCCATCTGGGCCAGGGTCAGATACCTCTGTGAGCCTTGGTTTCCTCATCTGTAAAGTGGTTACAGATTGAATGAAGCAAAATGTGTGCAATCTGTGAACGGGGAAGTAGCAGATGTTGGTATCTCTTACATTCTCTCCTTGCCATGAATATTAATATGAAAGAAATGAAAAGGGATCCTGGACCAATATTCAACTCAGCCAAGTTCACCTAGAGGTTGCTGTGGGGTGGAGGGCCCAGATCTCCAGCCAGGATGCAGGGGATTTCCTGGACCTGGCTTTGCTGTCCCTAGTTCCTTTTACAAGCATCTGCATCTTCCTCCATCCATAAAGATGAAGACATTCTTTTGCAGGATTTAATATCGGGGCTGCGTGCCTGGCCCCTGAGAAAGCCAGAGCTTCCTCCTCCATTTGAATCTAACCCAGGCCGGCATTATGCTCTCCAGACAAGCCTGCATCCCCTTAATGCCCCTGGAATTGCTTACTCACAGCAAAATCCGCTGCCTCAGGGCTTTCCAGACAGAAGTAAGCCTTCTTTTCAGGGGCAGTCAGGCAGTAGCCCGGAGCAGATAGGGGAGGGGGGGGCACCTCCACACCCAGCTGGTTCGCTATGGACGTGGATCACGCAAAGCCTCCCCTCTCCCTGACCCTGTGCACTGAGCCCTGGGAGGAGACACCCAATCCAGGGAAGGAGCTGGGCAATGACAAAGAGGCATCAACATCTCCACCACACAAATGGGGAGACTGAGGCTGGACACAGCACCAGATCTGCTCATGCCAAAACCTGGGATTGACCTAGAGCTCCTGAATCCCCACCCAGAGCTCACCGCCTTGAGGGTGAGGTGCCTGTGAGGATCAGAGGGACCTGGCCATAAGACACTGCCTTGTCTCTAACTTAGAATCTGGGAGCACAAGGGAATATACTCAGAGGAGTGGATCAAAATTTCGAAAAAGTTCACAAAAGACTTTACTTCTTTCATGTTTACATGGATGGAGCTGGAACATATTCTTCGTAGTAAAGTATCTGAAGAATGGAAGAAAAAGTATACAATGTACTCAGCCCTACTATGAAACTAATTTATGGCTTTCATATGAAAGCTATAACCCAGTTATAACCTAAGAATATGGGGAAGGGGGAGAGGGAGGGGATGGAAGGGGGACAATGGGCAGAGGGAGGGTGATTGGTGGGTTACACCTATGGTGCATCTTACATGGGTACATGTGAAACTTAGTAAATGTAGAATATAAATGTCTTAACACAATAACTAAGAAAATGCCAGGAAGGCTATGTTAACCAGTGTGATGAAAATATGTCACACCATACACCAGCGGTGTATGGTGCCCCATGATCGCATTAATGTACATAGCTATGATTTAATTAAAAAAAAAAAAAAAGACTCCTCTTCAGGGAAGGTAATTGACAAGCTTGAATCTCTAGAAGCCTGCACGGCTAAGGGTGGGACTGTGTGGGTTGACACCGCCACTGTGTACATCTGGTCTTTGGAGTTTCATGCAATGAATATTGACCCCGAGCCCACCATATGCCAGGCTTCACAGTGGAGGCTTCAGATTTGCAAGGGATGAGAGTCAAACCCACCCACTGTGCTCTGCCAGCCCTGCAGTCTGTACAATGGAGGAGCAAGGATCACACTCAGGGAGATGGGCTTGGTCTGACCCTTCTACTTGCTGACCATGAGTTCTGGGTCAGGCAACTTATTCTGGATGGCAGCTTCCTCAACTACAAACTGTGTGTACCTCTACAACCAGACTCCAAGGGCCATTTGGGAGATCAACAGATGTTTTGTAGAGAAAAGGTCCATCTCCTCTCTGGGCCTGGCCCTGCATCTTTAACACATACTGAAGGGTGCTCTGGGTCACACGGTACAGTGGCTTTAGCACCCAACAGTACTGGGCTCCAGTCCAAACTCCATCGTCTACTGTGTATGTGGTACATGTTCATCTTGGATACCCAATATGCCCCCCTATAAACTGAGGATGGTAATAGTAGAACCTAGCTCAAGCTGTTGGTGTGAAAATTAAATGAACTAATCAAAACCGAAAAGTGTTATTCTTTATAGAAATGTTCCTAGCCATCCCTAAAAAAATGGGAACTATACTTTTAATCATTAATATTATTATGATCCAAACAATGATGCAAGATTTTTTTTATCTTTCCACATGTATACCTTTAGACAAATAAGAAAAAAAAACAATTTGGAAATCACACTTCACAAAGACAGAGTTATGAGGAATTATGAGAACAAAATTAACCTTTGGAAATTGACTACAAAGACACATGATCGGTTTTTGTTACAGGTCTTACCCCTGTGGTATCTTGCCAGGTGACCACAAGGTCCCTGCAACATCCTATGCCACACCAGAGGATGGGAACTTTCATCCCACTTTTACATGACACCTTCAGTGTCCAGCCAGCCCCTAACTGGCCTCTTTCCTTCTTGGGGTGGTGGCCGAGTCTCTGCCTGTGACTCTCAGCTCCTCCCAGCTGCCCCCGACTATCCATCTCACTGCAGCCTTCCAAACTGCCCTCACACTCTTGGACCCAAAACAGGCAGGTCCTGAGTCCCCACCAGTAATTGCAATCTTGTGAAAGCTTTCCTGGGCCTCAGACACCTCTCTGAGTAGGAAGGGCTCTGAGGGATATTCACTCTACCCATTTTCCCCATTTTCAAATTTGCATAAAAGAAAACTGAGGGATAATAAAGACTAAAGACCTATCCAGGGTCATACCAGAAGTCAAGGACCCAGCCACAGCTGGAAGCCAGGCACCTGGACTCCCAGATTTGTCAGCTGGCATTACCACTGTGCATTCAAGGCCTCAGGTGGACATTGGAATCCCCTGGACATGCAATGTCCAGGCCACACCCTGGACCAATTAAATTAGAATCTCTGGGGATGACATCCAGGCATCAATACCAGATATACAGCCTTGTACATCCCAATGTAAGAGCAAGAACACCCACACGTGAATGCTAACTGCTTTGTCTGCAAACTTTTCACACTCTTCTCAAACCTACTCTTGCTCAAGCTGCATCCTCTGGTGTCTGATGTCGTGGGCCACCTGCTAGGAGCATTCAAAACTCCCAGCTGACTCCAATGAGCATCTGAGGTTAAAACTCACTGTTTTAGTGTATCCTGTTAACTTTAAAACCATCTTTACTCTTTAGGAAAGATCCTAATAATTATAGCAAAAAAAAAAAAAAAGTACCAGTTTTGTTGACATACAATTCACTGCATGTTAATCTGCACGAACATTCCAGGAAATAGAAGCTCTTGAAGCTATGAGAATTTTTATCTGTGGTTTTATGTCTTTAAAAATGCACGTGTGGTGAGACTTCCTTATGTATCACTCAATTACTGCCATTTGCCAGAGCCACAGAAATTTATTGAGCTTGATTTGATATAAGTAATTATGAGTCATAAAGGATCATTCTGAATCAGCAACATGACAAATAAGCATCTTTAATATAATAGAAAACATATAAGTTTAGTTAGAGGCATGAAACATTCTGTCTTAACACATGGTTCCCATAAGCTGAAAAAGACAAAAGCATTTAGTGAGTACCTATCATTTGCTGAAGAAAATGCTTGGAATGGGACTTTTGCTCAAATCAGATGGAAATTCCTACTCTCACTTTTTTGGTTTGTTTTTTTTTAAGTAAGACTACCTAAAATTCCAAAGCGCTGTGCTCCTTTATTCACGTTATAAGGAAGCCTCAGAAATAAGAAACCATCCTCCTCCAACATCCAACTGCTTTTCTCAAGGGGACACCGTACACCCAGCCACAGACAGCATGTTTTGAATAAGCAAAGACATCACTTGAGTACAAAATGTATAGCCTCCCCAGTACCCACAGACGGGGCACAGACCTGGGCCCCCGAGGCCCCAGGGGCCTTCTCCTCAGATCCCCTGCTGACCCTGGACACCCCAAGCAGGAGGCCCAGTCCTTCCCATCACACAGGAGTGGGCAACCCCCAGGGTTTCCAGAGGCTGTGAGTGTCAACCACCTACCCTTATCAGTTCTCCGTCCAACACTTACAGTCACACAGCTGGGCTGGAAAAGTGATAAGGGGATGTGACTGGCTGGCAAGGAAGTTTTGATGAAGCTTTGCAGGACAAGTTGAAAACACATTTAATTTTCTGGCGAACCTTCATCCAACACCCTCCTTCGCCCCAAAGCCCGTCTGCACCCGTCTGCACTGGCCCGTCTGCACCAGCCCTTCTGTGCCTGCCTGTCTGTGCCCACCTGTCTGCCTTGTTCTAGTCTCTGCCCCCTACTCCCTGCGTCTCTCCCTCTGACGTTTGGAGAGGCACTTATGTTTCTGCACACAGTCTGGACAGCTATGGAAAGTAGTATATTCTTCGCCTTTTTAAAAAATCAATTAAAAATTAATTTAAATTTTTAAATTAATAAATAAACCAAAATTAGTGAAATCTTTACCCAGCTCTTGCAGGTCTGAGGCTGGGGCCCAGCAGGTCTTGCTCCTCCCCAGGGCTCTATGCTAAGCCCACACCCACATGCCATTCATAAAGTCCCCACGGCAAGTCTCCTCCTCCAGCCAGGATTGGTCCTCCAGAGAGGCTGGCCCCGGGCCAGGACCCATCAGCCACCAATCTGCTGGAGTCGAATGTGTCCACTGTGCTGCGTGGCCTTGATGGGATTAGGCCAGGGTGGAGTCTGGATCTAACGTGAGTTCTCATGTACCCAAGCTTACTGCCCTACCCATCGTGTCAGATTCTTCCATCTTGACTGTTTGATTTTCCATGTTGAGTCATACACAGAGTCTCTGAAAACCAAAAACTATTGACTTTGCTTCAGTTGTGAAGACTTTAACATGATTCTGTATGCCAGGAGGAAACCAAAGATTTCAGAAAGGAATTTCTCTAGTTTTATGGCATAGGAAAACGATCAACGTTAGACCCCTCTGCTTGCCACTTCCTACCTAAGCAGCCTTGAACAAATTCCTGAATCTCTCTGAGCCTTGGCTGCCTGATCTATGAAATAACTGTGGTACCCCTAACTCCCAGAATTGTGGTGAGAATTAAATGAGAACGTGAATGTAACGAGCTTATGCTTCCATCGGGGTTCAAACCCTGACCAACTGTTTTCTAGTCACATGGCTTCAACTCAGCAGGTCCCTTCAACTCCCCAAGCCTCAGTGTCTTGATCTGCAAAATGGGGGTTGTAATAACTACCTCAGAGGGTTGTTGTTAGGACTAGAATATGCAATATGAGGCTGAGAGCATGGTGTTTGTAGTTAAACTGGTCTAGATTTAAATCCTGGCTTTGTCATTTGTTGGGTCTTTGACTGAGGCACATTCTCCAGACCATCTCACTTTTCCCATCTGCAAAACACCTTACAGGTTTCCATGAGGTAAAACATCAAAAAGCCCTTATCACAGAGAATTTAACAGATGCGTAGCTGATATCATTCTCAAGAAATGCCACAATGGAAAGTGACCTTGACCCAGCGGTGCCCACCAAGTGGCAGCTCAAAGATGCATTGTATTGCTTGGGCCACATGGATGGCTTCCCCAGGGTCAGGCCAGGCAAGTCTTGTGAATGAGCTTCTACTCCATCTGCATCCTGTAGAGAAGGCACTGATTACCCACCAATGACTTTAGAAATCATTTCCTTAATCAAGAGATGATAATACGGCTCCGGCCCTTTGCCCCAGGAAGCTGAAGTGTCCAGGGTCCAGCACCCAGGGCCCCACAGGACAAACAGAATCAGAAACTCTGGCTCCATCAAGCCAACCCCACCCAAGACCTGAGGAAGTCAGCAATTTGATGTTCACTGAGTCTACCTATGTAGAAGGGCAACCCTGGCCTGTAATCAGTGGTCAGCACTCACCCCAGAGGTCCTGGGCTGACCTCCTAGGGAAGCTGAGCTACACAGTGGCAGAGACATTGCCCTAACCCCCCAGCCCCTTTGTTTTAAGCTGGGAAACTGGAGTCCAGCAGAAATTCAGCCAAGGTCCCAAGGATGCAGCTCTCTGTCTCTGACCCTAGAGCAGAGCAGGCTTGATATAGTTCAGAAAATTAGGTGTTTCTGGGCAGGAGGTAAGAGGGGAAGGGGAGTAGTGGGGAAGGGGGAGGGGAAACTGGTACTGACTACCTGCCAGACCACAGTGTCCAGTCAGCACCTCCCAAGGGCCCAAATTGTTCCAGAAAAGAAAACACGATGGTTCATGTTTTCTTTTTCATGAAAGCAACTGTTGTGTCTTTCAGGACTCCTATCAGTCCTCCTCTTTACAGTATGCACCTTGATCCCTGTAAATGTCAGTACTCGCAGAAGTTTCCAGCTGGAAGAGTGCTCTCACACCTAGAGCGTCTTAAAAGATAGCTCCTTACTATCCTTCCCACCCAATCTAAAATTGAATGCTAAATAATAATAATAATAATAAAACAGAATGCTTTGACAGGTAGAAGAAGCTCAAGTTCAAAGGCCTCTTTGCTGTCATCTTGCTTTCCTAGTTCACATAATGTTCTTGTTTGGGTGTTTAAGATACGTCTTACAACCAGTCCATTAAACTTCTTTACATGAGGTCTTTTTTAAATCCAGTTCAATTCCTTCCAGAGGGACTGAAGAGACCATTTATTGTCACAGGCCACTGTAGACATTGTATAGACAGATGAATCCCGGCTTCCCCCCACTCCCTCAAGGAAACAGAAGCTAGTGACTGGTAGTGACTATGGAGCAGAGAGGAGCGAAGGACTCAGAAGACAGAGGGAACACCTATGTAATGGAGTGCAGGTGGGAGGGGCCAGACCTGGAGCCAGCAGTGAGTGACAGCCCATGCTGCAAAGCGAGGCCAGAGCCAGCTCAGGGCCAATCAGGTCAGGTCACCTTGGACATTAGGTTAATTAGTTTGGGTCCCACCTGGCAGGTGACAGGGAGCTCTGGAGTGCTGAGGAAAGTCACATCTGTTTGGGGGTGCTGAGGGGGAGGTTTGCAAAGAGATGGACAGCTAACAGGTGGTGAGAGTTGGAATTAATGCTGTGGCAGTGGGGACAGCACCTCTTCCTTTAGTTATTTTAAATGTTATGCATTCTGAAAATAATTGGAGGATGCAAGTAATGCTACTTACATTTGGGTAGCATCTTCAGTGCATCTCTACATTATTTCATGTAATGCTCTCAACAGTCCTGAGTGGTATGCATTTGGGTTGGGCCCAACCCTTCCTAGGGGCAGCAAGGTCATGAATATGATCAAGGCAACAGGATTTCAACTCATAAATCTCCTCCAAGAGCTTCATTGTTCCTATTCCAAGGTCTCTTCCAGAGGGCAAGGCCACCAAATGGACAGTGAGAGCCAATCACACAGCACCCCTGGGTGTATTTACAACAGGCACAGCTATACCAGTGGGAGAAAAACCAGGCATGTGCCATGCCCAGGACACCCACAGGCTACAAGATCATTACAGCCATTTGTTTGGGCACCAAAGCCTTTGTTCCCAACACTCCCACCAAAACTGAATCCAACCCATCTCTGATTAAGACTGACTTTTTCCTAAAATGTCATCAGCACAAGGAGGGGGCCCCATGGCCAGGGCAATCTGGAGGGGTTGCCTGCACAGTCTCGTGATCGCTGGCCCCTGTGCCCCATGTGGTCAAACTAACTGACCCCTGGCTGGTTCACTCTGTGGTCCCAGGGTGGTGACACTCTCCAACCTTCCTCTCTTCCTTTTGTTATGTTTTCATAGCTTTTTACTAAAACAAGTTCTAAAACAATATACATACCATCAAAGCTTAAAAACCCTCTAAAATAAATTCCGTATATGTATTATTTGACCTGAACTATCCCCCTTCTGACATAATCAGTTTGTTTAGAGACCCACTGTACTCAGTGTCAGCATCCTCTATTGCACAATAGAAAACAGATACAGAGAAGTTAAGCAACTCGTCCAAGGCATCATAGCTTGTCAAAATTGAAACCCAGATATGTCTGCCTCCATCTGATCCCTCTCACATTAGCCTCTTTTTCTAAACACACAAACAAGTGAGTGAGCATGAAATTCAGCACCTCTCACGGAGAGTCCAGGTCATGCATGCCTTTTAAAACAATTTACTGTTTATCAGCCCTGAAACCAAAGGTCTATCACAGTCAAGGGTCAGCCTTGAAGGTGAAGCAAAATGATGGCTGAGATGCTGAGCCATGCCCTGCCCATCTTTCATGGACACATCTGAAAAGTTAGCCTGGGGACCCCACCCTGCACTTCCTCTAACTCCTTTGGCCTTAACTGACTCTGAGCAGGTTATGAAATCCCACCCTCCCAGCTCTCCGGCTGGGTGGTCTGTCACATCAGCTTTGCATCTCACATAATCCCTTTCTGCCGACTGACTGGTTCCACCACCGCCTGTCTGCCAGCCTACTAGTGAGATCCTTCTGGGCAGCACCGGGGGCAGCCTCACCCTGCCAGGCCCTCATGCCCCAAAGCTGGCACAGACCTCCTCGCCCCGTGGTTAGGGGACATGGGCTGTGGACGAGACTGAATCAGGACAGGCAGAGGAGAGGAAGGGGACTCAATGCTGAGCCCTTGTCCAGGGCAGATGCTGCTGCTGGCCTGGACTATGTCTGGCTCTTCCCTGGTCTCCATCCAGTTGAGCTCACTTCACTGGCTTTGATGAACTCAGGAATGTGCTCAGCTGAGACGCCTAGTGTTTAATTTGGCCCCTTTGCGCCCCAGGCTCTGCCCTTCCACCTGCAGGACTGCACTGCTCAGGCCTCAGAAAGCATCCAGAGGCAAGAGGCAGGCTCTTTCCAGAACAGGCCTCAGAGCCTGCATTTAATCTATACCTAAGTATAAAGAACATCTGCCAGGCCCAGCCTGCAGAGATGCTACAGATCCAGCTTGCAAGCAGGGAAGGCCCATTTCTTTCCCGGCTCAGCTGCCAGCCTGCCTTGCATCTTCACCTCAGAGCTAGAGGCGCAGCTCAGCACATAGAGAATCAAAACCCAGCTCCCGCCCGCCTGACTGCTGCCTGGCTCTGAGGATCACAGACAGATCTACCTCCCTTTGCAGCCCAAAAACCAATCTTCTTCTCTGTCTGGAAGGCACCTCTGAGCACCAGTGTGTGCTGTGCTCTGAGCTGGGGCCCTGCGGATGCAGAGCTGGCCCCAAGCTCCCAAGATGTGGGGGCACCAGGCACATTTAGTAGTCACCACTGAATGTGACAGCAGAGGTAGCAGAGGCATGGAAACACAGACGTGGCTTCGAAATGTGATTACACCAGCGGTGCATCTTACAAGAGTATATGTGAAACTTGGTAAATGGTCTGTGAAGCTAGTGAATGATGCCCCATGATCATATCAATGTACACAGCTATGATTTAATAAAAAAAAAAAAAACTTAGGATATGATGATGATTTTGTCCTAACTCAAGGCTTAAGTACATAAGAAAAGATAAGAAAAAAAAAGTTTTTCATATTGGGATGGTTCAAAAACCCTGGTTGTAAGCACAAACCAGAACAAAGAGCTCAGAGCCAAAGAGCTAACAGTGCCTAGGCAGGGGCAGAAGGACAGCATGTGAGCCGAGGCTTGAGCACTGGGAAGAAGTAGCCAGAGACGTGGACAGAAACAGGTCAGAAGGGGCCTTGAAAGTCAAGCAAAGGAGAACTATGAGTCTGGAGGAAGCGAAACAGCAGCCCCACACCTCTCTGCCCTGTGTCTGTTCTGTCCCTTGCACTGGATGCAGTGGGAACTTGTCTGTCTGGTTCATTGTGGCTTCCACAGTGCCCAGGCATGGCCTGCAGACAGTAGATGCTCAGTACATATTTGGTGAATGAGTGAAGACTCAGGGAAATGATTTCCTTGCTAAGTGGGGCAGTGGGGGAGATTTGTTTAGGAATTTGCTGGTACGTCTTTATTTATACTGGTCCTGGTGCCAACACTCTGAAAAAAAAATTTTTTTTAAACCTTAAAATCCAGTTTCCCAGTCTTTTCTTCCACAGCATGCCAACAAGTCAGTCCCCCACAGGAGCCAGCCATCCTGAGGAAACTCTATTCTCCCTGCCAACTCTGACAGCCCCCCACCCTTAAGATTTCAATTCTTGAGGGGAGACAAGATGGCGGACTGAAGCCAGCTTTCAACAAAGGCTCCTGTCCAGAAGGAGAGTTAAGGGACAGGAATTTAGTAAGTATCCTGGTGGACTTGAGCCTCACCAAGAGAGAAGGCTGAAGAACGCACATCAACACCGCTGAGGCAAGTTGTGATCACAAGGATGCAAACAAAAGGTACAAAATCCACCACCAAGCGGACGGGAGTCCCCCTCCCCCATGAGACCGGCTCAAGAGCCCCACAATTGAACAAGCGGGCAGAAATTAAAGGCCCTCCCACTACACTCCACGGGAGAGACCTTCTAAAAACTGGACCTACCTCCCCTACTGGGGTGCCGTGGCGTTCTCCTGCCGGACATAGGGCTGAATAAAACTTTGGGAATCCTTTGCCGGCAACCCTGAATCCCCGGCGCTCCCCTCCCGCCCACTGAGGTCTGGAGGCTGTCCCCCAGGACTTCGGATGCTTGGGTGATTTCTCAAGGGGAGTGGACAGTCCCCGAGTTGCGACTGGTCAGCATTGACTCTGAGGCGCGCAAGTGAGGAGAGGGCACCGGGCTGAGGGGGAGTCACGCCTTGCGGCACTTCCCTGCGGTGCAGTGCACCAACCCTCCCCGGGCATACGGGGCCCAAGACTGAATAAGACTCTGGCCTCCCCGCTGAGAGCTGAGAACCCCTACTCTCACTCGGGGTCTGAGGGCCTATCCCCCAGGAGTTCGGCTCCTTGGGTGATTTCTCGAGGGGCGTGCACAGTGCCTGAGCTGCGTCAGGTCAGCGCTGACTCTGGGATACGTGAGCGAGGAGAGGGCACTCTGCTGAGGGGAAATCAAGCCTTGGCGGCACTTTCCTGCGGTGCAGTGCAGGAGCCCTCCCCGGACCGTAGTATTGCTTAAAACTGAATGAAACTCTAGCTTCCCCCCCACTCCCAATCGGGGTCTGGGGGCCCATCCCCCAAGAGTTCTGATTCTTGGGGGATCTCTTAAGGGGTGTGGACCCAGCACAAACTGCGGCCGCTCAGTGCTGACTCTGGGGCGTGGGACAGAGGAGAAAAGGGTCGCCTGAGTGCCCACACCAGAGCAGCAGTTCCCTGGAGGTAGATCAACAGCCGTTTTTTCTTTAACGGCAGAACGCTCACTTCTGGATATTCTGAGGCCACACCCCCTGTCTCCCTGGGCAACCAGAGGAGGCCACCGGCGACACGGCTCACAAACCTGGGAAGCTTCCAGGGCGGGCCGACCCAGAGAGGTGTTCAGACGCAATTCTCCAACAGCAAAGACGTTTGAACTCAAAACAGCCCGTCTTCTGTAGGCGACGACAGGAACAGAGACAGAACCTCACAAAGTTGTCTGTTCTGTTCTGTTCTGTTAGCAGCATCCATCAGGGACGGGGCTAAGCCAGAGTGAACACCTCCTTCCCATCACCTGCATCAAACACTCAAAGATGTCAGGCCCCATCTCCTCCTGCTAGATAGCGGCAGTCTGCGGGGGCCTGGCAGACTTCCTTGCGATTCAGGCAGGTGCAAACCCCTGGAGTGTCTGTTCACTGCAGGCAACTGGGTTAGCCATCTGCAGAGATACCAGTGACTGGGTCCGACGGAGGGGCAAAGTGGGGAAGGAGACGTCAACCTTCCCAGACTGCTCTGTTTGCTGGGTGGCTCCTCCTGACTCCACGCTGCACTGGGGTGAGCTGTGTCAGAGGAGTCACCAGGCCCCTGTGATCCAGTTCCCAGAGACCTCTTGAACCCTTCCACCCGAGACAACTGCCCATTGAGACAGTTGATTCGGACCTTTTGAACTGGGCTAATAGACTGAGGACTTTTCAGGTGGTGCCCTGGGTGTGCGATTGTAGTAAGGTTTGATTCTCCTTTTCCAACTGGGGCCAGAGGTGGGCAGGCGGGGTGACTTAATTGCTGATTTTTCCACACAGCTGAGACTTCAAGCAGGAGTAGAAGTTGCAATAGGATCGAACAGAAACCAGCTGAAAACAAGACAGAACCACTTTGCTCCACCACACCAGACAGGGCCCCAGTTTCTCAGGCCACAACACTGTACGGGCCCTCGATAAAACCCCAGGGGAAAAACCAAAGGGAGTAAACCATGGGGCGGAATCAGCGGAAAAACTCTGGTAACATGAATAACCAGAATAGATCAACCCCCCCAAGAAAAGATACGGCAGATGTGATTGAAGATCCCATTCATAAACAACTGGCTGAGATGTCAGAAGTCGAATTCAGAATTTGGTTTGCAGACAAGATTAATAAAATGGAATTAGGAATTCGAGGAGAAATTCAAAAATTGTCTCAAGAATTTAACGAATTTAAAGACAAAACCACCAAACACTTAGACACACTGAAACAAGAACTTACAGCCCTCAAAGATATGAAAAATACAGTAGAATCCCTCAGTAACAGAATGGAGCAAGCAGAAGAAAGGATTTCTGACATTGAAGATAAAGTCTTCGAACGCTCCCAATCTCTCAAAGAGGAAGAGAAATGGAGAGCAAAAACGTATCACTCACTCAGAGAACTCTCAGATAATTCGAAAAAAAACAACATAAGGGTTATAGGAATTTCGGAGAATGATGAAGTGGCTGCCAAGGGCACAGAGGCCCTTCTACATGAAATTATGAAAGAAAATTTTCCAGACATGCCTAGAGAATCTGAAATTCAGATAGCAGACAGCTTCAGAACCCAAGCACGATTCAACCCCAATAAGCCATCTCCCAGACATATCATAATTAGCTTCACTAAAGTTAACATGAAAGAGAAGATTCTCAAAGCAGCCCGGCGAAAGAAAACTATAACGTACAAAGGTAAGAATATTAGAATAACTGCAGATCTCTCTGCTGAAACTTTTCAAGCAAGAAGAGGCTGGTCATCAACTTTTAATCTCCTAAAGCAAAAAAACTTTCAACCCAGGATCTTGTATCCAGCTAAACTGAGTTTCATCTATGATGGAGAAATTAAATACTTCAATGACATTCATATGTTGAAAAAATTTGCCATAACCAAACCAGCTCTTCAGGATGTTCTCAGACCTATCCTCCACAATGACCAACCCAATCCTATACCACAAAAGTAAACTCACTCAGAAACTTCGGATCAAACTCCAACTTCCACACTGGCGAAAGGATTAAAAATGTCCACTGGACCTTTGAAAAACTCGATACCCCAAATTCCACCAGACTTATCAATACTCTCCATCAATGTGAATGGCTTAAACTGTCCTCTAAAGAGGCATAGGTTAGCTGACTGGATACAAAAACTCAAGCCAGATATTTGTTGCATACAAGAGTCACATCTCAACTTAAAAGACAAATACAGACTCAGGGTGAAAGGATGGTCATCCATATTTCAGGCAAATGGTAATCAGAAAAAAGCAGGTGTTGCAATTTTATTTGCAGATACAGTAGGCTTTAATCCATCAAAAGTAAGGAAGGACAAGAATGGTCACTTCATATTTGTTAAAGGTAATGCTCAATATGACGAGATCTCAATTATTAATATCTATGCACCCAACCAGAATGCACCTCAATTTATAAGAGAAACTCTAACAGACATGAGTAACTTGATTTCCTCCAGCTCCATAATCGTTGGAGATTTCAACACTCCCTTGGCAGTGTTGGATCGATCCTCCAGAAAGAAGCTGAGCAAAGAAATCTTAGATTTAAACCTAACCATCCAATATTTAGATTTAGCAGACATCTACAGAACATTTCATCCCAACAAAACTGAATACACATACTTCTCATCAGCCCACGGAACTTACTCCAAAATTGATCACATTTTAGGTCACAAGTCTAACCTCAGTAAATTTAAAGGAATAGAAATTATTCCATGCATCTTCTCGGACCATCATGGAATAAAACTTGAATTGAGTAACAACAGGAATCTGCATACCCATACAAAAACATGGAAGTTAAATAACCTTATGCTGAATGATAGCTGGGTCAGAGATGAGATTAAGAAAGAAATCACCAATTTTTTGGAACAAAATGACAATGAAGACACAAACTATCAGAACCTCTGGGACACTGCAAAGGCAGTTCTAAGAGGGAAATTTATAGCACTGCAAGCCTTCCTCAAGAGAACGGAAAGAGAGGAAGTTAACAACTTAATGGGACATCTCACGCAACTGGAAAAGGAAGAATATTCCAACCCCAAACCCAGTAGAAGAAAAGAAATAACCAAAATTAGAGCAGAATTAAATGAAATTGAAAACAAAAGAATAATACAACAGATCAATAAATCAAAAAGCTGGTTTTTTGAAAAGGTCAATAAAATAGATAAACCTCTGGCCAACCTAATCAGGAAAAAAAGAGTAAAATCTCTAATATCATCAATCAGAAACAACAAAGACGAAATAACCACAGACTCATCAGAAATCCAAAAAATCCTTAATGAATATTACAAGAAACTTTATTCTCAGAAATATGAAAATCTGAAGGAAATAGACCGATACTTGGAAGCACGCCACCTTCCAAGACTTAACCAGAATCAAGTGGAAATGTTGAACAGACCCATATCAAGTTCAGAAATAGCATCAACTATACAAAACCTCCCTAAAAAGAAAAGCCCGGGACCAGATGATTTCACGTCAGAATTCTACCAAACCTTTAAAGAGGAATTAGTACCTATATTACTCAACCTGTTCCAAAATGTAGAAAAAGAAGGAAGACTACCCAACACGTTCTATGAAGCAAACATCACCCTGATCCCCAAACCAGGAAAAGACCCAACAAGAAAAGAAAATTATAGACCAATATCACTAATGAATATAGATGCAAAAATATTCAACAAGATCCTAACAAACAGAATCCAGCAACACATCAAACAAATTATACATCATGACCAAGTTGGTTTTATCCCAGGGTCTCAAGGCTGGTTCAATATACGTAAATCTATAAATGTAATTCAGCACATAAACAAATTAAAAAACAAAGACCATATGATTCTCTCAATTGATGCAGAAAAAGCTTTTGATAATATCCAGCATCCCTTCATGATCAGAACACTCAAGAAAATTGGTCTAGAAGGGACTTTTCTTAAACTGATAGAGGCCATCTACAGCAAACCCACAGCCAATATCATATTGAATGGAGTTAAATTGGAATCATTTCCACTCAGATCAGGAACCAGACAAGGCTGCCCATTGTCTCCATTGCTTTTCAACATTGTAATGGAAGTTTTAGCCACCGCAATTAGGGAAGAAAAGGTGATCAAGGGTATCCATATAGGGTCAGAAGAGATCAAACTCTCGCTCTTCGCAGATGATATGATTGTGTATCTGGAAAACACTAGGGACTCTACTACAAAACTCCTAGAAGTGATCAAGGAATACAGCAGTGTCTCAGGTTACAAAATCAACATTCATAAATCGGTAGCCTTTATATACATCAACAACAGTCAAATTGAAAAAGCAGTTAAGGACTCTATCCCATTCACAGTAGTGCCAAAGAAGATGAAATATTTGGGAATTTACCTAACAAAAGACGTGAAAGATCTCTATAAAGAGAACTATGAAACTCTAAGAAAAGAAATAGCTGAAAATGTTAACAAATGGAAAAACATACCATGCTCATGGCTAGGAAGAATCAACATTAGCAAAATGTCCATACTACCCAAAGCAATATATAATTTCAACGCACTCCCTATTAAAGCTCCACTGTCATATTTTAAAGATCTTGAAAAAACATTACTTCGTTTTATATGGAATCAGAAAAAACCTCGAATAGCCAAGACAGTACTCAGAAATAAAAACAAAACAGGAGGAATCACACTACTAGACCTCAGACTTTACTACAAATCGATAGTGATCAAAACAGCATGGTATTGGCACAAAAACAGAGAAGTAGATATCTGGAACAGAATAGAGAACCAAGAGATGAATCCAGCTACTTACCGCTATTTGATCTTTGACAAGCCAATTAAAAACATTCAGTGGGGAAAAGATTCCCTATTTAACAAATGGTGCTGGGTGAACTGGCTGGCAACCTGCAGAAGACTGAAATTGGACCCACACCTTTCACCATTAACTAAGATAGACTCTCATTGGATTAAAGATTTAAACTTAAGACATGAAACTATAAAAATACTAGAGGAGAATGCAGGGAAAACCCTTGAAGAAATTGGTCTGGGTGAGTATTTCATGAGGAGAACCCCCCGGGCAATTGAAGCAGCTTCAAAAATACACTACTGGGACTTGATCAAACTAAAAAGCTTCTGCACAGCTAAGAACACAGTAAGCAGAGCAAGCAGACAGCCCTCAGAATGGGAGAAGATATTTGCAGGGTATATCTCTGACAAAGGTTTAATAACCAGAATCCACAGAGAACTCAAATGCATCAGCAAGAAAAAAACAAGGGATCCCATCGCAGGCTGGGCAAGGGATTTGAAGAGAAACTTCTCTGAAGAAGACAGGCGCACGGCCTTCAGACATATGAAAAAATGCTCATCATCTTTAATCATCAGAGAAATGCAAATCAAAACTACTTTGAGATATCATCTAACTCCAATGAGACTAGCCTATATCACAAAATCTCAAGACCAGAGATGTTGGCGTGGATGCGGAGAAAAGGGAACACTTCTGCACTGCTGGTGGGAATGCAAATTAATACATTCCTTTTGGAAAGATATATGGAGAACACTCAGAGATCTAAAAATAGATCTGCCATTCAATCCTGTAATTCCTCTGCTGGGCATATACCCAGAAGACCAAAAATCACAACATAACAAAGATATTTGTACCAGAATGTTTATTGCAGCCCAATTCATAATAGCTAAGTCATGGAAAAAGCCCAAGTGTCCATCGATCCACGAATGGATTAATAAATTGTGGTATATGTATACCATGGAATACTATGCAGCCTTAAAGAAAGATGGAGACTTTACCTCTTTCATGTTTACATGGATGGAGCTGGAACATATTCTTCTTAGTAAAGTATCCCAAGAATGGAAGAAAAAATACCCAATGTACACAGCCCTACTATGAAACTAATTTGGGACTCTCACATGAAAGCTATAACCCAGCTACAACTTAACAATAGGGGGAAGTGGGAAAGGGGGGGGTGGGTAGAGGGAGGGGAATCGGTGGGATCACACCTGTGGTGCATATTACAGGGGTATTTGCGAAACTTGGTAAATGTAGAATGTAAATGTTTTGGCACAGTAACTGAGATAACGCCGGAAAGGCAATGTTAACCACTGTGATAAAAATGTGTCAAATGGTTTATGAAGTGAGTGTATGATGCCCCATAATCATATCATTGTATACAGTTATGATTTAATAAAAAAAAAAAAGATTTCAATTCTTGGGTTGCCTACTCTGAAACTCAGATCACTTGTAATATTCTTAATGGAAACTATACAGAAACAATCGAGAAAGGTAGCCTCTCCCACCAGAAAAAAATAACCTCCATATAATGGGGGAATACAGTTACTGGGGGTCAGAAGATCAGGGTTCAAGCCCCCCAGATCTGTGCCTTGTTCTCCAGAAGAAGGAAAGAAAACCCAAAGTAGAAGTTTCTTCTCAGAAACCCCTGTACATGAGAAACCACCTCACTACCTCCGTACCAAACTTCCACATAGGTGTTTCTTAACTAGGTGCTCTGAGTCAGGGGTAACTCTCAGGCTCATTGGATAAAGTCCCATCCCATCCCCACTGCTCACACTGTCTCCTCCCCCATGCACAGGGCTCAGTACACCCCAGACCCTGCTCTTTCCCATATGTTGTCCATGACACCCTTGCATAAAGCTGAGGCCCCAGCCACATTAGGACCAGTCAATGAAACCCAAATACACTCACAGCTCTCCCTTCTCCATACCTTTGTCTGTCACAGTTCGCTTCACCCTGCTCTATGCAGAGTCAAAGCCTCTAGGATGCCTGGCTGGACCTTGGCAGTTGGAAAGAAGGCCTCTGTTTTATTCTGCCCTGCAGTGCGTTCGCACCCCTCTCCTAGTCCTTACTTCGCTGCTTCCCACTGCAATCATTTCTAATTCTCTCTTCCTTGAAGGACAGGGGCTGTCCCACTCTTCGAGTGTCCTGAATATTAAGTGTTCTACCTGCCAGAGTGGCTGCTCACAATACTTACCAAAGTGAGTGATATCAGCACCCCTTCTTCTAAGATTTCCTTTCCCCCAACAATGGTGCAGGTGGAATGGGAGGGAAAAGGCAACTTCAAGAATCCTTGGCTAATTTACTCTACCTGAAAGCAGGTCAGTGGGAAACCATCATGCCTTCCTCCTCTATGGTGACATCCTTGGGCATCTCCATCCCATGCATGGAGACCCTAGCCCCTTCCCTGCAGGGTCTCCATCATTGTTCTCTCCATAAACTTCTCCTAGATTCCTCAGGTTTATTCAATGTCATATAATCTCACATAGTCATCTTCACATCCCCAGCATCTTGGTGAATGAGACATTTCCTTCTATTTCAATACAATCTCTGTCTACCTGACAAAATGGAACATCAAAGCTTCCCGAACCTCCTGGGTACATACAGAATCTCAAACAAGATATAGCTCTATGCACTCTAATACAATGAGCATCCAGAAAAAATCAGAACAATGTTCCACATAGCACTGGCAGTAGTGGATGTCAAAGCCTGGACCCACCCATGTCCTCTGTGCATTCTTGTACACACCCACTGAAATATCCATAGCACTCCACCCCAGGGCCTTTCCTTGGCTTATATGGAATGAAAACTGGATAACCCCTGGGAGGTGGTGCCCCAGCCATCTCATCCTCAGGCGGACACTTCTGAGAGATGTTTTCCCAGAGGTCCTGGGGGATTTGGCCCTGCCCACCCACAGCAGTGGCCTATGCTGGCCCACCCCACATCAGCCTCCTTCTCTGCCTTGCCTCACTTCCCCACTCAACCTGTCAGATAAATCACTTGTACCCAAGTCTTTAAGGATCCGATTCTGAGAGATCCCAGCTCAAGACAATCTTCTTGCCATTTTAAACCAACCACTGTGGTCTGAAGGTTTGTGACCCTCCCTGCCAGAATTCACACATTGAAATTCTAACTCCCAAGGTGATGTGTTGGGGAAGGTGGGGCTTTTGGGAGGAGATAAGCTCATGAAGGCTCTCCCCTCACTGTTGGAATTAGTGCCTTATAAAAGAGGCACGAGGGAGCTATTTTGTCCCTTCCTCTGTGGGGACACACAGGAGAAGGCAGGATCTCTGAGAAAGTCTCCCCAGACAGCAAATCAGCATCTTTACCTCAGGCTTTCTGGCCTCCTTATGAACTGTCCTGTAGTTCATAAGTCACGTAGTTTATGGTGTTTCATTATCCAGGTATAGCCTGAAGGGACTAATACGACTCCTTGTGCCAACTATAGCACAAGAATATGGGGAAAGGGCCAAGGGAGGGGACGGAAGGGAGGAGGGTAGGGTGAAGGGAGGGTAATGGGTGGGACCACACCTATGGTGCATTTTAGAATGGGTACAGGAGAAACTTACTAAATGAAGAATACAAATGTCTTCATACAATAACTAAGAAAATGCCATGAAGGCTATATTAAACAGTTTGATGAAAATATTTCAGATTGTATATGAAAACAGCACAATGTACCCCTTGATTGCACTAATGTACACAGCTATGATTTAATTAAAAAATAAAATAAATAACAGCTTAAGTCAGGGGGAAAAAGTACAGTAGGTGCTTCTCCTCCAGGCCCAAACCCTCATTTCTCTCTGGAACCAGCCACAGAAAGCAAGGGGGAAGGAATTCTAAAACAAAGGCTTCTGGGAGTAAAGACCCTCAGGGATGGCTGTCCCACGTTGTCAAATTTTACAGCTGAGATATCTGTAGAAGTTCACCAAGTTCAGCCCCTACTTCTCAAGTGGGGCATCTAAAGATATTAAAAAAGGAATGATTTGGCCCCAAAAGACCCCCAGGTTAATGACAGGGCAAGTCTAGTCTTCTGACTCTCAAGTTCAAGGCTGCACCCTTTCTGCCACACTGCTTTGAAAATATTTAACCAAGTGGCAAACCTTCCTAAGGTCACTAGCTAAATTCACAAAGGAAAATAAGTTCTAACATTCTGACTCATTCCCACAAAGCCTGCAAAACTGTAGACTAGAAAGTACCTAGCCTTTTCAAAGCTCATGTGTCATACAAGTTTCAAAGCCATATACAACAAAGAGAAATCAATTCTAGAAGCAATTATCTAGACCATTTAGGCCCAGGGAGGTTTGCTGTAATAATAAACATCCAAACAATAGCCACATGGGCTCTTCCAGATCTGGATCCAGGAGACCCAGGGCTTACCAGTAGAAAGCAGAGATTTTCAATATCAAGTTGAACCTCTTAATCCTCAGGGAGAAAAGGGTATAGCCCAAAAAGATCTTACTCAAATGCCTATATATTATTCATAATACTCTACACAAAATAATTTGACTACTGGGAGTCAAAGCCCAGCCCACGGCCATGCCCTCTAGGATGCCCCAAAGTATCAAGTGAGAAAGGCTTGGAGGAAACAAGTGCTTCCATTTCTAAAAGCCTGAGAAACATTGCTCAGAATGCATGCGGGCCTGTGGCTCCAAACATCCCCACATAGCCAGGTCCCTTCGTGTGCTCTCTGCTCCAGCCTGTCCCCAGTTGGTGAGGATCCAGGTTTCACAAGAGTAACCTTTTCCTGCAGAGTTGTTTTTAGAGCTGTGAATCTATCTGCATTCAAGCAAAAGCATTTTGATTATGCATCATGAAGGTGAAAAGTAAGCCAGCAAAAATAACACTCAGCCCAGGCCCCAAAATACCCACACAGCCTGTGTACACACACAACCAAGGTGTGAAAAGTGTGAGATCCAGCCTGGGCATCTTCTCATCATATCATCAAAGATGCTTTGAAAGTGAAGACAGCATTATAATGTTCCTACTCTTTGGTCCTACAATCTCCCCTCTTAGCACCTCCAAGGAAACAACAGAAAACAGAAAGGGGAACCACACACAGAGATATTCCCTTCAGCACTATGAACCATGGCCAAGTAACCAGAGTAACCAGAGTAACCAGTCTGGTCAAATTAACTGTGGTGTGGCCATGTGAAATGGGGACCTTTCCTGGGTAGTGTAGTGGTTTTAAGGCATGTACATAAGTTCTTTGATACCCCACTAAGAGATGGGATCCATGTTCCCTGCCCTTGAGAGCCTTTGTGGCTGCTTCCATAGATAAAATCAGGTAGAAATGATGTTATGTTACTACTTCCAGGGCTGGGATCCTTGAAGCACTGTGCCAGGAGTCAGCTTTCCTGAGGCCACCGTGTGCAGAGACCAAAAGGAGACCTCAAAGCCTGGGGAGCTCAGCTGTTCCAGCCACCGCTGCAGGTGTCAATAAGCCTTCAGGGTGGCCCAGCCCAGCCCAGCCATGGATGCAGCCACCTGAGCAAGTCCTTCCTGTGAACTGCCAGGCTGAGCCTACTGGACTCCCAACTAAGCAAAATCAATTCTTAATATTGGTTTAAGACACAGTTTGGGGGACGGTTTGTTACATGGTGGTAAGTAATGGAAACAGTCACAGAGGCTTAGACTCTTACTCAAGGTCATGTAGTGAATAAGCAAAGGCTGAACTGGAACCCAAACTCAGGACTCTGGTATAGGGATCATGACAGGAGGACAGCAGTATCCTGCTGGGACACGAAACAGCTGAAGCCACCAGTGAGCAGGGGAGATGCAATCTACAGCAGGACTGCACTGGTTCTCAGAAGGTATGCCCACATGTAACCCCAAGTGTGCAGGCACTGTGGGACACTGCAGGTGGTGGGGCTGTGGCACTCCGTCCCTCTCTGCTCCATTTGTCATATGAGCTAGTTTGTAAATATTTGTGGCCTGGTTCTCCCTGACATTTGACTTCATCTTCTGCCCTCAGTAGCCTCAAGTCCTCCTCACATCAGATCAGAAATGCCTGTACAATGACACCTGCCCCCAGGTACAGGGTGGACACTCTCCACTGTCCCATAGTCCCTGTCTGGTCACTACAGTCCCCATGGCCTCCACTCCCTACCTGGCCCGAGCAGACATTTCAGTTTGTCACTCTTGGCTGAAGACACTAAGAAGCCCCTGGGCAGGGAGGCGCATTTATTTCTGCTTAACTCAGGGGCTCCCTGCTGGATGGAGCACAGAGTTGACTCTCCCTGCCCTATCTCCTGCTATGTGCTGCCTGCCGCAACGCCTTTATTCCTTGGGTGGGGCACAATTTAGGACAAGCTGGACTACTTGACCACAGCATTTTCTTCTAGTTCCACTTGTCATACATGGTCATGAAGACATTTTATGGCCTTACTTCCTCCTACAGTCATCCTAAGACATTCGCAGAACCCCCGGTTTCCCCATGCCAGTTCCCACTCCACTGTGTTGACCACGTGGGGATTAACGACTGCCACCAGCCCTGCCGCCTCTCTTTCACAAATAGTTAGTGCCTGTGCCCCTCTGTTTATGACACACACTAGCCTCCTAGTGGTCACAGCACTGCCATCTATTCAGTCCACTCTGCAAGTTACACCAAGCTGCCCTTTAAAAAGACATGTAGAATAAGGATGGATATCGGTCTAGTGTGTTTCCTGTCATTTAGTTATCTTTGGAGATCAGAGAGCAAGACCACACTTGTGGGAGGGGAAGGACTGATGGGCCTTCCTCCTAGAAAGTAATAGGAAATACCCATTCTGAAATAGGAAATAAGGACACTGCAGTGGTTGGCTGTGAGGTCTGAGAATTAGGTTTGTGAACTCATCCTAGAAAACGTGCTGAATATCACTACTGTCACCTCTAAAGTCTTCCCCTTGGGAAGCTGTGCACTAATGCCAGTGCCTAGTCCACCCTGCAAGGCAATTTTGAAACTCTTTTTCTGGAATGGCCATCATAACTATCATCATACAAGGTTTGACAATTAAGTTCGCAAATTTGCCACCATGCACTTACGTTGGCAGCACTGTACAAATAGTAAGGTTTCATAACCTTGATATATCAGAGTCTCTCATCTGTATTCATGTTGACATGTGGCAGTGTCTTGCTGAGTGGTGTTTGTTATTGTTGTATGTTTTTGTGAGCCTTACAGCTCTTATGGTCATTCCAGAAAAAGAGTTCCAAAATTGCTTCGAAGGGTGGAGTAACTTCCCTGGGGGAGTTCTTCAAAGGTGACCAGAGTGAATTTCAGCAATGAGTTGTGTAGCATTTTCTCTAGGATGAGTTCCAGAACTTAACTGGAACTCATATAGGTCTAAGTCCTAACCCTTGGTAGCATGACTGTGACCTTATTTGGAAATAGTCTTTGCAGATTTAATTAAGTTAAGGATCTTGAGATGAAACCAATCAGATTTAGGGTAGGCGCTAAGTCCAATGATTAGTGTCCTTACAAGAGTCAGGAGAGGGGGACTGAGTCACACCAGGCAGAAGGGCCAGTGAACTTGAAGGCAGAGATGGAGCAATGGGTCTGCAATCCTAAGGAATACCAAGGACCACCTTGAAGCCAGGAAATAAGCAGGGAATGGTTTCCGCTCAGAGGCACCAGAAGGAACCAACCTTGGCAGCCCCTTGATTTAGAACTTCCAGCCTCCAGAACTGTCAGAGATTAAAGTTCTGTTGTTTTAAGCCACCAGATTGTGGTTGTTTGTTACGGCAGCCATGGGAGACTAATACAGACTCCAGAGACAGGTCTGGGAGGAGAGAATTTGCCTCATGTCAAGGACCACATGGTCATAGGGAACAGTATAGGGAGGTGAGGAGGCTCCTGCTGAATGCCTGCAAAGACAGGGGCCTTCTTAGGAGGTCCCCCCAAAAGAACCTTAAAATGGCATCTTTGCAAGCTACGCATTTGTTCTCACTTGACTCTCAGTAAAGCTTTATTAACAGTTAGGGCCTGGAGTCTGCTCTACAGTGGAAGATTGAGGGAAGGGCCTGAGGAGCAATGTGGGAACAAAGCCTCTCTCCCCTGAGTCTAAAGAGGTGGGAGCAGGTGAATCACTGAAATGGCTAGGCCTTGCAAGATAGGCACCCCCAGGGTCAGAGGCATCAGAGGAAGCCAGCAGCAGAGGGCCCCTGGTGCAAAGCCTTGCCTGATGCCACCCTCTGAGCAAATAGGTGACTGTACTTCAAGAAACCCCCAGAAATAGGGCTACAGGACCCCTTCAAGGGAGATATGTCTAACATCAAAGGCACGCTAGCACTTCATCCTATTTTGAGTAGTTGAAGGGAATGTGACCTTATTCTGCAATCACAGGGTGGTAAAGCCTGAAACATTCGAGATGGTAACTATGTCTACAAAATTCCCCCAAATAGCCAAGAAGTTAGCACCCCCCAAAATAGCCCTCTGGGACAGCCAGAGTGCCACAGAGGAGTTCCAGAGCACCCACTGCCTCTTTCCTCTTTCTCCACTTCTCCATCCTTCCCTCCCTCTGCCTTCAGTCTGCCTCTTTCTTCCCTGTCCTCTCCCTCCCTTCCTCTCTGCTGTCCTTTCTGCTCTCCTCCACCCCTTCCTCCTACGATCCAGACCCTCTCCTCTCCTCTTTCTCCACTCCTATCCTCCTGTGCCAGGCTCCAAGTCCCTGGTTTGCATTTCCCAATGGCCCTGAAGCAGCCAACTGCAGGAGTCCCTTCCTGTCTTCACTTCTCCGAGGGCACCTGCATGGCCTCAAGATGCCCATCAGAAGAGCCTCAGAGGGCATAGTTTTAAGGAGGAAGGGGCCCTAGAAGGAGAGCACCTCTTCTATTAAAAAAAGAAATGAGGTCATAACATTCTTTCATCTGACCAACAACCTTGCTAATGTGTGGAGCACCTACTGGGTGCTGACTCACTGCTGCTGGGAAGTGTGCAGTGTAGTAAGTGCTAAAGCAAGAATGTGTCCAGGAAGCTGTGGCCTTGCAGAAAAGAGAAATCCAGTCCTTGCAGGGTTGGGAGCAAGGGCAAGTTATCTCAGGAGAGGGTGAGCACATGCTGTGATTCATTGTCCAACCCAGACACACTTGTGAGTGGTGATTTCACTGGGCTGGAGGCTCAGACCAGAGCTGTCCCAGGCAAACCCACGCATCTTGTTCTGAGTGTTGTTTAGGAGGCCCCAATCTGGAAGACAAGGGTACTGGATTTCACAAAGTGAACAACTGGAGGGGTATTAGAACGTTTTACAGGATTGGGGAGATCCCCATCATTGGGTTCAGCAGCAGCGAATCTGGAGAGATGATGGGACGTGAACTGCAAAAGTCCATGTTGAATCTGTCTTATGTGCAAAGCCAAAGAGTTTTGTTTTTATTCTACAAGGATTAAATACAATTATAAGAAAATGATTCCTATGATATCAACACAACTAAAAAACAGATGTTGGGGGGGAACCCATAATCATATGAATAGATAGCAAAAATGCATCTCACAAAATCTAAAATCTATTACTAATGGTAAAAATACTCTGTGAATCAAGATTAGAAAATTTTTTTCTTGATATGATAAAGATTTGTATCCCAAAATACCAGCCAGCATTAAACTTATTAGCAAATCACTGCAGTTGTCACCATTAAAGTAAGGACAAGACAGGAACACATCTATCCCTACTGCTATCAACATTGTTCTGGCCAGCCCAGCCAACACAGATGGTGAGGAAACAAAGAAGAAGCAGAAATAGAGCCGGGCGCAGTGGCTCACACCTGTAACCCTAGCACTCCAGGAGGCCAGCTTTCGTGCATCACCTGAGCTCAGGAGTGAGAGACCAGCCTGAGCAAGAGTGCGACCCTGTCTCTACTAAAAATAGAAAAGTTAGTCAGGCACCTGTAGTCCCAGTACTTGGGAGGCTAATACAGGAGGATCACTTGAACCCAGGATTTGAGGTTGCATTGAGTTAGCCTAATGCTGTGGCACTATACCCTGGGCAACAGAGTGAGACACTCTCAAAAAAAAAAAAAAAGACAAAATTGTAAGAAGAAGAATGGCAAAACCGTACTCATTTTTTTTATTATTAAATCATAGCTGTGTACATTAATGCAATCACAGGGTACGATGTGCTGGTTTTATATACAATTTGAAATGTTTGCATCAAAAAGGTTAACATAGCCTTCATGGCATTTTCTTACATATTGTGTATTCTACATTTAGTAAATTTCATATATACCCTTGTAAGATGCACCATAGGTGTAGTCCCACCAATCACCTTCCCTCTACTCATCCCTCCTCTCCCCTCCCCTCCCTATCCCCTTTCCCCATATTCTTGGGCTATAATTGGGTTATAGCTTTCATATGAAAGCTATAACTTGGTTTCATAGTACGGCTAAGTACATTGGACACTTTCTTCCATTCTTGAGATACTTTGCTAAGAAGAATGTTCCAGCTCCATCCATGTAAACATAAAAGAGGTAAAGTCTCCATCTTTTATTAAGGCTGCATAATATGCCATGGTGTACATATACCACAATTTATTAATCCATTCATGGGTTGATGGGCACTTGGGCTTCTTCCATGACTTAGCAATTATGAATTGGGCTGCAATAAACATTCTGGTACAAATATCTTTGTTATAATGTGATTTTTGGTCTTCTGGATATATACCTAGTAGAGGAATTGTAGGATCAAATGGCAGGTTGAGTTTTAGATCCCTAAGTGGTCTCCAAACATCTTTCCAAAAGAAACATCTTTCCAAAAGTATTAGTTTGCATTCCCACCAGCAGTGTAGAAGTGTTCCCTTTTCTCCACACCCATATTAGCATCTCTGGTTTGGGGATTTTGTGATGTGGACTAATCTTACTGGAGTTAGATGATATCTCAAAGTGGTTTTGATTTGCATTTCTCTGATGATTAATGATGATGAGCATTTTTTTCATGTGTCTGTAGGCCTGTCTTCGTCAGAGAAGTTTATCTTCAAGTCTCTTTCCCACACTGAGATGGGATCACTTGTTCTTTTATTGCTAATATGTTTGAGTTCTCTGTGGATTCTGATTATTAAACCTTTGTTGGAGACATAGCCTACAAATATCTTCTCCCATTCTGAGGGCTATCTGTTTCCTTTACATACTGTGTTCTTGGCTGTGCAGAAGTTTTTTAGTTTCATCAGGTCCCAATAATGTATTTCTGGTGTTGTTTCAATTGCCCAGGGGATCCTCCTCATAAAATATTCACCCAGGCCGATTTCTTCAAGTGTTTTCCCTGCACTTTCTTCTAGTATTTTTATAGTTTCATGTCTTAAGTTTAAATCTTTAATCTAGTGAGAGTCTATCTTTGTTAATGGTGAAAGGTGTGGGTCCAGTTTCAATCTTCTACAGGTCTCCAGCCAGTTCACCAAGCACCATTTGTTAAATAGGGAATCTTTTCCCCATTGAATGTTTTTAATTGGCTTGTCAAAAATCAAATAATGGTAAGTAGTTGGATTCATCTCTTGGTTCTCTATTCTGTTCGATACATCTACCTCTCTGTTTTTGTGCCAGTACCATGCTGTTTTGATCACTATCAATTTATAATATAGTCTGAGGTCTGGTATCGTGATTCCTCCTGCTTTGTTTTTATTTCTGAGTAATGTCTTCGCTATTTGAGGTTTTTTCTGATTCCATATAAAATGAAGTATTATTTTTTTGAGGTCTTTAAAATATGACAGTGGAGCTTTAGTAGGGATTGCATTAAAATTGTATATTGCTTTGGGTAGTATGGACATTTTAACAATGTTGATTCTTCCCAGCCATGAGCATGGTATGTTTTTTCATTTGTTAACATCTTCAGCTATTTCTGTTCTTAGAGTTTCATAGTTCTCTTTATAGAGATCCTTTGTTAGGTAAGGATCCTTTGTTCACATCCTTTGTTAGGTAAACTCCAAAATATTTCATCTTCTTTGGCACTACTGTGAATGGAATAGAGTCCTTGCCTGTTTTTTCAGCATGACTATTGTTGGTATATATAAAGGCTACAGATTTATGAGTGTTGATTTTGTAACCTGAGATGCCACTGTATTCCTTAATCACTTCTAAGAGTTTTGTAGTAGAATCCAAAGTGTTTTCCAGATACACAATCATATCATGTGCGAAGAGTGGAAGTTTGATTATTCTGACCCTATGTGGATACCCTTGATAGCCTTTTCTTGCCTAATTACAATGGCTAAGACTTCCATTACAATGTTAAAAAGCAGTGGAGACAAAGGGCAACCTTACCTGGTTCCTGATCTGAGTGGAAATGATTTCAATTTAACTCCATTGAATATGATATTGGCTGTGGGTTTGCTGTAGATGGCCTCTATCAGTTTAAGAAATGTCCCTTCTATACCCATTTTCTTAAGTGTTCTCATCATGAAAGGATGCTGGATATTATCAAAAGTTTTTTCTGCATCAATTAAGAGAATCATATGGTCTTTGTTTTTTAATTTGTTTATATGATTAATTATATTTATAGATTTACATATATTGAACTAGCCTTGAGACCCTGGGATAAAATTTGTTTGATGTGTTGCTGGATTCTGTTCACTAGGATCTTGTTGAATATTTTTGCATCAATATTCATTAGTGATATTGGTCTATAATTTTCTTCTCTTGTTGGGTCTTTTCCTGGTTTGGGGATCAAGGTGATGTTTGCTTCATAGAATGTGTTGGGTAATATTCCTTCTTTTTCTGTATTTTGGAAAAGGTTAAGTAATATAGGTACTAGTTCCTCTTTAAAGGTTTGGGAGAATTCTGATGTGAAGCCATCTGGTCTCAGGCTTTTCTTATTAGAGAGATTTTGTATAGTTGAAGCTATTTCAGAACTTGATACAGCCTTTTCAACATTTCCACTTCATTCTGGCTAAGTCTAGGGAGGTGGCATGCTTCTAAGTATTGATCTATTTCCTTCAGATTTTTGTATTTCTGAGAATAGAGTTTCTTGTAATATTCATTAAGGATTTTTGGAATTTCTGAGGAGTCTGTTGTTATTTCATCTTTACCATTTCTGATTGATAAATTAGAGATTTTACTCTTTTTTTCCCGGTTAGGGTAGCCAAAGGGTTATCTATTTTAGTGACCTTTTCAAAAAACTAACTTTTTTATTTATTGATCCGTTGTATAATCCTTTTGTTTTCAATTTCATTTAATTCTGCTCTAACTTGGTTATTTTTTTTCTTCTGCTGGGTTTGGGGTTGGAATGTTCTTCCTTTTCCAGTTGCTTGAGATGTCCCATTGAGTTGTTAACTTCCTCTCTTTCCATTCTCTTGAGGAAGGCTTGCCTTGCCATAAATTTCCGTCTTAGGACTGCCTTTGCGGTATCCCAGAGGTTCTGATAATTCATGTCTTCATTGTCTTTTTTTTCCAAAAATTTGTTAATTTCCTTCTTAATCTCATCTATGACCCAGATATTCTTCAGCATAAGGTTATTTAGTTTCCATGTTTTTGTATGAGTATGGAGATTTCTGTTGTTACTGAGTTCAACTTTTATTCCAAGATGGTCCGAGGAGATGCAAGAAATAATTTCTATTCTTTTAAATTTGCTGAAGTTAGACTTGTGACCTATGATGTGATCAATTTTGGAGTATGTTCCGTGGGCTGATGAGAAGAATGTGTATTCAGTTTTGTTAGGATGAAATACTCTGTAGATTTCTATTAAATCCAACTGTTGAGTGGTTAAGTTTAAGTATAAAATTTCTTTGCTTAGCTTCTTTTTGGAAGACTATCCAACACTGCCAAAGGAGTGTTAAAATTTCTGACTATTATGGTGCTAGAGGAAATCAAGTTGCACGTGTCTGTTAGAGTCTCTCTTATAAATTGAGGTGAATTCTGGTTGGGTGCATAAATGTTAATAATTGAAATCTCATCATGTTGAGTGTTACCCTTAACAAATATGAAGTGACCATCCTTATCTTTCCTTACTTTTGTTTGCTTAAAGCCTATTGTATCTATATTGTATCTGCAAATACGCAACACCTGATTTTTCTGATTTTCATTTGCCTGAAATATAGATGACCATCCCTTCACTCTAAGACTATATTTATCTCTTAAGGTAAGATGAGATTCTTGTATGCAGCAGATATCCAGCCTGAGTTTTTGTATCCAGCCAACCTATGCCTCTTTAAAGGGCAATTTAAGCCATTCACGTTAATTGTAAATATTGATAAGCCTGGTAGAATTTTGGGTACCAAGTTTTTTGAAAGTCCAGTGAACATTTTTAATCCTTTTGCCACTGTGGAAGTTGGAATTTGATCAAAAGTTTCTGAATTAGTTTACTTTTGTGATGGAGGATTTCATTGGTCATTATGGAACATAGGTCTAAGAATATCCTGGAGAGCTAGTTTAGTTATGGCAAATTTCTTCAACATGGGAATGTCATTAAAGTGTTTAATTTCTCCATAGCTGGATACAGGATCCTGGGTTGATAGTTATTTTGTTTTAGGAGATTAAAAGTCGATGACCACCCTCTTCTAGCTTGAAAGATTTCAGCAGAGAGATCTGTAGTCATTCCAATATTCTTCCCCTTGTAGGCTATCATTTTCTTCCATCTGGCTGCTTGCAGAATTTTCTCCTTCTTTTTAACTTTGGTGAAGTTAATTATAATGTGCCTAGGAGAAGTCTTATTCAGGTTGAGTCATGCTGAGGTTCTGAAACTGTCTGCTATCTGAATTTCAGAATCTCTTGGCATGTCTGGAAAGTTCTCATTCATTATCTCATAAAGAAGAACCTCTGTGCCTTTCGAAGCCACCTTGTTGCCTTCAGGAATTCCTATAAAGCAAATACTAGTTTTCTTCAAATTATCCCAGAGATCTCTGAGAAAATAATTCATTTTTGCTCTCCATTTCTCTTCCTCTTTGAGCATTTGTGAGCATTCAAAAGCTTTATCTTCAATGTCAGAAATCCTTTCTTCTGCCTACTCCATTCTGTTACTGAGGAATTCTACGTATTTCTCAGATCTCTGAGGGCTGCAAATTCTTGTCTCAATGTGTCAAAATCTTTGGTGATTTTGTCTTTGAATTCATTTGAATTCACAACTTTTGAAATGCTCCTTGAATTTCTAATTCCAACTTTACCTCCATTCTATTAATCTTATTTGCAATCCAAATTCTAAATTCAATTTCTGACATCCCAGCCATCTGTTTATGAATGGGATCTTCAGTTGTGTCCTCCATATCGTTCCTTGGGGGTGTTGAACCTCTCTGGTTATTTATGTTACAGGAGTTTTTCGGCTGATTCTGCCCCATGTTTACTTTATACCATTTGGCTATATGAGCAGATAAGGTGAAGTTGGGTTGGGAGCTCCTGGATTAGTGATTAACCAGCTCTTTGCCCAAGAGCTGGGACTGGACTGGTGTCTTTACCTTTTCTCCTAGCACTTTGCCAAGGACCTGTACAGTTCTATGGCCTGAGAAACTGGGGACCTGCTTGGTATGGTCGGGCTAAGTGGCTCTGTCTTGTTTTCAGCTGGTCTCTGACCTACCCTAGTGAATCAGTTACTCTGGGTTGAAGTCTCAGCTGTGAAGAAATACCAGCAATTAAGTCACCCATGGCCCCCAAGGGCAACAACTGGAAAAGGAAAATCAAACTTTCCCACAACTGCACCCCCAGGGTACCACTTTGGATAGTCCTTGGGTAATTGGCCCAGTCAAGAGGTCCAAATGAATTGTCCCAGTCAGCACCAGTCTCAGGTGGGAGAGTTCAAAAGGTCTCTGGCAATCAGATAGCACAGGTCTGCTGGCAGCTCAAGTATGACTCACTCTGGTGCTCCATGAGGTCAGAAGGACCCTCCCAGCAAATGAATTAGTCTGGGAAGGTTGATGCCTCCTTCCCCACCTTGCCCCTCTGTCACACCCAGTCACTGGTAACCCCACAGGGCTGTGGCCAAGTTCCCTCCAAAGAGCAGATGCTCCAGAGGTTTGTGCCTGCCTGAGTCACAGGGAGATCTATGTCTCCTTGGGTAGGCCACAGGTTTCTGCCACTATTCAGCAAGGGAAGCTGAGGCCTGACAACCTCGGGTCCTTAATGGAGACTGGGGCGGTTCACTGAGTTCCAGCCCCGCCCCTGATTGATGTTGCTGACAGAACAGAACAACTTCGCAGAATTTGTTTCTGTCCCAGCTATATTCCCCTGCAGATCAGATGCTGTTTGAGTTCACAGAAACTGTGATTCAGGCCAAGTCTGTGCCACTGCCCAGAGTTGGGGTATCTGTCTCCGCTGTAGTCTGTGTTGGGGCAGGCATGGCTAGAGCTTCCACTCAGCTTTCAGTTTCTGCCTCTTCCCACCTGCCTTTGTCTCAGCTATGATCCCCTGAGGGCCAGGTGCATCTTAGGCTCACTAAAGCAGTCCTCTGACTCAGCCCCACCCTGGGCATACGCTATCTCTGTACACTGCATCTTTTTTTCTCCGTCCCTGCAGTGCTCTGCTCAGGCAGGTACTGCTTCATGCATACCCTTTACTCACAGGGCCTGCGTTTCCATCCCAGATTTGTTCTGCAAGTGGCTGCCACAGGAGAAGATGCCTGGCTTCCTCTGGTTTCCCAGAGAGACGGGGAGTGTGTCTCCATAATATCCCCAGGGGTGTGAGCCCTATTGTTCCCGCCACTGCCACTGTTGCTCTGTGCTATGGGGCACTGCCTCTCCCTGTCCTGTATGATTCCCTCTCAGTTGACCATCTTCTCCTTACTCCCATGCATCAGAATCAGCACAGACCAGCAACTGCCAATGCCCTGTCCACATCTCTTGAGAAAATGCCCAAGAATCTGGACTCCATGGGGGACAGGCCTACAGACCTTGGGCTGAGAGTGTAGGGGAGTTCTGGGAGTTCAGAATTGCAGGTAGAGAATATATATAGTTTTATACAGTTTTATGCCTGGTGGGAGAGTGCCATGGCACATTCGTAAGTATTCTCTACAGAAGGAGTTCCGGTTTTTAGAGGGTCTCTCCTGTGGGATAAAATAAGAGGGGATCTGAACTCTGCTCTCTTGTTTGTATAGAATATACTGCAAGCCATTCTCATGGTTGGTGTCCATTTGGCAATGGATTTTGTTCCTATTGTTTGTTTCCTTGGGGTCACAGATCACCTCAGCAGGGTTGATGCTCATTCTTCAAATTTCTCTCTTGGCTCAGCTCCAAACCATTGGCCTACTTGCTAAACTTCTGTCCTTTAACTCTCCTTCTGGATGGGAGCCTCTTGTGTAAAGCTGGCTCCAGTTAGCCATCTTGCCTCCACCCTGCTACACTCATTTTTAAGCAATATAATTTTCTACCTGGAAAAAAATTCATTAGCATTTAATGAAGTAGATTGTTCTAAAATGATATATGGATGTGTGTTACCAATAACATTCCTAAATACCATCTACAAGCAGTTGGAAAATATGATGGGAAAATATTCTGTATACATTTTATTAAATATATAGGTGGATATATATGGACACATATATACCTGAAAATAAACTTAAGAAATATGTAAGACATATAAGAAAAATGGCTTTCATTGAGAAACTTAAAAGAAGACTTTAATAATAAAAAGAAGATTTTTTATTATTTAATTAAGTATCCTTAAATATTTAAATTCTTAAAAGAAGATTTTAAATAATAAAAAGAAAATACAGGGCATTTTCCTGAGGCATAAGATAATATAACAAGATAATGTTGTAAAGATATCTGATCCCAATGGAAATGATAACCAAATTTTTTTTTTTTGAGACAGAGCCTCAAGCTGTCCCCCTGGATAGAGTGCTATGACATCACCGCTCACAGCAACCTCAAACTCCTGGGCTCAAGCAATTCTCCTGCCTCCACCTCCCAAGGCGCTGGAACAACAGGTGCCTGCCACAATGCCTCGCTATTTTTTGGTTGCAGCCGTCATTGTTGTTTGGCGGGCCCAGGCTGGATTTGAACCCGCCAGGTCAGGTGTATGTGGCTGGCTCCTTAGCTGCTTGAGCCATAGGCGCCGAGCCATGATAACCAAATTTTATAACATTATTTTTTTATTTTAAAATGTCTGGTATAAACATGGCATGGATGCAGAAAGAAAAAAAAAGATAATTCTGAGACAGCAAATCAGTGACAGGGAGCTGCCCATCCCACAAAGCTGCAAACATTTAAAACCATGCACTACTCATATGAGAAATGACAAACCAATAGAAACTCCTGAAATGGTTGATTATATGATATGTATGTGACCAGAGAAAAATACCTAGGTTTTCTGTCAAATTTTGGTGGGATTTATGGAAGCTAGAAAAGTACCCAAATGGTAGGCAGCCCTTTGTCTCAAAGTGACAGAGTCTTAAACTTGACCACTAATTTAGGCTCAATTGTTTTTTCCATTTTTTTTTTTTTTTTTGCAGTTTTTGGCCAGGGCTGGGTTTGAACCCACTACCACCACCTCTGGCATATGGGGCCAGCACCCTACTCCTTTGAGCCACAGGTGCTGTCCTGTTTTTCCTTTTGGTAAAACCTCCTGAATCAACTTTTCAGTAAAGTTAAAAGCCAAGTCAGTGTTTTGGGAGATGTGAAAAATTCCAGTGTAGCAGAGACAGTGTTGTTCCCCAAGGCATTCAGCAGCCTCTGCCCTTCCCCAACCCTACCAGTTTGCTGCTGCTAGGCAGGGCCATGCAAGCAGCTCTGGCCAGGGGATGGTGGAAGGAAGTGCCGTATGATACTTCCAGCCCAAAACATAGAACCTGCTGTGGCCTTCCAGATGTCTCTTGTCCTGCCATGGCAATCAAGGAAATCAAGTCTTTAAGACAGTGCCATCATACAGTAATGCAACCTCCTCTGCCTCACTCCCCATGTGAAGCAGAGTCTACTGCCAACACTTAATAGTGAGGCAGTCTAATCAAAAAAAGAACCCACATTGCGCTGGGAGTAATGAAACCCAGGAGGAGAACCAAACCCATCCTGCCTCACACCCGTCACCTACATGTCAACATTTTGGAGCAGTGATTCCAAGTCCACCATGCATCAGACTGCTTAGGAGCTGGTTTAAAATGCCAGTCCCAGGCCAGCCCTCTCACGAGCTTCTGACTGTACCGCCCACATGCTGCTCAGGCACTACCTGGCTGATTGTACTGTGCAGCCTTCACTGGAAAACACTGATGCTTTAAGTTGAGAAACTAAATATTCTATAAGGCAACACTGCCTGTGGTTCATGTTTCAGAAACATGAATCACACCTGGCTCTTTCCAGACAGTGAGAAACATACCTGTGTAGTAGACATACACCATCCTGACCTTGCATATAGTTGCTGGCTCTTAAGAAGCTATGTGTGCTTTAATGAAGATTAGATAACACGGCAGTCCCAACCCCAGGGCTGTGACCAGTACTGGTCCATGACCTGTTAGGAACCAGCCACACAGCAGGAGATGAGTGGCAAGCAAGTGAGTGAAGCTTCATCTGTATTTATAGCCTCCCATCCCTTGCATCACCACCTGAGCTCCACCTCCTATGACCTTAGCAGAAGCAATAAATTTTTACAGGGGCAAGAACCCTACTGTAAAGCATGCATATGAGAGATCTAGGTCATGAGCTCCTTACAAAAATCTAATGCCTGATGCTCTGGGGTAGTGCTGAGGTAGGCTCCCACGGGGTCTGCATTATGTATAATTCTTTTATTACATATTACAATGTAATAATGATAGAAATAAAGTGCACAATAAATGTAATGCACTTGTATCATTCCAAAATCATCCACCCCCTCCCCAGGTCTGTGGAAAAATTGTCTTCCATGGAACTGGTCCCTGATGCCAAAAAGGCTGGAGATCACTGGGTTAACAGGCACTCTGAGGCTGAGATCCAAGGGGAAATATTATCTTTTTCCTGTGTTAGAGGCAGTTCTATAAATAGGCAAGTGGGGCCTGATGTGAGAAGTCAATTCTGCATTGGAAGCATTATGCTCTTGTGTTCTTTTTTATTTTTATTTTTTCAGATTGATATGAGGATACATTCCATTGGTTACTTGGCTTATGTTTATAAGGTAAAGTCCAAGATGAGGCTGTGTCCTTCACCCAAGAAGTGTGCCATATACCCATACATTGTCCCCATTAGGTGGGAACTTACCAAGTCCCCAAGCCCCCTTCCCTCTTTACAGGGGCAAGAACCCTACTGTAAAGCATGCATATGAGAGATCTAGGTCATGAGCTCCTTATAAAAATCTAATGCCTGATGCTCTGGGGTAGTGCTGAGGTAGGCTTGAATTTAATTAATTTTTTCTCTCATGTAAGTCTGGACTAGTTTCAACTTTCAACTTAATATTGAGTACATGAGATGGTTGATTTTCCACTCTTCCTCAAAGAACTAACAGTAAATCTTCCATTTGATTCTACAATCCCATTACTAAGTATCTACCTAGAAGAACAAGTCATTTATTTTGCCATAAGGACATTGGTATTCAAATGTGTCTAGAAGCTCAATTCACAGTGCACTTGTGTACTAGGGCCTGAGGGCAGCTTTGACATGGGTGGGGTTTTAGCTGCCACCATCAGCCCAGGACCCAGTGTCAGACATGGGGATTACAGAGCATGCAGACAGGCTCCTAGTGCTCTCACAATGGGCATGAATGGGCCTCACCTCACGGCAGGCCCAGAGCAGGGCGTGGAGACCATTGCATGTAATTGTGAAACTTTATCCCAAATGTTTAGTAGACTCTCATCAAAATTCACAGAACTGCTTTCTGTATCACTAACGGAATTGAAGTGCCATGTTGTGCTTACAATGGAATCATAAAGTATGTCTCCTCTCCTGCTTCCAATGCCAGGCTTTCATGCTGGCAGCAGAGGCCTTACGGACATCAGTGGACGCAGAGGCCCATGGAGAGGGACAGAGGCTGGCAGGAAACACAGATGCAGAGGCCAGTGACCAGCACACCATCCCGCCATCATCCAGGGAGGAGCAGAGCAGGAAAGTGGGTGTCCGAAGCAGACTGGAGCACAGTCACGGTTACTTGGGGCACTGCTGGGAATGTGACTCTTCGTGTTCTCTCAGTGATATGATAAAGATAGCATCTCACCCTAAAGGATCAGGACTCAGGCGCTATGGGGCTGTGAGGCAGATCATCAAAATCACAGCATCGGCACTGCACCTACTGCCCTGCACCAGGAGTTCCACTGGGTTCCTTTAGTGGGGGAAGAATTATGGTGCTGCATGGCTGGGAGGGAAGGAAGAGGTTCTGGGAGCCATGTGGAATGAACTGGAACTCTGAATAGAAGCTGGGGGACGTGGAGCCAGCCAAGTTCAGGTTGGATTCTACCCCCTCAGGGAAAACCAGGCAAACAAATCTGGCAGCGGACAAAACCACAGAACTAGGGGTTCCATGTAGCAAGTGGGCCGGGGCTGCACCCCACTCAGCAGAGCAGCTACCAGACATAGGACTGCAACGCGAACCCCAGCCACGGTCCTACCACTAATGTGAAGGTGCCTTGATGTGCTTCTCACCAGCATGGGATTCTCCTGGGACCTGGGTGGTCCTGAGTTTGCAATGTTAGGCTTAGCCTCAGAAAGAAAAGGCTGGACATGATCCCAGTCCAGTGGAAACCTCGCAGGAGCCATTCAGGAGACACTGATCAGGCCTGGAAGATGAACATCCAGGAAATGGTAGTGCCCAAATAGGAAGTGCCCTTCTAGCCTCCCACAGTACCACCTCCACCTCTGAAAACTCCCTTCCTACAGCCTCTCAGGTATGTTCATCACAATTCAGCTCATTCTCCCCAACCCAGGGCTGCCTGGCTGCCTGCAGATACACCCTCCCTACTTAGGCCAGCAGCAGACATCCCCAGGTAACCCCAATAGTGTTTCCCAACAAAGCTGCACCAGGCTTTGGCTGTTTCTCATTGCAAGTCCAGGTAGTCCCCACCTACCAGTCAGTTATTCATCTCCCTGGTCAGCCACATGGGAACAGCTGGAGCCAGATGCCAACTCCAAGGCAAGACAAGGGAATTTTGGCTCTGTCTCAGCAGTTTCCTGGGGTAGAGCAGCATATGTACTATGCTGTCACTTTCTGAAAATTGATGTTTAACATCTACCCAATGGCTACTAGCTGCTCCCAGGTAAACCCTGGCTTACCCCAAAACATCTGGGGAATCAGATAGTCACAGTGAATGACACTTCACAGCTGGCCACTCTGCCTGGTGATCAGCCCCATGCTATTCCTCTGTGGGTCTAATGGTGTACCGTGCTCTCCCCAGGGGATGGTCACATCATAAAACTGTAGTCTTTTGTCTGCCTCTTCTCGTGATCTGTGTCTGGCCTCAGCATACCTCACACAAGGTGATATGGGCAGAATCAGTGGAGGCTGTGAGTCCAGAACTGTGACAGCTTAAGTGTCCTTAACCGGAGAATTTGACTTACAGAAATGAGTGGGAAGCCAAGAGAAAATTCCCAGAAAGAAAAGGATCTTAATGAAAAGAGGTCATTGCTGGCTCAATTCCTTTCCTTTATTTACTAGGCTTAGTAGATTAGTCTAGTTGTCAGTGATACTTTTCATCTAGGTCTCAGGGAGGTACATGACATGACAACATGTTGGAGCAGTGCACATGCAGGTCGACTGGAAACCTAGCCAACAGCTCTGACCAAAGATAGAGCTTGGTTAAAGACAGTTAACACCTAAAAGGAAGTCAGAGCCACCAACTAAATGGCACCTGAGGCTGGGATGAGGATACGGAAGGCAAGCTTATTTAATTTGCAAATGCCATTGAAGCAGAGCACAGTATCGAACAACCTGGTGACCCATGAGACCCTTGTCTGCAGAGTGGCATAGCACTGTGACTGCGTGCACAGACTCTGAGCTGACTCTGCCCAGATTGAATCCCAGCCCCACCGCTTACCAGCTAGTTATTTTTGGCAAATTACTTGGGCTCTAAGAGTTGGTTTTGTCACTCAAACAAATCTCTCCCTCAGTAAATTAACAAGAGTATTAAAAGGAATTATATCTGTAAAGTGCTTGGAATAGAGTTAGTATTCAATAAATGTTAGTGTTGTTATCTGAGGACATTGGATAACTCCAATTTTATCAGTCAGGGTCTCCTTGGGAACAGATAACATCCTCAAAGTAGGATAATTTGAGGAGGGGTTATTTATAAAAGGACTATTTACAAAGGTATGGTTAGGGCTCAAAGAAATCCAGAGATAGTGTTGTAACCCAGGACAGCAACAGCAGAGCTCATCCTCTCCTAAGCCTAAGAGCTAAGGAGAGGAAGCTGTTGTCAAAACCCAGGAGAGAAAGTCCTATAATGAAGGCCAGCAAGGGGAAGAGTGACCTTTGGCTGAAGGACGCAGGTGACCACTCTGGGAAACAGTCAGGAAAATAAACAGTCTAAGCTCTCTCTAATTCTAGTGGGAGCCTCCGATTGGCCAGACTTAACGAGAAGCTCAAGGACAGGTGAGCATGGAGGAAGGTGGCAGGTTTGGAGAGACAGAAAGACACTTGGTACAAACACGTTACATTTAACAGGGACAAAGGCAAAATCCTGCCTATAATTTCAAAGAAGCAACTATAACTGCATTTGGCACAACAGATACTTGGCTCAAGAGCAGCAGCCGGAAACACTGATTTGGAGGGTTCAGTTAGCTGCAGGTTCAACATTCAGTCACCCACTGATTTATTCAGCAAACATGGGGAATAGATGCTGTGTGTCCAGACCCACACTGAGCATGACAGTACCAGAATAAATAGAGGCCCTACTGGCATACAGTAGGTGCTCAATAAGTATATGTTGAACACATGAGTGAATTAAGTATAATGGACAGTCCAGTGTTGACCTAGGATCCCTTGGTAGCAGTGAGGGCTGAAGGGAAGGGAGGCTGGGCCCAGGACAGATGACATAGTTGTTAAAGTGGTGGAAAGAAGGATCAGGAGACCATCTTCTGAATAGGAATGCAGGGCATCCTCAGGGCACCAGCTCCTTTGGGCCCCATCTACAAAGAGAAGCAGACATCCCAAAACGTGGTGGTTTCCCAAATATGCAGGAAAAGCCAGCTATGGAGGCTGACTGGGGAGGGTAAGCCAGGTGAGAGGCCGGCAGCAGCCAACCTCCTCTGAGATGTTGCTGCTAGTGGCCTGGGAGGACCGAGGGGCAGAGTCCTGGCTTGGGCAAACTCCTGCTCTCAGGCAGGTGTGGTCCTGTTGCACCATATAGGGAGGAGTCCCCCAAAACTGTCAGTCTGGAGGACCTAGAGAAGTGCAAAGAGAAGGTGTGGTCTTCTACATGGATGGACTCCCGAGCCTGCAAAAGAGTAGACCAGGGTGTAGTCAAAGGAGTGTCAGGGTCAGATTCTCGGTCACCATCACCATCCCAGGAAATGAGAAATCCAAATAGCAGAGTCAATAGGCAATTTCAGCTGATGGGTTGGCAGGAAGGACAGCCCAAGAGATGGGGTAATCACTAAATCCAATTGCTGGCAGCATCACCAGCATCCCAGACCTATCCCAGAGCTAACAAGCCTCCCTCCAGCTGGGGTCTGAAAGACACAAGGGCCTCCTGAAGGCCTGAAGATCTTTGGGAAAGCTCTTCCCTATTAGTTCTAAAAATCCTGCATATGCCGTCTGCAAAACACAATTAAAAGCCTAGCCAAGCCATCTGCAAATTTTATGATTTTGTTTGCCACTTAACATTTCTTAGCCTCAAAACATGCAACTATATATTGGGAATGAACTAATAATTGTGGTAAAGTGCCTGGCACACAGAGCCTGGCACACAGCAGCAACCCAGGGCTAAGGCCTTCCTCTTCCTCCTCCATCTTCTATCCTCTGCAGAGCCACAGTGGAACCTTTCTGGGACAGCGGTTCTGAAAGCAACTGGGGCTTTGGGGTTCAGGGGATAGAGGGAAGCCTGAGACAATATGGCTGGGTCATGGGGACTAGAGTCCTCCCATTTCTGTCAGTAGTCAATCCCCATCTTTGAGGTTCCCCAGGGACCATGGCAAGTCCTCCAGTGCAAGAAAATCCAGACAGAACCCAGTTGGTGGAGTCTGCAGAAAGCCTGAGCTCAGCTACCAAGCCCTGGTCCCTGCCCAATGACGGGCCACTCGGGCCTGAGCAGCATTTCTTTGGCCAGCAACCAGTATTTATCACTTGTCTGGAAGAGCTTTTGTCTTTTTGTCTTTTGCTTTCTTAGCATTTCTCCACATCACTGGCAAACTGGATGCTTTTGCCAAATGTAAATCCTCTGAGTTGTCTGAGTTCATGAACATTTCAAAAGGGAAGCTCCTAAGATCCCTGAGCCCTGGGTTTCCTTAGAGTCCAACTAGACCAGGGACTTCCAGAGGCCCAGACCTCTTTAAGAAAGTAATTAAAGGGCGGTGCCTGTGGCTCAGTGAGTAGGGCACCGGCCCCATATGCCGAGGGTGGCGGGTTCAAACCCAGCCCCGGCCAAACTGCAACAAAAAACTAGCCGGGCGTTGTGGCAGGCGCCTGTAGTCCCAGCTGCTCGGGAGGTTGAGGCAAGAGAATCGCGTAAGCCCAAGAGTTGGAGGTTGCTGTGAGCCGTGTGACGCCACGGCACTCTACCCGAGGGCGGGACAGTGAGACTCTGTCTCTACAAAAAAAAAAAAAAAAAAGAAAGTAATTAAAGCTCTAGACCCTCTCCTCCAAAAACTGTTTATGCACGTTAAAAAATTACTAAAATTTCAGGGACATCACAAAATCCCCCCCGCCCCCCACAGATCCATAGATCTCAGGTAAAGAGCCATGAACTCATCCAATCTCACACTGCAGACATAGGAGCTGTGATCAGAGAGGAGAGGGGACTTGGCCAGGATCACACAGGAGTTATAGCAGAGTCAGGGGAAATATTTACACCGTGCCTCCTGACACCTCCCTCAGGCCACTTGATTCTCCTCCCAGTGTGAGAAGTAAGTCATGAGAGGCCTTGCCCTGGCTAGAGGCGACTCACCTCCCTGCAGCCTCCCATTTGCCCAAACCAGGGAAACTGCGGGATTTCTCTCCAGCTGCCAGGGCCCCTCCTCACCACTAGATGGCACTTGTACCATGTAGCAGAACGGAGTTACAGCCTGAAAACGCTTGAAAATTAAGGGCACTCTCACTCCCTCTCCTGACTACAGATGGGGAAACTGAGGCCAAGAGAAAGCAAAGGACTCCTTGAGTTATCCTGGACAATTATCTGCTATGATCTTCAGTTTCCTTTGTCCAATACCAAGTAAGGCATTTAATCTAGAATCAGTTTCCAACAATAGAACTTTAGATTCAGTGGAATTTCTTGGGGGAACAGGGCTGGGAAGAAGGTTCTCTTCAGACTTCCCAATGAGTAAGCAGGGCACATTCCTCTAAGCCCTACTCTGTGCCACCAGAAGCCCAGCCTCACCTGTGTGACACACTGGGCTTCAATGTAGGACTTCGTTCAAAGGGTTCTGTGGCTAAAATACTGTGAAAACCCCTGGCCAAGGTGGCCTCTGAGGGAGTCGATGACCTAGAAATTCCAAAACTCTACTGCAGAAATCTGTGTGGCTTCAAACACTCATAAGATACTGCCAAAGTTGTGGGGTCCTGATACCTGGAGAAATTCTGGGGAGGCACAGCCAGTGAGGCAGAGTTGGGGATCAAGGCCAGGCCGAGCCTGGCTTCCTGGCACCAGCTCTCTGGGTACCTGCTTTGCACTGCAGGTAGATGTGGTGTGGGCTCAGTGCAGTCACATCTGTTATATAAGCTGCTTCCCCAGCGTTTGTCACTGTGTGTAAGTATCATCTCCCCATTTTACAGATGAGGAAACTACAACTTAAATGATCTGCATAAGAAAGAAAAATGAGCCAGATTTTCTTGGGGACAAGATTATTTTGGTCTTCCAGTCTCTACAAATGAAACGTAGAAACGTAGAAATGAAAGGCAGAAAAACTGTGGGTGCCTCAGTGTACCCCTATCCCCAATCTTTTCCCTGTCTCAAGTACAAGTGCTTTTTCCCAAGTCTCTGCCTCTGCCCCCCCCCCCATACATTTCTCCATCCCTCCACTCATGCTCAGTTTCTCCTACACTCCCCACCGTGGCCTCCCTGGCCATCCCCAGCCTTGCTGCATTTGACATCAGCCAACCTTTGGCAGACACTGACCCCAGGAAGCCCAACTCCTGGATTGGGCAGGAGGCTGCCCAGGCCCCAAATCCCTATGCCATTCACCATGGCTGCAAGCTCTCCACTAACAGTATCATAATTTGGCGCTGAAGACTGTTCCTCTAGTGAAACTAAAATCCCTGGGAAGGCACATATTTTAATCTAAAATCAAACATTTGACTCCCAGAGTGGGTGAGTATCTGATCTTTTCCAGAGAGCAAGGAAGAAACAGAAAAATTACATGAAGATTCCTGGAAAGATGGTGGAGTTGGGGTTCAGGGCTGCAGGGAGGCAGAGAGCATGGTGCAGACTTTCTGGGCATGGGGGACTATCATCAATTACTCAAGGGACTCCCCACCATCAGACTCTCACATTCTTAAAAAACCCTTTCTGATTCAATGTCGGATGTGATGATTTTCCTGGTCTGCTCCGATGTTGGAAGATGCCTGACACATTTTTGTTGTTGCATTCTACACAAGCCCTCAACTTGCTCAGGAATTGCATAAAATGAAAATACATATAACAGGAACAGTTATGGCTTCTAGGAAGTATTTTCCAACTGATCTGGAGAAAAAGAAACTTCAGGAATATGCGTTATGTGCCTATAGATGTGACGTGAAAATGATGTGCCTCTCATTCCATGGCAGGAGGTCAGTGACAATGTTTAGCACATTCTTTGGCCCTCTAACATAGCTGATCAGTAGTTATAGGAAGAAACAGACTATTCAATTTGAGAAACTGACAGTTATTTTCGAATACACAAAGCTCATGGGAAGAGTGGACAGAGCTGATCAGTACTGTGAATGTTACAGATTTATAAGGAGTTCCTACAAATGGTGGGAAAAATTATTCTAAGGAAGATGGAAGTTGCATTTTTGAACAGTGCCGTGTTTATCCTTCTCTTTATCTCTTTAGATAAGAAGGAGAGTGGAGAAGTGCAGACACTCCTTTCTTACAGGACAAAGTTCCTCACCCAGCTTGTGAACAATGTGAGGAACAGAAATTCAAGGAAGCGGGGAAGACCATCATCTCTGACACCGAGGAAAGGCAAAATGGGAAGATGCAGAGGGGGAGACAAGATGGCGGACTGAAGCCAGCTTTCAACAAAGGCTCCCGTCCAGAAGGAGAGTTAAGGGACAGGAATTTAGTAAGTATCCTGGTGGACTTGAGCCTCACCAAGAGAGAAGGCTGAAGAACGCACATCAACACCGCTGAGGCAAGTTGTGATCACAAGGACGCAAACAAAAGGTACAAAATCCACCACCAAGCGGACGGGAGTCCCCCTCCCCCATGAGACCGGCTCTAGAGCCCCATAATTGAACAAGCGGGCAGAAATTAGAGCCCTTTAATTTCCACGGTCTCTCCACAGGAGAGACCTTCTAAAAACTGAACCTACCTCCCCTACTGGGGTGCAGTGGCGTTCTCCTGCCGGACATAGGGCTGAATAAAACTTTGGGAATCCTCTGCCGGCAACCCTGAATCCCCGGCGCTCCCCTCCTGCCCACTGAGGTCTGGAAGCCTGTCCCCCAGGACTTCGGATCCTTGGGTGATTTCTCAAGGGGAGTGGACAGTCCCCTTGAGTGCGACTGGTCAGCATTGACTCTGAGGCGCGCCGAGTGAGGAGAGGGCACCAGGCTGAGGGGGAGTCACGCCTCGCGGCACTTCCCTGCGGTGCAGTGCAGCAACCCTCCCCGGGCATACGGGGCCCAAGACTGAATCAGACTCTGGCCTCCCCGCTGAGAGCTGAGAGCCCCTACTCTCACTCGGGGTCTGAGGGCCTATCCCCCAGGAGTTCGGATCCTTGGGTGATTTCTCAAGGGGAGTGGACAGTCCCCGAGTTGCGACTGGTCAGCATTGACTCTGAGGCGCGCAAGTGAGGAGAGGGCACCGGGCTGAGTCACGACTCGCGGCACTTCCCTGCGGTGCAGTGCAGCAACCCTCCCCAGGCATACGGGGCCCAAGACTGAATCAGACTCTGGCCTCCCCGCTGAGAGCTGAGAACCCCTACTCTCACTCGGGGTCTGAGGGCCTATCCCCCAGGAGTTCGGCTCCTTGGGTGATTTCTCGAGGGGAGTGCACAGTGCCTGAGCTGCGTCAGGTCAGCGCTGACTCTGGGATACGTGAGCGAGGAGAGGGCACTCTGCTGAGGGGAAATCAAGCCTTGGCGGCACTTCCCTGCGGTGCAGTGCAGGAGCCCTCCCCGGACCGTAGTATTGCGTGAAACTGAATGAAACTCTAGCTTCCCCCTCCCCACTCCCAATCGGGGTCTGGGGGCCCATCCCCCAAGAGTTCTGATTCTTGGGGGATCTCTTAAGGGGTGTGGACCCAGCACAAACTGCGGCCGCTCAGTGCTGACTCTGGGGCGTGGGACAGAGGAGAAAAGGGTCGCCTGAGTGCCCACACCAGAGCAGCAGTTCCCTGGAGGTAGATCAACAGCCGTTTTTTCTTTAACGGCAGAACGCTCACTTCTGGATATTCTGAGGCCACACCCCCTGTCTCCCTGGGCAACCAGAGGAGGCCACCGGCAACATGGCTCACAAACCCGGGAAGCTTCCAGGGCGGGGCTGACCCAGAGAGGTGTTCAGACGCAATTCTCCAGCAGCAAAGACGTTTGAACTCAAAACAGCCCGTCTCCTGTAGGCGACGACAAGAACAGAGACAGAACCTCACAAAGTTGTCTGTTCTGTTCTGTTCTGTTAGCAGCATGCATCAGGGACGGGGCTAAGCCTGAGTGAACACCTCCTTCCCATCACCTGCATCAAACACTCAAAGATGTCAGGCCCCATCTCCTCCTGCTAGATAGCGGCAGTCTGCGGGGGCCTGGCAGACTTCCTTGCGATTCAGGCAGGTGCAAACCCCTGGAGTGTCTGTTCACTGCAGGCAACTGGGTTAGCCATCTGCAGAGATACCAGTGACTGGGTCCGACGGAGGGGCAAAGTGGGGAAGGAGACGTCAACCTTCCCAGACTGCTCTGTTTGCTGGGTGGCTCCTCCTGACTCCACGCCGCACTGGGGTGAGCCGTGTCAGAGGAGTCACCAGGACCCTGTGATCCAGTTCCCAGAGACCTCTTGAACCCTTCCACCCGAGACAAGTGCCGATTGAGACAGTTGATTCGGACCTTTTGAACTGGGCTAATAGACTGAGGACTCTTCAGGCGGTGCCCTGGGTGTGCGATTGTAGGAAGGTTTGATTCTCCTTTTCCAACTGGGGCCAGAGGTGGGCAGGCGGGGTGACTTAATTGCTGATTTTTCCACACAGCTGAGACTTCAAGCCAGAGTAGAAGTTGCAATAGGATCGAACAGAAACCAGCTGAAAACAAGACAGAACCACTTTGCTCCACCACACCAGACAGGGCCCCAGTTTCTCAGGCCACAACACTGTACGGGCCCTCGATAAAACCCCAGGGGAAAAACCAAAGGGAGTAAACCATGGGGCGGAATCAGCGGAAAAACTCTGGTAACATGAATAACCAGAATAGATCAACCCCCCCAAGAAAAGATACGGCAGATGTGATTGAAGATCCCATTCATAAACAACTGGCTGAGATGTCAGAAGTCGAATTCAGAATTTGGTTTGCAGACAAGATTAATAAAATGGAATTAGGAATTCGAGGAGAAATTCAAAAATTGTCTCAAGAATTTAACGAATTTAAAGACAAAATCACCAAACACTTAGACACACTGAAACAAGAACTTACAGCCCTCAAAGATATGAAAAATACAGTAGAATCCCTCAGTAACAGAATGGAGCAAGCAGAAGAAAGGATTTCTGACATTGAAGATAAAGTCTTCGAACGCTCCCAATCTCTCAAAGAGGAAGAGAAATGGAGAGCAAAAACGGATCACTCACTCAGAGAGCTCTCAGATAATTCGAAAAAAAACAACATAAGAGTTATAGGAATTTCGGAGACTGATGAAGTAGCTGCCAAGGGCACAGAGGCCCTTCTACATGAAATTATGAAAGAAAATTTTCCAGACATGCCTAGAGAATCTGAAATTCAGATAGCAGACAGCTTCAGAACCCCAGCACGATTCAACCCCAATAAGCCATCTCCCAGACATATCATAATTAGCTTCACTAAAGTTAACATGAAAGAGAAGATTCTCAAAGCAGCCCGGCGAAAGAAAACTATAACGTACAAAGGTAAGAATATTAGAATAACTGCAGATCTCTCTGCTGAAACTTTTCAAGCAAGAAGAGGCTGGTCATCAACTTTTAATCTCCTAAAGCAAAAAAACTTTCAACCCAGGATCTTGTATCCAGCTAAACTGAGTTTCATCTATGATGGAGAAATTAAATACTTCAATGACATTCATATGTTGAAAAAATTTGCCATAAGTAAACCAGCTCTTCAGGATGTTCTCAGACCTATCCTCCACAATGACCAACCCAATCCTATACCACAAAAATTAAACTCACTCAGAATCTTCGGATCAAACTCCAACTTCCACACTGGCGAAAGGATTAAAAATGTCCACTGGACCTTTGAAAAACTCGATACCCAAAATTCCACCAGACTTATCAATACTCTCCATCAATGTGAATGGCTTAAACTGTCCTCTAAAGAGGCATAGGTTAGCTGACTGGATACAAAAACTCAAGCCAGATATTTGTTGCATACAAGAGTCACATCTCAACTTAAAAGACAAATACAGACTCAGGGTGAAAGGATGGTCATCCATATTTCAGGCAAATGGTAATCAGAAAAAAGCAGGTGTTGCAATTTTATTTGCAGATACAGTAGGCTTTAAACCATCAAAAGTAAGGAAGGACAAGAATGGTCACTTCATATTTGTTAAGGGTAATACTCAATATGACGAGATCTCAATTATTAATATCTATGCACCCAACCAGAATGCACCTCAATTTATAAGAGAAACTCTAACAGACATGAGTAACTTGATTTCCTACAGCTCCATAATCGTTGGAGATTTCAACACTCCCTTGGCAGTGTTGGATCGATCCTCCAGAAAGAAGCTGAGCAAAGAAATCTTAGATTTAAACCTAACCATCCAATATTTAGATTTAGCAGACATCTACAGAACATTTCATCCCAACAAAACTGAATACACATTCTTCTCATCAGCCCACAGAACTTACTCCAAAATTGATCACATTTTAGGTCACAAGTCTAACCTCAGTAAATTTAAAGGAATAGAAATTATTCCATGCATCTTCTCGGACCATCATGGAATAAAACTTGAATTGAGTAACAACAGGAATCTGCATACCCATACAAAAACATGGAAGTTAAATAACCTTATGCTGAATGATAGCTGGGTCAGAGATGAGATTAAGAAAGAAATCACCAATTTTTTGGAACAAAATGACAATGAAGACACAAACTATCAGAACCTCTGGGACACTGCAAAGGCAGTTCTAAGAGGGAAATTTATAGCACTGCAAGCCTTCCTCAAGAGAACGGAAAGAGAGGAAGTTAACAACTTAATGGGACATCTCACGCAACTGGAAAAGGAAGAATATTCCAACCCCAAACCCAGTAGAAGAAAAGAAATAACCAAAATTAGAGCAGAATTAAATGAAATTGAAAACAAAAGAATAATACAACAGATCAATAAATCAAAAAGCTGGTTTTTTGAAAAGGTCAATAAAATAGATAAACCTCTGGCCAACCTAATCAGGAAAAAAAGAGTAAAATCTCTAATATCATCAATCAGAAACAACAAAGACGAAATAACCACAGACTCATCAGAAATCCAAAAAATCCTTAATGAATATTACAAGAAACTTTATTCTCAGAAATATGAAAATCTGAAGGAAATAGACCGATACTTGGAAGCACGCCACCTTCCAAGACTTAACCAGAATCAAGTGGAAATGTTGAACAGACCCATATCAAGTTCAGAAATAGCATCAACTATACAAAACCTCCCTAAAAAGAAAAGCCCGGGACCAGATGGTTTCACGTCAGAATTCTACCAAACCTTTAAAGAGGAATTAGTACCTATATTACTCAACCTGTTCCAAAATGTAGAAAAAGAAGGAAGACTACCCAACACGTTCTATGAAGCAAACATCACCCTGATCCCCAAACCAGGAAAAGACCCAACAAGAAAAGAAAATTATAGACCAATATCACTAATGAATATAGATGCAAAAATATTCAACAAGATCCTAACAAACAGAATCCAGCAACACATCAAACAAATTATACATCATGACCAAGTTGGTTTTATCCCAGGATCTCAAGGCTGGTTCAATATACGTAAATCTATAAATGTAATTCAGCACATAAACAAATTAAAAAACAAAGACCATATGATTCTCTCAATTGATGCAGAAAAAGCTTTTGATAATATCCAGCATCCCTTCATGATCAGAACACTCAAGAAAATTGGTCTAGAAGGGACTTTTCTTAAACTGATAGAGGCTATCTACAGCAAACCCACAGCCAATATCATATTGAATGGAGTTAAATTGGAATCATTTCCACTCAGATCAGGAACCAGACAAGGCTGCCCATTGTCTCCATTGCTTTTCAACATTGTAATGGAAGTTTTAGCCACCGCAATTAGGGAAGAAAAGGCGATCAAGGGTATCCATATAGGGTCAGAAGAGATCAAACTCTCGCTCTTCGCAGATGATATGATTGTGTATCTGGAAAACACTAGGGACTCTACTACAAAACTCCTAGAAGTGATCAAGGAATACAGCAGCGTCTCAGGTTACAAAATCAACATTCATAAATCGGTAGCCTTTATATACATCAACAACAGTCAAATTGAAAAAGCAGTTAAGGACTCTATCCCATTCACAGTAGTGCCAAAGAAGATGAAATATTTGGGAATTTACCTAACAAAAGACGTGAAAGATCTCTATAAAGAGAACTATGAAACTCTAAGAAAAGAAATAGCTGAAAATGTTAACAAATGGAAAAACATACCATGCTCATGGCTAGGAAGAATCAACATTAGCAAAATGTCCATACTACCCAAAGCAATATATAATTTCAACGCACTCCCTATTAAAGCTCCACTGTCATATTTTAAAGATCTTGAAAAAACATTACTTCGTTTTATATGGAATCAGAAAAAACCTCGAATAGCCAAGACATTACTCAGAAATAAAAACAAAACAGGAGGAATCACACTACCAGACCTCAGACTTTACTACAAATCGATAGTGATCAAAACAGCATGGTATTGGCACAAAAACAGAGAAGTAGATATCTGGAACAGAATAGAGAACCAAGAGATGAATCCAGCTACTTACCGCTATTTGATTTTTGACAAGCCAATTAAAAACATTCAGTGGGGAAAAGATACCCTATTTAACAAATGGTGCTGGGTGAACTGGCTGGCAACCTGCAGAAGACTGAAATTGGACCCACACCTTTCACCATTAACTAAGATAGACTCTCATTGGATTAAAGATTTAAACTTAAGACATGAAACTATAAAAATACTAGAGGAGAATGCAGGGAAAACCCTTGAAGAAATTGGTCTGGGTGAGTATTTCATGAGGAGAACCCCCCGGGCAATTGAAGCAGCTTCAAAAATACACTACTGGGACTTGATCAAACTAAAAAGCTTCTGCACAGCTAAGAACACAGTAAGCAGAGCAAGCAGACAGCCCTCAGAATGGGAGAAGATATTTGCAGGGTATAACTCTGACAAAGGTTTAATAACCAGAATCCACAGAGAACTCAAACGCATCAGCAAGAAAAAAACAAGGGATCCCATCGCAGGCTGGGCAAGGGATTTGAAGAGAAACTTCTCTGAAGAAGACAGGCGCAAGGCCTTCAGACATATGAAAAAATGCTCATCATCTTTAATCATCAGAGAAATGCAAATCAAAACTACTTTGAGATATCATCTAACTCCAATGAGACTAGCCTATATCACAAAATCTCAAGACCAGAGATGCTGGCGTGGATGCGGAGAAAAGGGAACACTTCTGCACTGCTGGTGGGAATGCAAATTAATACATTCCTTTTGGAAAGATATATGGAGAACACTCAGAGATCTAAAAATAGATCTGCCATTCAATCCTGTAATTCCTCTGCTGGGCATATACCCAGAAGACCAAAAATCACAACATAACAAAGATATTTGTACCAGAATGTTTATTGCAGCCCAATTCATAATAGCTAAGTCATGGAAAAAGCCCAAGTGTCCATCGATCCACGAATGGATTAATAAATTGTGGTATATGTATACCATGGAATACTATGCAGCCTTAAAGAAAGATGGAGACTTTACCTCTTTCATGTTTACATGGATGGAGCTGGAACATATTCTTCTTAGTAAAGTATCCCAAGAATGGAAGAAAAAATACCCAATGTACACAGCCCTACTATGAAACTAATTTGGGACTCTCACATGAAAGCTATAACCCAGCTACAACTTAACAATAGGGGGAAGTGGGAAAGGGGGGGGGTGGGTAGAGGGAGGGGAATCGGTGGGATCACACCTGTGGTGCATATTATAGGGGTATTTGCGAAACTTGGTAAATGTAGAATGTAAATGTTTGGCACAGTAACTGGAGATTGCTTCAAGAAATATCTCACCCTGAGGATGTTCAGCACACTCCCTGGGTGAAGGACTCAGCTACAACTTGAACTTTACCTCAGAATTGAAAACCATGTAATATAAACATTTGTACCCTCATATTAACTTGAAATTAAAAAAAAGAAGTATCCCACTCAAAAAACTTACAAATAAAAACACTTTATTTTATGTAACCTAAAATCCTCAGGTGAGTTCATATTTATGTTTTTCTCTTTTAAAACTGTAGGATCATTACAAATAATCCACCTATCTCTTTTCTGCCCAAAATAAATAAGAGCAGGGGAGTGTTCAGGTGTCAGAAAAATTGGATTGGAAAAGATTTTGTGTCTGTTCTAGGCCAGGCCCTGTGCTTATCTTTCATATTTCATTTCATTATTTCATTATTTTTAATTTGAATATTGTCTTGGTTCTTTAATTAGTAAATTGAAAGATAGCAAATAAATGATCCTTTTATATATGTTCAAATCAGGAGTCTGTGATTTCTTGCTTGTTTTATAGAAACATTCCAAAATGTCTTTCCAAACTGCAGTTAAAATACTGCATTTGAGTCTTATTAACTGTTTTTTTTTTTTTAAGAGACAGGGTCTCACTCCGTCACCCATGCTGGAGTGCAGTGATCAGGTGCATGATCATAGTCCACTGTAGCCTCAAACTCCTGGGCTCTATTGATCCTCCCATCTCAGCCTCCTGAGTAGCTGGGCTTATAGGTGTGAGCCACCACTGAGATTTATTAACTGTTTAAAATAAACAGTGTTTGAATTTCTCTTCTAAATCTTAAAGAAATGTGATTAGACTCCTTAATATGCCATGAACCCCTATGGCAAGGTATAATAAAGCTCAATTGTGCCTTATGGATTCCAACCAAGGAGAATTTGAGTCGAGGGTACACTTGGTTTGTGTTACTGAGGTTCACCATCAATTCAATGTAGAGTTAAAGCTCTTATAAGCCCTCTCAGTGTAGGAGGGGCTTCTAGGTATATTCCCACAACCCCTGTGCCAGGGCACCGGTATGAGGGCCCTGAGGTGCTGGGCTAGCCCTTATATCACAGTAAGGATGTCGTGTGGTTCCTCCAATGCCACAGACATGAGAACAGGTGTGACAGAAAGAACAATGGAGTGGAAAGAGTCAGTGGGCTTAGCCAACTGCCCTCAAAATAGCTTACTTTTGCAAGTTTTTGAAAAATTCAGTGCCAAATGAATTGACTACAGTCAAGGACATTGCTACAGTCCTCCCCAGGCCTTGGAAGAGGCTGTGCACTGATTTATCTTTAACTTCCTAAAAGTTCACCTGTGAGGACAAGAAAGGTGTGTCACAGAGAGGAAGGGGAATTCTAGGCAAAAGTAAGAGCTTGAGCAAAGACACATTAGCCACTCATTCAAGAATCTATAACCAGTAAAAAGCCCCATAGGGAAAAAGCCCCATTTTCCCTATGTCAGTAGGAAAATAGGCTGGTGAGATAGACCAGGGCCAGATGACAAAAGGCCTATGTTCCTAGCTAAGAAGGTGAGACCACAACTGGATCAAGAGGCCAGCACTATGTTCCTAGGTCACAGACATTGCTATCCTTCCCTCCACTGCCTATGGATTTATTCCCACTATCTTTTCTTTTCTTTGTAACTAAGAGCTTTTTAAATGTTTTCACACTCTGGACAAATGTCCCAGGAGGCTGGTATGGGAGGAGGGCTGGAGGTGGCTGCTCTTTGGTGGCAGCATTACAGAAATGTGCAGAATCCCACCTCATCACAAATGACCTCAGCTTTCCTCCCTTTAGGCATCATACATGATGTCCCCCACTTGGGCAGGGTTTTTTTTTTCTTTTGAGATAGAGTCTCACTATGTAGAATGCATCACAGCTCACAGCACCCTCAAACGCTCAAACTCTTGGGCTTAAGTGATTCTCTTGCCTCAGCCTCCCAAGTAGCTGGGGCTACAGGCACCCACCACAATGCCTGGCTATTTTTTTCTTGCAGTTGTCATTGTTGTTTAGCAGGCCCTAGGCTGGGTTCAAACCCACCTGCCTCAGTGGATGTGGCCAGAGCCCTAACCACTGAGCTATGGGCGCCAAGCCTTGTGGGCAGTTTTGTTCTCAGCAATGACAGCCCCACAGACAGCAGGCAAAGAATGTGTCTCCAGCACAGAGCAATGCCTCATTACCTGGACAGGTGTCTTGTGGGTCACAGGATGTGCTCACCACATTTGGCTCATTTTGATTTAGACTTCACAGCTCTGTGAGGCAGCTGGGGCAGTTATTATTATTCCTGTTTTATAGTTGAGGGGACCAGGACCCATGGGGGTGCAGATGATTCACCATAAACAGGTTAACAAGGCCCTGCTGCTGTGAGTCATCCTCCCAGGCTGAGACCAGCTGGGCCCCCACACTGCCTAGAAGGTCCTATCAGCTGTCATAGGACAGCCTACCGTGGAAGCCGTATGGGAGGTGATCCAGGCTGCCTCTGAAAGCCACTGTGGATGGTGGGCCTGCCACCGTCCCTCCCTCCCTCCCACCCTCCATCCACCCCTTACCAGTGTTCTCAGAACTTCAGGCCACAGGGCTGAACATCCTTCAATATTGATCTACAAAAAATATCATGACTTCTAATTCTCTGCTGAATCCAAAAGGACTTCACTGACCAGATACCATCACAAGTCACATGACAAGTAAGAAATCAGTGTTAAAGAAAACAAATGGTGATAAAACACCTCAGAGTTTACACTGAAATCATTTGATCTGTGCATTCACAGTCTTCTGAGGACTGGGGACAGAGCAGCAGCCTTGGAGCTGGAGATCCACTGGCGAGAGTACACCCCAGAAGCTCCATCAGCGCGCAGTCTGATGCACTCTGCTCTCAGGGACCTCATCCCAGAAGCTGCCGTCCCTCCTATGAGAAGGCCAGGAAAGGTAATGCTGCTATTAGACTTCCTGACAGGTGCTGGAGGGTCCCTGTTTGGTGCTCACTGGGAGGGGCATCTCCAGCAGGGGGGCTGAGGTACAGAACTGAGAGCATCAGGTCACAGGGCAGATGGGGCCAAAAGTGGCCTTGAATGAAGCCATCTGACTCAGGCCCAAGATCTTTGAAGTCAGGGTGCCTGTGTGGAACCCCAATTGCCCTGATCTCTATGCACCTGAATATAGTGAGTGAGAATTCACCACAAGTTGTGGGCCTCTTTTGGGTCATTTATATCCTTCTTTCTTTTTTTTTTTTTGAGACAGAGTCTCACTCTATTGCCCAGGCTAGAGTACCATGGCGTCATAGCTCACAGCAACCTCAAACTCCTGAGTCCATGTGATCCTCCTGCCTCCACCTCCCAAACAGCAGCACCACTACATCCAGATAATTTTGCCATTTTAGTACAGATACAATCTCACTCTTGCTCAGGCTGGTCTTGAACTCCTGAGCTCAAGCAATCCACCCGCCTTGGCCTCCCAGGGTGCTTGGATTACAGATGTGAGCCACCGTACCTGGCTACACAATTCTTTCATGTAAAAATCCCCTGAGGATCTTCTTAAAACAGATTCTGACTCAGTAAGTCCAGGGCAGCCTGAGAGTTTGCATTTCCAACAAGCTCCCAGGCGATGCTGATGCCATTCAGGTCTGCAGACTACACTCCAGGTCTGAGGCCTGTGTCACCCTCAGCCCTCATTTAGCTTCCATCCAAAGCCAAATGAGCACAGAGGGAGCAGGACAGACAGATGCCCTGTGCAGACACAGTATGAGTGACAGCAGCAGATGGGGCCACTTCTCCTCAGAGAGCCTCCCATCTCAGAATTCAAAGGTGGCCCATGGTGGTGTCCCTTAAATAGTTTGACCTTTACAGCTTGCCCTGAAATTGTCTAATCAGCAGTTTTCCTTCCTTTGCTCACCTATACCTGTTAGGACCACAGTGCTCCTGGAGATGGCCACAATTATCCCATGGCAGATGTTCACCCAACGAATTCATCACTTTACAGACACATATGGTGGCTAAAACCCCAGCATTTGATGCCACATTCTTCAGGGTTCATTTAAATTTTGCTTCTTATAAGCTATAAGCCTTAGAGAACCTCTCTGAGTTTCAGTTTCTTCATCAATAAAATATGGGTAATAAAAGGGTTGAAGTAAAAAAATACAGCTACCTCACTGAGATCCTGTAAATGATCATAGTAAGTACTCATTAGATGGTAGGTACCATAAACAATATTATAATCCATTGACATTCAGAATCAAAACTATACCAAATCTCAACCTGCCATAAAACCGGTTGGCCAGCTGCTTTGCCAGGGTCCCCAAATCCCGCTCTGCTCTCAGATTATTCACCAACTGGCAGATGATGGAAGACACTCTTTTGAGAGAGACACTGGAGGCCTCTCATTTCCAATTCACCTTTGTCACCCAAACAATAAACCTCGGGAAGCTTGACAAGCAACTGTTGGATTAAATATTTGTGTTCAGATATATTCTCAGCATTTGAGCACTAGAGATTGTTCCCTAGGACCTCCAAAACAAAGCACCCCAACCCAAGTGGCTTAAAACAATGCAGACTTACTCTCTCCCAGTTCTAGAAGCTGCATGTCTGAAGTCAAGTTGTCTGCTGGGCCGTGCTTCCTCTGACAGCTCTAGGGATAATCTTTCGTTCCCTTTCCAGATTCTGTGGGCTCCAGGCATTCCTCCACTTACACAAGCTCAACTCCAAACTGTCTTCACATGAACTTATTTCTACATGTCTCTGTCCTCTCCACTTCTCATAGGACATCAGTCATTTTATTTAGTCTTCCCTAAATCTAGGATGATCTCATCTTGAGATTGTTAATTATATCTGCAAAAGCCCTATTTCCAAGTCAGATCACATTGAGGTTCTGGGTGGACATGAATTTTTTTTTTTTTTTGTAGAGACAGAGTCTCACTTTATGGCCCTCGGTAGAGTGCCATGGCCTCACACAGCTCACAGCAACCCCCAACTCCTGGGCTTAAGCGATTCTCTTGCCTCAGCCTCCCGAGCAGCTGGGACTACAGGCGCCCACCACAACGCCCGGCTATTTTTTGGTTGCAGTTTGGCCGGGGCTGGGTTTGAACCCGCCACCCTCGGTATATGGGGCCGGCGCCCTACTGACTGAGCCACAGGCGCCGCCCAAGGTGGACATGAATTTTGAAAAGACACTGTTCAACCCACTGTTGATACAGTCTTCAAAGTTGGATGGCATAATCCTCACACTCAGTCACAAAAAATGTCCCAAGCCCAATGCTCAGCTATGTGACAGCGGGCACTCTCTGTGTGTATAGTGACATGTGAGGGACAGAAGGAGATTTGGGGGTGAAGATCATGCCTTCCTTCCCATCTTTCCTTCCTGTGGCCCTTGGGAGCACAGGAGCACATGGTGTCTGGAAGACACCACTTACAATCCATGGCACTGGGGACATCCAGATTTGAGGGGTAAGGTCTAGGGTGCTAAACAGCAAAATTTGTCATTGCTTTATAATGCTTGAAGACATGGGATGGGTGGGACATTATGGACGTCAGTCACCCTCAGTAGAATGCCCATGGCAGGCATTATAGCTCACAGCTCGTAGTTTACCTCAAACTCTTGAGCTCAAACAATCCTCTTGCCTCAGCCTTCGAAGTAGCTGGGACTACAGGTGCTGGCCACAATGTCCAGCTAGTTTTTCCATTTTTAGTAGAAATAGGGTCTTGCTCTTGCTCGGGTTGGTCTCAAACTCCTGAGCTCAAGCAATCCATCTGCCTTGGCCTCCCAGAGTGCTGGGACTACAGGTGTGAGCCACTGTGCCTGGCCCATCACTCCCCTTCTTAAAACCTTCAAGTGGCTTCTCATTGCCAACCAGATGAAGTCCACATCATCCTGCCCAAGAGAATGCTTCTGAGGGGGAAGGATCAAGTGCCCCAGAAGAGCCAGATGGGGTTTTGAGCCTTTGCCTGCCCAGACAGGACAGGACACCACAGCAGCACCACCCAGGGCAGAAGGTGCTGAGGAGCAAAAGCCTTGCTTGGTTTCCCAGATGATCTCTCAAAGTTCTGCTTCACTTGGTCACCAAATGCTAAACCTCAGCCTCCTCCTCCATAAAGCCAGGATAATTATAGCAGCGACTTCATGGAGTTGTTGGGAGAATTAAATGGGCTAATACTCATGGAGAGCTTAGAACATGGCGCATGGTCAGTGCTCAACAAATGTTACAATTTTTGGTAACCTCATGGACAGAGCTAAGACCCTGTAAACATTTCACAATAGAGTGATTTATGGATAAATTACAGTGAAGATTGCCCATGCAGTGTGTGCTCAGCACTTCTGATTTATTATCTCCTTTACTCCTCAAAATGATAATGGTGCCTTGCGGGTGCTGTTATTATCACCCCACTTGACAGATGAGAGCACTGAGGCTCAGAGTGGCCAATGACTGGCCCCAAGGCCATACGGCTAATACATGACAATGCCAGGATTTGAATTGGCTCCAAAGCCCACCTCCCTCTCACACATGTCACTGTGTTGACTCTTCAGAAGCTCTATAAATTAGGACTTGCTCTTCCTATTTTACTGAGGATGAAATGGGCTCAGGAAAACAAACAAAAAAAAAGAGGTAGGTAAGGGAGTGGCGTTCAGAATCTAGGCTGACTCTAACTCAAGGGGTTTCTGCTCCAGCCCCGTGGCCTTCACACCTTCACACAGCTGGTGCAAGTTGTGTACAGAGAAATGGAGCCTTTGGACCACAGCCTGCAAAAGGAAATAAGGGTTCTGCTTTTGTCCTCCAACTGTTGCCATGGTCTTTGCGTGCTTTTAGCAATTCATTACCAGTATTGATTTCCACCAGTTCTTGGCTCATTACATTTCTTCTTCTGTGTCTATTGCTGGCCTTGGGGCCAGGCTATTGTTTTGAGAAGAGGCCACTAACCTACTGCAAGGATCTGTCCCAGAATAGCCATGTGCCAGCCCAAGCTGGTATGAAAGGAAATAGCACAAGTTCAGGCACCAGGACTGTTTGGTGAGTTTATACACCTGCAATGTCCAGAAGCCATGCCTGGAACAACTTGATGAAGAGTCACCCAGTAGAGCCAGCTATTGGCCACACAGTGACACTCAGAGATCAAGTGGATGGGAGAGTTCTGGACAAGGACAGGGAGTCAGGAGACCATGGTCCAATCCCCACTGCTGATGGCACTGCTCCCACCACTAACTCTTCAAGGGCTTCTGAGCAATGCCTGGAGACTTAGCCTACATTTGCTGATATACAGCTTGGGGGGAAAGGTAGGAAAGGGGACACTCCCACACCTCAGGCACACAAGGGCTCATCTCTGGGACTGCCGTGTTTCCCCCAGTGCAACCCGCGAATCAGTCCTTGTCCTTCCCGGCCTGTGTCTTGGCCTCCTGGCTACATGATGCCATCTGGACTTGGCTGCAGACCCTAGGGCGAAATGTGACCTCCAAGCCACCCCCAGTCCCTGCTGACCTCCTGACGTGGCAAAGGCAAGTTGGTGCTGCAGGAGCACAGGTGGGGCAGACAGTCAGGAGGACATTCCTAGACCTGGAGCTGGGCCTGGTGGGTGGTGCCCATGTCCCAGAGTACTGTGTGTGTAGGACAAAATTGTGTCCTAAGACTGGGCTAGAGTGAAAGGCACCACCACACCAAGGACAGAGATGGGAGAGGAGCTGGAGGTTTCTTGTGTTTTCTCTTGGCTCTGGGATTAGGGTTGGCTTGGGGGAAAGGCACAGGGGCCTGCAGCACTACAGAGCTAGAGGTAGAAGAGGGCACTTGGGGGCAGGGGAGACTGATCTTTAGTGAGGGAATATCCCATCCATTCTGGCAGTCCCAAGAGATGCGTGTTGTCAGGGGTCACACAGACATCTCTGCCTCACTCCAGAAGAGATTATGGGGACACCCTCAGTAGCCTGTGAACAGGTACACATGGGACCTGGGGTCTGGGACCCCAAGATGAGTGTGATCCCAGGAAAGACTCCCATCCAGGGCAGCCAGGGGGCCCAGCAGGGTGACAACCAGGCAGTGGCCCAAGAGATCGAGCTCAGGAGTGCAGCAGGCTGGACTGTGCAGGGGTCGGGGATAGAGAGCGGTGATGGCTGCCCCCTGAACATTCCCCTGGATGCAATGCCCATCCTACACAAGGAGAGAAGGCTCAGCAGGGGTGGGCCTAAAGAGAAAGACCTGATAATACCATGGACATGGGCCCTTGAAGAGCCATTGCCTCTTTGGGGGCTGGAAAGAAGCAGGGATTTGGCCCAGGTAAGCTCTGAGGCACTGAGAGGGAAAGGGCTCACCCAAAGTTATTGCAGGTGAGCAGCAGAGGTAGGATCAGACCCCAGATCACATGGTGCCTCCACAACATCTGGTCCTCTCCCTGGTAACAGCATGGAACTGAGAATCCTGCCTCCCCCTCACACATACCCAGCAGGTTCTAAATAGCCACATTCACCCAAGTGCCTTGCACAGAGTGTCTCCCTATCACTCGGCCACTGGTTTCTCTTGTGACATTATTATTCCTAGTGTTTGTTGGGGGCATCCAACATACTTGATCTCATGTCACAGTATCCTCTTTCAAATCTGTAAGGAATTTTGAATCCCTCTTTTTCAGATAAGGAAGGTCACACAGCTAATTAGCAGCAGAGCCAGCATTCAAAGCCTTCCCTGTGACCCCACCCTACAGCAGGGAGTCAGCCTCCACACCCCTCCACCCAGCTATGGGAGCCCCTGGCCATCTGTCCTCTCTGGCCCCCCCAGTCATGCAAACAGCCAGAGCACAGGCTTTCAGGTAACCTCAGGCTCATAAGAAAAGTGCCCTGCTGCTGACCCAAGGGCACGCCAGAAATCCTGGGGGAAGAGGCCACACCCTTCTGCGTTGGACGTGCCCCCTGAAGTAAATCAGCACTGGCTCAACCACTCCCAAGTTCTAGATGAGATCATCCTCTGAAACCAGCAGCAGTGCCTCCCACCAGAGTGGGGATGGGGTGCAGGGTTCCACATGGCAGAACACCTTTCCCTGAGGAAGCTGGGGATATAGCAGGTACAAAGGCTTCCAGAGGTCTGCTCTTGGCCCGGCCTCCATGAGGTGACGGGCCCACCTGCAGAGTGCAAAGCTCACTATGCTTGTGTAGTGTGTGCCACAGCAAAGAAAGGCCCACCTGGCAGAACTGACACAGGTCTGAGTTCGATGATGCATCTGAACAACCCAGGACAGAGGCTGCACCGTCTTATCTGTGAAATGAGAGTGATAATGATGAGAAATATTCACTCCCGTGGGTAGTTTGAACATATAGATTAATCACTGGGCATAGCTGCCTGGTACACATTAGCCCAATTTAAACAAAGAAATACAAGGAAGGCTGCTTTTGAAAAGTACTTTTAACATTTACCCTTTTAACTGTTGAATATTTTTTTTCTAATTCCAAAGCAACCCATGTTATTTACTTTAAAAAATTTTTTAAATTTAAAAAATATAGAAGAGCATTTATTCAAACCAAAATTAAACACATTTGTTAATCTCACCACTTTGTTTAGCCTATAAAGAAGTAAATGCTTTACCACATTCCCAATTCCCCTCCCCAGAGGTAGCAACCATTAACTCCCTAATCAGTAGGCATCCTTCCGGACTTTAGCTATGTTTAAATAAACACATGTTGACATGTGCAGTAGATACATAATGATCAAAGGCACTCTAAGTTATATAAGAAAACACAACAAACATGCTAAATTGAAAAAGAAAATTATAAAGTTTTTTTAAAATTTGAAGGATAAATAGAAACAGCACACTGAGTCTGCCCAGCTGCCTCCCACCCTGTACCCCCAGGCAAGCGGGCAGCCAGGGCTGCAGGGAGTGGCTGTGACTCAGTCTGACCACTGACCCAGGCAGGCAGGGGAATGTAGGCAGGAAATGTCAGGAGCTCATCAAGGGAACAGGGCATATCGATGTGGCATCAGCACCTGCCTCTAGGGAGCTTCAAGAAGTGCTCTGAATCAATCTGACAAGCCCATTAGTTGCCAGCTCCGGCCACATCTTAGTGGACTGTCAACCCAGCCCACAGCCAGCCAGAAGACATGCCCAGATAACACAGTCTTGCACAATGTAATAAGCCATCATGCCTTTGCTGACAATCACAACAAATACCAATTGCTGAGTAAAAACTCGACATGGGACATTTTTTGCTTGTCTCCCATTTAATACCCCATAACACCCCCGTAAAATATCTATTATTGACCCCACTTACAAGTGAGAAAACTGAGGCTGAGAGGAGTGGAGTCACCAGCTGCACTCCAGTCACACTCCCTGAGGTCAGAGGCACAGTGCGGGGCTCATGGTCCTCACAGTGCCCCAAAGGGCATGTACCTTTCTTCTCACATCACAGACAAGAAAACTAAGACTCAGAGTGGTGAAAATGCACATACTCCCAATCAGAAAAGCCCTGTTCCTCCCTGCCAGGGTCCTCCCCAGCGGTAGTGCTGGGGAATTCAGAGGAGGGCAGGCCGCATAATATCCCCTGTCCACCACCACAAGCGGCAGACACCCACTTTCTCCATTCACAAATCTGGGCAATGAGTGGTGGGAGTCAGGGAAGGATATTTTTTTAAAAATAGTCTTCAGTCTATGGAGAAACCTCAAAGCACTCAACAGAAGGAAAAAAATCCTTTTATCATAAGGACACTTGTACTAGACTGTTTATTGCAGCTCAATTTACAATCGCCAAAATGTGGAAACAGCCTAAATGCCCACCAACCCAGGAATGGATTAACAAGCTGGGGTATATGTATACCATGGAATACTATTCAGCCATTAAAAAAAATGGAGACTTTACATCCTTCGTATTAACCTGGATGGAAGTGGAAGACATTATTCTTAGTAAAGCATCACAAGAATGGAGAAGCATGAATCCTATGTACTCAATCTTGATATGAGGACAATTAATGACAATTAAGGTTATGGTGGGGAAGCAGAAAGAGGGACGGAGGGAGGGGGGTGGGGCCTTGGTGTGTGTCACACTTTATGGGGGCAAGACATGATTGCAAGAGGGACTTTACCTAACAATTGCAATCAGTGTAACTGGCTTATTGTACCCTCAATGAATCCCCAACAATAAAAAAAAAAAATAGTCTTCAGTCAGGGAATTAGCAGAAAGAGGGGACCATCAGAGGCAGCATTGACATGCCACTGCCTACCTCCCCACATTCTTGCAGTTCATAGCCTCTAGGGCAGGCTGGAGAACTCTCTCTCCAGATCTTAAATACACCGGACTCCTTGACTCACAGAAAGATGTTGCTGGAAGGCTCCACAGAGACCATGAACCCCAACCACCTCACCACACATATAGGAAAACAGAGGTTCCCAGAAGAGGAGTTTCCTGCTTGTCATGACACAAGGTTGGGTTCAGGGCTGAGGACCAGTGCCCTAGTGCCAGGACCCTGCCTTGAGACCCACCCAGCTGCTCTAAAGCCAAAAGACAGAAATAAACCATGCTCGAGCTTCCAGAGTCAAAAATAAATGCATGTGCAGCTTTTTGCATTGTTACCATGGTTATAGATAACAAGGGCTGTAGCAAAGCACGCAAATTAGTTAATGATGGAAGAGAAACTTCCAACAGCGACATGTTCTGCATGAACAAATTGCTTTTCCTAATTGGGTGGTGAGCTGGACCCCAGTTGGCAGGGCAAGTGCCGGTAGTGAGCGGGAGAGTAAGTACAGTGGAGGTGAGAATAGGCACAGCATGTCATTGGCTGCCCTTCCCCCGCCCACTCTCCCCATTCCCACCATAATTCAGACAGAAGGTGGGCAGTGGAAGCTCACATGATCAGCTTCAGCCTCACTTTCCGGGCCAACAGCAGAGGTGGTAGTTGTGTTCTCTCCAAGCCCCACAGGGAGGCAGCAACTAACCCCTGGCAGAACAGGTGTTCAGCTTTGAGTGTAAGAACTGGGCAACTTAAGTCTCCAGGGCAACGAGGCCTTCCTCGTTTGAGCAACTGGTGAATTTTCTCTATGTCCTCAAGCTCCTGATGCACCTGGCTTCAGTCCTTCCTCTGGTGGTTATTTGAAAATTGGCTGCAATTGTTCTCTTCCCTGTACCCATGCCTCTCTGCACTGTGACACTGCAGCTCACCTCATTAAGATAAAGAGTCCATTTCCCTTCCACCTGAGTCTGGACTGTCTTAATGACTTGTTTTGACAAATGGAACATATCACTGTGCCATGAGTACTCAAGTCCTTTGTTTATCTCTGACCTAGGAGTCTCATATCCTCTACCAAGGTCCATGAAACAGTCACAGGCTGACCCATTAGCATATAAATAGGGTAAAATCAAATGCTGGATTCAACACAAAGTGGGCATGCACTTGCCCTTGGACCATCACAGTCTTTGTTCCCTCAGCCCAGAATGCCTTTCCCTCAGCAATCCACATGGCTTACTCTCTAACTTCTTTCAAATCTGTGTCAGCCCTGGTCCTCTGAGAAGCAGATGCCGTGATGGGCTTAATTACACAGGCTTTTATTAGGGAAAATGCCTCCGTGAGAGGAAACAGGGATGGAGCAGGGGAAGGCCAGGACTGTAGTGGAATAACAATGGGAGTCTGACCCCAAGGGAAGGAGAAAAGAGAAACAGTAGAGTAGACACATCCTCAGGGGCTCTGCAGGCTAAGGAAGTCCATCAAACCACCAGTACATTGTAGCCTTCACACAAAAGCAGCAGTGGGTTTCCAAGAGCAGGAGCCAGGGCCCTTGGTCAGTTATGCTCCTTGTAGTAAAGATCTGTAAGACACATCCTCATGGTCACTATAAAGCCTTTGCCCAGATGCACCTGGTCACTTTATATGAAAGAGCAAGTCTCCATCAGCAACCCTATTATTCTTCCCTGCTTTATGCTTTTTTAATTGCACTGTCACCCACTGATTATGTAATTACTTGCTTACTCATTAATTTTCCTGTCTCTCACCACTGAAGGTAGGCTTCATTGAAATTTTTGTCTGTTTTATTCACTGCTATAGCCCCAGAACACTAAATCATGCCTGACACACAAAACAAAAAATTTTTGAATTAATTAACAAATGAATGAATGAAATAAGAAACACTTCCTGATAGGTATCAAAGGGCCACTTTCAAATGTGTCAGCCCCATGTTGTAGACTGAATGTTTGTGGCCTCCCAAAATTCATATGTTGAAGCCATGACCTCCAATGTAATGATATTCGGATATGGGGCCTGTTGGAGATAATTAGGGTTAGATGAGGTCATCAGGGTGGGGCCATCATGATGGAATTACTGCCCTTATAAGAAGAGTTCAGATAGCTTGTTCCACCTCCAGGAGCACTCAGAGGAAAGACCATATGAGCACACAACAAGAAGGAAGCTGTTGGCAAGCCAGGAAGAGAATCCTTAACAGAAACCAAATCAGTCCACTTCTTGATCTTAGACTTCTCAGCCTCCAGAACTGTAAGAAAATGAATGTCTGTTGTATAGCCACCTGGTCTATAGTACATATTTTGTTATGGGTTAAGACACCCCAAGTTCAATGTTAGGTAACACAGTCAAGCGTCAGTGTGACCACTCCAAAAATGTTCCAAGGTAAGCATATCTTATTCTACATGACTCCAAATGTCAAGAGGAAGTGGGACCACCTTTCACTGGCTGCCACTGGCTGATAGACAGGAAATAGTATATTTGTGGCTGGTGGTGGCAAGTATATATGGAGGGGAGGGGCACAATGTCTTTGGCTGAGCCTTTAACTTTCCATACACATAAATTTCCTGTGTCAGAAAATTCTTTTCTCATCCTGGGTACCCTCTTGCAGCAGTGCCCCAAAAAACATGGTGACAGGCGACAGAGGGCTGTCCCTGTGCTGTAATCAACCCCTGAGCTCTGGGGCAGGTTTCCCTACCTTGTTGCTATGGTAACAGAACCTAGCTGCAGGTGCCCACCTGTCTCCAACACCGGGCTAACCGTGATTGCATCTGAACGGGCTTGACAGCATGGGGAAGGAGAAAGAAAACATGAAAAGGCCTTGTATAGCCTCAGGAAATTGCAGGTGGCAGTTAGGATACAATCTGGGATGCAGATCTGTTGACTTTCCTGGCTGGATGGCTAGGCTCCTGCCTGTCTGCACAAAACCTCAAGTCTTCCTGCTTCCCTCTTCTCAAAGGTGCACGCTAGTGGGTCCAAAATTCAAGCAACACCTTTCCCATACCCCTCCTCCATACCCCAGCCACCATAACCTTTGCTTCTGCCAGAAGTTTGTGATCTGCCTTACACCTGAGCCCCATCTCCCACATCTGTTACATATCTCTGCATTTGCCTCCATCTGAGGGTGGGAGTCAGGGCTCTGTCTTGTTCCCCTGTCTGCAGGCCTATGCAACCCTCCCCAGCAATACCCACTCTGCCCCCAGCCTCAGTAACACCTTCAAGGGGACAAAGGGCATACCAGGATGTGCCATTCCCAGATGGGCAGACCAGGGCTCCAGGCTTTGTGACCACTCTCATGGCTGAAGCCTCCGGTGATCTCTTCTCTCCTCATCCTGCCCCCAGAAAGAGCCAGTTAGCCTCTGCACATCGTGACTGCCTTCCTGAGCCAGGCCTCTTTTTTCTCTCCACTTGGGCCATTGCAGAAGCCTGCTAAACCATCCCCTGTGGCCACTGTGCCCTGGCCGGGTAAGCTCACATCTCATGATGTCGCTCATGAATATCACTATTCTGACCCTTGCTCAACCCTCTCCTTCTCAGGGTTATAAATACTGACTACTGACTCCCCAGCACAGACTGGGGGTAAGAGTGGTGGGAAGACAGCAAGAGAACAGTTGCTATGGCAGCCCCTATTCTCACTTCCCCATCCCCACCTCCAGGGTGTATACCCCAAACACCCCTCCTCTGCTAGGTCCAGACAAAGGGTTTTGTGCACCCCTCCTCTGCTAAGCACCCCACACACACACAAACACAAGCAAACAGATCCCTGAAGAACAGGTGCTCCCAGGGCATTTGTGTGCAGGTGGCAGCTCTGCCCATGTCAGGGCATCCTGCTTTGTCAAGAGATGCAGGAGCAGTCCTTCCAGCTGTGGGACTTTTCCTGGCCACAAGTAACAGACCCAGCTCAGCTGTCTCTCCTTTGAGAAGCTGAGAGATAGGGCAATTCAGCAGCTCAGCATTATTAGGGACCCACATTCTTCCTCTTTCCCTTTCTCCCTCTCCCAAAGGGCCCCTCTCCCCTCATGGTCTCAGAATACCTACCCCAACTCCAGGCAGCACATGCAGACCCACAATTGGTCCCCTCAAAGGGACCAATTTCTTTGTACTCTATTCTTTCCTTGTACTCTTATTCAACCTCTCACCTCTTCAGAACTAGATATGCCTTCCCAGAGTGGTGGTTACCTGCCATCAACTACTCGGGAAGCTGAGGCAGGAGGATGCCTGAGCCCAGGAGTTGGAAGCTGCGGTGAGCTATGATCACACCCCTGCACTCAGCCTGGGCAACAGAATGAGACCCTATCTTTAAAAACAAAAAATATTTCTCAGAATTCTCCATGTTGGTCACATCTTGGCTAGAACTGTGCCCCATGCTGATTCCTAATCACTGAATTTACCATGATTGACTTATACTAATAAAGAACCACACTCCCTTGGGCTACAGCAGGAACCTCTTCCCCAGTACAGAACAAAACCATGAGCAGGTAAGAGGGCTGGCTGCTGGGGAGGTGACCAGCTGCCTACCTCAGGATTCAGATGTAACTGGCTGTGACCAGTTGTGGCCAGGCCTCCTCCAAGGACAGGCCCAGGCCTGGGTCTGGGAGCAGAAGGCTCGGGGAAGGGGAGGCCCAGTGGCAAGTAGATGCTGAGGGCATTACCACAAAGGTCCAACCAAGATGGACACAGGACAATGACAGTAGTAATGAAAGTAGAAAAGAGACATCAAATGCCAGAGAAATATTAGCATTGGAATCAGTGAGCCATGGCAGTTCCCTGGATATGAAAGACGTGGGAAAGGGGGGTAGAAGATGACTTGGAGTTTTCCAGCCAGGCTGGTTTCAAGGATGGCAGAGCTGTTGGTGGCTTGGACATATTTATTATGCATAACTCAAAGAGCAGTATGCATTTGTATAGGACTGGACAGTTTCCAAGGCCTTTCCATGATCATTGGTCCCACTGGCAGGCAGGGTGGGCAGGTAATGGTGTTCCCCTTTCACAGGTGAAGACATCATGGGCCTTGAGCCCTCGGGGTGACAGAAGCTGTAGTTAGGACACAGTCTGGGCCCCAGAGCCTATCTGGGATCTCCCTGATTCCTGCATTCAGTCTGAGTCCAAGAGAGACTACACTTGCCTCCACCATTTGGCTTTGAAATTCCTCCTTTCTCTGTGGTCCATATCAGAGTTTCTTTTATTGATCAATCTCAAAGGGACTGATTTCCTTGTACTCTATTTGACATTTTTAAAGCATAATGATTGACTTTTTTTTATCATTATCTTGAAGTGTGAAAAGATTTTCTAAGTATGACCCAAACTCAGAAACTGAGAAAGAGAGAAGGGTGGAGGAAGAAAAGAAAAAATATTAATAAATTCAGTTTTATAGAAATAGGCATTGCATAAACCATCATAAACAAAATCAAATGCAAGCTAGGTAAGAAGCACTATTTGTGATTTATATCACAAAGACATCTACGTATTAATCTAGAAAAAATCAACAAACAAGAAAGTAAGTAAAAGATATTAAAAGTCATATTTTGGAAAATATATATATTTCTTGAACCTACAAAATATACCCAGCCTCAAAGTAAATGCACTGATAAATCATATTGCAGTTGATGGTTCCTCAAAAACCAAAAGGATTGACACTATCTTGGAGAAGGTAAGAGAAGTAGGGTCTGTCATACATTGTTGGCAAAAGGATGAACTGTTATGAATTTTATGGAAGAGAAGCAATATCTATCACTATTATAAAGATATATTCCCTTTTACCCTGAAATTCCACATCTAGAAATTTCACCTACAGAAATACTTATACCTGTGCTCTGTCACAAATGCACAAAGTGCATTTCAATATTGTTTGTAAAAACAAAAGATTGAACACTACCTAAAAGCCCATCAATTGGAGTCTGGTTATTAAATTAATTTTTCCTGACACAGAATAACCTCCAAAACATATTAACTGAAAAACAAGGTTCAGGGCAGTACACAAAATACAATGCTATTGATGCAAAATGAAAATATGTATGCTATGGCATTTGCACACAGACAAGCAGACTTCCCTGGAAAATAAACAAGAAACAGGTAACAGGGGTTGCTCCAGGGAGAAAAACAGAATAACTAGGAACGGGAAAACAAGAGAAGAGTTTTTACTACAAATCCTTTTGTGGTTTTAAATTATGGTACCATTTGAGTTTATTATCTAATAATAAATTAGATATAAAACAAAATTAAAATGAAAATGTACACAGAAAGAAGAGAGACTTGAATTGGCATGTGCTCATTTAGAGTGTTGAAAATGGATATTAGTATTCTATGCCACATAGAATATATAATAATATAATATATTACAAATATATAATAATATATATTTATTATTTTTATATATTTATATGTATAAATTATAAATATTCTATATTCATATATAATATATTATAATATAATATAATATATAAATTTATATATAAATTATAAATATTATATATTTATACATAATATATTATTATAATATAATTTGTACACTTACAAATATTATTATAACATATTATTTATATTTATATTATATATAAATATATATATAATATAAATATATAATATTTGTAAGTGTACCAAATTGTCACCAACTCAGCAGCTAAAAACCACACACACTTGTCTCAGTTTCCATGGATCAGGAGAGCAGGCACAGCTCTGCTGGGCCCTGTGCTTACGGTCTCGCCAGCTGCACTCAAAGTGTGGGCTGGGCTGCATTCTCACTGGGAGGCTGGACTGGGGAGGAGTCCAATTCCAAGTTTATTCAGTTCTGTTGACAAAATTCATTTTCATGTGGCTGAGGGCCTTGGCTTCTTGCCAGCTATTGGCTGGAGGCCACTCTTAGACTCTGGAGGCTTCCTGCATTCTCCCCTTCGTGGGATCCTCTGGCATGGCTGCTTACTTCATCAAGCCTAAAAGGAGAGGCTCCCCTTCTGCTGAGATGGAGCCTTCTATAACAAACCACAATCCCAGGAGTGAGATTCTGCCATCTTCGCCATATTCCATTGGTCAGGAGCAAGTCCCAGGTCCCACTCTCACTCAAAGGTAGGAGTCACACAAAGGCATGAACACTAAGTATGACCCAAACTCAGAAACTGTGACAGTAGTAATGAAAGTAGAAAAGAGACATCAGATACCAGAGAAATATTAGCATTGGAATCAGTGAGCCATGGCAGCTCCCTGGATATGAAAGATGTGGGAACCAAGAGATATGGAGTTTTGGGGAACACCTCAGAGTCTGTTCACTACAGATGGGTTTTGGAGGAGACAATTTAAACATTTATGTGCTTATATATTTTCCTTAACAGACATTTTCATGCTATTCCTATATGCCAAGGGCCATCTTTGGCAGCTCAGTGGCAGCAGGAGCTAACATGCTGTAGACTGTGTTTGTCCCCGACTCTCACTTCCCTCTTGCCTCTTGGCTGCATTCAGAACTAATCCAGCCTGTCCCCTGCTCTGCCGAAGAAGCAGGGTGGGGAGATCCTGTTAAAAGAGTCACCCAGAGTTCTTTTTGCCCATTCCGCCTTCAAAGCCTCCTGTTTGTCCTGGGAGCCTGCTCACTGCTGGGATCTCCCCCTTTCCTGGGTTGGAGTTTCCCCCACCTCAGGAAATGAGAGCTTCTGTTTCCCAATGTCGTAGGGGCATTCCAGGCAAAGCCAATTTGGCTGACCCCACCATGTCCTCCTACTCCTCTGGCCACATCCCTCAGTCCCAAGACCCCTGAGAGGAAAGGAAGGGGCTTTTAGTCTCACGGGCTTGGTTGTGAATCCTGCTTCTTCATTTATGAACTGGGTGACCTCAGGCAATTCCCAAACCCTCTGGGTCTGAGGTTACACACTTGCCAAATGGGAAACTGAAATCTCACCTAGCAGGATCACAGTGCACAGTATACATAGCTTAAAAGCTCCATCAGGAATTCTCTCCAGACCCCTTGGTAACTAAAGCTTTGTGATAGGATCCCTTGTGAAACCCCAGGGCTATGCATTTCATATTAGACACAGGAATAAAACAGCTTTCGATGTGTCACCAGCGTCACCATCATAACTAGTATGTATTGACTGTGCGTGCACCTGCACTGTGATCCTGCTAGATGAGATTTCAGTTTCCCATTTGGCAAGTGTGTAACCTCAGACCCAGAGGGTTTGGGAATTGCCTGAGGTCACCCAGTTCATAAATGAAGAAGCAGGATTCACAACCAAGCCTGTGAGACTAAAAGCTCCTTCCTTTCCTCTCCGTGCAGTGGCCTGCTGCTCAGCACCAGGCCCTGTGGTTAGCTTATAGTACAGTGACCATGCAGTGACTCACAGGGCCCCTGACCCCTCAGGTGGGGCCTCTCACCCCCATGGGAAGATGGCTCTTCACTGCCTTCCTTCTGGGCTCAAAGCTCACAGCCCCAATCTCTGCCATGTTTAAGGGACTCTGCAGCCCCTGACCAAACCTCCCAAGCCCCCACTACCCATCCACGTGAGAAAATAACTATTTCTGGGACACCCTTATGATTCCACCCTCCCACCACATAAACCTAGAACAGGATCTCCAAGGTCATTTGATTCAGAAACGTCCTTCCATGCTTAAATACATTCTCTCCATCACTTCCCTCCCCAGGGCTATATCAGCCTCTGCTTGCATACCTCCAATGATGGTGAGTTCACTACTGGGCAAGGCCATCACATGCCAAAATCAGGACACTGGAAGGAACTTCTGGGTGGAGAGATTTGGAAAAAACAATTGTGGGGGGAAAGAATCACAGAATGAGAACTAAACCTCAAGGCCAATCTGATCTCACTCTCCCTAATGAGTCCCTTAGTCCACTTGTGTTGCTGTAACAGAGACTCAGTAATTCATAAAAAACAGAAGCTTATCATTCACAGTTCTGGTGGCTGAGAAATCCAAGGTCAAGGTGCCAGCACCTGGTTTCTGCTGAGAGCCTTATTGCTGCATCTTCACATAGCTGAAGCAGAAGGGAAATTGGCAAATGCTGCCTGGAGGTTCTTACAAGGGCTAATCCCACTGGCAAGAAAAGAAGCCCTCGAGCCCGCATCACCTCTTTAATAGGCCCCACCTCTTAATTCCATCACGGTGAACATTAAGTTTCAACACCTGAATTTTGGAGGGGACACATCCAACCCATTGCAGTTCCTATGACCCCAGAATGTTGCTCCAGCACCCCACACATCCTTGCAGGACCTTCTCTCTCATAGGGCCCCAGAATCATGAGCTGATTTCCTGCCATTCCATGCTGCCTACTCACTCTACCCTCCAGCCACCCCAAAGCAGTTGCTCTCCACCTTAAGAGATGACGGCTCCCCTCCCAGACAGCCCCTCGCCCTCCACCTTCCTTCATGTGCTATTACGCATCACCTGAGCCTCACTTGTCAGCTCTTCTCCGAAGCCCCTGCCAGCCCCCAGGAGTCAGCGCCTCCTTCCTTCCACTCATTCTGTTCATGCTTATAAAAATGGAAATGCTTCCCTGTCCTCAGGACCTACAGGGTACCAGGCACTGTGCTAGGACCCAGCTTAGTCAGTTCCAGCTTTCACTAAACCCCTTTGTAGAGACTTAGAGATGTTTCCAAGACCAGGATCACATGGCTGGTGACAGATCCAGGATTCAAATGCATTATCTGTTCTCTTTGCACAACTATGACAGCACTGCCCTGGGACACTTCCTCCCCTCCAGGCTGGTGCTTCTTAGCTTCTTCTAGACGTCAGCCTCTAGTAACAAGCACATTTCATATGACAATCTAGTCATCTATATACATCTATATACATACAAGTTTCAGAAAATAGCATCTCCCCTTTCTACTTTCAACACCTTCTGACCTTTTCTTTTTATTTCATTTTCTTAAGTGCCGGTCATGATCTACTAATTTGACCTAGTGGTCCATTAATGGGGTGGGGATTCCCAGCTTTAAAACACTGCTGTGGGTTGGCAGCTCCTGCATTCTCAGGCCTGGCACAGGGCCTGGCACACAGTAGGTGCTCAAAAAATCCCAAGCCTGGGGCAGCACCTGGGGCTTAAAGGAGTAGGGCGCTGGCCCCATATGCCGGAGGTGGCAGGTTCAAACCCAGTCCCAGCCAAAAAACTGCAAACAAAAAAAAAATCCCCAAGCCTGACTTCCACAGAGCCAGTATTCCACCTGGGCCTTGAAAAATAACTGATGCCCTGAAACCAATAGACAAGGACGATGGGGCCTCACAGGCCTGAGAGTGAATTCATTCCTCCTATTGCTAAATTAGGACTTGGCTCTGTGTAGGAGAATGCTGCTAGTCAGTAGGTCCATGTCAGCAGCACTATGTGAGGCTCTCTGGTCCCACCTGCCATGATGGCCTTAGCAGCCCTAGCCTGGAGATAAGAGGTGCACACTCAGCCCTGTCAGCTTCCTATGCCACCCTCCATGAAAGTTATACGTGCCAGCTGGGCCAGGACAGACAGGTGAGTTCCATAAGCCCTGCATTTCGCCTCTGACTCAACAAAGACTAAGCTTACTGGGAAGCTGGGTTCTAAATTTAGCACCAAACTCTGGGAAACTAGTGCATTTGCCCCCACCACCCATGGCAGAGCAGGCCACAAGGTTGCTGCTCCATTACTCCCACTCTACAAGGGCTGTCCTGATGCCAGGAGCCTGGCTGGCTTACCAGGGTCCATAGGCCAGCAAGAATAACCTCTCAATTACCCTCTGGTGAAAGTCTTCTATCCTGCTGAGGGAGAGGAGCAGGTGAGACTTTCAGGAACCTCTCAATTTCCAAGGCCTGGCACGGGCCCACCATGGGCTCCATCACTCCTGCTTCTGTAGTCCTTCTAACTCCCACCCCTGGCCTGAGCTCAGCCTAATCCTTACCAGCTCTATGTGGGGTACCTTGGGCCTCTGTTCCTCTGCATCCTGTACTCTTGAGCTGAAGAGACTTCCCAGAGTTGGGCCATGATGACTCCTTCCCCACTACCCAGCCCTCAAAATATTCCTGCACAGCTCTTGAATCACCAATCGTAACAGCCTCCCTGAGTCTTGGGATCATCTTCCTTAATCCTTATAAAAACCCCATTGAGGTAGGGACTATGACACACTGGGAAATGCAGGCTTACAGAAGTTCCCTAACCTGTCTGGGTCACACCCCTGCTTTCAGCAGCTCTGCTTTGCCTCCATGCCTGGGATGTCCCTGAGAGAACCAGACCAACGCTATCTTAGGCTGGAATATTGCTATATTAGGTATTCAGTTCCAGTTCCCCCGCCATTTTGTTTTATAAGTTTCACTTTCCAGTAAGCCCAGGCAATTCCCTGAAATCATGAGACAGCTACCCCCTAATCAGGCACTGCCCTGTGGATCAAGTTGTATACACCCTGCTTGTCGCGCCGCATTATAAAAATTCCCTGTCCCAGAGCTCAGGGCTCCTGGCTCGGATCCGTTGCAGCGGAGCCCCTGGGAGCCCAAACTCAAGCTTACAATAAAAGGCTCTTTGGCTTGTGCATCGGACTCAGCTCCTTGGTGGTCTTTGTGGGGGATTTTGAGATCTGGGCACAACATCCCCTAACCCTGGCCATCAGATCTAGAGCCTGGACCTCTGCCTAGCTGTCACTGACCTCCCACAGCCTGTGAGACAGAGCCCAGGCTAGTGACTCTGGCTAGCTGTGGGACCTGGGGGTGCTAACTGGCCTACCTGAGGCTCAGTTTCTCCATCTGTAAAAGGGCCTTTGAGGCAAACTTCATCTCCCAGAGTTCTTGCCTTTTTGTGTTTCTGCTCAGGTGGATCACAGGACATGTTCTGGAGGGAGCTTTGCGGGTGGGAGTGGAACTGACAGTCATTTTGGGGCCCCCTCAGACCAGCCTCCCTGGTGAGGAACCTGTACTCCACCTCCACCAGCCCCCTGTAGCTTCTTTGACTGGCCCAAGTCTAGTGCTCAGCTCCACAGCAGGTACCAGCATCTCTTGCAGGACACCCATACCATCAAGCGTGGAGGTGGACACAGCTTTCAGTCTGTCCTTGAGGTGTCCACCTCCTCCTTGGGACTATTCCCAGTTTTAAAACTTGAATGTCAGTGGCACCTGCAGCTCAGTGAGTAGGACGCTGGCCCCATGTACCAAGGGTGGTGGGTTCAAACCCAGCCCCGGCCAAACTGCAACAAAAAATAGCCAGGCGTTATGGTGGGCACCCATAGTCCCAGCTACTAGGAGGCTGAAGCAAGAAAATCACCTAAGCCCAAAAGCTGGAGATTGCTGTGAGCTGTAATGCCACAGCACTCTACGGAGGGTGACAGAGTGAAACTCTGTCTCTAAAAACAAAACCTGGAATCAGTCCTAGAAAAGGACTGGTCCTCTTGTTCCAGTTTGTACTCATGGGTCCCAGCTGGCTCTTGCTCTACCGTCCTTCTATCCAACTCCCTTCCCAATTGCCTGTGTGTGGAATTCAAGGCCTAACACCAGAGGCAAGAAACAGACTCCCAGGGGCTGCTTAGCCTGTCTCATGTCCTGGAAGTCACACCTCTGCAGCACGTCTTGGTATCTAGAAAGACAGAAGTGCTGGGTGCACTGGATCACATCTACAATCCTTGTACTTTAGGAAGTTGCTCCAGGAGCATCACTTGAGGCCAGGAGTTCAAGACCAGCCTAAACAACAGCAAGACCCCATCTCTGCAAAAAAGAGAAAAATTATCCAGATGTGGTGGTGTGCACCTGTACTCGCAGCTACTTGGGAGGCTGAGGCAGCAGGATCACATGAGCCCAGGAGTTTGAGGTTGCAAGAGGGAGGGAGGGAATGAGAAAGAAAAAGAAATTTAAACAGATAAGAACAAAAAAGAGTTACAGGGGTAGCAGTATTGCCTCATGGATCTCTGAGCATTAAATGATAGACGCACACTCGTATGCACAGTGCCTGGCACACAGGAAGCAGTTAACATATATTAGATGTTATTGTTGTTACTTAACCTTTACTCGTGTGTAAAATGGTAGTGACAAGAGCTCTCCCCTGATCCTCAGAGCCACATGTTGTGAGTAAAACTAGTTCCGTTACCTTTGGCTGGACTGTCAATGGGGAATTGGCTGGAGGGAGCTTCTGGAGTTCTGCCTCTATGCTTCTGGGGGTTGCATTAGTGTGTTCATATGTGAAGCTTCACTGAGTGGCACACACAGGCTGTGCACACTTATTTCAGGATGTTACAACCCACCAAAACATTACATATGTTTATGATGTTGTAGCAGTAAAACCAGGAAAAGTATCTAATTCCTCTCTGTCCTTAATTTGCTGTGTGAACTCCTGTAACCTCTTTGGACCACACTTACCACATCCATAAATTGGGTACACCTTCCCAGAGGTTGAGGAATTGGTCCACACAATCTCTTTTCTCCAAAATCCTCTGGTTCTTTGTTACAAAAAGACACAGGAAAACAGGCAGCGACAGAGAAGACTATGAGGAATTAAGGTAAGACCCAGCCACCAGGAACTGGGGTGCCAGGGGCTTGCATTTCTTTGGACAAAGGCAATTGAGGGGTTGTGTCTGCACAGAAAATACTAAAGAAAGTGCTTCAGGAATGTCAGAACACTAGGGACAATGACAGCCACTGTATGTGAACGGCTGGGCTCAGTAGCAGGCAGTAGGGGCAGGCAAAGGAAGTGTGCCAAGGCCTTATCACCTGTGGGAGGAAGGATGATAATGTCCATGACTATAGACCCAGTATGTTCCGGGCTCAGCACCAGGGGCTTCATATGCACTACCCCACTTTACCTAAAAAGATATAACGTACAGTCACTAAAAGTAACATATTTATGAACTTAGACAGATTGTGTATCTTTTTACTCATTTGTATTTTCTAATTTTTTGCTATTATTTATATAGAAAAAACTATAGAAATTAAAATTTTTTAATATACATTCATCAGAGAAGTTATTTTTCTCTCTGTGGCAAGGGGTGATTGTGTTCTGAATTCTGGAATCAGTTCAGCATAATCCTAAACAGTCCCAAGTAAATGCGAAGTGGGGCCATTATTGCACAAGCTGTATCATCCAGGGGCTGTGATTGTCCCCATCACCACGTGTTTGATTTCAACTTTGATTGATGGCTTGGTTGGAGGCAGGGAGACTGGTCGGGAGGCCACTGCAATAAAAAACAGCAAAAGCCTCCCCGACCCTGTTGCTATAGCAACTGCACAGCAAAACTATTTAGTTGTTAACTCCCGAGAGAAAGGGCAGGACAAAAATTAGTGTAAAGTTATAGTACAATTTGGACTGCAGGTATTTAACCTCTTTCCCTCAACACTCCTGTACATCTGCTCAGCATGTTCTGAGCCAGCTAGCTGTAACTGTGCTCTCCCATCTAGACCTATCTGAACTCACAGGAGTACAGATATTTGCAGAAGATCCCCAGAAAAGCACATTCAAATGAACCCTTAGGGATTTTGTTAAAATGCAGAATCTGACTTGCAGGCAAGTCTGGGGTGAGGGGAGAAGGGGTCCCATGATGCTGCATTTATAACCTGTTCCCAGGTGATGCTGATGCTGCTGGTCCTCAAACCACACTTACAGTAGCAAAACCTAGTCTAGACTGTTAAACCTTCACGAAGGAAGGAACTGACCAGACATCCTTTGTTCCCCGCTGCATCCTGCAGGTCTAGCATGGTACCTGGTCCAAAGGGACGAAGGGGAGGGGAAGGAGGGTCAACACACACTGTGTGAGTGAGCAAATAAATGAATAAATGAAGACTAGATTCAGTCTCAACGTTTATACTGGTCAGGTTAACCAAAAGGTAATGCATGTCAATGGTAACATTATGAGAAAGGAAGGTGTTCTTCCTCACTGGGATTCTGGTTGACTTTTAACAGACCTTGATTTATGTTATTTTATTCCTTCAGAAACTATTGTTTTTTGTTTTTGTTTTTTTTTTTTGTGGTTTTTGGCCTGGGCTGGGTTTGAACCCGCCACCTCTGACATATGGGACCGGCGCCCTACTCCTTGAGCCACAGGCGCCACCCGAAACTATTGTTAATATATGTCTTTTTTCCTGACATAACTTGGAAGTTGTTCTGGGCATTACTCAATGTCTGGTGGCTTTTTTCATAATATCTATATTGGAGATGGCTGTGATCTAAATGCTTGTGTTTCCCCAAAATTCAGGTGTTGAAACCTAACCCCAAAGTGATAGCACTAAGAGGTGGGGCTTTGGGAAGGGATTGGGTTATGAGGTGGAGCCTTCATGAGTGGGATTAGTGCCCTAGGGGGAGGCCTGAGGGACTTCCTTAGCTCTTGCCCTCCCACCAGAGGCGGGCACAGAGCACTGCGGGTATATATTGGGAGGGCACAAAGCACAGAGGGCGTCTATGAGGAAAGTGCCTTCAGCAGATACTGAACCTCCTGGCACCGTGATCTTGGACTTCCCAGCCTCCAAGCTGTGAGCAATACACTTCTGTTTGTAAATTAGCCAGTCTTGGGTACTCTGTTACATACGCCCAAACAGAGAGGGTTTGTTTGTCTATTCTGCTTCCTTCCTTTAAACAGCTGTATAAGAACCTATTCCAAATACATTTAATCAGTTTCCTTTCACTGGACATTTTTGACTTTACATGTGTTTTGCTATTTCGAACTAAGTTATGATAAACACTCTTGTATGTATTGCATACATGAAAGGAATCTTTCGGATAAATTCCTAGACGTGGAACAGCTAAGACAAAGGGTGTGTGCACTTTTTATGATGCTAGATAATGTTTAATTGCCTACTGGAGAAGCTAATTTTACACTGTCATCAACATTTTATAAGAATGTTTCCCTAAGCTTTAAATTCTATATACTATCAAATTTTAACCTTATCAATCTCATAAGTGAAAAGGAGTCCTCATTCTCATTTTATCTCATTAAAGATGAATGAGATCAATTATCTTTTCACGTGTTTCTATACCATTATAGAAAAACACTTTCCTAATAAAGTGTTATTTAGGAAAGCTATCGATTTGGCATATTGATTTGGGAGCAGCCTGAATTCTCTTACTGTTTCTAATAACTTCTTTCGGTTAGCTCCCTGGGGTTTTCTAGTTATATAATCATAGCATTTGGAAATGATAATTTTGTCTTCTCCCTTACAATTTTTAGTCTTTTATAAAATCGTATTGTGGTGAAAAACATGTAAGATCTATCTTCTTTTAAAAATGAAGTGTACAGAACAATATAGTTAGCTATAAGCACAATGTTGTACAGCAGATCTCATGAATGTTTCCATCTTGAATAAATAAAACCTCATGCCCATTGGCAACTCTTAATTCCCCTCTCCCCCAGCCCCAGCAACCACCATTCTAATTTTTGCTTCTATGGGTTTGGCAGCTTTAGATGCCTCTCACAGGGGAGTCACGCACTGTTTGTCCTTTTGCAACTGGCAAGTTTCACTTGGCATAATGCCCTCCAGGTTCATCCATGTGGTCACACATGCCAAGACTTCCTTCTGTTAAGACTGAATAATATTCCGTTGTACACACCTGCCACATTTCGTTTATTAATTCATCCATCAATGGCCATTTAGGTTGCTTCCATGTCTTGTCTTACAATTTTATGCCCTTCTTTCTTTCTTTTTATTAGCTAATATTCTAGAATAACTATCAGATAACAATAGTGAGAGTGGGCATCCTTTTCTTGATTTTGACAGTATTAACAGGTTTTCATCATGAAGAATAATGCTGACTTTTGGCCGGGCGTTGTGGCGGGCGCCTGTAGTCCCAGCTACTTGGGAGGCTGAGGCAAGAGAATCGCTTAAGCCCAAGAGTTGGAGGTTGCTGTGAGCTGTGTGATGCCATGGCACTCTACCGAGGGCCATAAAGTGAGACTCTGTCTCTACAAAAAAAAAAAAAAAAAAATGCTGACTTTTGGTTTAAGATATATTTTTGCTTTATTAAGGAAATATCTGTTTTATGAAGCATTTCCTCAATTCTTATTTTATTAAATACTTATTTATCAAGAATGATAACAAATAGGCTCCCACCTATAATCCTAGCACTCTGGGAGGCCAACGTGGATGGATCACTTGAGCTCAGGAGTTCAAGACCAGCCTGAGCAAGAGCAGGAGCCTGTCTCTATAAAAAATAGAACAATGATCAGAGTAACCTGGCTTATTGTACCCTCAATGAATCCCCAACAATAAAAAAAATAGAACAATGGAGACAAGAGGATTGCTGAAGCCCAAGAACTTGAAGTTGCTGTGAGCTATCATGCCATAGCACTCCAGAGTGCCAGAGTGAGACTGTGTCAAAAAAAAAAAAGAGAGGGAGAGAAAGAATGATAACAAATAAAGTATTTAAAAAAAACCTTTCTTAATGTTAAACCATATTTAACTATTTGATTAGCTCCCTGCCTTTTAATATGCTACGGGTTTTTATTTGCTATTATTTTAAAATTTTGTATTAATCTCCCTAAGTGAAGTTCACCTCTATTGTTATTTTTTATTCCTTTCCATATTTGAAATCCCTGTCATGCTGGCTTAAAACAAAATTCATAATGTGTCTCTTGCAGTCCTCTAATACAATTTAAGGAGTTTTGCAATTCTCTTCTCCTTCATTTGAAAATATTTAGTTTTTCTCTTTTCTAAGTTTTATTTTTAATTGGCATATAACAATTGCATATATTTATGAAGTACAAAGTAATGTTTTGATACACATATACATTGTGTAATGATCAAATCAGGGTAATTAGCAAATCCATTAACTTAAAGAGCTAACATTACCTTGGTAAGAAGATTCAAAATTCTCTCTTCTAGCTATTTTGAAGTGTACAATACATTAGTGTTAACTATTGTCATGCAGAACTCAGTTTTTGTTTGGAAAAAAAAAAAAAAAGACTTGTAAAGTTGTAAATGCCCAGTGATGGGGGAATGATTAAATATATTTGGAATCAAACACTACACAGCTGTTTAATGTACAAACTGGGGCCTTTGAACAAACCAGGGATGGGTTTGTCCTTTGGCAAATTTCCCATTTTATTCCACAATAATCCATCAGGTTGGTTTAGGTTTTCTGTCTATAACACAATCATTTTTGAAGTTGTCCTAGAAAGTAACCTGTTTTTTACACATTTCTTTTCACAGAAATAAGTGTAGTTTTTCCTTAGAACTCATGTAATTTTCTGTCTCAAGGATTATTTTTCCATTCTTATTTCAAATTTTGTACAATTATGCTTTTTTCCTCTTTGTCTTGTAATGTTAGCTAGTGATTTACCTGTTTCATTATTTTCACATTTTTAATTTACCTAGCTCTCAAATTTATGTTTTGTGTTCTATTTTGTGAACCAATAATTTTTGTTTTCATTTTATAAATCTTTCCATTTGTTTTCCTTACATTGGTTTTATTATTTTCTAAATTCTTGGGTTGTAATAATTAGTAATTAATTTTGCCCCTTCATGTTTAGTAATTGCTATAGTCTGAATGTTTGTGTCCCCTCAAAATTCACATGTTGAAATCCTCACTCTAAGCTGATGGTAATAGAAGGTGGGGACCTTGGGAGGTGATTAGGTCATGAGGGCAGACCCTCACAAATGAGTTAGTGCCCTTACAGAAGAGGCACAGGGACCTCCCTTGCCCCTTCCTCAATGTGAGGACACACTGAAGAGACATCATCATCAAGCAGGAAACAGGACTTTACCAGAAACTGAATCTGTCGTTGCCACCCCTAGAATTGAGAGAAATAAATATCTGTTGTTTCAAAGCTGCCCACAGCAAAAGAAACAATCAACAGAGTGAAGAGACAACCTATAGAACAGGAGAAAACATTTGCGAACTATTCATCCCACAAGGAACGGGGGATGAATTCCCATCCAGAATATGCAAGGAACTAAAACAATTAAACAGCAAAAAAAAAAAAAAAAAAAAACTACTACTAATAATAATAATATTATTAATCCCATGGAAAAGTGAGCAAAAAATCCAAATAGACATTTCTCAGAACATATGAATGGCTTGGCATATACATACATATATACATATATATATATATATATATATATATATATATATATATATACTGTTCAACATCACTAATCATCAGGTAAACCACAATAAATATATCATTTTACCCCAGTTAGAATGGCTATTATCAAAAGATAAGAAAAAAAAAAAAAAAGACAAATACTGGCAAGAGTGCAGAGAAAAGCAAAATCTCCTATGCTGTTAGTGAGAATGTAAATTAATACAGCCATTATGGAAAATATTAAGGAGATTTCTCAAAAAACTAAAATTAGAACTATCGTACAATTCAGTAATCCCACTACTGGGTATTTATCCAATGGAAAGGAAATTGGAATATCAAAAGGATACCTCTGATAACACCCGCATGCTTATTGCAGCACTATTCACACTAGCCAAGATATGAAATCAACCTAAGTGTCTATCAGTAAATTAATGGGTAAGGAAAATGTTCTATATACACACTGGAATAGTATTTAGCCATCAAAAAGAATGAACTCCTGTCACATGCAGCAACATGAATGAAACTGCAATGTTACATTAAGTGAAATAAGCCAGACACAGAAAGACAAATATTGCACATTCTCAGTCATATAAGGGAACTAAAAAAGTTGATTTCATGGAGGTAGAGAGGGAAATGATGGTGTTCAGAGGCTGGGAGAAGGAGACTAAAGAGAGGCTGGATAATGGGTACAAATGTAAGTTAGACAGAAAGAATAAATTCTAGCATTTACTACACAGTCGGGTGACTGAATTAACAACCATATATTATCTGTTTCAAAATAGCTACAAAAGAAGACTTGAAATGTTCCCAACACAAATGACAAATGTTGGAAGTGACACATATTCTAGGCACTCTGATTTGGTCATTACACACTGTGTGCATGTATCAAAACATTACACGCACCCCATAAATGTGTACAGTTATTATATATCAATGAAAAATGTTCAGGGCTGCCTAATTTACCCTCCTTTGTTATAGCAGTTCTAGTGAAACTACACAGTAATATGAGAATATGAGAATAGCTCTTGCTGCATCCCCTGGCTCTGTGTTGTCCAGTACAGTACCTACTAGCCATTGTGCCTATTTAAATTTAAATTTAAATTAGTTAACATGAGATAAAACTAAAAATTCAGTTCCCTGGTCAAATTAATAATAGGAATTTTTTGCTGTTGTTGTTGAGACAGAGTCGCCCTTGGTAGAGTGCCGTGGTGTCACAGCTCACAGCAACCTCAAACTCTTGGGCTTAAGCGACTCTTGCCTCAGCCTCCCAAGTAGCTGAGACTACAGGCACCCACCACAATGCTGAGCTATTTTTTGTTGCAGTTGTCATTACTATTTAGCTGGCCCAGGTTGAGTTCAAACGCGCCACCCTTGGTGTATGTGGCTAGCACCATAACCACTGTGCTACAAGCGCTGAGCCAATAGTAATATTTTAATTGTCCAGTAGCCCATGGTGTCTTGTGGCTACAGATGTAGACTCCAATGCTATAGGATAAAATATATAATCGTATTGGTTCAAACTCCAGTAGTCACAAGTGACAAAATTCATTTAAGCCCTAAAAGGAAGCCATAGTTTGTTACCTGAAAAGCACCGGAGTACAGCTGGCCTCACTCCAGCTGGACTTGAAGTTTCCCTTCTCTTCATCTCCTGGCACTGTTTGTCTGGGCTTCCTCAAACCGACCACCATGGTTCTTTCTTCCCTCCCTTTCCTGGTTCTCCTTTCTGTTTGACTTTTCTCTGCTCAGCTTAGTGACATGTGGCATAGCAGTGAAAACCTTGAACTACAAAGTCAGACTTCCCAAATACAAATCTTCATTCCACCATAAATGTAAGCAATTTATTACTTAACCACTCCCTGGCTCAAAGTCCTCATTTGTAAAATGAGGATATAACAAAACATCTCATAGAGCTATTACACAGCAAGTGAGATAATACACATTCAGCACTTAGACCAGTGCCTGGCACCTCATGAGTGCTCAGGAAAAGCCAGCTGTTATAGCCACATGTTCTCTCTGTGTGGCAGGCTATTTGACCACTGGCAGCTACAGGCTCACATTGTCTAAACATGATGTCCCCAACCCCTTTGGGCTGCAGGGCCTATCAGGAACCAGGCTGCACAGCAGGAGGTGAACGGCAGGTGGGCAAGTCTATCTTCACCTGTGTTTACAGCTGCTCCCCATCACTCACTCACATCCCCACCTGAGTGTTGCCTCCTGTCAGTCCAGTGGCAGCATTAGACTCTCACAGCAGTGTAACCCCCACTGTAAACCATGCATTCAGGGATCTAGTTTGCACTCCTCATGAGAATGTAATACCTGATGATCTGAGTGGAGCCCTGTGGAGTGGCTGCAAATACCAATTATCATAACAGAGAGGTTCAAGTGCACAGAGAACATAACAAATCAATTACTGGCAGACTCATATCAAAACAATCCCGCCATCTCAGTCCATGTGAAATTACTCCCTGGTGCCAAAAATGTTGGGGACCACTGGTATAAACCTAAAACTCCCAGTATAAAGGAAACAGTCCTCTCTATTACCTAAAAAAAAATCTCAGCTAGGACTCTGATTAACCCAATGTGGGTCAAATGCTCACCTTTGGTCCAGACCAGTGGTTACTTTTGACTCTCCAGGCCTGGCATGTGCCCTACTTCCGTGACCAAAGGAAGATTAGTACCTATGATTAACAACCCCCATCAAAATAATGTTTCAGACAAATACAGTTTTCAAAATAAAATGTGGGTTACTTTTGCTGAAGAGAGAATATGGAAAAGTGTACTGAGTAGTTAGAAGTGACAGCAAACAGTCCACTACATTCTACCCCTTGGATACACAATGGTGCACACACACATGCACACACATGAGCACAGACATACATGCATAAACACTGCTTCCCAAGCATATAATTTTTTTCTTTCTCACTTAACTTTTCTTATGAGAAACAGGCATGTTATTATTAAATACCCACTTGACACAATTCAACTATCCTAGGTACATCAAAAATACATAAACACTTGTCCAAAAACAGACAACCCCAAAGCTACATCCAATGACTACGTCTAGGTCCTAAGTACTGTGCCTTCCTCTCAGTCAGTCATGCACCCTGACTGAATGATGCATTTTACCACCTCTAAACATACTCAGTATGCAAGGATGGAAATATAATGGTATACACACACACACACAACTTGTTGAGAAAATGAAAATGAAGAATAAGCATAGTCTCCAATCAATAGTGTAAGACACATCTCACTACAAAAGGAAAACAAAGACTCCAGCATTTGGCCATGGGATGAATTTCTTGGTCAGTCACTATGGGTGACCCAAATTTTGCACACTAAGGAAATCTCCTTTGTCTATTGTTCTACACGAACATATACTATGAGAGGAGTTGGAGGATATATTGCTCTAGAAGCCTATTTCTTATTGGTATAACTAAGGTAGCCTGGGGTCGCTTTTGAGTTTGAGCAACCCTAGATCCAATTTGCCAGTTTGGTGGTATTCAAACATATAACTCCTTTAAAATTCTGGTCTTATACCAGAAAATTGTTTTCTAGTTTCTCCTTTGAGCTGGAATTTCCCCAAGCAAAACCCTGCCAAGTTATGGTCTTTAAATCTGAACCCTTCTATTGTTATTTCTGTCACGTAAAAATAATCCTTCCAGAAAATTTGGGCTGAGTTGACTTTTAGAAAGTAGACTTTGGTGCATTTTCATATCGAACTTGAATTTCTTCTAAAATTTTCAAAGAATAACCTGATTTAAGTACAGTTGAAAATAACACAATGAAAACATTTTCTAAGATATCCAAACCTTAGTCCCTTCATAATCATATGCAAGCAAAAAAACCCACCCACTCTCCAGAAGTTCAATGGAGAATAAAGATCTAGTTTTTGTATAATATAAAATGACTGATAGGCACAATCATAATTATATTGTCAGCCATTTCTGCCATGATAGTTCAGAGTCAAAGTTAACTAGCATTTTGAAAACCAAGTAGAATGTCAGTGTCTCAAACTTTGGGATGCTATCTCTAAAATTGGAATCAAAACTCATTCATGTCTCTAAAAGATTAGCTTTTCCCCACTCTTCCTTGATCACAGAGAGGTGTCTGTATAAAATAAGTGAATTCATGAGTACATAAATTCGCCTTCCTGCTACTGGATGGATATGCTCTTGTTTGACAGAGATGTCCAGCAGTTAGCTGGTTCTTTTTATCAGCACATATCACTGTGTCCACCAGGACTCCCGGCTGTAAGCAACAGAGATGGAGTCTAGCTGATTAGGCAGAAAGGAGTGCATTGTTCTCTGAACTGTTGGAAGACCTGAGGCATGAGTCTTTTATTTTATTTTATTTTATTATTAAATCATAGCTGTGTACATTAATGCGATCATGGGGCACCATACACTGGTTTTTATAGACCATTTCACATATTTTCATCACACTGGTTAACATAGACTTCCTGGCATTTTCTTATTGTGTTAAGACATATATATTATAAGTTATTGTGTTAAGACATTTATATTCTACATTTAGTAAGTTTCACATGTACCCTTGTAAGATGCACCGCAGGTGTGATCCCGCCAATCACCCTTCTCCCATCCTCCCCCCATCCCTCCACTTCTTCTCCCCCTTCCCCATATTCTTGGGTTATAACTGGGTTATAGCTTTCATATGAAAGCCATAAATTAGTTTCATAGTAGGGCTGAGTACATTGGATACTTTTTCTTCCATTCTTGAGATACTTTACTACGAAGAATATGTTCCAGCTCCATCCATGTAAATATGAAAGAGGTAAAGTCTCCATTTTCTTTAAGGCTGCATAATATTCCATGGTGTACATATACCACAATTTATTAATCCATTCGTGGATAAATGGGCACTTGGGCTTTTTCCATGACTTAGCAATTATGAAGGGCTGCAATAAACATTCTGGTACAAATATCTTTGTTATAATGTGATTTTTGGTCTTCTGGGTATATACCTAGTAGAGGAATTATAGGATTGAATGGCAGATCTATTTTTAGATCTCTAAGTGTTCTCCAAACATCTTTCCAAAAGGAATGTATTAATTTGCATTCCCACCAGCAGTATAGAAGTATTCCCTTTTCTCCACATCCACACCAACATCTCTGGTCTTGGGATTTTGTGATATGGGCTAACCTTACTGGAGTTAGATGATATCTCAAAGTAGTTTTGATTTGCATTTCTCTGAGATTAAGGATGATGAGCATTTTTTCATATGTCTGTAGGTTGTGTGCCTGTCTTAAGGCCATAACACAGACCCATCATGCTGAGGAAACCTCCTTCACTGATGCCACCTCCATGATCCCCTTAGTTCCACTCCACCATGCAGACAGACACTGCATCCCTGAAAGCCGGACACCTCAGCAGCATCAGTGCCAGCAACATGGATTCCCCCCAGAGCCTCCTTCCATGTTGCTTCTTTCAAACAACATCTCATGTAAGTGAGTTTGATTAGTAGAGATGAGGTCATGTGCCTACATCCTAGACACCAAGGAATATGGAGAAATGAGTTTCCAAGGTTTTCCCTTAGGGAAGAAGATGAGACCTGTAAGGCTAGACATCCTCTAAATGTAGCACTGTGGCTCAAAAGATTTTAAATATCTGAGACAAGATGGCGGACTGAACCCAGCTTTCAACAGAGGCTCCCGTCCAGAAGGAGAGTTAAGGGACAGGAATTTAGTAAGTATCCTGGTGGACTTGAGCCTCACCAAGAGAGAAGGTTGAAGAACGCACATCAACACTGCTGAGGCAAGCTGTGATCACAAGGACACAAACAAAAGGTACAAAATCCACCACCAAGCGGACGGGAGTCCCCCTCTCCCATGAGACCGGCTCAAGAGCCCCACAATTAAACAAGCGGGCAGAAATTAAAGGCCCTCCCACTACACTCCACAGGAGAGACCTTCTAAAAACTGGACCGACCTCCCCTACTGGGGTGCCGTGGCGTTCTCCTGCCGGGCATAAAACTGAATAAAACTTTAAAAATCCTTTGCCGGCAATCCTGAATCCCCAACACTCCCCTCCCGCCCACTGAGGTCTGGAGGCCTGTCCCCCAGGAGTTCGGATCCTTGACTGATTTCTCCAGGGGAGTGGACAGTCCCCGAGTTGCGACTGGTCAGCATTGATTCTGAGGCGCGAGTGAGGAGAGGGCACCAGGCTAAGGGGGAGTCACGCCTCGCGGCACTTCCCTGTGGTGCGGTGCAGCAGCCCTCCCCGTGCATCAATACAGCCAGACATAAAACTGAATGAAACTCTAGCTTCCCCCTGACTCTCACTCGGGGCCTGGGGACCTGTCCCCCAGGAGTTCGGATCCTTGGGTGATTTCTCGAGGGGAGCGCACAGTGCCCGAACCGCGACTGGTCAGCACTGACTCTGAGACACGCGGGCGAGGAAAAAGCACTCTACTGAGGGGGAGTCTCGCCTCGGCAGCACTTCCCTGCGGATTAGGTACAGCAGCCCTCGCTGGGCAACATTACGGGAAGGGCACAAAACTGAATAAAACTCTAGCTTCCCCGCTGAGAGCTGAGAGCCCCTACTCTCACTCGCGGTCTGGAGGCCTATCCCCCAGGAGTTCGGATCCTTGGGTGATTTCTCGAGGGGAGTGCACAGTGCCCGAGCTGCATCAGGTCAGCACTGACACTGAGACACGTGAGCAAGGAGAGGGCACTCTGCTGAGGGGAAAACAAGCCTTGGCGGCACTTCCCTGTGGTGCGGTGCAACAGCCCTCCCCAGGTGGGCGTAAAACTGAATGAAACTCTAGCATCCCCCCCACTCCCAATCGGGGTCTGGGGGCCTACCCCCAAGAGTTCGGATTCTTGGGGGATCTCTTGAGGGGTGTGGACCCGGCATAAACTGCGGCCACTCAGTGCTGACTCTGGGGCGCGAGACAGAGGAGAAAAGGGTCGGCTGAGTGCCCACACCAGAGCAGCAGTTCCCTAGAGGTAGATCAACAGCCGTTTTTTCTTTAACGGAAGAATGCTCACTTCTGGATATTCTAAGGCCACACCCCCTGTCTCCCTGGGCAACCAGAGGAGGCCACCGGTGAGCAGGGGATTTCCTGACACTGCTCACAAACCCGGGAAGCTTCCAGGGCGGGGCCGACCCAGAGAGGTGATCGGACGCAAACCTCCAGTAGCAAAGAGGACACAAACCTCCAGCAGCAAACACGTTTGAACTCAGAACAGCCCGTCTTCTGTAGGCGATTCCGGCAGGAACATAGACAGAACCCCGCAAAGTTGTCTGTTCTGTTCTGTTCTGTTATCAGCATCCATCAGGGACAGGGCTAAGCCTGAGTGAACACCTCCTTCCCATCACCTGCATCAAGCACTCAAAGATGTCAGGCCCCATCTCCTCCTGCTAGATAGCGGCAGTCTGCGGGGGCCTGGCAGACTTCCTTGCAATTCAGGCAGGTGCAAACCCCTGGAGTGTCTGTTCACTGCAGGCAACTGGGTTAGCCATCTGCAGAGATACCAGTGACTGGGTCCGACGGAGGGGCAAAGTGCAGAAGGAGACGTCAACCTTCCCAGACTGCTCTGTTTGCTGGGTGGCTCCTCCTGACTCCACGCTGCACTGGGGTGAGCTGTGTCAGAGGAGTCACCAGGCCCCTGTGATCCAGTTCCCAGAGACCTCTTGAACTCTCCCACCTGAGACAGGTGCCGATTGAGACAGTTGATTTGGACCTTTTGAACTGGGCTAATAGACTGAGGACTTTTCAGGCGGTGCCCTGGGTGTACAGTTGTAGGAAGGTTTGATTCTCCTTTTCCAACGGGGCCAGAGGTGGGCGGACGGGGTGACTTAATTGCTCATTTTTCCACACAGCTGAGACTTCAAGCCAGAGTAGAAGTTGCAATAGGATCGAACAGAAACCAGCTGAAAACAAGACAGAACCACTTTGCTCCACCACACAAGACAGGGCCCCAGTTTCTCAGGCCACAACACTGTACGGCCCCTCGATAAAGCCCCAGGGGAAAAACCAAAGGGAGTAAAATAACCATGGGGCGGAATCAGCGGGAAAACTCTGGTAACATGAATAACCAGAATACATCAACACCCCCAAGAAAAGATACGGCAGATGTGATTGAAGATCCCATTCATAAACAACTGGCTGAGATGTCAGAAATCAAATTCAGAATTTGGATTGCAGACAAGATTAATAAAATGGAATTGGGAATTCGAGGAGAAATTCAAAAGTTGTCTCAAGAATTTAACGAATTTAAAGACAAAACCACCAAAGACTTAGACACAGTGAAGCAAGAATTTACAGCCCTCAAAGATATGAAAAATATAGTAGAATCCCTCAGCAACAGAATGGAGCAAGCAAAAGAAAGGATTTCTGACATTGAAGATAAAGTCTTCGAATGCTCCCAATCTCTCAAAGAGGAAGAGAAATAGAGAGCAAAAACGGATCACTCACTCAGAGAGCTCTCAGATAATTTGAAAAAAAGCAATATAAGAATTATAGGGATTTCTGAGAACGATGAAGTGGCCTCCAAGGGCACAGAGGCCATTCTGCATAAAATTATGAAAGAAAATTTTCCAGACATGCCTAGAGAATCTGAAATTCAGATAGCAGACAGCTTCAGAACCCCAGCACGATTCAACCCCAATAAGTCATCCCCCAGACATATCATAATTAGCTTCACTAAAGTTAACATGAAAGAGAAGATTCTCAAAGCAGTCCGGCGAAAGAAAACTATTACGTATAAAGGTAAGAATATTAGAATAACTGCAGATCTCTCTGCTGAAACTTTTCAAGCCACAAGAGGGTGGTCATCAACTTTTAATATCCTAAAGCAAAATAACTTTCAACCCAGGATCTTGTATCCAGCTAAACTGAGTTTCATCTATGATGGAGAAATTAAATACTTCAATGACATTCATATGTTGAAAAAATTTGCCATAAGTAAACCAGCTCTTCAGGATATTCTCCGACCTATCCTCCACAATGACCAACACAATCCTATACCACAAAAGTAAACTCACTCAGAAACTTCGGATCAAACTCCAACTTCCACACTGGCAAAAGGATTAAAAATGTCCACCGGACCTTTGAAAAACTCGATACCCAAAATTCCACCAGACTTATCAATACTCTCCATCAATGTGAATGGCTAAACTGTCCTCTAAAGAGGCATAGGTTAGCTGACTGGATACAAAAACTCAAGCCAGATATTTGTTACATACAAGAGTCACATCTCAACTTAAAAGACAAATACAGACTCAGGGTGAAAGGATGGTCATCCATATTTCAGGCAAATGGTAATCAGAAAAAAGCAGGTGTTGCAATTTTATTTGCAGATACAGTAGGCTTTAAACCATCAAAAGTAAGGAAGGACAAGAATGGTCACTTCATATTTGTTAAGGGTAATACTCAATATGATGAGATCTCAATTATTAATATCTATGCACCCAACCAGAATGCACCTCAATTTATAAGAGAAACTCTAACAGACATGAGTAACTTGATTTCCTCCAGCTCCATAATTCAACACTCCTTTGGCACTGTTGGATCGATCCTCCAGCAAGAAGCTGAGCAAAGAAATCTTAGATTTAAAACTAACCATCCAATATTTATATTTAGCAGACATCTACAGAACATTTCATGCCAAAAAAACTGAATACACATACTTCTCACCAGCCCACGGAACTTACTCCAAAATTGACAACATTTTAGGTCACAAGTCTAACCTCAGTAAATTTAAAGGAATAGAAATTATTCCATGCATCTTCTCGGAACATCATGGAATAAAACTTGAATTGAGTAACAACAGGAATCTACATACTCATACAAAAACATGGAAGTTAAATAACCTTATGCTGAATGATAGCTGGGTCATAGATGAGATTAAGAAAGAAATCGCCAATTTTTTGGAACAAAACGACAATGAAGACACAAACTATCAGAACCTCTGGGACACCGCAAAGGCAGTTCTAAGAGGGAAATTTATAGCACTGCAAGCCTTCCTCAAGAGAACGGAAAGAGAGGAAGTTAACAACTTAATGGGACATCTCAAGCAACTGGAAAAGGAAGAACATTCCAACCCCAAACCCAGTAGAAGAAAAGAAATAACCAAAATTAGAACAGAATTAAATGAAATTGAAAACAAAAGAATAATACAACAGATCAATAAATCAAAAAGTTGGTTTTTTGAAAAGGTCAATAAAATAGATAAACCTCGGGCCAACCTAATCAGGAAAAAAAGAGTAAAATCTCTAATATCATCAATCAGAAACAACAAAGATGAAATAACAACAGACTCATCAGAAATCCAAAAAATCCTTAATGAATATTACAAGAAACTTTATTCTCAGAAATATGAAAATCCGAAGGAAATTACCGATACTTGGAAGCACGCCACCTTCCAAGACTTAACCAGAATCAAGTGGAAATGTTGAACAGACCCATATCAAGTTCAGAAATAGCGTCAACCATACAAAACCTCCCTAAAAAGAAAAGCCCGGGACCAGATGGTTTCACGTCACAATTCTACCAAACCTTTAAAGAGGAATTAGTACCTATATTACTCAACCTGTTCCAAAATGTAGAAAAAGAAGGAAGACTACCCAACATGTTCTATGAAGCAAACATCACCCTGATCCCCAAACCAGGCAAAGACCCAACAAGAAAAGAAAATTATAGACCAATATCACTAATGAATATAGATGCAAAAATATTCAACAAGATCCTAACAAACAGAATCCAGCAACACATCAAACAAATTATCCATCATGACCAAGTTGGTTTTATCCCAGGGTGTCAAGGCTGGTTCAATATACGTAAATCTATAAATGTAATTCAGCACATAAACAAATTAAAAAACAAAGACCATATGAGTCTCTCAATTGATGCAGAAAAAGCTTTTGATAATATCCAGCATCCCTTCATGATCAGAACACTCAAGAAAATTGGTCTAGAAGGGACTGTTCTTAAACTGACAGAGGCCATCTACAGCAAACCCACAGCCAATATCATATTGAATGGAGTTAAATTGCAATCATTTCCACTCAGATCAGGAACCAGACAAGGCTGCCCATTGTCTCCATTGCTTTTCAACATTGTAATGGAAGTTTTAGCCACCGCAATTAGGGAAGAAAAGGCGATCAAGGGTATCCATATAGGGTCAGAAGAGATCAAACTTTTGCATTTCGCAGATGATATGATTGTGTATCTGGAAAACACTAGGGACTCTACTACAAAACTCCTAGAAGTGATCAAGGAATACAGCAGCGTCTCAGGTTACAAAATCAACATCCATAAATCGGTAGCCTTTATATACACCAACAACAGTCAAGTTGAAAAAGCAGTTAAGGACTCTATCCCATTCACAGTAGTGCCAAAGAAGATGAAATATTTGGAAATTTACCTAACAAAAGACGTGAAAGATCTCTATAAAGAAAACTATGAAACTCTAAGAAAATAGCTGAAAATGTTAACAAATGGAAAAACATACCATGCTCATGGCTAGGAAGAATCAACATTATCAAAATGTCCATACTACCCAGAGCAATATATAATTTCAACACACTCCCTATTAAAGCTCCACTGTCATATTTTAAAGATCTTGAAAAAACATTACTTCGTTTTATATGGAATCAGAAAAAACCTTGAATAGCCAAGACATTACTCAGAAATAAAAACAAAACAGGAGGAATCACACTACCAGACCTCAGACTTTACTACAAATCGATAGTGATCAAAACAGCATGGTATTGGCACAAAAACAAAGAAGTAGATATCTGGAACAGAATAGAGAACCAAGAGATGAATCCAGCTATTTACCGCTATTTGATTTTTGACAAGCCAATTAAAAACATTCAGTGGGGAAAAGATTCCCTGTTTAAAAAATGGTGCTGGGTGAACTGGCTGGCAACCTGCAGAAGACTGAAATTGGACCCACACCTTTCACCATTAACTAAGATAGACTCTCATTGGATTAAAGATTTAAACTTAAGACATGAAACTATAAAAATACTAGAGGAGAATGCAGGGAAAACCCTTGAAGAAATTGGTCTGGGTGAGTATTTCATGAGGAGAACCCCCCGGGCAATTGAAGCAGCTTCAAAAATACACTATTGGGACTTGATCAAACTAAAAAGCTTCTGCACAGCTAAGAACACAGTAAGCAAAGCAAGCAGACAGCCCTCAGAATGGGAGAAGATATTTGCAGGGTATATCTCTGACAAAGGTTTAATAACCAGAATCCACAGAGAACTCAAACGCATCAGCAAGAAAAAAACAAGGGATCCCATCGCAGGCTGGGCAAGGGATTTGAAGAGAAATCTGAAGAAGACAGGCGCACGGCCTTCAGACATATGAAAAAATGCTCATCATCTTTAATCATCAGAGAAATGCAAATCAAAACTACTTTGAGATATCATCTAACTCCAATGAGACTAGCCTATATTACAAAATCTCAAGACCAGAGATGTTGGCGTGGATGCGGAGAAAAGGGAACACTTCTGCACTGCTGGTGGGAATGCAAATTAATACATTCCTTTTGGAAAGATATATGGAGAACACTCAGAGATCTAAAAATAGATCTGCCATTCAATCCTGTAATTCCTCTGCTGGGCATATACCCAGAAGACCAAAAATCACAACATAACAAAGATATTTGTACCAGAATGTTTATTGCAGCCCAATTCATAATAGCTAAGTCATGGAAAAAGCCCAAGTGCCCATCGATCCATGAATGGATTAATAAATTGTGGTATATGTATACCATGGAATACTATGCAGCAAGAAAGATGGAGACTTTACCTCTTTCATGTTTACATGCATGGAGCTGGAACATATTCTTCTTAGTAAAGTATCTCAAGAATGGAAGAAAAAATACCCAATGTACTCAGCCCTACTATGAAACAAATTTGGGGCTCTCACATGAAAGCTATAACCCAGTTACAACTTAACAATAGGGGGAAGTGGGAAAGGGGGTGGGTGGGTAGAGGGAGGGGGATCGGTGGGATCACACCTGTGGTGCATCTTACAGGGGTATTTGCGAAACTTGGTAGATGTAGAATGTAAATGTTTTGGCACAGTAACTGAGATAACGCCGGAAAGGCTATGTTAACTGTGATAAAAATGTGTCAAATGGTCTATGAAGCGAGTGTATGATGCCCCATGATCATATCAATGTATACAGTTATGATTTAATAATAAAAAAAAGGAATCTGAAAAAAAAAAAGATTCTAAACATCTGTGAACAATGTTTATTTCAATGATTCATGACTTTTCAGCCATGAATTCCATCTCCAGGCATTTGAATTCGATAATTGCCAAAATTCCATATCTTTAGGGAGTTGTACACATCAAATCCCACAAGCCTACAGATATTACATGGAGAAAGATAACTGGGTCAAAGAAATATCTCTCTACCTTTTCCCTAAAACTCTTATTAAGTTGGTCCTAAATAGCACATAGTTGAGCAAACTCCATGAGAAACAAATTTGGCTTAGATGGATTCACTGCTCTCTAAAAGGTGACAGCAAGACGCCCCTTCCAGGTAGAGAATTATGAGACTATTCTTACCATTTCTCACCCCCCAGGCCTCCTGTGTCCATCTGGCACACCCAGTATTTCATCCTCTGTATTACCAGTCACCTGACATGGCATCTGCTTCTTGTGGTTAGGTGATGCCTCCTAAAGACTGCCTTCTTTATGCCATGTCTCCCTCTGAGTATCAGAAGCTGTGGTTAAATACTTGTTTTGATTCCCAGGCTTGCTTTGATGACCTGCTTTCTCTTTAGCATCTGGACTGATCTAGTGCATTCACCAAGGTGGTGCCAGGTGACAGATCAAGACTTTTCTTGGAGTCTCTCCTTGGGATTTAGGGTCAGCACTGAGGCTGCTAACAGAGGGAACATTTCCTTGTTTCCTATTCCACCCCTGACTATCAGCACCCTCCACAACTCTCCATGGAAAGTACATTAAGTCACTGTTGATAATAGAGAACATTTGTCAATCCTCCTACAGAGTTAGAATTCGATATGAAAAAAACCCTGTTATTTGAAAAAGAGTGGGTCTTCATTTGCATACCATGATCCCTGAACGCTCTTCTGGAGCATCCTGATCTATAGTTCATATGTAGGTTGAAAGAGAACATGCCAGATTCTCATTCCTACCCCTCCCCATACACACACCTCAGTATCACAGGCACAGGACAAGGATGAGCCAAGTGGATTTAATGATGTATATTGGTGGTCTGGACCACACAGATCTGCATCTTTACTTTTCTTGTATGTCCTTAAAATTAATTTTAAAATATTTGGCTAACAAATGTAGTAATCTACTGCTTTCCTCTTCCTACCTCCATATTTTCAGTTAAGATGGCCTCTACCTCCCTGTAAGAAAATAACAGGCACCTACTACAATTTCATGATTTGTCAATTTATTGCAAGACTGAATTTTTACCATATTGGGTGAAGATGCTGCTGGCTAATACCACCCCAGTCCCTCCACTTTCCCTGTGTTCCAGTAGAGGAACAGCACTGGGTAGAACTCCTATTTGGTGACTTTTGTCAACATGGACAAAAAAAAAAAAAAAAAAAAAAAAAAACAGTATTTCTTGCTCCATTGAATAGTTCCTCCTTTCCAAGATGAAAAGCTCATAACCCTAATTTCCCTTCTGCTATTTCCCCTGGCTTTTATATTTCCATTTCTATCAGCTGTATTTTCACTTTTGCATTTTTAACACTGATAAAATTCACTTTCTGTTCTATAACAAAAATTAAGTTGTCTTTGCTTTCTCTATAGAGTAAAACTAAATCCTGAAATTCAATAAGCAATGTTTGCATTGTTGTTATTTTGGGGCAATCATTCACTGCAGGGGGTAGGATTGCTACTCGCTTTTTCTTGCATAGGTATTTGCTTTCCTGGAAGTTTATGATTATGCTCTAATTCTATTACCGCTTCTCCATTATTTCCCCCATGTACTGCATAACATAACCTATTCTATCATGTTTCTTTTATCCCCAAGGACTTTTTTCACTGATGTTTGGAGTTGATTCCTCAGTCTCCCAAATCCCAGGTCTTCATTTTCCTCGGCTTAATCTTTGGCTTTGTAGCACATTCTTCAACAGCTTCCCCCCAAAAGTAGATATAGAGGGTAACATTTCAGAGTTCAGAAATGCCTGAAAATATCTTGTCCCTCTCCTCTAATTTCAGTTTGACTGAGTATGGAATTCTGTTACAAATTTTTCTCTCTACCATGACAGATTGAATACAGAAGCAGGTATTAGACTCTGGCTGTCTTCTACTAAGCCAAACATCAAAAATATTTCCAAACATGTTATATTTCATTAAAATATCATTTATGTTAACATATAAATGGTTGGGTTTTTTATTGTTTTGGGGTAATTTGAGGGTACAAAGAATTAGGTTACACTGTTTGCATTCGTTGGGTAAAGCCCCTCTTATAATTGTGTCCCCCACCAAGAGGTATGACATACACCCTAATGTGCCCCTTAAGTGGGAGCACACCCATCACCCTCTATCCTCCCCTCTCCCCAGTCCGTCTTTCTCCCACACCCCACCTTGGATTGATTTGAGTTTTTCTCTTAAGTGGTATGTATTAGATCTACTGGTTTCATATTAGAATTGAGTACATTGGATTCTTACTTCTCCATTCTTGTGATACTTTTCTAAGAAGAATCTGTTCCAACTTTATCCAGGTTAATACAAAAGGTGTAACGTCTCCACCATTTTTAATGGCTGAATAGTATTCCACAGTATACATAACACACCTTGCTAATCCATTCCTGGGTTGGTGGGCATTTAGGTTGTTTCCACGTTTTGGCAATTGTAAATTGAGCTGGGATTTTTTTTTAATAGTTAATAATTTTTTTTACTTTTTTAAAATAATTTTTTTCTTCAAACTTTGAAGCCATTGCTCTACTGCAAACTAACATCCAGTTCTAGGGTGAGAAGGCCATTGCTAATCTAATTTTTGTTCTTTTTGAAGTGACTGATCGGTGTTCTCTCTGCAGTCTTTTAAGCTCCTGTGGTTGATCAGACATCTCACAGCAGTCTGCCTGGGTGACAGTCATCCTCCTCTGTGTTCTGTGCACTTGGTGCACCCTCTCAATCAAAAGATTTGTGCCTATCTCAGAAAAATAATCCTGTAATTTTTAAAAATAATTTCTTTTTTTCCCTTTGTTTTCCCAGTTCCAGTTCTCTGGAATTCTAATTATTCAGATGTTGCCCCTCCTTAATAGATTGTCTATGACTCTGACAGTTTCTTTCTCTCATCCTTCCCATTTATTTGTCTTTTCACACAACTTCCTGAAGTATTTCTTTAAATTTATCTTCCAACTCTACTTCTGAACTTTGGCAACACTATTCAATGTCTCAGCACCTTCTTTCTCCCTAATCATTACCTGGATATGGCACCCACTGGTTAGTTAATGAACACATCTTCTAGGATCTCTGTGGAGACCAATGAGGTGCTTTATTTTTTAAGTTCCCTTTTGTTCCCCCAAAATTGATCTCTTTTTTTCCCCCAGGGTCTTTTTGCAGTTTATTTCATGCTGGAGGATTTCTTTGACTGTTTAGTGATCCTTGATTTTCCTTCATCAAAGAGTGAAACACTCTGGGAGACAGAAGCAGGAGGATCCCTTGAGTTCAGGAGTTGGAGATCAGCCTAAGAGAGAGTGAGACTGCATCTTTACTAAAAATAGAGAAATTAGCTAGGCCTGGTGCTGGGCACCTGGAGTCCCAGCTACCCAGGAGGCTGAGGCAGGAGGATCACTTGAGCCCAGGAGTTGGAAGTTATTGTGACACCACTCTAGCCTGGACAACAGAATAAGACTCTGTCTAAAAAAAATTAAAAATAGGGAGGAGAGCAAGATGGCGGCCGAGTAACAGCTTCCTTGCATCTGGGCACCATGAGTCTGGGGAGATAGGACTCCAGGCATCTCTGGCTGGTGAGATCTGCCTATCATCACCCCTGTGAGGATACAGGGAGTCAGTGAGAGACTTCTGGACCCCAAGAGGAGGACTAAAACAGTGGAAAACCGGCAAGTGGTTGCATGTGCTCAATCCATCTAAACCCGCCCACAACTGTAAGTTCAGTAGCAGCGAGACTGTAAACCAGAAAGGCCTTACCAGTGAACTGTTTTGGTGTCTTTGGACTTGGCACTCAGTTGAACTGCCTTGGGGAGAGCCTGAGCGGGAGTGTGGAAAACTTTGGCTGTTGTCTGGGGCCCCAGTCTGAGCCGCTGAGCCAGACGGAGCTAATAGTGTTTCACTGTGGGCCACAGGGAGCCATTGTCAAGTGATCGGCCCCGGCAAGCTCCACCCTCAGGGTCGCAGAGCTAGAATCAGGTGGGAGCTTGTAACCTAGCAACTGAGTAGCCTAAGGGTGGAGTCTGAGCCACCTTACAGCCCTAACCCTCAGGGGCAGAGTGAGACTGGTTTTGGCACACTGGTAAGTGGATAGCCACTTCAGCAGTGATTCCAGCGACAAGCACTTTCCTGGGAAAGCTTCTGCTTAGCAAGTTTACAAGTTCAAAGTGCCTTTGAAGTGGGCTGAAAAGAGATTTAGGGTGTCTACCTGCTGGGGTTTGAGAAATCAGCACCCTCCAGTCATATCAGAACTGTGATTAACATCTCAGACCCCAGAAGACCACGTGTTGCCCAGACATTATTCAACAACATATACATACTGCTTTGTTTTTGGTTGTGTTTTTTGGTTTTGTTTTGTTTGTTTGGTTGTTTTTTTGTTTATGTTGATGTTGTTGATGCTGTTTTGTTTTTTAATTTCAACGTTTTCAATACAGATTTTTCTTTCTCAATTTTTCTAGTTTAATTATAATTTCCCATTACTGCCTTTTTCAATATCTAGAACTTCATTTTTGCTAGTGTTTCTACCACTATTATTTGGTTTTTCACCCAATTTTATCCCATAAAGTTTTCTGTTTGCTTGTTTGGGTTTGATTTATAGCATTTTTGTCTTTCCTCTCTACTTGGTGGAGGTGGGGTACTGTGTCTGAACAGGTTAGCAAAGCGCTGCTGACCTCAAGGGAACCACCCAATTTGGCACCCCCAGAAGATGGGCTTTTTTATTAAGGTTGCGTCAAAATACTCTAATATACAATTAAATTGCTCTGTCTCCCTCTATCTGTGCCTCTCTTCTTTTTGTCAATATTCCTTTTACCCACTCCCTCTCCTTTCTCTATTTTTTTTTCTTTTCACTCGGTCCTCCTTTCTTTCATCCGTTTCTTGCTCTTCAACCTTCTCACCCTTCTGCTCCTGTACCAAATGGACTCATCGAACACTTAGTCCACAGGCACGAGAACTTAAAGAGCAAGAGGAAGTGAAAGGAAAATTAGGGCAAGGAAACAGATAAAAGAAATCACTCATGAGGAAGAATCAGCAGAAAACTCCAGGCAACATGAAGAACCAGTCCAGAACAACCCCACCAAGGGACCATGAGGTAGCTACTCCACCTATAAAGAAATGTTAGGAATGACAGAAAAGGAATTTAGAATACACATGATGAAAACAATGAAAGAAATGATGGAAACAATGAAGGAAACTGCTAACAAAGTGGAAAATAAACAAAAGGAAATCCAAAAACAGAATCAAATAAGAGATGAACGATATGAAGAACATAAAAAGGATATAGCAGAGCTGAAGAAACTGAAACAGTCAATTAGGGAACTTAAAGATGCAATGGAAAGTATCAGCAACAGGTTAGACCATGCAGAAGAAAGAATTTCAGAGGTAGAAGACAAAGTTCTTGAGATAACTCAGATAGTAAAAGAGGCAGAAAAGAAGAGAGAGAAAGCAGAACGTTCACTGTCAGAATTATGGGACTTTATGAAGCGTTTCAACCTACGAGTTACAGGAATCCCAGAAGGGGAAGAAGAATGCCCCAGACGAATGGAAGCCATACTAGACAATATTATAAAAGAAAATTTCCCAAATATCACCAAAGATTCTGACACACTGCTTTCAGAGGGATATCGGACCCCAGGTCACCTGAACTCTAACCGAGCTTCTCCAAGACATATTCTGATGAACCTGTCCAAAGTCAAGACAAAAGGAAAGATTCTGAAAGCTGCCAGGAATAAGCGCCAGTTGACCTACAGGGGCAAATCCATGAGAGTGACCACAGACTTCTCTAATGAAACTTTCCAAGCCAGAAGACAATGGTCATCGACCTTGAACCTACTGAAACAGAACAATTTCCAGCCCAAAATTCTGTACCCTGCTAAGCTAAGCTTTAAAATTGATGGAGAAATCAAACCATTTACAGATATACAAACATTGAGGAAATTCGCCACAACAAGACCAGCTCTACAGGAAATACTTCAACCTGTTCTGCACACTGACCACCACAATGGGTCAGCAGCAAAGTAAGAACTCAAAAATTAAAGGACAGAACCTAACCTCCACACTGATGCAAAAGATAAAACTAAGCAATGGACTCTCACAAAATAAGATGAATAGAATACTACCACACTTATCAATTATCTCAATAAATGTTAATGGCTTGAATTCCCCACTGAAGAGACAAAGATTGGCTGACTGGATTAAAAAAAAACAAGCCATCCATTTGCTGTCTGCAAGAAACACACCTGGCTTCAAAAGACAAATTAAAGCTCCGAGTCAAGGGTTCGAAGCCAATTTTTCAGGCAAATGGAATTCAGAAGAATAGAGGATTTGCATTCTTATTTTCAGATACATGGGGCCTTAAAGCAACTAAAGTCAAAAAAGACAAAGATGGTCACTTTATACTGGTCAAGGGAAAAAATACAACAAGAAGAGGTTTCAATTCTAAATATTTATGTAGCCAATTTACATGCTCCCAGATTCTTAAAACAGACCTTACTCAGTCTGAGCAATATGATAGCTGATAATATCATAATAACAGGAGACTTTAAACCTCCTCTTACAGAGCTGGACAGATCCTCTAAACAGAAATCAAACAAAGATATAAGAGATTTAAATGAGACCCTAGAACAACTGTGCTTGATAGACGCATATAGAACACTCCAGCCCAAATAAAGAATATACATTCTTCTCATCACCCCGTAGAACATTCTCCAAAATTGATCATATCCTGGGACACAAAACAAATATCAACAGAATCAAAAGAATTGAAATTTTACCTTGTATCTTCGCAGACCATAAGTCACTAAAGGTGGAACTCAACTCTAAAAAAAAGCTTGACCCCACACAAAGGCATGGAAATTAAACAATCTTCTGTTGAATAACAGATGGGTGCAGGAAGAAATAAAACAGGAAATCATTAACTTCCTTGAGCATAACAACAAGGAAGACACAAGCTACCAAAACCTGTGGGATACTGCAAAAGCAGTTTTGAGAGGAAAATTCATCACTTTAGATGCCTACATTCAAAAAACACAAAGAGAGCGTATCAACAATCTCACAAGCCATCTAATGGAATTGGAAAAAGAAGAACAATCTAAGCGTAAACTCAGTAGAAGAAAAGAAATATCCAAAATCAAATCAGAGATCAATGAAATTGAAAACAACAGAATCATTCAGAAAATTAATGAAAAAAGGAGTTGGTTTTTTGAAAAAATAAATAAAATAGATAAACCATTGGCCAGACTAACGAGGAATAGAAAAGTAAAATCTCTAGTAACCTCAATCAGAAATGATAAAGGGGAAATAACAACTGATCCCACAGAGATACAAGAGATCGTCTCTGAATACTACCAGAAACTCTATGCCCAGAAATTTGACAATGTGAAGGAAATGGATCAATATTTGGAATCACACCCTCTCCCTAGACTCAGCCAGGAAGAAATAGAGCTCATGAACAGACCAGTTTCAAGCGCTGAGATTAAAGAAACAATAAAAAATCTTCCAACCAAAAAATGCCCTGGTCCAGATGGCTTCACACCAGAATTCAGTCAAACCTTCAAGGAAGAGCTTATTCCTGTACTGCAGAAATTATTCCAAAAAATTGAGGAAGAAGGAATCCTCCCCAATACATTCAATGAAGCTAACATCACCCTGATACCAAAACCAGGAAAAGACCCAAACAAAAAGGAGAATTTCAGACCAATCTCACACATGAATGTAGATGCAAAAATTCTGAACAAAATCCTAGCCAATAGATTACAGCTTACCATCAAAAAAGTCATTCATCATGATCAAGTAGACTTCATCCCAGGAATACAAGCTGGTTTAACATACACAAGTCCATAAACGTTATCCACCATATAAACAGAGGCAAAAATAAAGATCACATGATCCTCTCAATAGATGCAGAAAAAGCATTTGATAAAATCCAGCATCCTTTTCTAATTAGAACACTGAAGAGTACAGGCATAGGTGGCACATTTCTAAAACTGATTGAAGGTATCTATGACAAATCCACAGCTAATATATTACTGAATGGAGTAAAACTGAAAGCTTTTCCTCTTACAACTGGAACCAGACTAGGTTGTCCTCTGTCACCTTTACTATTCAACATGGTGCTGGAAGTTCTAGCCAATACAATTAGGCAAGACAAGGAAATAAAGGGACTCCAAATGGGAGCAGAGGAGGTCAAACTCTCCCTCTTTGCTGAAGGCATGATCTTATACTTAGAGAACCCCAAAGACTCAACCACAAGACTCCTAGAAGTCATCAAAAAAATACAGTAATGTTTCAGGATATAAAGTCAATGTCCACAAGTCAGTAGCCTTTGTATAAATCAATAACAGTAAAGATGAGAAGCTAATTAAGGACAAAACTCCCTTCACCATAGTTTCAAAGAAAATGAAATACGTAGGAATATACCTAACGAAGGAAGTGAAGGACCTCTATAAAGAAAATTATGAACTCCTCAGAAAGGAAATAGCAGAAGACATTAACAAATGGAAGAACATACCATGCTCATGGAAGGGCAGAATCAACATTGTTAAAATGTCTATACTTCCCAAAGCAATCTACCCATTCAATGCCATTCCTATCAAAATACCAACATCGTACTTTCAAGATTTGGAAAAAATGATTCTGCGTTTTGTATGGAAACAGAAAAAAAACCATATATCTAAGGCAGTTCTTAGTAATAAAAATAAAGCTGGGGGCATCAGCATACCAGATTTTAGTCTGTACTACAAAGCCATAGTGGTCAAGACAGCATGGTACTGGCACAAAAAGAGAGACATAGACACTTGGAATCAAATTGAAAACCAAGAAATGAAACTAACATCTTACAACTACCTAATCTTTGATAAACCAAACAAGAACATACCTTGGGGTAAGACTCCCTATTCAATAAATGGTCTTGGGAGAACTGGATGTCTACATGTAAAAGACTGAAACTGGACCCACACCTTTCCCCACTCACAAAAATTGATTCAAGATGGATAAAGGACTTAAATTTAAGGCATGAAACAATAAAAATCCTCAAAGAAAGCATAGGAAAAACACTGGAAGGTATTGGCCTGGGGAAAGACTTCATGAAGAAGACTGCCATGGCAATTGCAACAATAACAAAAATAAATAAATGGGACTTCATTGAACTGAAAAGCTTCTGTACAACTAAGGAGACAATAACCAAAGCAAAGAGACAACCTACACCATGGGAAAGGATATTTGCATATTTTCAATCAGACTAAAGCTTGATAACTAGGATCTATAGAGAACTCAAATTAATCCACATGAAAAAAGCCAACAATCCCATATATCAATGGGCAAGAGACATGAATAGAACTTTCTCTAAAGATGACAGACGAATGGCTAACAAACACATGAAAAAATGTTCATCATTTCTATATATTAGAGAAATGCAAATCATCTAACCCCAGTGAGAATGGCCCACATCACAAAATCTCAAAACTGCAGATGCTGGCGTGGATGTGGAGAGAAGGGAACACTTTTACACTGCTGGTAGGACTGCAAACTAGTACAACCTTTCTGGAAGGAAGTATGGAGAAACCTCAAGGCACTCAAGCTAGACCTCCCATTTGATCCTTCAATCCCATTACTGGGCATCTACCCAGAAGGAAAAAAATCCTTTTATCATAAGGACACTTGTACTAGACTGTTTATTGCAGCTCAATTTACAATCGCCAAAATGTGGAAACAGTCTAAATGCCCACCAACTCAAGAATGGATTAACAAGCTGTGGTATATGTATACCATGGAATACTATTCAGCCATTAAAAAAAAATGGAGACTTTACATCCTTCGTATTAACCTGGATGGAAGTGGAAGACATTATTCTTAGTAAAGCATCACAAGAATGGAGAAGCATGAATCCTATGTATTCAATTTTGATATGAGGACAATTAATGACAATTAAGGTTATGGGGGGGAAGCATAAAGAGGGACAGAGGGAGGGGGTGGGGCCTTGGTGTGTGTCACACTTTATGGGGGCAAGACATGATTGCAAGAGGGACTTTACCTAACAATTGCAATCAGTGTAACCTGGCTTATTGTACCCTCAATGAATCCCCAACAATAAAAAAAAAAAGACAAAGGAAGAGGAAAGGCAGAAAGACAAAGGAAGAGGAAAGAGAAAGAAAGACAAAAATTAAACCCCAATAATGTTATTTTGTTCTTTAATCCCATTGTTTCATCACAGCTGAATCACCAACTTGCACACAAATATTAACTCTGAAAGATGTGAAAGACATAAAGGGTAACATTTATGATTCTAACACCTGGTGATACTCATTGGCCAGAGCTAGATTCAACAGCCTTTGTGGGTGAATTATCACAATATTTTGATTGAGGAAAATAAAAAATTAACAATTCTCCCTTCAGGCCTTGCCTATCCTAAAATATTTCCCAGTAAAATGGAAGAATATGTGCAAAAAAAAAAAAATGGAGACTTTTTATCCTTCATATTAACCTGGATGGAAATGGAAGACATTATTCTTAGTAAAGCATCTCAAGAATGGAGAAGCATGAATCCTATGTACTCAATTTTGATATGAGGACAATTAATGACAATTAAGGTTATGGGGGGGAGGAAAAGCAGAAAGAGGGACGGAGGGAGGGGGGTGGGGCCTTGGTGTTTGTCCCACTTTATGGGGGCAAGACATGATTGCAGGTGGGACTTTACCTAACAATTGCAATCAGTGTAACCTGCCTTATTGTACCCTCAATGAATCCCCAACAATAAAAAAAAAAAAGCCAAAGAAAAAAAAGCAACATTTTAAAATAAAAATAAATAAATAAATAAATAAATAAAAATAAAAGACTAAAACAATGAGAAAGCCAAGAAAGCTGAGAAAGGTCGATAGGACGTGCAGGTGGCCTCAGTTCATGCAGAGTGATAGCAGAGAACCAGTTGGTGACCTATGAGAGTGACTCTTAAATACCCAGATGGGATATCCCTGGCTCAGGACCACTCCCTGTCTTTAGAGGGAACTCTCCAGTGTGTTTCTTTTCCCTCCTTGGGGTGGACAGTTGCCAGGTATTGCAAAAAGCTAGGAAATGGAGAGCTAATTATGCAAATATCCCAGCCCCTTCCTATCCTAGGTCTCCGTCCCTCTGCTCCTCAGGCTTGGGCTGGAGATAACACCTGGTTGGGCACTCTGGCAGCAGATGGCTGCACTTCTCCGCAGAATGCTTCCACTTCTCTGAAGACCAATCCCTGCTTAGCGTCACTTCTGTTGACAGTATAATGCTTTCTATCAAAAGAACAAATAGATTCTATTCTACTCCTTCTGTAGAGTGTTTCCCTCTCTTTATCTCAGTCATCCTTCTCGTCCTCCTCATCCCTCTTTCTTCCCCAGGGCATAAGCTGACCAGAGCCCTGGTTGGCCTTTGCTTCATTCTTTCTTGGGTATTCAGAGATTATTAAAAATAACAAGCTCCCAGATCTCGCTGGCCCCTGAGCTTAGCGAGATGGTGTGTTCACCATCTATCAGGTGATATCAAGTAAAGTTCCAACCGCTAGGTCATAATTACCCAAAGTAAGGGTTTTATTTTATATATATATATTTTTTTTTTTTAGTTTTTCTATATTTATTTTATTTTATTTTTTATTGGTAAATCATAGCTGTGTACATTAGTGCAATCGCCTGTACCCATTCTAAGATGCACCATAGATGTGCCCTACCCATTACCCTCCCTCCATCAAGAGGCCTCCCTTGGCCCTTTCCCCAAAGTCTTCTGCTATAGTTGGGTTATAGTCTTCATGTGAAAGCTATAATTTAACTTCATAGTAGGGCTCAGCACATTGGATACTTTTTCTTCCATTCCTGAGATACTTTGCTAAGAAGAATATGTTCCAGCTCCTCCATGTAAGCATGAAAGAGGTAAAGCCTCCATCTTTCTTTAAGGCTGTACAGTATTCCATGGTATACATGTACCACAATTTGCTAGTCCATTCGTGGGTCGATGGGCACTTGGGCTTCTTCCATAACTTAGCAATTGTGAATTGGGCTGCAATAAACATTCTGGTACAGATGTCTTTGTTATATTGTGACTTTTGGTCTTCTGGGTATAAACCTAGTAAAGGAATTATAGGATCTAATGGCAGGTCTATTTTTAGGTCTCTAAGTATTCTCCAAACATCCTTCCAGAAGGAACATATTAGTGGGCATTCCCACCAGCAGTGTAGAAGTGTGCCCTATTCTCTGCATCCACGCCAACATCTCTGGTTTTGGGATTTTGTTATGTGGGCTACTCTTACTGGGGTTAGGTGATATCTCAGAGTAGTTTTGATTTGCATTTCTCTGATAATTAAGGATGATGAGCTTTTTTTCATGTGTTTGTAGATTGTGCATCGGTCTTCTTTAGAGAAGTTTCTCTTCAAGTCCCTTGCCCACCCTGAGATGGGGTCACGTGTTCTTTTCTTGTTAATACGTTTGAGTTCTCTGTGGATTCTGGTTATTAGAACCTATTGGAGGTATAACCTGCAAATATTTTCTCCCATTTTGAGGGCTGCCTGCTTGCTTTACTCACTATGTTCTTGGCTTTGCAGAAGGTTTTTAGTTTGATCAGGTCCCAGGAGTGTATTTTTGATACTGCTTCAATTGCCTGGGGAGTCCTCCTCATTAAATATTCACCCAGGCCGATTCCTTCAAGAGTTTTCCCTGCAATTTTTTCAAGTATTTTTATAGTTTCATGTCTTAAGTTTAAATCTTTTATCCAGTGAGAGTCTATCTTAGTTAATGGTGAAAGGTGTGGGTCCAGTTTCAGTCTTCTACAGGTTGCCAGCCAGTTTACCCAGCACCATTTGTTAAATAGGGAATCTTTTCCCCACTGAATGATTTTAATTGGCTTGTCAAAGATAAAATAACGGTCAGTAGCTGGATCCATCTCTTGGTTCTCTATTCTGTTCTAGACATCTACTTCTCTGCTTTTGTGCCAGTACCATGCTGGTTTGATCACTATGGATTTATAGTATAGTCAGGTCTGGCAGCGTGATTCCTCCTGCTTTGTTTTTATTGCTGAGTAATGTTTTGGCTATTCGAGGTTTTTTCTGATTCCATATAAAACGAAGTATTATTTTTTCAAGATCTTTAAAGTATGACAATGGAGCTTTAATAGGAATTGCATTAAAATTATATATTCCTTTGGGCAGTATGGACATTTTAACAATGTTGATTCTTCCCAGCCATCAGCATGGTATGTTTTTCCATCTGTTAGCATCTTCGGCTATTTCTTTTCTTAGAGTTTCATAGTTCTCTTTGTAGAGATCGTTCACGTCCTTTGTTAGGTATACTCCCAAATATTTCATCTTCTTTGGCACTACTGTGAAAGGAATAGAGTCCTTGACTGTTTGTTCGGCTTGGTTATTGTTGGTATATATAAAGGCCACAGATTTATGGGTGTTGGTTTTGTAGCCTGAGACGTTGTTGTATTCCTTGATCACTTCTAAAAGTTTTGTAGTAGAATCCCTAGTGTTTTCCAGATATACGATCATATCATCTGCGAAGAGTGAAAGTTTGATCTCTTCTGACCCTATGTGGATACCCTTGATCGCCTTTTCTTCCCTAATTGCAATGCCTAAAACTTCCATTACAATATTAAAGAGCATTGGAGACAATGGGCAACCTTGCCTGGTTCCTGATCTAAGTGGAAATGATTTCAATTTAACTCCATTCAATATGATATTGGCTGTGGGTTTGCTGTAGATGGCCTCTATTAGTTTAAGAAATGTCCCTTCTATACCAATTTTCTTCAGTGTTCTGATCATGAAGGGATGCTGGATATTATCAAAAGCTTTTTCTGCATCAAATGAAAGAATCATATGGTCCTTATTTTTTAGTTTGTTTATGTGTTGAATTACATTTATAGATTTACGTATATTGAACCAGCCTTGAGACCCTGGGATAAATCTGACTTGGTCATGGTGTATAATTTTTTTGATGTATTTTTGGATTCTGTTTGTTAGGATCTTACTGAGTATTTTAACATCTATATTCATTAGTGATATTGGTCTATAGTTTTCTTTTCTTGTTGGGTCTTTCCCTGGTTTGAGGATCAAGGTGATGTTTGCTTCATAGAATGTGCTGGGTAATAGTCCTTCTTTTTCTATATTTTGGAAGAGGTTTAGTAGTATAGGTACTAGTTCTTCTTTAAATGTTTGGTAGAATTCTGATGTAAAGCCATCTGGTCCTTGGCTTTTCTTTTTAGGGAGATTTTGTATAGTTGATGCTATTTCAGAACTTGATATAGGCCTGTTCAACATTTCCACTTCGTTCTGGCTAAGTCTTGGTAGGTGGCGTGCTTTCAGGTATTGGTTGATTTCTTTCAGATTTTCATATTTGTGAGAGTGGGGTTTCTTGTAGTATTCCTTAAGGATTTTTTGAATTTCTGAGGGATCTGTTGTTATTTCATCATCACTATTTCTGATTGATGAAATTAGAGATTTTACTCTTTTTTTCTTGGTTAGGTTGGCCAAAGGTTTATCTATTTTATTGATCTTTTCAAAAAACCAGCTTTTGGATTTATTGATCTGTTGTATAATTCTTTTGTTTACAATTTCATTTAATTCTGCTCTGATTTTGATTATTTCTTTTCTTCTGCTGCATTTGGGGTTGAAATGTTCTTCTTTCTCCAGTGCTTGAGATGTTCCGTTAAGTTATTGACTTCCTCTCTTTCCATTTTCTTGAGGAAGGCTTGCAGTGCTCTAAATTTCCCTCTTAGGACTGCCTTTGGAGTATCTCAGAGGTTCTGGTAATTCGTGCCTTGATTGTTGTTTTGTTCCAAAAATATGGTGATTTCCTTCTTAATCTCGTTTATAACCCATGTATCCTTCAGCATAAGGTTGTTTAGCTTCCATGTTTTTGTATGGGTATGCAGGTTCCTGTTGTTATTTAGTTCAACTTTTATTCCATGATGGTCTGAGAAGATGCAAGGAATAATTTCTATTTTTTTATATTTGCTGAGGTTAGATTTGTGGCCTACGATGTGGTCAATTTTCGAGTATGTTCCGTGAGCTGATGAGAAGAATGTGTATTCAGTTTTGGGGGGATGAAATGTTCTCTATATGTCTGTGAAGTCCAGATGTTGAATGGTTGAGTTTAAATCTAAAATTTCTTTGCTTAGCTTCTTTTTGGGGGATCTATCCAGGACTGCTAAAGGGGTGTTAAAATCTCCAACTACTATGGAAGTGGAGGAAATTGAGTTGCTCATGTCTGTTAGAGTTTCTCTAATAAATTGAGGTGTGTTGTGGTTGGGTGCATAAACATTAATAATTGAGATCTCATCATATTGAGTATTACCTTTAACAAATATGAAGTGTCCATCCTTATCCTTAATTATTTTGGTTGGTTTAAAGCCTATTGCGTCTGCAAACAGGATTGCAAGGCCTGCTTTGTTCTGCTTTCCATTTGCCTGAATATAGATGACCATCCCTTGACCTTGAGTCTATATCTGTCTTTTAATGTAAGATGTGATTCTTGGATGCAGCAGATATCTGGCTTGAGTTTTTGTATCCAGTCCGCCAACCTATGCCTCTTTAGAGGACAATTTAAACCATTCACATTAATTGAGAGTATTGATAAGCCTTTGGAGAGACCGGTGGACATTTTTAATCCTTTTGCAACTGTGGAAGTTGCAATTTGATCAAAACTTTTTTGGGTGGGTTTACTTTTGTGGTGGAGAGTTACGCTGGTCTTTATGGAGGATAGGTCTAAGAATGTCCTGGAGAGCTGGTTTACTTGTGGCAAATTTCTTCAACATGTGAATGTCGTTGAAGTATTTAATTTCTCCATCATAAATGAAGCTCAGTTTAGCTGGGTACAGGATCCTGGGTTGAAAGTTATTTTGTTTTAGGAGATTAAAAGTCGATGACCATCCTCTTCTAGCTTGAAAGGTTTCGGCAGAGAGTTCTGCAGTTATTCTGATATTCTTCCCCTTGTAGGTAATAGTTTTCTTTCATCTGGCAGCTTTCAGAATTTTCTCCTTCATATTAACTTTAGTGAAATTGATTATGATGTGTCTGGGGGATGTCTTATTCGGGTTGAGTCGTGCTGGAGTTCTGAAACTGTCTGCTATCTGAATTTTGGAATCTCTTGGCATGTCTGGAAAGTTCTCCTTCATAATCTTATGGAGAAGAGACTCTGTGCCTTCTGAAGCCACTTTGTCACTTTCAGGGATTCCTATAAGATGAATATTGGTTTTCTTCAAATTTTCCACAAGCTCTCTGAGAGAGTGGTCTGTTTATGCTCTCCATTTCTCTTCTTCTTTGAGGGTTTGGGAGCATTCAAAAGCTTTGTCTTCAATGTCAGAAATCCTTTCTTTTGCTTGCTCCATTCTGTTACTGAGGGATTCTACTGTGTTTCTCAGATCTTTGAGGGATGCAACTTCTTGTCTCAATGTGTTGAATTCTTTGGTCATTTGGTCTTTCAATCCATTGAATTCTTGAGATAACTTTTGGAATTCTAATTCGATCTTATTTGCTATCCAGATCCTGAATTCAATTTCTGACATCTCAGCTATTTGTTTGTGCATGGGGTCTTGTTCTGTTTCTGCCCCATTGATCCTCAGGGGAGTTGATGTACTCTGATTATTCATATTGCCAGAGTTTTTCTGTTGATTTTGCCTCATGATTGTTTTTCACTGTTGCCTCTGGCTGTCCTCAGAGTTGGGGAGGTGTCTCTCCAAGGTTAGACCCCAGCGGGATCACTCTATTGTTGCTGGATCTTTGTAGGGAGTGACCCTGTGTAGTTCCTCTGGGGCTGCTCTAGCTAGGGAGTTCTGGTTGTGGAAGCAGCTCTAGTTTGCGACACACCCGGATCCAGCAACAGGGCTGGGGGTGGTGCGCATGGTTCTGGGAGTGCCAGGCACCCAGTGATTTTGGCACAGAGAGCCCAAGGCTCCAGCAGTCTCTGGCCAGGAGAAGAGCTCTGCACAGGGGCAGGGAGGGCTCCAAAGGGCACACAGCTACCAGAGTCCCTGTCCAGATGAAGGACTAGTGTGGAAGCTGGGAGGATACAGGGGGGAGGACACAGGGTTGTGTGGCTCCCGCACTTCCTGGTCAGGGAATGTGGAGGCCCGGTGGGTGCGGGTCACCATTCGGGGGCCACTGCACAGCTTTTATGGAGGTCTGGGCAGCACCAAGCCCAGGAGTTTGAGGTTGCTATGAGCTGTGACGTCACGGCACTCTACCCAGGGCAACAGCCCAAGGCTCCAGTGTGCCAAAACCGTCTCACTCTGCCCCTAAGGATTAAGGCTGTAAGGCAGCTCAGGCCCTACCTTTAGGCTGCTCAGTCAGTAGGTTACTTTGACCCACCCAATCCTTGCTCTGAGACCCTAAGGGTGGAGCTTGCCAGGGCAGTTCTTTCACAATGGCTTCCTGCGCCCAGTTCAGTGGCTCAGTCTGGGTCCCCAGACAATGGCCAAAGTTCTCCAAACTCCTGCTCAAGCTCTCCCCAAGGCAGTTCAACTGAATGGCAAGTCCAAGAACACCGAAACAGTTCACAGGTAAGGCCTTTCCGGTTTTCAGTCTCACTGCTGCTTGTACTTATGGTTGCCGGCGTGATTAGGTCGATCGAACACACGCAACCACTTGCCAGTTTTCCACCGTTTTTGTCCTCCTCTTGGGGTCCATAAGTCCCTTGCTGGCTCCCTGTATCCTCAAAGGGATGATTATAGGCAGATCCCACCAGCCAGAGATGCCTGGAGTCTTGTCTCCCCAGACTCACTTTTCCCAGTTGCAGGGAAGCTGTTACTCGGCTGCCATCTTTAATCTCTCCCCTTAATGTGCTTTTTGTATCTAGTAGGGAAAGCTTCCCTTCTTTATTAACCACCTCTAAAAATTTTCTTGGCTATTCTTGTACATATTTTTTAAAGGAAGCTTAAAAAGGAATTGGGGAGAGATATTCTGAGGCATCAGAGATGCAGGAAAGGCCAAAGGTTTTAATATTCCAGGATTAGTAGAAGGATGTGAAGGGTAAGGCCTGAGGAAATTGACCGAAGCCATATACATCATGTGGCAGTCCAGGATAAGAGATGGTTCTGTTCAGGTAGGGTGAGCCAACCCTCAGAAAACAGTCTGCATGTGCACATTGAGGGCCAGAATAGTTGACCAAACAAAAGCCCGGATGACTCACTCTCCCAGCAATTAGGGAGGGTTTAGGAACCTCTGGAAAAACTTTTTGCCTATATGTCTATAACCTCCAGAATCAAGCCCACATGTCAAATGGAGGCTGGAGGAGTTGTTTGGAAAAAAGGATTCAAAATATGCATTGCCCCTTTGAATCCTTCAAGAGATCTGGAGCTAGGCTAATGAAGAAACAAAGACAAACCCCCACTAAAATTAAGGCAAAAGACTTTGCAGAGTCTTCCAAGGAGGGGCCACAAACACACAAGCAGGCAGTTTTCCAGTTTGAGCTGGGAGCTGAGCTGGGAGCTGAACAGGGAACTGCTGGATCCAAATGGCAATATGGTCCAAGAACCTCAGAACCTTGGAAAAGAATGAAAAAGTACACTAAAGAGGACATCTTTTGAATCTGTTGGACATTTTGACAGGTAAGAGATAGTCACGCCATAAAAATTTTAACCTCCCACAGAGAAAGAAGGTTAAGTTAAAGCCACCTGTGTCTACAGCTGTGTCTGATTTTTTCTCTTTCAAGCAGAAGTTAAAACTGAAAAGAAAATGAAGAATGCTGTTGTTGCAGGAGCAGGCTGTGAGAACAGGACCATGTACGAGCAAATGAAGGCTGTGTGATCCAATTGCTCAGGGATTTCATAGCCCCCTCCAAAACCTGTAACACTGCTCAACTGGAAAACTTGCCTGTAACTGTACAAATCATGGGAGATTTTTACCATGTGTATTTGTTTTGAATGACTACAACAGATTTGATTTTTTAAACTTTTTTTCTCCCAGTATATTTACTGGTTAATTAGGATTGAATTTGTTTCTAAAATGATTCTCTGCATTTTCAAAGTCACAAGGTGAGCTGTTTGATATCCCCCCCCCCACTTTTCGTTTTATTAAATCATAGCTGTGTACATTATTGCGATCATGGGGCATCATACACTGGTTTTATAGACCGCTTGACACATTTTCATCACACTGGTTGACATAGCCTTCCTGGCATTTTCTTAGTTATTGTGTTAAGACATTTACATTCTACATTTACTAAGTTTCACATATACCCATGTAAGATGGATCACAGGTGTAATCCCACCAATCACCCTCCCACCGCCCACCTCCCCCCTCCCTTCCTTTCCTTTCCCCTTCCCCCTATTCTTGGGTTATAACTGGGTTATAGCTTTCATATGAAAGCCATAAATTAGTTTCATAGTATGGCTGAGTACATTGAATACTTTTTCTTCCATTCTTGAGATACTTTACTAAGAAGAGTATGTTCCAACTCCATCCATGTAAACATGAAATAGATAAAGTCTCCATCTTTCTTTAAGGCTGCATAATGTTCCATGGTGTACATATACCACAATTTATTAATCCATTCGTGGATCGATGGGCACTTGGACATTTTTCATGACTTAGCAATTATGAATTGGGCGGCAGTAAACATTCTGGTACAAATATCTTTGTTATAATGTGATCTTTGGTCTTCTGGGTATATACCTAGTAGAGGAATTATAGGATTGAATGGCAGATCTAATTTTAGATCTTTAAGTGTTCTCCAAACATCTTTCTAAAAGAAATTTATTAATTTGAATTCCCACCAGCAGTGTAGAAGTGTTCCCTTTTCTCCACATCTCTGGTCTTGGGACTTTGTGATTTGGGCTAATCTTACTGGAGTTAGATGATATCTCAAGGTAGTTTTGCTTTGCATTTCTCTGATGATTAAAGATCATAAGCATTTTTTCATATGTCTGTAGGCCATGCACCTGTCTTCTTCAGAGAAGTTTCTCTTCAAGTCCCTTGACCAGCCTATGATGGGATCATTTGTTCTTTTCATGCTTATATGTTTGAGTTCTCTATGGATTCTGGTTATTAAACCTTTGTCAGAGACATAACCTGAAAATATTTTCTCCCATTCTGAGAGCTGTTTCCTTGCTTTACTTACTGTGTTCTTGGCTGTGCAGAAGCTTTTTAGTTTAATCAGGTCCCAGTAGTGTATTTTTGAAGCTGCTTCAATTGCCCAGGGGGTCCTCCTCATAAAATACTCACCCAGACTGATTTCTTCAAGGGATTTCCCTGAACCCTCTTCTAGTATTTTTATAGTTTCATGTCTTAAGTTTAAATCGTTAATCCAGTGAGAGTCTATCTTCGTTAATGGCGAAAGGTGTGGGTCCAATTTCAGTCTTCTACAGGTTGCCAGCCAGTTCACCCAGCACCATTTGTTAAATAGGGAATCTTTTCCCGACTGGATGTTTTTAATTGGCTTGTCAAAGATTAAATAACGGTAAGTAGCTGGGTTCTTCTCTTGGTTCTCTATTCTGTTCCAGACATCTACTTCTTTGTTTTTGTGCCAGAACCATGCTGTTTTGATCACTATCGATTTGTAGTACAGTCTGAGGTCTGGTAGTGTGATTCCTCCTGCTTTGTTTTTATTTCTGAGTAATGTTTTGGCTATTCAAGTTTTTTCTGATTCCATATAAAACAAACTACTGTTTTTTCAAGATCTTTAAAGTGTGACAGTGGAGCTTTAATAGGGATTGCATTAAAATTATATATTGCTTTGGGTAGTATGGACATTTTAACAATGTTGATTCTTCCCAGCCATGACCATGGTATGTTTTTCCATTTGTTAATATTTTCATCTATTTCTTTTCTTAGAGTTTCATAGTTCTCTTTATAGAGATCTTTCACTTTCTTTGTTGGATAAACTCCCAAATATTTCATCTTCTTTGGCACTACTGTGAATGGAATAGAGTCCTTAACTGTTTTTTCAGTTTGACTATTGTTGGTATATATAAAGGCTACCGATTTATGAATGTTGATTTTGTAATTTGAGGCACTGTGTATTCCTTGATCACTTCTAAGGGTTTTGTAGTAGAATCCCTGGTGTTTTCCAGATATACAATCATATCATCTGCGAAGAGCAGAAGTTTGATCTCTTCTGACCCTATATGGATACCCTTGATCACCATTTCTTCCATAATTGTGGTGGCTAAAACTTCCATTACAATGCTAATGAGCAGTGGAGAGAATGGGCAGCCTTATCTGGTTCCTGATCTGAGTGGAAATGATTTCAATTTAATTCCATTCAACACGATATTGGCTGTGGGTTTGCTGTAGATGGCCTCTATCAGTTTAAGAAATGTCCCTTCTATACCAATTTTCTTAAGTGTTCTGATCATGAAGGGATGTTGGCTATTATCAAAGGCTTTTCTGCATCGATTGAGAGAATCATATGGTGTTTGTTTTTTAATTTGTTTGTGTGCTGAATTATAATTAGATTTATGTTCAATATATGTATATTGAACCAGCCTTGAGACCCTGGAATAAAACCGAGTTGGTCATGATATTTGTTTAATGTATAATTTCTTTAATGTGTTGCTGGATTCTGTTTGTTAGGATCTTGTTGAATATTTTTGCCTCTATATTCATTAGTGCTATTGGTCTATAGTTTTCTTTTCTTGTTGGGTCTTTTCCTGGTTTGGGGATCAGGGTGATGTTTGCTTCACAGAACATGTTGGGTAGTCTTCCTTCTTTTTCTACATTTTGGAACAGGTTCAGTAATATAGGTACTAAATTCTCTTTAAAGGTTTGGTAGAACTCTGACATGAAGCCATCTGGTCCTGGGCTTTTCTTTTTAGGAAGGTTTTGTATGGTTGATGCTATTTCAGAACTTGATATGGGCCTGTTCAACATTTCCACTTGATTCTGGCTAAGTCTTGGAAGGTGACATGCTTACAAGTATTGGTGAATTTCCTTCAGATTTTCATATTTCTGAGAATAAAGTTTCTTGTAATATTCATTAAGGATTTTTTGGATTTCTGAGGAGTCTGTTGTTATTTTGTCTTTGTCATTTCTGATTGATGAGATTAGAGATTTTTTTTTTCCTGGTTAGGTTCACCAAAGGTTTATCTATCTTATTGACCTTTTCAAAAACCCAACTTTTTGATTTATTGATCTGTTGTATTATTGTTTTGTTTTCAATTTCATTTAATTCTGCTCTAATTTTGGTTATTTCTTTTCTTCTACTGGGTTTGGGGTTGAAATTTTCTTCATTTTCCAGTTGCTTGAGATGTCCCATTAAGTTGTTAACTTCCTCTCTTTCCATTCTCTTGAGGAAGGTTTGCAGTGCTATAAATTTCCCTCTTAGGACTGCTGTTGCGGTATCCCAGAGTTTCTTATAATTCGTGTCTTCATTGTCGTTTTGTTCCAAAAATTTGGCAATTTCCTTCTTAATTTCATGTCTAACCCAGCTATCATTCTGCATAAGGTTATTTAACTTCCATGTTTTTGTATGAGTATGCAGATTCCTGTTGTTACTGAGTTCAACTTTTATTCCATGGTGGTCTGAAAAGATGCAAGGAATAATTTCTATTCCGTTAAATTTACTGAGGTTAGCCTTGTGACCTAAGATGTGATCGATTTTGGAGTATGTTCCATGGGCTGATGAGAAGTATGTGTATTCAGTTTTATTGGGATGAAATATTCTGTAGATGTCTGCTAAATCCAAATGTTGGATGGTTAGGTTTAAATCTAAAATTTCTTTGCTCAGCTTCTTATTGCAGGATCAATCCATCACTGCCAAAGGAGTGTTGAAATCTCCAACTATTAAGGAAATCAAGTTGCTCATGTCTGTTATAGTTTCTCTTATAAATTGAGGTGCATTCTGGTTGGGTGCATAGACATCAATAATTGAAATCTCATCATATTGAGTATTACCCTTAACAAATATGAAGTGACCATTTTTATCCTTCCTTACTTTTGTTGGTTTAAAGCCTATTGTATCTGCAAATAAAACCCCTGCTTTTTTCTCATTACCATTTCCCTGAAATATGGATCACCATCCTTTCACCCTGAGTCTATACTTGTCTTTTAAGGTAAGATGTGACTCTTGTATGCAGCAAATGTCTGGCCTGAGTTTTTGTATCCAGTCAGCTAACCTGTGCCTCTTTAGAGGACAGTTTAAGCCATTCATATTAATGGAGAATATTGATAAGTCTGGTAGAATTTTGGGTATCGAGTTTTTCGAAAGTCCAGTGGACATTTTTAATCCTTTCACCACTGTGGAAGTTGGAGTTTGATCCGAAGTTTCTGAGTAAGTTTACTTTCGTGGTAGAGGATTGGACTGGTCATTATGGAGGATACGTCTGAGAATATCCTGGTTTGGTTATGGCAAATTTCTTCAACATATGAATGTCATTAAAGTATTGAATTTGTCCATCATAAATGAAAGTCAGTTTAGCTGGATACAGGATCCGGGGTTCAAAGTTATTTTTCTTTAGGAGATTAAAAGTCGATGACACCCTCTTCTGGCTTGAAAAGTTTCAGCAGAGAGATCTGCAATCATTCTAATATTCTTCCCTTCATAGGTAATGGATTTCTTTTTTCTGGCTTCTTTCAGAATTTTCTCCCTCAAATTAACTTTGAAGTTAATTATGATATGCCTGGGGGATGTCTTATTGGGATTGAGTCATGCTGGGGTTCTGAAACTGTCTTCTATCTGAATTTCAGAATCTCTTGGCATGTCTGGAAAATTCTCTTTCATAATTTCATGGAGAACGGCCTCTGTGCCTAGTGAGTCCACTTCATCAGTTTCAGGGATTCCAATGAAGTGGATATTAGCCTTCTTTGAATTATCCCAGAGCTCTCTGAGAGAATGATCCATTTTTGCTCTCAATTTCTCTTCCTCTTTGAGAGTTTGGAAACATTCAAAGGCTTTGTCTTCAATGTCAGAATTCCTTTCTTCTGCTTGCTCCACTCTGTTACTGAGGGATTCTATTGTATTTTTGAGATCTTTGAGGGCTGCAAATTCTTGCTTCAGGGTGTCAAAATCTTTGGTGGTTTTGTCTTTAAATTCATTAAATTCTTGAGACAACTTTTGAATTTCTCCTCGAATTTCTAATTCTAACTTTTGAATACTGCTCGAATTTCTAATTCCAAATTTTCCTCCATTTTATTAATCTTTTTTGCAGGCCAAATTCTGAATTCGATTTCTGAATCTCAGCCAGCTGTTTGTGAATAGGATCTTCAGTTACATCTGCCATATCTTTCCTTGTAGGGGTCTCTCTATTCTGGTTATTCATATTGCCAGAGTTTTTCCACCAATTCTGCCCCATAATTGTTTTACACCATTTGATTTTTCCCCTGGAGCTTTGTCAAGGACCCTTACAGTGCTATGGCCTGAGACACAGGGGCCCTTTTTGGTGTGGTGGGGCTAAGTGGTTCTGTCTTGTTTTCATCTGGTTTCTGTTCAACCCTAGTGAGACAGTTACTCTGGATTGAAGTCTCAGCTGTGGAGAAATACCAGCAATTAAATTACCCCGCCCCCCACAGGCAACAATTGGAAAAGTAAAATCAAACCTTCCTACAACCACACACCCAGGGCACCACCTGAATAGTCCTCGGGCGATTGGCTCAGTTCAAAAGGTCCAAATCAATTGCCTCAACAATTGCCTCAGGTGTTTGTCAGCACCTGTCTCAGATGGGAGAGTTTAAAAGGTCTCTGCCAACTGGATCACAGGGGTCTGGTGACTACTCTGATATGGCTTGCTCTGGTGCTGTGTGGAGTCAGGAGGAGCCACCCAGCAAATAGATCAGTCTGGGAAGTTTGATGCCTCCTTCCCCACCTTTCACCTCTGTCACACCCAGTCACTGATAGCCCCACAGTTGGCTTACCCAGTTGCCTGTTGTGAACAGATACTCCAGGGGTTTTCACCTACCTGAATCACAAGGAAATCTATTTCTGCTCGGCCAGGCCACTGTGCTCTAGCTCTATTTAGCAGGGGGAGGTGAGGCCTGACAACCTCGGGTGCTTGATGGAGGCTGGGGGGTGTTCACTCAGTTCCAGCCCTGCCCCTGATTGATGTTACTTACAGAACAGAACAGAACAACTTTGTGGGAATTTGTTTCTGTCCCTGCTAAATTCCCCTGCAGAAGAGAGTCTGTTTTGAGTTCCCAGAGCCTGTACCTCAGGCCCTGTCTTTGCTCCTGCAGGTTTGTATTTGGTTACCTGGCAGTTCTAGCCTCCTGTCTTCCTTTGTCTATAGGCTGACGATCCCCTGAGGGCTGGGTGCTTCTTAGGCTCAATAAAGCAGTCCTCTGGGTCAGCCCCATCCTGGGAACTTCCCAGGTCTGAGAGTGCTTTTCTAGTCCCTGTGCTCCACCCAGGCCGGTACCGCCTCAGGCAAACCCTTTACTCCTAGGGTCTGCATTTCTGTCCCAGATTTGTTCCCTGGTGGTTGCCACCTGAGTAGATGCCCGGCCTCCTCTGGTTGCCCAGGGAGATAGGGGGTGTGACTTCAGAATATCCAGGAGTGAGCCCTATTTTTGCTGAAAGACGGCTGCTGCTCTGTGCCTTAGGGCACTGCTGCTCCAATGTGGTTCCCTCTCAGCCGACCATCCTCTCCTCACTCCCGTGCCCCAGAGTCAGCACTGACCAACTGCAGTTTAGGCACTGTCCACACCCCTCAAGAAATCACCCAAGAATCTGGACTCCTGGGGGACCAGCCTCTAGACCTCAGAGTGAGAGTGGAGGGGAGTGCTGGGAGCTCAGAGTTGCAGGTAGAGAATATATACAGTTTTATACAGTTTTATGCCTGGCAGGAGAATGCATGGCACCCTAGTAGGGGAGGTAGTTACAGTTTTTAGAGGGTCTCTCCCATGGAGTGTAGTGGGAGGACCTTTGAACTCTGCTCGTTTGTTTGTGGGGCACTCTGAGCCGTTCTCATGGGGAAGGGGACTCCCGTCCACTTGGTGATGGATTTTGTACCTTTTGTTTGTATCCTTGGGGTTGCAGCTCGCCTCATTAGGGTTAATGTGCATTCTTCAACTTTCTCTCTTGGTGCAGCCCAAATCCACCAGGTTACTTGCTAAATTTCTGTCCTTTAGCTCTCCTTCTGGATGGGAGCCTCTGTAGAAAGCTGGATTCAGTGAGCCATCGAATTTTCAGGTTGTTTCAGCTCTAAAATTCTGCAGTGGGAACCCCAGGTGTGACTCTGCAGGGCCAGGAGGATTTGTCTCCCTGCTGCAAGGGGTTAAGTCTGATATTTTCATTATGAAAATGAAGAGAGAATTTAGCAAATCTAAATTCAGTTTTATAAATTGGTGTGTTTAATGGATAGTTTGGGTATAAGATAAAGTCACATAAACATTCATTATGATTTATGAATAAAAAGTATGAACATTTGTTTTATGAAGTCTGTAAGAAAACATGAGCAAGGACACTCAGTATAGTGTTATTTAGTGTGGCCAGGGCTGTAGGCCATCTTGGGTTCCATCCTAGACAGAATTAGCAGGTGAAACATGAACAGACTTCCCAGAGTACTCTACAGTAGGTACAAGCAACAGACTAGATATTCACATGGCAACATAAACAGAAACACAGTACTGAGTGAAAAAAAAAAAGAAACAATGGAATTTATGACATGTGGGCATAAAAATATGCCCACAAAGGGCCTGAGCACATTTACAAGAAAACATATAAACAAACAACGCATGTTAAGTACATAACCATGCTGTAATATAGAGAGGAGAATAATAAGAGTAGGAAATGGGTTAAAAGAGAATAAAAGAAAAGAGATTTTTGTAATACTTTTTCAATTTCTTTTTCTTTTATGTGTACTTCATATATAAATTGTGATTTTTTTCCTCTTCTAAATCAGAAAAAATACTCCCACCCACAATATTCTAGGGAGAAAGATGAATATTCACCATCTAACTTCTGAAATTGACATTTATTTTGTGATTCAAGAATAAAAGGGGGTCGGAATAAATAACATAAGTAAGGAATTTAATCCAAAATTTGGGAAAATACATTAGGTTTTATTAATAACATTTGAACTGAGTACTTGCATCAGCTTGGGGGATTTATTTACTTGGTGATGTTAATTTGGATGAGGAGAGATTTTAATTAATAACTTTGCTTATTTTGTGGGAATTAAATTTTCCCCCTGTAGTTTTGAGTATGCATTCACTTTTGGATGCAAAAGCCATCACTCAGATATGACGTTTTCACTCAAAGGTTTTTTTACACAAACAGCAATAGAACTCACTGAGAAATCCTACAGGATGACCCATCTCTAATACTGTCTTTCTGCTTCTGCTGGTTCGTGGCCCTAGGATTGTAGCTATATCCATGACTTTTCTCAGCTGATTCTTAGCAGGCAAGACAGGATTGTTAGTGGCACCTGGTGCACTTGAGCCACCTGATGAGGTAGGTCCTCTACTTCAGTGCAGTTAGGAGAGGGATCTTAAGCCAGATTACTCAGGACTCCTTCTGGCCTCCCTAGGCCATGCCCAAAGAGTTGGACATTCTATTCCTAACAGTAAGGCAGAGAACTTACCACATTCCTTGCTGAGGCCTTCAGTGGCACCAGGGAGCAGCCCTGCTGGGTAGCACCACCAAACATGCATGAAAAAGACCCTGGGCCCTGTCAGCAGGGGGATGTACTTCCAGGGAGCTCCTTACCTCTCTGCCACTCTCATCCTGCCCAGAACCAGAAGCAATGCTCATTGCCCTAATTCCCCACTTCCTCTAGCTGAATGTTGAGTGTCTTTGGATGAGCATCCTCTAACCTACAGAGGAAAGAGATGCAGAAACTTAAGGAGTGGAAACTGCAAAGATGCTCAGAGCACATGGCTATGCAAGGCCAGGAATGCTATTTCAGTTACCTATGCTATAAAACTTAGTGGCTTAAAACAAGAATCATCTTGTTGCTAAAGATTCTGAGCCTCAGGAATGCAGACAGGGCCCAGCTGGAGAGTTCTGCTCATATACTGTCTCTCCACTGCTTGTGGCTGAGTTGGGAGGTTCAAGAAGTCTTTTTTCGCACAAAATATCAAAACTGCAGATGCTGGCGTGGATGTGGAGAGAAGGGAACACTTTTACACTGCTGGTGGGACTGAAAACTAGTACAACCTTTCTGGAAGGAAGTATGGAGAAACCTCAAAGCACTCAACCTAGACCTCCCATTTGATCCTGCAATCCCATTACTGGGCATCTACCCAGAAGGAAAAAAATCCTTTTATCATAAGGACACTTGTACTAGACTGTTTATTGCAGCTCAATTTACAATCGCCAAAATGTGGAAACAGTCTAAATGCCCACCAACTCAAGAATGGATTAACAAGCTGTGGTATATGTATACCATGGAATACTATTCAGCCATTAAAAAAAATGGAGACTTTACATCCTTCGTATTAACCTGGATGGACGTGGAAGATATTATTCTTAGTAAAGCATCACAAGAATGGAGAAGCATGAATCCTATGTACTCAATTTTGATATGAGGACAATTAATGACAATTATGGTTATGGGGGAAGCAGAAAGAGGGATGGAGGGAGGGGGGTGGGGCCTTGGTGTGTGTCACACTTTATGGGGGCAAGATATGATTGCAAGAGGGACTTTACCTAACAATTGCAATCAGTGTAACCTGGCTTATTGTACCCTCAATGAATCCCCAACAATAAAAAAAAAAGTCTTTATTCGCATGTCCAATGAGTCAGTGCTCATCCCTTTGGCTTATCTCTCTCTTCATGTGTTTTCTTCACAGGAGCTATCTAAGCAGGATAGCCTGGCCTTCCTTACAGCATGGCTAATGGGTTGCAAAAGGAAAAGAGCCAACATGCAAGCCCTTCTCAAGTCTTCACCTGTGTCCCATTTGCTAATGTCCTATTGGCTAAACAAATCACACAGCCAAGCTCCAGTCCCCATGAGAGGAGACTACACAAACATAGGGATACCAGGAGGGATGGCTCTCCAGTGGTGTGGACTTGGCACACCACTAAGCTTAGCACAAGTTCTAATTATAGCTCTTAGAACCAGAAGACACCTTTGGGTTGGGAGAGGCAGGATCAGGCCAGGAATTTAAGCAGAGGGAACCACTTGTTACCCTGGAAGAGTCTGGAGTTTTGTTAGCTGCTAAAGAGCCTGACAGGTTGTTTCACATCACTCCATTGGCAATCAGTAGTAAGTCCTCTCCACCTCAGAGGCCATCACAATAAGAAACCTCCAGAACTCGGAGTCAGAGAATGAAGGTATCCTGAACAAGCCTGAAAAGGAGTGACAGGTCAGAAAGAAGTTCCCTGAGTCTAGGACGGGATCTGGACCCTAGAGAGGGAAACAGGGAATAAGCACCAGCCTTCCTAGCCCCTCAAGTGTGTTCTGCACCATCTCCCAGAATCCCCAGCTCGAGGTGGCCACTGGGGCACCTTTAATGGTCTCTGTCTCTTCCCTGCCATACCTCTCCCCATCAGTGCTTTCTCATATCACCTCCAAAATAAACCACCTACATTTAAACCTGGCCTCAAGGCCTGCTTCTGAGGAAATCCAGGTAAGACATTGAGGAACTTGGGCCATTGGATGATCTCAAGAGTCATTCCCAGCTTGCAAATCCCATGATCTGATCAGTGATGTGGTGATGTGGACTTGGCCTTAGACAGGTGTGGACATGACCCAAGTTCCTCTGCTCACCAATTCCATGGAGCTCTTGTTTTCAACGAAGGTTACCAACTTTCCTTCTTATCCCTGTATGCACATGCTACTCCCCTCCTCAAGAGATGAAGTCTACTTCCCCTGTCCTCAATTCTGGGATGGCCCTTGGCTGTCCTGGCCATACACCTTGCTTTAGTGAGGAGAATAAAAGTGATGTGCTAGGATTCCTGAGCCCAGACTTTGAAAAGCTTGTAGCTTCCACTCTGTTGCCTTCTTGGAAGCCAGCCACCATGTAAAAAGCCCTTCCACCCTGATGAAGAGACCCCAGACATAGAGTCCCCAGCTGGTCTAGCCATCCTGGCTGAGGGGGTAGAGTGGAGTGAAGACGTCAAGAGGGCAGTTAAACACAGATAATTCCCCTGCATTCCTCTGAATAAGAGCCAGGGCCTTCCCTTCTCTGTGTGGCTTGGGGAATGAGCTGCATTTTGCCATCTGAGGAGTTTATGATTGTAAATGGCAAGGCTGTTGAGTTGTATGAGTATGCGCGCGTGTGTGGTGTGTGGGCAGGGTGTCTGAAACAGGCTGTGCTGTCTCCCTCCCTCACAGCCTCCCCTCCTACAGACCAGGCCTCAGCCACACCTGCCCCTGGGAGGCCCAGCCCAGACTGCTAAGTCAACAAGCTCCCTGGAGTGGCCACGGTACCCAACACAGCCAGCACCTTGTACAGCCCTTGGAAGCCTTCGTCATCTGCCATCTGGGACTACCCTAGCTTTCCAGCTTCTCTTCTGATGCTCACCTTCTAGGCTCCACCGTCTCACTCATTCACCCTCTGCAACCTCCCTCCCCAATCTTCCCATCAGTCCCTGCAAAACAACTCCCTCCCTCCCCTTTTGCCCTAAGTAGTGGCTCCCCTGAGGATGTGACTGCTCAAACCCACACACACACCCTGGCCCAGAATCTGGAAGATTGGTGCTGGTACTCTTGAAGGACCCAGTGACGCCGTGACACCCTTTTGGGCTTTTTTTGGCTTTCATCCTCCATTTTTAGAAAATCTGAAAGCTTCTTATTTCCCAGTTTTGTTTCTCCTGGTTTCATTTCTTAGTAAACCACACCCCTCCCTATCTCCCAGAATGCGTCCCTATCTCCTGAAGTGCCTCCACCCCCCACCCCGACCCAATCAGCCTTAAACTCTAGTATAGGCACAAGAAATAATCAATCTAAGGGCCACACTTTGCTTCCCACACCCCTCACCCCATATCCTCCTCATAAAAACCCCACACGCTGCGAGCACGGGGCTCTCAGTCTCAGCTGCATCTGGGGGTGCCAACAGCCAGGCTCGAACTTGAATAAATGCCCTCGTGTGATTACATCAGTATCTGGCTCTCTCATGTGGTCATTGGGGAACCCCAATTCTTGGGTGTAACATTTGGTGCATTGGCCGGGAATCCCCAAGACCCCGAGAGACCCCACCCATAGGATCGGTAAGTGTATGTGTCTTTGTCTTTGTGAATTCTTTGTGTACTGCACAGGTTTTGGGTTGTGGTCGGAAGTCGGCCTAGGTGGAGGGGCATCGACTGGAGGTGGCGGAAGACGTTCCCACCTCCCGTGGGGAAGGCTGGGATGTGGAATCCCCAGCCTCCTACAGTGGGGATCATGTGGAATCAATCCCCTTAGGGCTTTTGAGTAGGGTCTGGGACGTGGAATCCCCAGCCTCCTACAGTAGGGATCACGTGGAATTGACTGCCTTAGGGCTTTTGAGTAGGAGCGGACTATGCCTGCGGATGAGCGCCAGGCCATCCATTCACTTTCAGTTTTGCTTCACTTCAGTCAGCAGCCATGTCTGCCTTTGTTTTTGTTTTGTGTGTGTTGTGTTGTGTGTTGGCTGGTTGACTCTGAGGATGGGACAGACTCAGATGACTCCCCTTTCACTTATCCTTGACCACTTCCAGGACTTCCAGGCCCGAGCCCAGAACCTGGGTTTAGTGGTGAAGAAAAATAAATTGAGACCTTTTGCAGGAGCGTTCTTGGCACTGAGCGGAACAGGCCGATGCAGGGGCAAGGGGCCGGTTGGGGAGCAACCATGGCACCCCGGAGAGAGGGGCCTGCGCCACTGCGGGTGGCCTGGGCACCGGGTACCCTGGCCGAGCCAGACTGCAGGTGGCGGTGGAGGCAGCTGAGTCCATGCCCCCCACTCCGGGCCCTGGAGATGGTGACACATGCGGTGGCGGAGGCAGCTGCACCTGTGCTCCCCACCCTCTCAGGCCCGGCAGCAACATGCTGGTGGCAGAACCTGTTTGAGGACCCCCCACTCCCTGGCTGAAAAGTATCTTACTGCCCCAGTTGGAGAAAACCGAGGCCACAGTGCTTGCCCTGCAGGAAAAGCCTAAGCCCAAAGAGACTAGCCCCCCTATATCCTGTTCTGCTGAGGGAGGAAAGCCCGGAAGAACTTTTTCCCCTGCCCTACCTTCCTTTGATCCAGGCATGCCATAGTGCCCAGCCAGTCCTAGGAAAGGCTGAAGCATCAGCAGCGCCACCTGTTGGTAATCCACTGCATACCCACCGGAGGGCCTGACGGGACGCATCTGGACAGCCTGGGCAGGTTGTAGCTGATTCTACAGCCTCACCGCTCTGGGAGGTGGGCTCTCCTGAGGAGGGAACCCTGCATTACTGGCCTTTCCCCGACTGACCTATACAACTGAAAAATACAAAACCCTAAGTTCTCAGAAAAACCCACCGCCCTTATTAACCTATTAGAGTCTATCCTTTCCACTCATCAGCCCACTTGGGATGACTGCCAGCAGCTGCTACAGGTCCTCTTCACTACCGAGGAGAGGGATCAAATCTTGGCAGAGGCACGGAAGTCCATCCTAGATGACAATAGGCAGCCTACCATGAACCCAGTACTAATTTGGGGCTGTGTTCCCACTGACCCGGCCAGATTGGAATCTCAATACAGCAGAAGGTAAGTAGAGACTCCAAGTTTACTGCCAGACTCTAATGAGGGGTCTCCGGAAAGTGGCAAGGAAGCCGACTAATTTGGCCAAGGTAGGAAATGTACAGCAAGAAAAAGATGAGTCCCCCACCACCTTCCTAGACCTGATCATGGAGGCGTTCCGCACTTACACGCCCATGGATCCAGAGGTGGAGAGTAGTAAGGCAGCTGTTATGATGGCTTTTGTTAATCAGTCAGCTCCAGACATTAGAAGGAAACTTCAAAGAATAGACAGGTTGGTAGAGAAGTCCCTGCAGGACTTGCTTGTGGTGGCTGAATGAATATACAACAACCGAGAGAGCCCAGAGGAAAACAGATGCGTGCCAGCAACAAGCAAACCAAGGACCTCGCTAAGATCCTGCTCACCACCATGGTAAGTGGCTCCAAAGAGAAGTAGCGCAGGCTGCGGAAACTGGCCTCTGGAGAAAGTAGGGAGTCACCCTGGGGGGATCGACCTCAGCTACAGAGAGATCAGTGTGCATACTGCAGGGAGACTGGCCACTGCGCCAGAGAATGTCAAAAAAAAAAAAAAAAAACAGGACAATGTGTCCTAGTGAGGAAGCATAGTGACTTTGATAATGAAATAAGTAACATTAGTATATATCTGCCTTCATGAAAAATGCCATTTTCAAGGACAGATTAGAGGATATACGAGGACCTGGATGGAGATTGGCCACTAGCATCTGATGTGAATTCAGAGACCACAGTCTTTAACTTAATTACACTTAGCTCATGCCAAAAGCTAGTTGAGTGAGTGCAGGCATAAGTTTGCCACTTCTTTCTGTTTTCTGTTTTCTTTGATATTGTTTCATGAATTCAAACTGCAGGTAATGGTTTTGTCTTTTTGTAATAGTATAAGAAAACGATAAAATGAAGTCTTCAGCATAAGCTAAAAATCATTCTTTGTGTTTCCCCAATATATTGTGTATGTGTATGTATAGACTGAATTGCTTCATTTATGAACAGAATTGTTGGAATCTAAACTACTTGATAGAGAAGAATTATGTTTGTAGGGCAGTGATTTTCAAACGGTGTGCTATGAGAAGATCTTAGGTGTGCCCCCCCCAATTTTTTAAGGTTATTAATTAAATTATTTTTTAAATAAGTCTAAGAACAGTGGACATGGGGGCAGGCTGAGTGTCACCCCCATTTATGGTCATCCCAGATTGCCCTTACCCCTTACTCGATAGAGACCTCCTTAGTAAAATCGGAGCACAAATTTCTTTCAAACAAGGAATGCCACAGGTTATGGACAGACAAGGGCATCCTGTTCATGTACTCACCCTGAGCTTAGAGGATGAGTATTGACTCCATCAACAACCTCTACCACCAAGCCAAGTGGATATCTCTGAGTAGCTGAACTCCTACCCGTCAGCCTGGGCTGAAACGGGGAGAGTGGGACTGGCAAAACACCAGGCCCCGATCATAGTTGAACTCAAGCCTGAAGCTGAGCTGGTGCAGGTAAGAAGTACCCCGTGACCCCCAAAAGCCAGAAACGGAATCCTGCCACACATTTGGCGGCTATTGGATGCTGGGATTCTGATCCCCTGCCCGTCCCCATGGAACACCCCCTTGTTACCAGTTAAAAAGCCCCTCACTAATGATTACCAGTCAGTTCAAGAACTCCGGGAGGTTAATAAGCAGGTAATGGACATTCACCTGACTGTACTAAACCCCTACAACCTCTTAAGCTTACTGGCCCCGTCCCAGACCTGGTATATGGTATTAGATTTGAAAGATGCCTTCTTCAGCTTGTTGCTGGTACCCCAGAGCCAGGCCCTGTTTGCCTTCAAGTGGAGTGACCCGGAGAGAGACATCAGTGGACAGCTAATGTGGACCCGCTTGCCACAAGGGTTTAAGAATTCTCCAACTATCTTTGATGAGGCCCTGCACGAGGACCTGGGTGAGTTCCGCAGGCAGCACCCCAACCTGACCCTCCTCCAATACGCAGATGACATCCTACTGGCAGCCATCAGCGAACAGGACTGCTTACAAGGCATGCAAGACGTGCTCTTCACGCTGGGAGTATTGGGCATCGGCGAAGAAAGCCCAGATCTGTCAGCAAACTGTAAGTTACCTGGGATACAACCTTAAAGATAGTCAAAGGTGGCTCACTGAGGCCAGGAAGCAGACTGTACTCAAAATCCCAACTTTAACCAACCCCAGGCAGGTGCAATAATTTCTGGGGTCTGCAGGGTTCTATCGACTTTGGGTCCCAGGCTTTGCTGAAATTGTAAAACCCCTCTATGAAGCCACGAGGGAGGGGTAACCCTTCGAGTGAACAACAGAAAGAGAATAAGCCTTTCAGAGACTTAAGACTGCTCTGCTTTTTTCCCCCACTTTGGGGCTCCCTGACATTACAAAACCATTTCATCTCTATGTAGACGAACATAAAGGGATAGCCAAGTGGGTGTTGACCCAGACTTTGGGGCCCTGGATCCACCCAGTAGCCTACTTATCAAAAAAACTAGACCTGGTGGCATCAGGATGGCCCCCCTGTCTCCGCATTGTGGCAGCCACTGCGCTACTCATAAAGGACGCAGACAAATTCACCCTGGAGCAGGAACTTGCTGACCATGCCCCATGCCATTGAAGGGGTCTTGAAACAACCCCCAGACCAGTGGATGAGCAATGCACATCTAACACACTACCAGAGCTTGTTACTTAACCCACCGCGAATCTGATTCTTGTCCAGCACTGGCCTAATCCCTGCCACTCTCCTGCGCAACCCAGATGTAGAGACACCACTCCACAATTGCCAGGATATCCTAGCCCAAGTCCACAGCACGTGCCAGGACCTGACCAACCAACCACTGCGGAATGCTGAGGAGACCTGGTTCACAGATGGCAGTCGTTTTATTAAATATGTCCAATGGTATATGGGGGCAGCAGTGGTCTCTGAAGCAGGTACACTTCGGAATGAATCTCTTCCAGTCAGAACCTCCGCCCAGTGGGCTGAATTAATTGCCCTTATCAAGGCTTTGGTTCTAGGCCAAGGAAAAAAGCTTAATATCTATACTGACAGCTGATGGGAAAATCATCCTCCCTGCGCAGCTGGGGCTAGACATTTTACAGCGCATGCACCAAGCAACCCATATGGGCAGTAGGAAGTTAAGAGATCTAATCAGACATGCATGGATTAAGATCAAGTGAATGGATGCAAAAGTGGAACAGATAGTTAATGTTTGCAAAGCTTGTCAGCTCACTAATGCCTGAGCCGGACCTACTACTCAAGACACCCGCACAAGGGGCACCAAGCCTGGTGCATATTGGGAAGTGGACTTCCCAGAAATTAAGCCTGGTCTGTATGGGTACAAATATCTCTTAGTCTTTGTAGATACTTTCTCAGGGTGGGTAGAAGCCTTCCCCACCAAACATGAAACTGCTCAAACCGTGGCAAAAAAGCTGCTAGAGGACATTCTTCCCAGGTATGGACTGCCATCTACAATTGGCTCAGACAATGGGCCAGCCTTTATATCTCAAATAACTCAGAGGGTAGCCACAGCACTGGGAACAACCTGGAAATTACATTGTGTGTACAGGCCCCAGAGCTCAGGACAGGTAGAAAGAATGAATAGAACTTTAAAAGAGACCTTAACCAAATTAACCCTGGAGTCTGGCGGGACTGGGTGGCTCTCCTTCCCTTTGCCCTATATAGGGTCAGAAATTCCCCCTATACCCTAGGTCTGTCTCCCTATGAAATTCTCTATGGGATACACCTCCTATTATTCCAAATAACCACATAGATCTTTTAACAGAGGCAAATGATGAAGAATTTTTCCTTTCCCTCTGCTGTTACCAGCAGGTTCAGAAAGAAAACTGGGACCACCTGAGTGCCACCTACATGGCGGGCCTGATCCCAGAGCTTCACAAGTTCCGGCCAGGGGACTGGGTCTATGTCAAGAGACACCAGCAGGAAACTCTTGAACCACAATGGAAAGGGCCTTACACTGTGATCCTGACCACCCCCACTGCACTCAAGGTCGACAGCATCGCTGCATGGGTCCAACACACCCACGTCCGGTTGGCAGACCCATTTGCCATCAAGGAGGATTATATCCCACAATGGAAGCTTCAGAAATACCCTGCCAACCCACTCAAGCTCCCCTGACAATCCCAGACTCACCACTGAGGTCCCATGATTGGGTCCTCTTAGTTACAAGGAGAAGGGGGGAATGAAGGACTCAGTGATGCCGTGATGCCATTTGGGGCTTTTTTTTGGCTTTCATCCTCCATTTTTAGAAAACCTGAAAGCTCCCTATCTCCCAGTTTTGTTTCTCCTAGTTTCGTTTCTTAGTAAAGCACACCCCTCCCTATCTCCCAAGATGAGTCCCTATCTTCTGAAGTGCCTCTGCCCCACCTCAACCCAATCAGCCTTAAACTCTAGTATAGGCACAAGAACTAACCAATCCAAGGGCCACACTTTGCTTCCCACACCTCTCACCCCATATCCCCCTCATAAAAACCCCACCCCTGGGAGCATGGGGCTCTTGGTCCCAGCTGCGTCTGGGGGTGCCAACAGCCCAGGCTCCAGCTTGAATAAACGCCCTCGTGTGATTGCATTGGTGTCTGGCTCTCTCGTGTGGTCACTGGGGACCCTGATTCTTGGGTGTAACACTCTGTAGCTCAGCAATGCTGCCTTCACCCTGCATTGGGCAGTAAGGTGGGCATCTCCAGTCCCATCCCCCTCATCCAATCACAGAGCTCCCAGTCTCTTGACAGTGATTGGTGTAAGGGTTAGCATGTAACCCAATTTTGGCCAATGAGATATGAGAGGTGGTCTGCTGGGAACTTCCAGACATGGATTCCTAGCTCTTAGAAAGGAGACCTTGGCAGGAATGGCTCTTTTCTTTATCACCAAACACTAATGTGTCTGGTTATGAACCTGGAACTTCTGCACTGAACCTAACACTGAAATCACACAGCAAGGAGATGCAAGGAACTTCAATAAATTATATTACCGACCCTTGTTAACCTAAAAGTGCTCCTGCCTCTGAACTTCTTAGCAAGCAAGTGATACAAGGCATTATACATACTGGTTTGTTGTCTGTAGGCAGATACCCTAGCTGAGGCAGCCCTGGACTTCTCTCACCTCCCTAGGGATCCTCTCTGGACCCTAGGTGTCTTACAGTCTGGATTTCCTGCCAGATTGAACACCTTGGTACCTGCCATAGAGCTGGAGTGACCTTGCTGTGATGTCGCCCTCCACCCAAAACTGCGGATGGCTGCCAATGCTTGTACTTCAGGCCCTCTTGCATGGCATTATAAGACTCAGAATTCCTCTCCAGCCTGGTTTCCTAACAAGTGTCACCATATTCCATCCGCATCAAGCAAACTGTTCATTCATTCACTTTTCCCAACACTTGCCATGTGCCTGGCACTATATAAGAAGGGAGAACACAAAGGTGAGACAGGGATCCCAGCCCTCAGGGATCTCAGGCTCTACTCATAGCTCAGGTGTGTAAATGACAGTAGGGCAAAGTGTCAGGTGCTACAAGAGATGAGTATGTGCACCACAGAAGCTTAGGAAAAGTGGCTAGGAGGAGCAAAGGCAGTTGTCACAGAAGAGGTAACATTGGAACTCTTTGGATGGCTAGGATTTGATTTAGGTGGATGGAAGGAGGACATTAATACATCCTTGGCAGTCTCTGTTCCTAGATCCAACCATTCTGTCTTAGAGCTCTATACCTTTGCACTTGCTATTCCCCTGCCAAGAATTCCTGTCCTTCCTTTTGTTGGCCTAGGAACCCCTCCAGGACCCAAGTCTTAGAATGTGTCCTCTGACAAACTGTTCATGACTCCTGAGGTAGGGTGCTCCCCTCTCTGCTCCCACATCTTTGCCCTCATTTACTTCTAAAATTTTGTTCCCCCTTTATTTCCTTATCTGTTCCCTTCATCAGACTGTGAGAAAAGGACCAAATACTCTTCGTTATATGCCCGGCACCTGGCCCAATGGCTGCCATACACTACATACTTGATAAATGTCTCTCTCTCCACAACCCCATTCTCCCCTTCCAGCCATGTTTTCCAAATGGCTAATCAGACTCTTAGATGGTTGAAAGAAGCAACAACTGACTACAGGAAACTGTATCTGTGATGCAGGCCCTCCAGAGAGGGGTCTAATTACCAAGGCAAGTGGGATCATCCCCAACCTTAGAGCTACCATTTGCTCTAAGCCATACTGATTTCATGGCACTGACCCTCTTCATTTTTCTCCTCACCATCAGTACATGTCTGCCTCCCCTGCTGCCCACACTTTAAGGCACCCTGTCTTACCAGGAGGATAGATACAAGAAGCCTCATGTCAATCTATTCAACACAGTCCCCTACTTCAAATTCAGCCAAGTCATGACCCAGATGCTAGACCAATTCAAGTTTGGAGCAAGGCAGTCTCAAGCAGCCCAGAAACCTACAGGGTGAGTTTAGACATCCAAACACTATTCCCATTAGTCTAAGCCAGTGTCCAATTTTTGACCTCTGGGATCCCAGGTGACCCATCATTATAGACACAGAGGCCTGAGGTTTTTCCCATGAAGATAATAAGAAATATATATATATTACATGAGCCCTGTAAATTCCCTGCATTCATCCAGGGTGTTGGCTCAAACCTTGTATGCTTGAGCCAACAACACCCAAACCAGCCATGCAAAGAAAACAATAGGAATAGGGAATTCTAGACAAAATTTACCTGTGACTTTCATTCATTAATTCAATCAAATGAACCTGCTGTATGAGGTCTGACAAGTTCACAAACTCATCCTAGAAAAAGTACTTACTACATACCTCATTGCTGAATATCACTATAGGTGACCTTGAAAGTACTCCCTGCGGGAAGCTATGCACTGACGCCAGCACCTAGTCCACTGATGCCAGTTCAAAGCAATTTTGGAACTCTTTCCAGAATGGCATCAGATCTGTTATTTATTACCCTTAATGTCCTCAATGTCATCAAAATGTCTTCCTTTCAATATTTCCCTTATCATAAGGCAAAGAAAAAAATTCACTGGGGGACAGATCAGGTGAGTAGAGACACACAGCTATTTGTTTACTGGTTAAAAACTCCCTTACAGATAGTGCTGTGAGAGCTGGTACATTGTTGTGATGCAAGAGCCATGAGTTGTTGGTGAAAAGTTCAGGTCATTATCTCCTAACTTTTTCACACAGCCTTTTCACATTTCCAAATAGTAAACTTGGTTAACTGTTTATCCAGTTGGTACAAATTCATAATAAATAATCCTCTGATATCAAATAGGGTTAGCAACATCATTTTCACTGTTGATTTGGACTGACAGAACATTTTTGGTTGTGGAGAATTGACTGACTTCCATTGTGCTCATTGACACTTTGTTTCAGAGTCATATTGGTACAGCCATGTGTCATCACCAGTGAAAACATGACCTAAAACATCATCCTGCCTCTCCAAAATGTCTTGGAAAACATCAATTCCCCTTTGCTTTTGTTTATTGGTGAACTCTTTTGGGATCATTTTTGTACACACCTTTCTCATGCCAAGATTTTCAGTTAAGATTTTTCTGTTTCTTTACAATGTTTACTTGGTCTGCTATGCTTATCACAGTCAATTGATGATTTTGATGCACAATTCGACAAATTTTTGGAATGTTTTCATCAGCCCTGTATTACTGGCTGTCCTGACCTGTCTTCATCAATGACATGTTCTCTCCCCTCAGAAAAAATGTTTGATCCATTTGTACACTGCTATTTCCTTCATGGTATTATCCCCATAAACTTTGACTAACATGTCTCTGATTTTACTTCCACTCTTGCAAAGTTTAAACACTTGGGAGGAAGGTGGTCAGGGAAGGATCCCATTGTGGTTTGGATGTTGCATATTTGTTTATGTGAGGAGTTGTGGTTTCACCATTTATGACTTTTGCTATCAGACCCTCACCCAACTATCTGTGACATTTTCGCATGTCAGCACTCTTGAATCAGCAGTTTTTGACACTTCTGTTATCAGCAGTGTCAAGTTACAGTCTTTTTTCCAGGAAAAGCCAGCATTCTATTCTTTTCGAAATGTTTTTCATAGTGAAGTTAGTAAGCAGTGTAGTTGTGTTCAATCTATGACTGAAAATCTGATAATCCTGTAAATTCATTCATTTCAAGCAATGACTTACTTTTTTTCTCATGATACAGACACAAATATGGCAAAGAAGCAACATAATTTGTCAGTGGCTGAGGTAAAGGAAAAACTGATAGTTTCAGACCAGAGACTACATCTAGTCAAAGAGTTATATAAGGACATATTCATCCAAAATTTTGGTGATTTCATAGAAGAAGAAATATTAGAACTAATTAGAATTCTTCTAAACTGTGGTGTGTACTGGCAAAATAAAGACAATATCCAAGATCTTCTCCATGAGCATTTTCCAATATAATATGCTAAGTTTTCAGAACACAGAATGTGGCTCCTACTGAAATATCTACATTTCAATGATGCTGCAACACTTGAAGCTTACAGACAGCATAAGTTTGCTCCAGTTCAAGAGCTTTGGAATATGGCTATAAATAAGCTCTCCTTTTACTATAATCCTCATAAATCTGTCACTGCTGATAAAGAATTTGTGTCTTTCCGTAGGCATTGTCCATTCAGACTTTACATTTTTGTACACACAAAATCTTGGAAGTATGAAATTGCAGTGAATCTTTTGTGTGATTCTTTCTACAAACTACTGTTTCATGGTGGACCATACGTAGGGAAATGACAGAACCTTCTGAGAAATTACCAAAGTGTTTCTGAGATTGTAAAAACACTGGTTCAAGACTGTCATTTGGATCAGTCTGGAAGAAATATTACCATGGACATAAAGTTTGCCTCCATCACACTGACTTTCAACTTGCTTCAAAGGAATATGACCACAGTTGGTACTGTTTGCAGTGATAAAAAGTTCCAGTGCTGTCACTAGAACTCAGGTCAGCATCAGTGAAAAATTCTCCATCTGATACAGGATTTTCCTTCCCTCCCTATGTGACATTAGTAAGTTATGTTCCAAAAACAGAATAAGTAGTTAAAGTACTTTCTACATAGCATGAAGATACGAAGATGATGGATAATAAGCCTGATGTAATTGACTTTCATATGCTACTAACTCCACAGAACTTAGAGTTGGCCTCTGGCAATTTTCTTCAACATCATTGACATTGCAGCATACAATTCATATGTGACTTTTCAGGAAACAAGTAGCCATGGTTGCAACTTAGTTCAAAGGAACAACTGGGAAGAAAATATTTTTTGAAAGATGTTATGCAATAGCTCTGTGAAGAAAACATGAGGTGTACCCAAAATGCACAGTCGCCACAAAAAAGATATACAATTTCAATGAATCTTTGTGAACATGCATGCAATCAAGGACAGGGTACAGTGTCAAGACAAGCAGTTCATACAAAACCCAAAGGAAGAGTTATGAGACAAGCAGTGGAAAGTTTACCAAAAAAAGGTCACAGCTCCTTTTGCCCCATGGGAGACACTGAAACTGTTGACACTGTATGAAGGCCTGTTGTGAATGCAGTAAATACATCTATCCTAACCACACAGCAAAAAAAAAAAAAAAAATGAACTATAATAAAAAGAACATGCAGAGAATATGCAACCACACATCAAAAGAAGAAAATATAATTAAAAAATACACAAAGAATGCAATTCTTTGAAACGTTGTTACTTGTACAATGATACATAAAATATGTAGGTTTTTAACGAAATTTTAGTAGTATTTATTCTGGGGGAGGTCAATGACTGACCCCTTCCCTGTTGGTGTTCACCAGGTACTGAACTGGACTTGATATGTGACTATATCAAGAAATGTATCAAGAAATTTTCTTTGCACTAATTCAATTCCTGACACTCATAACAGCCACAAAAAAACACACAATGGGGAAGGAGCAAGATGATGAACTAGAAACATTTCCTTGCTGACTACTTGTGGTGAGGCAGGGGTAAGAAATGATTGAAACCAACCACCTCCAGCTGGGGGAAACCACCCAGGTACATCACTCCAAGGGCACAGTGAAGCAGTGGTGGACTGCAGGAGCCAGTAAGGAAGTCTGGAGCTGAGGAAAACTGGCACTTTGGAATGGACAAAGAACAGCCAGCCAATCCATCCAGAGGGCTGGGGATAAGAAAGGGCTGTCCTGCATTTTTTTTACTTTGGGCTACACCTGTTCACTGAAGCAGCCTTGGAAGGCTTAAATGAGTGGGTAGACACAAACAGTATCCAGTGGCTGGAATTGAATACTGGGTGGGGTGGATCAGCTTGGCTGCTAACTGGGTGCTGCCATTGTGGGAAGGCCATGTGGGAGAAATTGTTCCCAGGGTCCTAGTGCACAACTGGTTCTGGCACACCTGTTGAGCTTGGGCATCCACACTTTAGGGTGATCTGAGTAGCCCCAAGAATTGTTGTCAGGGAACACTGCATGACATTCCTCCTAAGGAATCTGGTGAGAGCTTTAGGACCCCAGTCCTGTGGGGATAAAATGCTGGCAAATGATTGAAAGCAACTAAGTCAGGAACACAGATCCTAATATCCTCTGCAACTAAAGTGGCTTCTGGCCCTAATTTTTCATAGCAAAACAGTGTGTGTTCTCTATCTCCTAGTAGCGCCACCTGCTGTTCAGGAAATATACACACACACATATATATGGGGGTTTGTGTGTTTGGTTGTATTTTTAATTTTTTCCATTTTTACTTTTTTCAATAGCAAAGACACCTCCATTTTTGTTACAGTTTTTCAGCCCCTTTTATTCTCTTTCTTTTTTAATTTTCTTCTTTTTTCTCTCATTTCATAGAGATTTTTCTACTTTTCTCACTTTTCTACATATCCCACATAAATTTCTCACACCTAAGACATCCCTTTTTTTCTTTATCTTATATAATTATATTTTTTATTTTATCTATTGATATTCTTTCTTCTTTTCTCTGAAGGCTGGGGAGTGACACCATTGGTCTGGCTCAAGGAGGTCAAGAGCTCACAGTCTAGGGTGTTCGTCTAGCTGTGGCATTTGGAAAGACAATATTAGCAGCTTCCCACTGTGTGTACTGCTGAATTTTAAATTTTTAATTTTTTTCCTCTTTCCATATTTGGCAAAAGTGGGGTTTTGCTTTTGGCTAGACTGGTAAGGAGCTCTTAACTTCAAGGGACTCCCCCAACACAGCCCCCCAAAGTCCTAGTATTGTGGGTGTGGTCACAGCATCCTGCCAAACAACATCACTTCTCCTGTCACTCTCATTCTCTTCTTTCACTGCCCTTCCTTGTTATTTTTTCCTTTTCTCTTCTTTCTCCCTTCTCAATCTTTACCTTCTCTTTTGGCCTTATACCAAAAGGCCACTTCAACACATAAGCTCTAAGATAAGGCAACATTTAGCTCAGAAAGAAATTCCTGAAGTTGTCAGTGGTTTAGTGCATTACCTCTAATGAAGTTAACACAAGATACCACAGTTTTTATAACAGAGTCCCACTTCAGTGATTTACTACACAGCACTTGTTGGTGGATGAGGCAGTGCATGGCTAATGGATGAGAATGTATATGTTTGTCCATCTATTGGTTAATGCGAGCAATTACTCCTTTCTTAGACCCCACCATGCAAGGAGAACCATTAATTGTCACACTGGCTAGTTTTGCCCAGTCCAGCTCCAAACTATTCACAGTTTGGCAAACCTTTTCATAGCTATCCTCTCCTGTAGTTATTCTTTTGCTGCTTTGCAGTGCAGCAAGCTCTTCTGTGACTTTGAAATAGTCATTTGTCCCACAAATAAAAATTAGAAGTTGTGCAGAATCACAAACATCATTACTTGTGTCGAGTGCCAAGGAAAAATAGAAAAGTTTTTTGCGGAGTTTTGCAAATGCTGATGCAAATTGTCTCCCATTTCTTCAATCCTTCGTGTAATTGAGGGTCCTGAAAGACTCACTGTAATAAATAAATCAGCCTTCTCTGGACATATCTCTTTGACAATAGAAAGAAGGCATTCTTTACAAATTCTCCTTCCACAAATGGTCTACCAGTGCACACTATTAGCTTGGCAACTTGAAAACTTGCTCACAGTGATGACGTATTTAGCTGTTTCTGCTTCGCAAAAGTATTTTTCTGAGTTGTCAATGTATATTTCAGTTTTAATATTTTATCTTTTCTCACTTCTCCAACCAATCATATTTATCTTTATGTTGAGTTTGATAGTGTCGATGCAAACTGTATTCTTTGAACATAGACACTATATTCTGGCATATCAAACACACAGCTCTTTCCTTGTACTACATGAAAAAGTAATCATAAGTCCACTGTTCTTCGAATATCCTACACTCAGAATCAATTTTTCTCTTTCTTGATATCATTGTTTCCTAGGGATTCCAAATTTCTATTAGTAAAATACCTATATATATATACATATATATATATACAGCACTACAAAAACAATATACCAGCAATAACTTTGCCCACACAGAGACATATAGACTGTACTGCCCATCAATGCAGTCTGATCAGTGCCAATCAATGCTGTCTGATCAGTGTCCATCAATGCAGCCTTGCCAGTCCACATCATTTCAGCCTCGCCAGTGCCCATATGGTGGAACTGTGCTTTCACCTCAGGCTCACATTGGTGTGGTGCAGGAACAGGCATGATTACAGAGCCAGTTTCTCCACCATCTTTCCAGTTCACACTACCCTGTGTTAACCACACTGCGATCTGTGAACTTGCACTGGAATCTGATCGCATGTGTCTTCTCACCCATGCAATCAGATTCCACTGCAGGAAAAAAGAAGGCATGTATGCCTTTTTTCTTCCAAATCTAATGCGAGTTCAGCCCTATGCTCACACTGCTCAGAGATTGCAACAGTGTGAACTGGGGCTTACACAGCACACAACATACATCATACACAACTGAATAGCAATCAGAATATAAATGCACTTACTGTCAATTAAATTGGGTTTCCTACTCCTCAGTTGTCTGCAGAGCTGGAATAAGTTCCCATGGGGCACTAGGCAGATTACCAGTTTGGGTCCCCATGCAATAACACTGAGCACTGACCATTTGCGATAACACTGACTGATGACAATTTGCATTAATACTGAGCACTAATAATTTACATTAACACTGAGCACTTACAATTATCATTACCACTGAGCACTAACTATTTGCATTACCTCTGAGCTCTGACCATTTGCATTACCTCTGAGCACTGACAATTTGCATTAGCACTGAGCGCTGACTATTTGCTTTATCACTGTGATGCAACCCCCCTAAAAAACCACCCCCACCCAACTAACCAACTTTAAAAAAAAAAAAAGGCTCTCTAACTTCAAAAAAAAAAAAAGGCTCCATCTGCAAAAAAAAAAAAAAAGACCTAACTTCAGGGAAAAAAAGGCCCCCCTTAACCACACACAAAAAAAAGGCCCTACTAACTGCAAAATTAAAAAAAAAAAAACAGACCTCCTAACTTCAAAAAAAAATAAATCCTAATTTGTTCTTACCTTGATCCTTAGGCAGCAGCAGGCTCTGCACAGGCAACCTAGTGACTCCTCCGATTACAACAGAGACTGAGAGGAGGAGTCAAGAGACAGAGAAAAGGAGCGGAGTCGGAGAATTGGTGCACATTCCACACAAGTGCACTGCGGGCCAGGATGAGTGGGCTGCTAAGCAGGACAGGCAGCTATGGCAAAAACACCTGGTGGGCCAGATAAATGTCCTCAGTGGGCCACATGTGGCCTGCAGGCCATAGTTTGAGGACCCCTGGTTTACAGTCTAAACAGAAACTAAACAAAGTTATCAGGGTCTTAAATGTAAAGCTAGAACAACTGGGCTTGATAAACATATATAGCACATACCATCCCAAAGATAAGGAATACACATTCTTTTCAACAGCCCATGGAAGATACTCCAAAATATACCATATCCTAGGGTACAAATCAAACCTCAACAAAATTAAAAGAATTTAAATTATACAACTCCAACAAAAATTTTCATCCCCACACAAATACATGGAAACTAAAGAACTTTATGCTGAATGATAGTTGGGTCAAGGAAGAGATAAATGAAGAAATTGTTAAATTCCTCAAACATAACAACAATGAAGCTACAAGTTACCAAAACCTGTGGGATACGGTACACACAGTCCTAAGTGGTAAATTTATCCCATTAGATGCCTACATCTGAAAAACAGAAAGAGAGCACGTCAACAAACCTTATGAATGACCTTAAGAAAATGGAAAAGTAAGAGCAATCTAATCCCAAACCTAGCAGAAGAAAAGAAATAACCACAATTAAATCGGAAATACATGAATTGAAAACAAGAGAATCACTCAGAAAAATTAATGAAACAAAAAGCCTGGTTCTTTGAAAAACTAAATAAAATCAATAAACCTTTGGCCAGATTAACTAGAAACAGAAAAGTAAAATCTCTAATAACCCCAATCAGAAAAGATAATGGGGAAATAAATAAATAAACAGATTAAACAGATATCAAAGAGATACAAGACATTATCTGTGACTACTACTAGAAACTCTATGCCCAGAAATTTAACAATGTGGAGGAAATGGATCAATACCTGGAATCACACCCTCTCTCTAGACTTAACCAAGAAGTAGATCACCTGAACAAACCGATATCAAGCACTAAAATCAAACAGTAAAAAAGCTTCCAACAAAAATAAAAGCCCTGCACTAGACAGGTTCACACCAGAATTCTATGAAACCTTCAATAAAGAGTTTGTAGTTATACTGCAGAACCTATTCCAAAACACTGAGAAGAAAGGAACCTGCCCCAACACATTCAGTCTATGAAGCAAACATCATCCTGATACCAAAACCAGGAGAGGGTCCAACTATTAAGGGGAACTACAGATCAATTTCACTAATTAATATCAGTAAAAAAGTGCTCAATAAAATCTTAGCTAATAGATTACATTAAAAGTTATACACCATGATCAAGTAGGCTTCATCCCGGGAATGCAAGGCTGGTTTAACATAAGCAAATCCATAAACACAATTCACCATATCAATAAAAGCAAGAACAAAGACCATATGATCATCTTAATAGATGGCAGAAAAAGCATTTGATAAAATTGAGCATCCTTTTCTAACAAGGACACTTAAGAATATAGACATAGATGTCACATTTCTTAAACTGATTGAAGCCATCTATGACAAACACTAGTTAATATCATTATGAATGGAGTAAAACTGAAAACTTTTCTACTTAAAACTGAAACCAGACAAGGACGTCCTTTACCACCACTACTATTCAACATTGTTCTAGCTAATTCAATCACTACAGGGCATCAAAATAAGGGCCGAGGAAGTCAAACTCTTGCTTTTTGACAGTGATATGACCCTATACTTAGAGAACCCCAGAAATTCAACCACAAAACTCCTAGAAGTGACCAAGAAATACAATAACATCTCAGGGTATAAAAATCAGTGTCCACAAAACAGTAGCCTTTGTATATACCAACAACAGCTAAGTTGAGAAGCAAATCAAAGACATTTGATGTGAACTCCCTTCACAGTAGGTTCAAAGAAAATGAAATACCTAGAAATATACCTAACAAAAGACATGAAGGATCTCTATAAAGAGAATTATGAAACCCTAAGAAAAGAAATAGCAGAAGACATTATCAAATGAAAGACCATACCATTCTCCTGGCTGGAAAGAAACAATATTGTTAAAATGTCTATACTTCCCAAAGCAATCTACAGATTAAAAGCAATCCCCCATTAAAATACTAGCATCATACTTTGAAGAACTAGAAAAAATAGTTCTTCCATTTCATATGGAGCCATAAAAATAAACATATATCCAAGGCAATTTTTAGTAACAAAAACAAAGCCAGAGGCATCAGTCTTTTAGACTAGACCAGTCTACACTGATCAAAACAGTGTGGTATTAACACAAAAATAGACACAGACATTTGGAACCAAATAGAAAACCAAGAGATGAAACCAGTCTCTTATAGCCATCAGATCTTCAATAAACCAAAGAAAAGTATAAACTGAAGAAAAGAATCCCTATTCAATAAATGATGCTGGCAGAACTGTATAACCACATGTAAAAGACTGAAACTGGACCCACAACTTTCACCACTTACAAGAATTGATTCAAGATGAATAAAATATTTAAATCTAAGCCATGAAACAATAAAAATCCTAGAAAAAGTATGGGAAAAACTCTTGAGAATGTTAGCCTGGGAAAAGAATTTATGAAGAAGACTTCGGTGGCAACTGCAACAGCACCAAAAATTTTAAAATGGGACTTAATTAAACTGAAAAGCTTCTGCACAGCTAAGGACAATCAAAGCAAATACACAAACTTCAGAATAGGAAAAAATATTTGCATGTTACGAATCTGACAAAGGTTTGATAACTAGGATCTGTGGGGAACTCAAGTTAATCAACAAGAAAAGAGTAAACAATCCCATCTATCACTGCACAAGAGACATAAACAGAACCTTCTCTGGGGAAGACAGACGAAAGGCTAACAAACGACAGAGGCGGAGACAAGATGGTTGACTGAAGCCAGCTTTCCACAGAGGCTCCCATCCAGAAGGAGAGTTAAAGGACAGAAATTTAGCAAGTAACCTGGTGGATTAGAGCTCCACCAAGAGAGAAGGTTGAAGAACGCACATCAACCCCTCTGAGGCAAGCAGCAAACCCAAGGATACAAACAAAAGGTACAAAATCCATCACCAAGCAGACAGGAGTCCCCTCCCCCATGAGAACGGCTCGGAGTGCCCCACAAACAAACGAACAGAGTTCAAAGGTCCTCCCACTACACTTCATGGAAGAGACCCTCTAAAAACTGGAACTACCTCCCCTACTAGGGTGCCACGGCATTCTCCTGCCAGACATAAAACTGTGTAAAACTGTATATATTCTCTACCTGCAACTCTGAGCTCCCAGCACTCCCCTCCACTCTCACTCTGAGGTCTGAGGCCTGTCCCCAGGAGTCCAGATTCTTGAGTGATTTCTTGAAGGGTGTGGACAGGGCCTAAAATGAAGCTGGTCAGTGCTGACTCTGCGACATGGGAGTTAGGAGAGGATGGTGGGCTGAGAGGGAACCACACTGGAGCGGCGGTGCCCCAAGGCACAGAGCAGCAGCCGTCTTTTGGCAACAAGAGGGCTCACTCCTGGATATTCCGAAGCCATACCCCCTGTTTCCCTGGGCAACTGGAGGAGGCCGGGCATCTACTCAGGTGGCAAACACCAGGGAACAGATTTGTGGCAGAAATGCAGGCCCTGTGAGTAAAAGGTTTGCCTGAGGCGGTACCAGCCTGGGTTGAGCGTGGGGAATATAAATGCACGTGCAGAGCCGGGAAGTTCCCAGGGCAGGGCTGACCCAGAGGACAGCTTTACTGAGCCTAAGATGCACCCAGCCTTCAGGGGATCATCAGCCTTTAGACAAAGGAAGACAGGAGGCTATAACTGACAGGTGACCAAATACAAACCTGCAGGAGCAAAGACAGGGCCTGAGGTGCAGGCTCTGGGAACTCAAAACAGCCTCTCTTCTGCAGGGAAATCTGACAGGGACAGAAAGAAATTCCCGCAAAGTTGTTCTGTTCTGTTCTGTCAGTAACATCAATCAGGGGCAGGGCTGGAACTGAGTGAACACCCCCCAGCCTCCATCAAGCACCCAAGGTTGTCAGGCCTCATCTCCCACTGCCAGATAGAGGAAGAGCACAGTGGTCTGGCCAAGGAGAAATAAATTTCCTTATGATTCAGGCAGGTGCAAACCCGTGGAGTATCTGTTCACTACAGGCAACTGGGTCACAGCCCTGCAGAGCTATCAGTGACCGAGGTGCAAGGTGGAGAAGGAGGCATCAACCTTCCCAGACTGATATATTTGCTGGGTGGGTCCTCCTGACTCCACGGAGCACTGGAGCAAGCCATATCTCAGTAGTCACAGACCCCTGCAATCCAATTGCCAGAGATCTTTTAAACTCTCCCACCTGAGACAGGTGCTGACTGAGACAACTGATTTGGACTTTTGGAACTGAGCCAATCACCCAAGGACTATTCAGGTGGTGCCCTGGGTGTGTGGTTGTAGGAAGGTTTGATTTTCCTTTTCCAATTGTTGCCTGTGGGGGGTGGGGTGACTTAATTGCTGGTATTTTTCCATAGCTGAGACTTCAAACCAGAGTAACTGTTTCACTAGGGTCTAACAGAGACAAGATGAAAACAAGACAGAACCACTTAGCCCCATCACACCAAACAGTCCCCAGTTTCTCAGGCCATAGCACTGTGCAGGTCCTCAACAAAGCTCCAGGGAAAAATCAAATGGTGTAAAACGATCATGGGGTGGAATCAGTGGAAAAACTCTGGTAACACAAATAACCAGAATAGATCAACCACCCCAAGGAAAGATATGGCAGATGTAACTGAAGATCCCATTCATAAACAGCTGCCCAAGATGTCAGAAATCAAATTCAGAATTTGGATTGCAAGCAAGATTAATAGAATGAAGGAAAATTTGGAATTAGAAATTCGAGAAGCAATTCAAAAGTCAGAATTAGTAATTCAAGAAGAAATACAAAAGTTGCCTCAAGAATTTAACGAATTTAAAGACAAAACCACCAAAGACTTTGCTGCACTGAAGCAAGAATTTGCAGCCCTCAAAGAACTGAAAAATACAGTAGAAGCCCTAGGTAACAGAGTGGAGCAAGCAGAAGAAAGGATTTCTGACATTGAAGACAAAGTCTTTGAACGTTCCCAAACACAAAGAGGAAGAGAAATGGAGAGCAAAAACGGATCATTCTCTCAGAGAGCTCTGGGATAATTCAAAGAAAGCTAATATCCACCTCATTGGAATCCCTGAAAGTGATGAAGTGACACAGGTGCAAAGTGGGGAAGACTAGGACTAACTCATTTGCTGGGCAGGCCCTTCTCATTCCTCAGAGCACCAGAGCAAGCCACACTCAAGCTGTCAGCAGACAGACCCCTGCTATTTAGTGGCTGGAGACCTTTTGAATTCTACCACTTGAGACTTGGTACTGACTGAGACAATTGATGTGGAACTCTTGACCTGGGCCAATCACCTGAGGACCATCCAAGGTGGCACCCTGGTTGTGTAGTTGTGGGAAGATTTGATTTTCTTTTTCCAGTTGTTACCTATGGGGGGCAGGGGGTCTTAGTTGCTTGTATTTCTCCATAGCTGCGATTTCAACCCAGAGTTACTGATTCACCAGGATTAGACAGAGACCAGCTAAATTCAAGACAGAGACACATAGCCCCACCACACCAAGCAGGTACCTTGTGTCTCAGGCTGTCGTACTGTACGGGTCCTTTGCAAAGCTGTAGGGGAAAGGCTGCAGTCACCAGTCCAAGCTCTTGGACAAAGGGCTAGTTAATCACTACTCCAGGAGACTCCAATCCAATTTCTCATTATCTGCTCATCTAACCAAATGGTGAAAAATAATCATGGGGTGGAATCAGTGGAAATACTCTGGCAACATGAGTAATCAGAGTAGATCAACTCTCCCAAGGAATGACAAGGCAGACACACCAGAAGATCCCATTTATAAACAAATGGCTGAGATGTCAGAAATTGAGTTTAGAATTTGGATGGCAAATAAGATTAACAGAATGGACGTAAAGTTGGAATTAGAAATTCTAGGAATAATTCAAAAGTTGTACAAGAATTCAATGAATTCAAAGACAAAATTACCAAAGATGTTGACACATTGCGAAAAGAATTTTCAGGCCTCTAAGATATGAGAAATACAGTATAATCCCTCAGTAACAGAATGTAGCAGTCAGAAGAAAGAATTTATGACATTGAAGACAAGGTTTTTGAATGCTTCCAAATGCTCAAAGAGGAAGAGAAATGGAGAGCAAAAACAGATCATTCTCTCAGAGAGCTGTGGGATGAGTCAAAAAAACTCTAATATACGCCTTGTAGGAATTCCTGAGGACAACAAGGTTGCTTTGAAAGGCTCAGATGCTCTACTCCAAGAGATAATCAAGAATAACTTCCCAATATGGCAAGAGATTCTGAAATTCAGACAGCAAACAGTTTCAGAACCCCAGCACAACTCAACCTAAATAAAGCATCTCCTAGACACATTTTAATTAACTTCACCACAGTTAATATGAAAGAGAAAATTCTGCAAGCAGCCAGACGTAAGAAAACCATAACCTACAAGGGGAAGAATAATAGCATGACAGCGGATCACTCTGCTAAAATCTTTCAAGCTAGAAGAGGATGGTCATTGACCTTTAACCTCCTACACAAAATAACTTTTAACCGAGGATCCTGTGTCCAGCTAAACTGAGTTTCATTTATGATGGAAAAATTAAATACTTTAATGACATTCACATGTTGAAGAATTTTGCCATAACTAAAGCAGCTCTCCAGGATATTCTCAGACACATCTTCCACAATGATAAGCACAATGCTCTACCACCAAAGTAAACTCAATCAGAAACTTTTGATCAAATTCCAACTTCCACAGTGGCAAAAGGATTAAAAATGTCCACTGGACTTTTGAAAACTCAATACCCAAAATACTATGAGGCTTATCAATACCCTCAATTAATGTGAATGGCTTAAATTGTCCACTAAAGAAGCACAAGTAGACTGACTGGATACAAAAAACTCAGGCCAGGCGTCTGCTGCATACAAGAATCTCATCTTACCTCAAAAGATTAAATACAGACTGAGGGTGAAGGGATGGTCATCTATAATTCAGGCAAATGGAAATCAGAAAAAAAGCAGGTGTTGCAATTTCATTCACAGATACAATAGGCTTTGAACCAACAAAAGTAAGGAAAAATAATTATGGTCACTTCTTACTTGTTAAGGGCAACACTTAACATGATGAGATTCAATTACTGACATTTAGAGATCAAAAAAGATGGCGGCCGAGTAACAGCTTCTGTGCAGCCGGGCCAGTGAGAGTGGCAAGAGAAGACTCTAGGCATCTCTGGCCGGTGGGTTTTGCCAAGAGGCTTCACTTTTGTGACACATGAAGCCAGTGAGAGACTTATGGACCCCAGGAGGAAGACAGAACTGGTGGAAAACTGGCAAGTGGTAGGTGCATTTGTTCAGTCAGAGGCTGCCTGCAGTTGTACCCATAGCAACAGCGAGACTACAAGCAGGAAAAGCCATACCTATGGGCTGTTTTGGTTTTCTTGGACTTGAGCACTCCATTGAACTGCCTTAGAAGATCTTGAGCTGGTGACTTTGGGCATTGTGTGGGGCCCCAGTCTGATCTGCTGAGCCAGAAAGGAGTTAATATCATTCAGCTGTGGGCTGGCCCCACAACTGCTGTGGGAGCGCTTCCCCTGCATGTTGCAGCATGGAGATCCGAGCTGCCCTAAGGCGAGAACTGAAAAGCTGGGGACCTGTGGAGATCCAAGTGTGGCAGATTAACAGCCATGGCCATCAGGGGCATAGTGGAAGTCTGGACTTCATGCACTGGATAACCTGGCACCAGGAGAGATCCCAGGGATAAGTGCTTCCCTTGGAAAGCTATTGCTTGGTCAAGGTTCATAGTTTGGAGTGTCTTTTAAGTGAGCTGAGGAGAGTTTTGGGCTCCCAACCCTGCAGGGTCTGAGAGATCAGCAGAGGCCCCCAGTCTCCACCTCATACAGCTATATCAATATTGTGATTAACATCTTATACCTCAGAATATCACCTGTTGCCTGGGCAATTTTTGGCAAGATATATATACTGTTTGGTTCTTTGGTTTGAGGGTTTTGGGAGATTTGGTGAGTTTTCATGGTTTTTTTTCCTTTTTTGTCACTATTCTAATTTAAATACAATCTTCCATTTTCACCTTCTTTAACAATTAGAATTTCATATTTGCCAGTGTTTCTGCCCCTTTGATTTGTTGTTGTTTTTTTTCTCTCAATGTTATCCCATAAGGATACTTGCTTGTTTGTTTTGGTTGGATTTATAGTATTTTTGGCTTTCCTCTCTACCTGGTGGAGGTGGGATACTGTGTCTGATCTGCTTGATAAAGAGCTGTTGACCTCAACGGAATCGACTAACCCAGCACACCCAGAGGTTGGGGGTCATCAAGGTTGGGTCATAGTACCCTACTATACGCATATATTACTCCTGTTTCTTTCTTTCAGTGCCTTTCTTCTTTTTGTCAATATTTCCTTTTACTCACCCCCTCTTCTTTCTCTTTTTTCTTTCTTTTTTAAATCTTTTTTTCCTTCTTGCTCTTCAATTTGCTCATGCTTCTGGTCTCGTGCCAAAAGAACTCATTAAAACTCAAAAGAGCAAGAAGTGAAAGGATAATTAGGGTAAAGAAACATATACAAGAAAGCACTCATGAAGAAGAATCAGCAGAAAAATCCTAGTAACATGAAATATCAGTCCAGAGTAAATCCTTCTATGGATTGCAAGGTAGCTACAGCAGAGGACTCCTCCTATTAAGAAATGTTAGAAATGACAGAAGGGGAATTTAAAATACAGATGATGAAAACAATGAAGGAAATTGCTGAGAAAGTGGAAAATAACCAAAAGGAAATCCAAAAACAGAATCAAATAAGAGATGAATGATACAAAGAATATAGAAAAGACATAGCAGAGCTGAAGGAACTGAAGCAGTCAATTGGGAACTTAAGGATACAACAGAAAGTATCAACAACAGATTAGATCATGCAGAAGAAATAATCTCAGAGGTAGAGGATAAAGCTCTTGAAACAACTCAGATAGTTAAAGAGTCAGAAAAGAAGAGAGAGAAAGCAGAACATTCACTGTCAGAATTATGGGACTTTATGAAACGTTCCAACATACGTATTATAGGAATCCCAGAAGGGGAAGAAGAATGCCCCAGAGGAATGGAAGCCATACTAGACAATATTATAAAAGAAAATTTCCCAAATATCACCAAAGATTCTGACACACTGCTTTCAGAGGGGTATCGGACCCCAGGTCGCCTCAACTCTAACCGAGCTTCTCCAAGACACATTGTGATGAACCTGTCCAAAGTCAAGACAAAAGAAAAGATTCTGCAAGCTGCCAGGAGTAAGTGCCAGTTGACCAACAGGGGCAAATCCATCAGAGTGACCGCAGACTTCTCTAATGAAATTTTCAAAGCCAGAAGACAATGGTCATCTACCTTTAATCTACTGAAACAGAACAATTTCCAGCCCAGAATTCTGTACCCTGCTAAGCTAAGCTTCAAAATTGATGGAGAAATCAAATCATTTACGGATATACAAATATTGAGGAAATTGGCCACAACAAGACCAGCTCTACAGGAAATACTTCAACCTGTTCTGCACACTGACCACCACAATGGGTCAGCAGCAAAGAACTCAGAAATTAAAGGACAGAACCTAACCTCCACACTGATGCAAAAGATAAAACTAAGCAATGGACTCTCACAAAATAAGATGAATAGAATACTACCACACTTATCAATTATCTCAATAAATGTTAATGGCTTGAATTCCCCACTGAAGAGATATAGATTGGCTGACTGGATTAAAAACACAAGCCATCCATTTGCTGTCTGCAAGAAACACACCTGGCCTCAAAGGACAAATTAAAGCTCTGAGTCAAGGATTGGAAGACAATTTTTCAGGCAAATGGAATTCAGAAGAAAAGACGAGTTGCAATCTTACTTTCAGATACATGTGGATTTAAAGCAACTAAAGTAAAAAGAGACAAAGATGGTCACTTTATATTGGTCAAGGGAAAAATACAACAAGAAGACTTTTTTTTTTTTTTTTTTGCAGTTTTTGGCCGGGGCTGGGTTTGAACCCACCACCTCCGGCATATGGGACCAGCGCCCTACTCCGTTGAGCCACAGGTGCTGCCCAACAAGAAGACATTTTAATTCTAAATATTTATGAACCCAATTTAAATGCCCCCAGATTCTTGAAACAGACCTTACTCAGTCTGAGCAATATGATAGCTGATAATACCATAATAACATGGGACTTTAACACTCCTCTTACAGAGCTGGACAGATCCTCTAAACAGAAATTAAACAAAGATATAAGAGATTTAAATGAGACCCTAGAACAACTGTGCTTGATAGACGCATATAGAACACTCCAGCCCAAAGATAAAGAATATACATTCTTCTCATCACCCCATGGAACATTCTCCAAAATTGATCATATCCTGGGACACAAAACAAATATCAACAGAATCAAAAGAATTGAAATTTTACCTTGTATCTTCTCAGACCATAAGGCACTAAAGGTGGAACTCAACTCTAACAAAAATGCTCGACCCCACCCAAAGGCATGGAAATTAAACAATCTTCTGTTGAATAACAGATGGGTGCAGGAAGAAATAAAACAGGAAATCATTAACTTCCTTGAGCATAACAAAAAGGAAGACACAAGCTACCAAAACCTGTGGGATACTGCAAAAGCAGTTTTGAGAGGAAAGTTCATCGCTTTAGATGCCTACATTCGAAAAACAGAAAGAGAGCACGTCAACAATCTCACAAGCCATCTTATGGAATTGGAAAAAGAATAACAATCTAAGCCTAAACTCAGTAGAAGAAAAGAAATATCCAATCAAATCAGAGATCAATGAAATTGAAAACAAAAGAATCATTCAGAAAATTAATGAAACAAGCAGTTGGTTTTTTGAAAAAATAAATAAAATAGATAAACCATTGGCCAGACTAACGAGGAATAGAAAACTAAAATCTCTAGTAACCTCAATCAGAAATGATAAAGGGGAAATAACAACTGATCCCACAGAAATACAAGAGATCATCTCTGAATACTACCAGAAACTCTATGCCCAGAAATTTGACAATGTGAAGCAAATGGATAAATATTTGGAATAACACCCTCTCCCTAGACTCAGCCAGGAAGAAATAGACCTCCTGAACAGACCAATTTCAAGCACTGAGATCAAAGAAAGAATAAAAAATATTCCAACCAAAAAATGCCCTGGTCCAGAAGATTTCACTCCAGACTTCTATCAAACCTTCAAGTAAGAGCTTATTCCTGTACTGCAGAAATTATTCCAAAAAATTGAGGAAGAAGGAATCTTCCCCAACACATTCTATGAAGCAAACATCAACCTGATAACAAAACCAGGAAAAGACCCAAACAAAAAGGAGAATTTCAGACCAATCTCACTCATGAATATAGATGCAAAAATTCTGAACAAAATCCTAGCCAATAGATTACAGCTTATCATCAAAAAAGTCATTCATCATGATCAAGTAGGCTTCATCCCAAGGATGCAAGGATGGTTTAACATACGCAAGTCCATAAATGTTATCCACCATATTAACAGAGGCAAAAATAAAGATCACATGTTCCTCTCAATAGATGCAGGGAAACCATTTGATAAAATCCAGCATCCTTTTCTAATTAGAACACTGAAGAGTATAGGCATAGGTGCCACATTTCTAAAACTGATTGAAGTTATCTATGACAAACCCACAGCCAATATTTTACCGAATGGAATAAAACTGAAAGCTTTTCCTCCTAGAACTGGAACCAGACAAGGTTGTCCTCTGTCACCTTTACTATTCAACATAGAGCTGGAAGTTCTAGTTAATACAATTAGGCAAGACAAGGACATAAAAGGAATCCAAATGGGAGCAGAGGAGGTCAAACTCTCCCTCTTTGCTGACGACATGATCTTATACTTAGAGAACCCCAAAGACTCAACCACAAGACTCCTAGAAGTCATCAAAAAATACAGTAATGTTTTAGGATATAAAATCAGTGTCCACAAGTCAGTAGCCTTTGTATACACCAATAACAATCAAGATGAGAAGCTAATTAAGGACACAACTCCCTTCACCATAGTTTCAAAGAAAATGAAATACCTAGGAATATACCTAATGAAGGAGGTGAAGGACCTCTATAAAGAAAACTATGAAATCCTCAGAAAGGAAATAGCAGAGGATATTAACAAATGGAAGAACATACCATGCTCATGAATGAGAAGAATCAACATTGTTAAAATGTCTATACTTCCCAAAGCAATCTACCTATTCAATGCCATTCCTATCAAAATACCAACATTGTACTTTCAAGATTTGGAAAAAAATGATTCTGCGTTTTGTATGGAACCAGAAAAAAACCCACATAGCTAAGGCAGTTCTTAGTAATAAAAATAAATCTGGGGGCATCAGCATACCAGATTTTAGTCTGTACTACAAAGCCATAGTGGTCAAGACAGCATGGTACTGGCACAAAAACAGAGACATAGACACTTGGAATCAAATTGAAAACCAAGAAATGAAACTAACATCTTACAACCACCTAATCTTTGATAAACCAAACAAGAACATACCTTGGGGGAAAGACTCCCTATTCAATAAATGGTCTTGGGAGAACTGGATGTCTACATGTAAAAGACTGAAACTGGACCCACACCTTTCCCCACTCACAAAAATTGATTCAAGATGGATAAATGACTTAAATTTAAGGCATGAAACAATAAAAATCCTCAAAGAAAGCATAGGAAAAAACACTGGAAGATATTGGCCTGGGGAAAGACTTCATGAAGAAGACTGCCATGGCAATTGCAACAACAACAAAAATAAACAAATGGGACTTCATTAAACTGAAAAGTTTCTGTTCAGCTAAGGAAATAATAACCAAAGCAAAGAGACAACCTACACAATGGGAAAGGATATTTGCATATTTTCAATCAGACTAAAGCTTGATAACTAGGTCTATAGAGAACTCAAAAATTAATCCACATGAAAAAAGCCAACAATCCCATATACCAAAATGGGCAAGAGACATGAATAGAACTTTCTCTAAAGATGACAGACGAATGGCTAACAAACACATGAAAAAATGTTCATCATCTCTATATATTAGAGAAATGCAAATCAAAACAACCCTGAGATATCATCTAACCCCAGTGAGAATGGCCCACATCACAAAATCTCAAAACTGCAGATGCTGGCGTGGATGTGGAGAGAAGGGAACACTTTTACACTGCTGGTGGGACTGCAAACTAGTACAACCTTTCTGGAAGGAAGTATGGAGAAACCTCAAAGCACTCAACCTAGACCTCCCATTTGATCCTGCAATCCCATTACTGGGCATCTACCCAGAAGGAAAAAAATCCTTTTATCATAAGGACACTTGTACTAGACTATTTATTGCAGCTCAATTTACTATCGCCAAAATGTGGAAACAGCCTAAATGCCCACCAACCCAGGAATGGATTAACAAGCTGTGGTATATGTATACCATGGAATACTATTCAGCCATTTAAAAAAATGGAGACTTTACATCCTTCGTATTAACCTGGATGGAAGTGGAAGACATTATTCTTAGTAAAGCATCACAAGAATGGAGAAGCATGAATCCTATGTACTCAATTTTGATATGAGGACAATTAATGACAATTAAGTTTATGGGGGGGAAGCAGAAAGAGGGACGAGGGAGGGAGGAGGGGCCTTGGTGTGTGTCACACTTTATGGGGGCAAGACATGATTGCAAGAGGGACTTTACCTAACAATTGCAATCAGTGTAACCTGGCTTATTGTACCCTCAATGAATCCCCAACAATAAAAAAAAAAAAAGAAAGAAAATCTGAGGGAAATAGATCAATACTTGGAAGCACGCCAGCTTCCTAGGCTTAGCCAGAATGAAGTGGAAATGTTGAACAAGCCTGTAATAAATTCTGAAATAGCTTCAACTATACAAAATCTCCCCAAAAAGAAAAGCCCAGGGCCAGATGGGCTTCTACCAAACCTTTAAAGAGGAACTATCCAACACTGCCAAAGGAATGTTGAAATCTCCGACTATTATGGAGCTGGAGGAAATCAAGTTGCTCATGTCTATTAGAGTTTCTCCTATGAATTGAGGTGCATTCTGGTTGGGTGCATAAATATTCATAATTGAAATCTCATCGTATTGAGTATTACCTTTAACAAATATGAAGTGACCATTTTTGTCCTTCCTTACTTTTGTTTGTTTAAAGCCTATTGTGTCTGCAAATAGAATTGCAAAGCCTGCTTTTTTCTGGCTACCATTTGCCTGAAATATGGACGACAGCTTTTCACCCTGAGTCTATATTTATCTTTTAAGGTGAGATGTGACTCTTGTATGCAGCAAATATCTGGCCTAAGTTTTTGTATCCAGTCAGCTAACCTGTGCCTCTTTAGAGGACAGTTTAAGCCATTCACATTAATGGAGAATATTGATAAGTCTGGTGAAATTGCTAATTCATGGAAAAAGCCCAGGTGCCCATCAATCCACGAATGGATCAATAAATTGTGGTATATGTACACCATGGAATATTACGCAGCTTTAAAGAAATATGGAGACTTTACCTCTTTCAGGTTTACATGGATGAAGCTGGAACATATTCTTCTTAGTAAAGTATCTCAAGAATGGAAGAAAAAGTATCCAATGTACTCAGCCCTACTATGAAACTAATTTATGGCTTTCATAGGAAAGCTATAACCCAGTTATAACCTAAGAATATGGGGAAGGGGGAGAGGGAAGGGAGTGAGGAGAAAGGTTGGGCAGAGGGAGGGTGATTGGTGGGATTATACCTGTGGTGCATCTTACAAGGGTACATGTGAAACTTAGTGAATGCAGAATATGATTGTCTTAACACAATAACTAAGAAAATGCCAGTAACCAGTAACCAGTGTGATGAAAATGTGTCAAACTGTTTATAAAACCAGTGCATGGTGCCCCCATGATCGCATTAATGTACACAGCTATGATCTAATACTATTAAAAAAAAATAAAAAAAGAGGAACTAGTACCTATGTTACTTAACCTTTTCCAAAATATAGAGAAAGAAGAAATACTACCCAATACATTCTATGAAGCAGACATCACTTTGATCCCAAAACCAGGAAAAAACCCAACAAGAAAAGAAAATTATAGACCAATATCACTAATGAATATTGATGCAAAAATATTCGATAAGATCCTAGAAAACAGAATCCAGCAACACATAAAACAAACGATGGCCAAGTGGGTTTTATCCCAGGGTTTCAAGGCTGGTTCAATACATGTAAATCTATAAACATAATTCATCACATAAACAAAATAAAAAACAAAGACCATATGATTCTCTCAGTTGATGCAGAAAAAAGCTTTTGATAATGTCCAGCATCCTTTCATGATCAGAACACTTAAGAAAATAGGTATAGAAGAAACATTTCTTAAACTGATAGAAGACATCTACAACAAACCCACAGCCAATATCATATTGAATGGAGTTAAATTGAAATCATTTCCACTCAGATCAGGAACCAGACAAGGTTGCCCATTGTCTCCACTGCTTTTTAACTTTGTAATGGAAGTTTTAGTCACCAAAATCAGGCAAGAAAAGCCAATCAAGGGTATCCATATAGGGTCAGAGGAGATCAAACTTTCACCCTTTGCAGATGATATGATTGTACATCTAGAAAACCCCAGAGATTCAACTACAAAATTCTTAGAAGTGATCAAGGAATACAGCAGCATCTCATGTTACAAAATCAATACTCACAAATCTGTAGCCTTTATATATACCAACCATAGTCAAGCTGAAAAACAGTCAAGGACTCTATTCTGTTCACAGTAGTGCCAAAGAAGATGAAATATTTAGGAGTTTACCTAACAAAGGACATGAAAGATCTCTATAAAGAGAACTATGAAACTCTAAGAACAGAAATAGCTGAAGATGTTAACAAATGGAAAAACATGCCATGCTCATGGCTGGGAAGAATCAACATTGTTAAAATGTCCATACTACCCAAAGCAATATACAATTTTAATGCAACGCCCATTAAAGCTCCACTGTCATTACTTTAAAGACCTCGAAAAAATAATACTTCATTTTATATGGAAACAGAAAAAAATTTCAAATAGCCAAGATATTACTCAGAAATAAAAACAAAGCAGGAGGAATCATGCTACCAGACCTCAGACTATACTACAAATCAATAGTAATCAAAACAGCATGGTACTGGCACAAAAACAGACAGGTAGATGTATGGAACAGAATAGAGAACCAAGAGATGAATTCAGCTGCTTACCATCATTTGTTCTTTGATAAGCCAATCAAAAACATTCAGTGGGGAAAAGACTCCCTATTTAACAAATAGTGTTGGGTGAACTGGCTGGTGACTTGTAGAAGACTGAAACTGGACCCACACCTTTCACCATTATCAAAGATAGACTCTCACTGGATAAAGGTTTAAACTTAAGACATGAAACTATAAAAATACTAGAAGAAAGTGCAGGGAAAACACTTGAAGAAATCAGCCTGTGGGAATATTTTATGAGAAGGAACCCCCAGGCAATTGAAGCAACACCAAAAATACATTACTGAGATCTGGTCAAACTGAAAAGCTTCTGCACAGCCAAGAACACAGTATGTAAAGCCAAGCAGACAGCCCTCAGAAGGTGAGAACATATTTGCAGGTTATGTCTCCAACAAAGGTTTAATAACTAGAATCCACAGAGAACGCAAACGTATAAGCAAGAAAAGAACAAGTGATCCCATCTCAGTGTGGGCAAGGGACTTGAAGAGAAACTTCTCTGAAGAAGACAGGCACACAGCCTACAGACACATGAAAAAATGCTCATCATCCTCAATCATCAGAAAAATGCAAATCAAAACCACTTTGAGATATCATCTAACTCCAGTAAGATTAGCCCACATCACAAAATCCCAAAACCATAGATGTTGGCATGGATGTGGAGAAAAAGGAAAACTTCTGCACTGCTGCTGGGAAGGCAAACTAATACATTCCTTTTGGAAAGATGTTTGGAGATCACTTAGGAATCTAAAAGTAGACCTGCCATTCAAGCCTTCAATTCCTTTATTAGGTATATATCTAGAAGACCAAAAATCATATTATAACAAAGATATCTGTACCAGAATGTTTATTGCAGCCCAATTCATAACTGCTAAGTCATAGAATATAAATGTCTTAACACAATAACTAAGAAAATGCCAGGAAGGCTATATTAACCAGTGTGATGAAAATATGTCAAATGGTATATCAAACCAGTGTATGGTGCCCCATGATCGCATTAATGTACACAGCTATGGTTTAATAAATAAATAAATAAAATAATTGCTAAGTCATGGAAGAAGCCCAAGTGCCCATTGACCCATGAATGGATTAACAAATTGTGGTATATGTACACCATGAAATACTATGCAGCCTTATAAAAATACGGAGACTTTACCTCTTTTATGTTTACATGGATGGAGCTGGAACATATTCTTCTTAACAAAGTATCTCAAAAGAATGGAAGAAAAACTATCCAATGTACCCAGCCCTACTATGAAACTAATTTATAAACACCCACACTTCCATATGAATGCTATAACCCAACTACAGCCCAGGATAAAGAAAAAAGAGGAGGGGGTAGGAGGGGTGGGGAGAGGACATGTGGAGGGAGGGTAATTGGTGGGACCACACCTATGGTGCATTTTACAAGGGTACATGTTAAATCTGCTAAGTGTAGAATATAAATGTTTTGGCACAATAACTAAGAAAATGTGGTGAAGGCTATGTTAACCAGTTTCATGAAAGTATTTCAAATTACATATAAAACCAGCACATTGTACCCCATAATTGCATTATTGTACACAGCTATGATTTAATAAAAAAGAAGAAGAAGCTGTACCAATGGGAAAAAATAAAGGCTAACAAACATATGAAAAATGGTCATTGTCACTAGTCATCAGAGAAATGCAAATCAAAACCACCCTGAGATATCACTTAACCCCAGTAAGATAAGACCACATTGCAAAGTCCCAAAGTTGAAGATGCTGGCCTGAGTGTGGAGAGAGGGGAACTTTTTACATTGTTGGTGGGACTACGAACCAGTACAACCTCTTTGGAAAGAAGCATGGAGAATCCTCAAAGAACTCAAATTAGACTTCCCATTTGACCCCACAATCCCACTACTAGGCATCTATGCAGCAGAAAAAAGTCATTTTATCATAAACATATCTGCACTAGATTGTTTATTGCAGTTCAATTTACAATTGCCAAGATGTGGAAATAACTTAAATGCCCATTAACTCAGGAATGGATTAACAAACTGTGGCACGTGTATATCATGGAGTGCTATTCAACCATTAAAAAAGATGGAGACTTTACATCTTTTGTACTAACCTGGATGGAGTTGAAACATTATTCTTAGTAAAGTATCACAAGCATGGAAAAGCAAATATCCAATATACTCAATACTAATATGAAGCCGGTAGATGATCTAATTCATGCCCACGTAAGAGTAAAAATCAATTCAATTCAAGTTGGGGGGAGGGGAAGACAGGAAAATTCTGGTGCTCCCACTTAATGGGCACAATATAGGGCCGTAGGGCACATTTTTGGGTGTGGAACACACTTCAAGAGGGACTCTACCTAACAAATTCAAATATTGTTACCTGGTTGTTTGCACCCTCACATTAACCTAAAATTTAAAAAAAGAAACACACACAGTAATAATAACCACTCAGCAAGACACCGACACAGATGTGATAAGCCCATGAACCACAGTAATGAAACCTTACCAAGTTTTTTGTACAGTGCCTCCAATGTAAGCATAGGTGGCAAGTTCGAAAACTTGTCAGACCTGACCTGTGCTCTCCATAATGAGAGGATATGGAAAAAGCAGAAGTTCAGTCAGAGCATTTCTCCAACCCAGTTCTGTCCCTCCATCTAGAATGTTCACCACCCATTTGTGGACCAAATTCCACTCTTCCTCCAAGGGTAAGCTGTTATCATTGCTTAGCACTTTCCATGTGCCAGGCATCATTCTAAGCACTGGGGTCAATCAGAGAGATATGATTGTCTTTGGGCAGCTTGAAGTCCCATGAGGAAGATGCTAATCACTCAGTTCACAAATAATGAAGTAATTCCACCCATGATTTCGGCTTCAAGGGAAGCACAGGGATTCTGTGAATATAATAAAAGGTCTCAGCTAATCTGGTTGAGGCAGGGAAGGCCGTACAGAGTTTCCAATAGGAGCCAGCATTCTGGCCTAATATTCTCACAGGGAATCAATCACAGGAGAATATAATGAACAGAAACAAAGCAGGGGCCCAAACCTGCATCATTAGCTTGGCCCCCTCCATAGCTTGTCTTTAGCCAGATATAGATCACACACTATGTCTGTGTAGAAATGACCCTGCCATTAGGATCAGGTACCCAGGTTCCAGTCCCGGTGTCACCCTTCCTCCCTGTGTTATCCTGGCCTAATCTACTATCCATTCTGAGCCTCTATCTATAGATAGTTTGTCTATCTATAGAATAGAGGTGACATCTCCCCCATGGGGTTGTTAGGAGAATCAAATAAGAGATACTTGTCCAACAGTGTAGTGTACAGGACTGTAGGTAATTCCTCCCATACTGTGACAGCCACATGTTCCTCTCTTGCCATTGATGGTGCTCTCTCTCTCTCTCTGAAACTCTCAGAGCTTGTCAGCCCAATCATTCCATGGACATGCTAATATGCAGCAGTTTTTGATGTGCCCCTCACAAAGGTCTGAGATTATTGCATACGATCAGATCTCCTGTCCTTTTTGTCCAATTCCACTTTGACAGTATGTTGAGAGTATCTGTTTGACACTGTCGACAACCAAAATAGAAATCCCTTCTCCAGATACCCTGGATATAGCTTGTAACTCCTTTAGAAGATAAACTTGGTGATGGACTCACTTAGAATTCCTTCTAGTAAAGGAAAGAGTCACAGAAGCCAGACATCAAGTCCCTTCATCCAGATGTGTGGCAGAAGGTGGCATTTTAATCAGCTGAGGGAGAAGTGGGACATTCTCCTTCACCATGCTAGAAAGCTATTCCCCACTCAAGCCTATACTGAACTAATTTTTCTTAGATTGATTTGAGCCGTTGTTTACTAAAATTGACCATAACCGGAGCCCTGTGCTGGGGACTCCGTCTGCAACACTGCTAGTTTTCCCAACTGCTTTGCAAAGTGGAGATTGTTGTGCCAATTTTACGGATGAGAAAACTGAGGTTTTAGAGAAGGTGAGTAATTTGTCTCACATCACCCAGCTAGAGAGTGCTGGAACTAGTATTTGAGCTCAGATGTCTGGCTGCGCTGTTCCAAGCTTTGCCCAGGGCACCACACAGTCTCTACCCCAGTCACAGACACTTTCTATCCCTGCCTCTTAGTCTTGGCCTCTGCTTTCTTTAGCTCTTCTTAGCTAGTGGGTTTGCAGCAGTCCCCACCTACAGGCTCCAGAGAAGGGATGTGGAGTCCTTGCAGGCACAGCTACAGCTCAGACCCTTTACCCAGAAAAGCTGTGCCAAGAGCCCCTGGTGCCTGTGTCCCACGCCATGCCTTGCTTGATGCCTGCTTCTTAGTCTGACCTCAGGCCTGTTCAACAATCTAACAGAGCTGGGAACCCACAAGCTGGAGTCTGCCCCAGACTGCTCTCTCTGTGCTAATCACCGCCCTCGTGCTTCCACCTGACCTGCCCACAGGATGGTCTCAGGTGGAGACAACTCTATCCTTTGGGCATTGGGGCTTAGGCCCCCTTCTGTCCTTATAAAAACCTTGACTCGTGCTATCTAGGTCCCCTTCTTAGGATATCCTGCCTCTACTAATACTTCCGTCTGCGCATACCTGGGGAAGGGCAGGAACCACTGCCCGAGTGCTCTGTGAGAAGCAAACCACCCAGACTGCTGGTGTAAGGAGGGCCTTCACACCCATCTCAGGTGCCCCCATTGTGCACAGGGGAGACCAAAGCCAAGAGAAGGGGAAAAGGCACAGGATGTCCTGGCAGAGCAACATCTAGAACCCAGACTGGGTGGCCACTATCGGTTATCAGGATATCCGTTTATGATTAGTACCTGGAATGGTTTACAGAAAATAATTCTATAAAAATGTAGGGGTAGGGTCCTGTGGCCAGTCCAGAGCCCACTCACATAAGATGTTTTACCACTAGAAGATGTCTGCCTTCCTCAGGCAGACTCAGCTACACATCAGGGCAAACAAAGCAAGGGCTAGATTCCAGGCTCCACATGCCCCTTCACCCTTGTGCAGTGAAGCACGTGAACAACTGTACATTGTGGCCCTGCACATGTAATGCTGGAATTATTTGCTTAAGTGTCTGCTTCTTTCACCAGGATTAGAGTTGTTTGGGAATGAGGAGCCTGTTTCACTAATCTTTGCATCTGAGACTGTCCTGGCAAAGAGTGTGGCACATACAGGCTTGTCAAAACATGTCAAATAAACACATGAATGAATGAATATCTTTCTGCAACTTCACTACTTCCCTTTGTACAGATTCACTTAAGCAACACTTACCTATATTTACTTGTCATAATCTTCCTGCACCTCAACTCACCCATTTGCAACCTGAGAACACAAACTTGTTCTCCCACTCACAAGAGTGATGAGAAGGTGAATGGAAGCAACAATAGTTTTCCTACCTCCTTGGGAAAGATACAAGCCATTAGTGGGAGTTTATAGATGAGATCCCCACTGTTCTCCATAAATTCATGCATCTGAGCTCCTGTCTCCCTGGTTATGCATTGCTGTATGGCTGAAGTTATTCTGGGCATTTCTTCAAGTGTCATTGGTAACTTAGAACTCACCAGTGACAAGCTGGCAAATTCACTTACAGAATGCAGCTCCTGAAAACTGCTAATGATGCCGTGAGGAGACAGGAGACAAGAACCAGCAGTATTTGGTCTTCGGTTTAAGGCATAAATATCTGAAAATGAGAAATTCCTTGGAGCCATCCTCCCAGATGGAACATTTAGTGCTCAGTTACATAAAGGTGCTACAGAAGCCCAGAGGTCAGAGCAGAGCTGCAGCAAAGCCCAGCAGGGACCTAGGCCCCAGACCCTGGGGGCTCCCAGCAGGGGCCATGCCCTTGCAGGAGTGAGTGTGGGGGGGTGTCGACGAGTGTATGGCAAATGTCCAGATTCCCTGCATCCATCTGTCCATCCACTCTACTAAAACAAGAGCCCTGTGCCAGGTACTGCAGGGAGGAAGGTGAACATGGCAGGACTGCCCAAAGGGCAGATTGGCTGTGCTTGATGATACTGCAGACACATCTGAAAGAGAAAGTCACAGAAAATGAAATGAGACAAGCCTTATCTTTCTCCTCTGAAGAGAACCAGGAGGGCTCTACATGCTGACATCTCTTGTCCCAAGGGAGAGATGAGAGGCTCCGGGCACACGAAGGTGGCCTGACTTGGATGGGCAGGGGCTCCAGGCTGTGCAGGAGGCAACTCAAGTCACGGGACATGCAGACTTCCTAGAGACCAGGGGCAAAGGCATGGTGGGATGTGAGGGGTGTGCATGTAAGCTAAAAAAAACCTGCTCTCGGAGTGGGGATGGGCTCTGATTTACAACGTTGCTGCTTTCTGTGGTGTAAAGATTTCCACTGTGGCCAATTTTAAGCTACCAACTCCATGTAATTGAGCAGGAAGCTAGAAAGTGGTGTGCACAGTCGGCTGTCCAGAGCCAGTACAGGCTGGATTTGAGCTCACCACCAATTTGGAAATATGCCTACTACATGCAGTCCCCCAGAGAAGGGGAGGCCCTGAGGTGTCAATGACTGAAATTCAAGCTCTAGGACCTGTGAACTGAGAGAAATACCTTGAATCCTGGCAGGGCACAGGGAGAGAGAAGCCACTCTGCTTTGGAAAGAATCATTTGGGCTTGAGCACGAAGCTCCAGCAGTGACCATATGGGGCTGAAGAACACAAGCTCTGCTGAAGTTTCTGGACTATGTAAACCATCTTTGCCCACTCTAAGGAGGGGGTGCTCCAGCAATGACTCAACCATGGTGACTAGGAGCTCACATCCAGATTTAATTTTATTTACAAAAATAAAATGCTAGATGGCTCTTACACATGACTGCTGGGATGCAGACCCATACCTGCTTCAAAGAGAGGGCTGGGTTCTTCTGATTTTGTAGTGGGAACATATGTTTTTCAGTCTAAGAGGGGAAATGCAACAAGGATTCCAATAACCATTCTGCCCAATAGAAAAGCAAGGGAAGGAAAGAAATGCACAGAAGGAAGACAGTGTGGTGAAGAAGGCTGTTGACCATTTATACACATTTGCAGGGAGCTTTCACACACAACTCTGCTGTTATCTCCCTCACATCTGCAGAGCTGATAACAGAACTGCTGCACTGGCTTGGATGTGATGGTCAGAAAAGCCCCAAACCTTAGGGTCCGTCAGTGCAAAACCAGCACTCCCAATTCTCCCATGCTCAGTATTCTGTCCCTGTATGGTGCCGAATTCACCACAGTTTGCACAGAACTTTCCCAATGTTAGCACTGAAAATTCTGCATCCTGGGAAACCCCTGTTTTCAAGGCAAATATGGATGGTTTGTCCAGGACGGGCTTTAAAATACAGCTCAGCACTGGTAGCACAGTGGTTATGGTGCCAGCCACATGCACCAAGGCTTGTGGGTTCAAGCCCAGCCCAGGCCAGCTAAACAACAATGACAATTGCAACAAGAAAATAGCCAGGTGTTGTGATGGGTGCCTATAGTCCCAGCTACTTGGGAGGCTGAAGCAAGAGAATCACTTAAGCCTAAGAGTTTGAGGTTGCTGTGAGCTGTGGCGCCACAACACTCTACAGAAGGCAACATAGAGAGTCTCTGTCTAAAAAGAAAAGAAAATCCCTGGGTACTGTGAACCCCTTATCTAGGGCAAATAGGACAAGTTGGTAACCCCAATTCCCTGCCCTACTGCAGAACTCAGAAGAGGGACAAGAGGTGCATTTGGCCAGGGCAGTTGACATCCAGGAAGGGATTCTGGAGGAAATTTCCACTGGCTAGGGCCCTAAAGCTAAATCTCAACTTATGGGAAGGCAAGGGTGTGCTAGGGTGGGGACATGAACACTTTTCAGGTGGAAATAAACGTGATGTAAACTCAAAAAGGGGGAGGTCTCTGTGTGCATTAGGGGATTGGCAGCTGTGGTTCTGCTTGTGGCATCAGGGAAGCGGAGGTGCCACTCTAGCTGTGCTTTCTGGAAGGAACAATGTCTTGGTAGCTGGAGAATAGTTTAAGAGGCCAGAACATGATCACAGAGATGGCTAGTAACACACCAGTTCTGACTCTTCCCTTCTCCCTTACTAACAGAAACCCACTCTGGACAGATATCTTCAGTTACAAGAATGTATTTCTAAACTCCCCTGTACAGTAGACAATAAGACATAAGTGGAGGTTGCTGGAATGACTTCCAGAAAGTCTCCTTCTTAAAAGAAATCAGACAGCCAGAATGTCCTTTGCCTCTTCCTGTTTTCTTCTTGCCTGGAAGCTGAGTGTGATGACCTGAATGCCGGCAGCCATCCTATGACCTTGAAAGCAACATGCTAACAAAGTTGGAGCAAACCGAGAGAAAGAGACTGGGTCCCTCATGATCATGGAGCCACCAAACCTCCCTGGACCACCTACTTCTAGACTTCCTTTACCTGAGAAAGTAAACCCTCATCAGGCCATTGGAGTGAATTCTCTGTTGCTGGCAGCCAAATATAATTCCAGCCAGGAAACTGCTCAAGCAAAGGCCCGGAGGCAAACAAGCACTCAGCATTCAGGGTTGTCGAAAGCCTGGTTACTCCCCCAGGCTTATCCAGGTTTCCTTAGATTTAATTTTCTTTAGTATTTCTTCTGCTACTCTGACCCATGGCCTTTCCCTGGCAACCTATAGTGGTGTGTTGGAGTCCTGAGACCCAGGACCACATCTTTCTCTTGGTTTTTCCATCTGTCTCCCAGCCTTCACCCAGTCAGTCAATGGAAGGAATGACCTCAGGGAATAAGCATACAGGGGGAAAAAAGCAGAAAACAAAAGAGCTAATTCTTGGCTTTTGAGTTACAAAATAGACCTCAAACAAGCACATTGGTTTGAGGACACGTTTTGAATTTCAAAAGCCTGGACGTTGTACACACTTCCCTGTGAAATTTCAAGATACCAGCAGCCGTAGACCTCACAAGCTTCCAAAGACCCACACAGATGACAGACAAAGGAGGAGGAATGATCAGAATGGCTTCTGAGATCTCAACAGCAAGTTGCTAGAAAACAGTGGAGAGATGCCTTCAAAACATTGCAAAAAAATCACTTTCAACCTAAAAGCCTATTCCCAGCCAAATTATCAATCAAGAGGGATAGAATATTCACAACATTTTCCAAAATCCAAAGACTCAAATATTCTGTCTCCCACACACCCTTTCTTAGGTAGCAAATGTGAAACAAGGGAGAGAAAGACACAGGACCCAAAAGGCAGGGGATCCCAGGCAGGAGAGCTGTGTAGGGGAGTCTCAGGAAAATGCATACAGTTGGCCTAAAGAGTGACCGTGAGATGCAGAAGATGGGAAAACCTGCAGCTTCAGGTAGAGAGAAAAGCAAACAACTGAAAAACAAGGCAACTAACTATTAACCCCAGAAAAAACGGTGAAACAGTCTAGAGGTGGTAATAGGGGACTCCTTGAAGTAGTATTTACATATCTATAATACCATATAATAAACCAAGAAGCAGTATTTGCATACCTATAATGCCATATATGCCAACTAATAAAATGGCCCAAACCATGAAAGAACTGTGGTGAGCAGGGGTTAGATTTGAAGGGGTTATGGGAGCATTTCAGTTCACATCTACCATGACAAAAATAACCAATAATATCTATTACTGATAAATGGCACAATATCCATATAAACAAATTAATTAGAGACATGGCACATACATACAAGGGTGAGGACTCAGAGATAAGGGTATTTGCCTCTGGGGAATGAAATTCAGGACACGGGGAGACGTAGTATACTAACTTATTAAACTATGTACATTTTTATATCACTAAATATAAATAATAGCTTTAAAAACTATAATTAAAAAGTAACAAATTTTTGAACATGTTAACCAAATGTAACACACTGGAAAGCAACAACATAATTCATAGTTCATAAATGTCATAAATTTAAATTTACAAAATAAAATTTTAATTAATTTTTAAAGCCAAGACTCTAAAGGTATACAAGATTTAAAAACATGATAGGTTGAGAGCAAGATGGCAGCCGAGTAACAGCTTCCTTGCATCTAGGCACCGTGAGTCTGGGGAGATAGGACTCCAGGCACCTCTGGCTGGTGGGATCTGCCTATAATGATCCCTGTGAGGATACAGGGAGTCAGCGAGAGATTTCTGGACCCCAAGAGGAGGACTAAAACAGTGGAAAACTGGCAAGTGGTCGCATGTGTTCAATCAGTCTAAACCCGCCCACAACTGTAAGCACAGTAGCAGCAACACTGCAAACCAGAAAGGCCTTACCTGTGAACTGTTTTGGTGTCTTTGGACTTGGCACTCAGTTGAACTGCTTTGGAGAGAGCCTGAGCGGGAAAGCAGAGAAATTTGGCCATTGTCTAGGGCCTCAGTCTGAGCCGCTGAGCGAGACAGAGCTAATAGTGTTTGGCTGTGGGCCACAGGGAGCCATTGTGAGTGATCTGCCCCGGCAAGCTCCGCCCTCAGGGTCGCAGAGCAAGAATCCAGCGGGAGCTGGTAACCTATCGACTGAGTAGCCTAAGGGCAAGGTCTGAGCTGCCTTACAGCCCTAACCCTCAGGGGCAGAGTGAGACCAATTTTGGCACACTGGGTAAATGGATAGCCACTTCAACAGTGATTCCAGAGACAAGCACTTTCCTGGGAAAGCTTCTGCTCAGCAAGTTTACAAGTTCAAAGTGCCTTTTAAGAGGGCTGAAGAGAGATTTAGGGTGTCTACCTGCTGGGGTTTGAGAACTCAGCAGGCTCCAGTTGCATCAGCACCATGATTAACATATCATACTCCAGAAGACCACGTGTTGCCCAGACAATATTCAACAACATATACATACTGCTTTGTTTTTGGTTGCATTTTTTTTGTTGTTGCTTGGTTGTTTTTTTGTTTATTTTGATATTGTTGATGTTGTTTTGTTTTTTAATTTCAACCTTTTCCGTACAGATTTTGTCTTTCTCAATTTTTCTAGTTTAATTATAATTTCCCATTGCTGCCTTTTTCAATAACTAGAACTTCATTTTTGCTAGTGTTTCTACAACTATTATTCAGTTTTTCACACAATTTTATCCTGTAAAGTTTTCTGTTTGCTTGTTTTGGTTTGGTTTATAGAATTTTTGTCTTTCCTCTCTACTTGGTGGAGGTGGGGTACTGTGTCTGATCAGGTTAGCAAAAAGCTGCTGACCTCAAGGGAACCACCCAACTGGGCACTCCCAGAAGGTGGGGGGTTATTAAGATTGTGTCAAAGTACGTTACTGTACACCTATATTTCTCAGTCTCCCTCTTTCTGTGCCTCTCTTCTTTTTGTCAATATTCCTTTTACCCACCCCCTCTCCTTTCTCTATTTTTTTTTCTTTACGCTCGTTCTTCCCTACTTTCATCCATTTCTTGCTCTTCAACCATCTCATCCTTCTGGTCCTGTACCAAATGGACTCATCGAACAGTCCACAGGCACAAGAACATAAAGAGCAAGAGGAAGTGAAAGGAAAATTAGGGCAAGGAAAAAGTTAAAATAAATCACTCATGAAGAAGAATCAGCAGAAAACTCCAGGCAACATGAAGAACCAGTCCAGAACAACCCCGCCAAGGGACCATGAGGTAGCTACTGCAGAGGATTCCACCTATAAAGATATGTTAGGAATGACAGAAAGGGAATTTAGAATACACCTGATGAAAACAATGAAAGAAATGATGGAAACAAGGAAACTGCTAATAAAGTGGAAAATAACCAAAAGGAAATCCAAAAACAGAATCAAATAAGAGATGAATGATATGAAGAATATACAAAGGATATAGCAGAGCTGAAGGAACTGAAACAGTCAATTAGGGAACTTAAAGATGCAATGGAAAGTATCAGCAACAGGTTAGACCATGCAGAAGAAAGAATTTCAGAGGTAGAAGACAAAGTTCTTGAGATAACTCAGATAGTAAAAGAGGCAGAAAAGAAGAGAGAGAAAGCAGAACGTTCACTGTCAGAATTATGGGACTTTATGAAGCGTTCCAACATACGAGTTATAGGAATCCCAGAAAGGGAAGAAGAATGCCCCAGAGGAATGGAAGCCATACTAGACAATATTATAAAAGAAAATTTCCCATATATCACCAAAGGTTCTGACACACTGCTTTCAGAGAAATATCGGACCCCAGGTCACCTCAACTCTAACCGAGCTTCTCCAAGACACATTGTGATGAACCTGTCCAAAGTCAAGACAAAAGAAAAGATTCTGCAAGCTGCCAGGAGTAAGCGCCAGTTGACCTACAGGGGCAAATCCATCAGAGTGACCGCAGACTTCTCTAATGAAACTTTCCAAGCCAGAAGACAATGGTCATCTACCTTTAATCTACTGAAACAGAACAATGTCCAGCCCAAAATTCTATACCCTGCTAAGCTAAGCTTTAAAATTGATGAAGAAATCAAATCATTTACGGATATACAAACGTTGAGGAAATTCGCCACAACAAGACCAGCTCTACAGGAAATATTCAATCTGTTCTAAACACTGACCATCACAATGGATCAGCAGCAAAGTGAGAACTCAGAAATTAAAGGATAGAACCTAACCTCCACACTGATGCAAAAGATAAAACTAAGCGGGGGTGGGAGACAAGATGGCGGACTGAAGCCAGCTTTCAACAGAGGCTCCCGTCCAGAAGGAGAGTTAAGGGACAGGAATTTAGTAAGTATCGTGGTGGACTTGAGCTCCACCAAGAGAGAAGGCTGAAGAACGCACATCAACACCGCTGAGGCAAGTTGTGATCACAAGGACGCAAACAAAAGGTACAAAATCCACCACCAAGCGGACGGGAGTCCCCCTCACCCATGAGACCGGCTCTAGAGCCCCACAATTGAACAAGCGGGCAGAAATTAAAGGCCCTCCCACTACACTCCACGGGAGAGACCTTCTAAAAACTGGACCTACCTCCCCTACTGGGGTGCCGTGGCATTCTCCTGCCGGACATAGGGCTGAATAAAACTTTGGGAATCCTTTGCCGGCAACCCTGAATCCCCGGCGCTCCCCTCCCGCCCACTGAGGTCTGAAGGCCTGTCCCCCACTCTCAAGGGGAGTGGACAGTCCCCGAGTTGCGACTGGTCAGCATTGACTCTGAGGCGCGCCGAGTGAGGAGAGGGCACCGGGCTGAGGGGGAGTCACGCCTCGCGGCACTTCCCTGCGGTGCACTGCAGCAACCCTCCCCAGGCATACGGGGCCCAGGACTGAATCAGACTCTGGCCTCCCCGCTGAGAGCTGACAACCCCTACTCTCACTCGGGGTCTGAGGGCCTATCCCCCAGGAGTTCAGCTCCTTGGGTGATTTCTCGAGGGGAGTGCACAGTGCCTGAGCTGCGTCAGGTCAGCGCTGACTCTGGGACACGTGAGCGAGGAGAGGGCACTCTGCTGAGGGGAAATCAAGCCTTGGCGGCACTTCCCTGCGGTGCAGTGCAGGAGCCCTCCCTGGACCGTAGTATTGCGTGAAACTGAATGAAACTCTAGCTTCCCCCCGCCCCACTCCCAATCGGGGTCTGGGGGCCCATCCCCCAAGAGTTCTGATTCTTGGGGGATCTCTTAAGCGGTGTGGACCCAGCACAAACTGCGGCCGCTCAGTGCTGACTCTGGGGTGCGGGACAGAGGAGAAAAGGGACCCTGAGTGCCCACACCAGAGTAGCAGTTCCCTGGAGGTAGATCAACAGCCGTTTTTTCTTTAATGGCAGAACGCTCACTTCTGGATATTCTGAGGCCACACCCCCTGTCTCCCTGGGCAACCAGAGGAGGCCACCGGTGACACGGCTCACAAACCCGGAAGCCTCCAGGGCGGGGCCGACCCAGAGAGGTGTTCAGAAGCAATTCTTCAGCAGCAAAGACTTTTGAACTCAAAACAGCCCGTCTCCTGTAGGCGACAACAGGAACAGAGACAGAACCTCACAAAGTTGTCTGTTCTGTTCTGTTCTGTTAGCAGCATGCATCAGGGAGGGGGCTAAGCCTGAGTGAACACCTCCTTCCCATCACCTGCATCAAACACTCAAAGATGTCAGGCCCCATCTCCTCCTGCTAGATAGCGGCAGTCTGCGGGGGCCTGGCAGACTTCCTTGCGATTCAGGCAGGTGCAAACCCCTGGAGTGTCTGTTCACTGCAGGCAACTGGGTTAGCCATCTGCAGAGATACCAGTGACTGGGTCCGACGGAGGGGCAAAGTGGGGAAGGAGACGTCAACCTTCCCAGACTGCTCTGTTTGCTGGGTGGCTCCTCCTGACTCCACGCTGCACTGGGGTGAGCTGTGTCAGAGGAGTCACCAGGCCCCTGTGATCCAGTTCCCAGAGACCTCTTGAACCCTTCCACCCGAGACAACTGCCCATTGAGACAGTTGATTCGGACCTTTTGAACTGGGCTAATAGACTGAGGACTCTTCAGGCGGTGCCCTGGGTGTGCGATTGTAGGAAGGTTTGATTCTCCTTTTCCAACTGGGGCCAGAGGTGGGCAGGCGGGGTGACTTAATTGCTGATTTTTCCACACAGCTGAGACTTCAAGCCAGAGTAGAAATTGCAATAGGATCAAACAGAAACCAGCTGAAAACAAGACAGAACCACTTTGCTCCACCACACCAGACAGGGCCCCAGTTTCTCAGGCCACAACACTGTACGGGCCCTCGATAAAACCCCAGGGGAAAAACCAAAGGGAGTAAACCATGGGGCGGAATCAGCGGAAAAACTCTGGTAACATGAATAACCAGAATAGATCAACCCCCCCAAGAAAAGATACGGCAGATGTGATTGAAGATCCCATTCATAAACAACTGGCTGAGATGTCAGAAGTCGAATTCAGAATTTGGTTTGCAGACAAGATTAATAAAATGGAATTAGGAATTCGAGGAGAAATTCAAAAATTGTCTCAAGAATTTAACGAATTTAAAGACAAAACCACCAAAGACTTAGACACACTGAAACAAGAACTTACAGCCCTCAAAGATATGAAAAATACAGTAGAATCCCTCAGTAACAGAATGGAGCAAGCAGAAGAAAGGATTTCCGACATTGAAGATAAAGTCTTCGAACGCTCCCAATCTCTCAAAGAGGAAGAGAAATGGAGAGCAAAAACGGATCACTCACTCAGAGAACTCTCAGATAATTCGAAAAAAAACAACATAAGGGTTATAGGAATTTCGGAGAATGATGAAGTGGCTGCCAAGGGCACAGAGGCCCTTCTACATGAAATTATGAAAGAAAATTTTCCAGTCATGCCTAGAGAATCTGAAATTCAGATAGCAGACAGCTTCAGAACCCCAGCACGATTCAACCCCAATAAGCCATCTCCCAGACATATCATAATTAGCTTCACTAAAGTTAACATGAAAGAGAAGATTCTCAAAGCAGCCCGGCGAAAGAAAACTATAACGTACAAAGGTAAGAATATTAGAATAACTGCAGATCTCTCTGCTGAAACTTTTCAAGCAAGAAGAGGCTGGTCATCAACTTTTAATCTCCTAAAGCAAAAAAACTTTCAACCCAGGATCTTGTATCCAGCTAAACTGAGTTTCATCTATGATGGAGAAATTAAATACTTCAATGACATTCATATGTTGAAAAAATTTGCCATAAGTAAACCAGCTCTTCAGGATGTTCTCAGACCTATCCTCCGCAATGACCAACCCAATCCTATACCACAAAAGTAAACTCACTCAGAAACTTCGGATCAAACTCCAACTTCCACACTGGCGAAAGGATTAAAAATGTCCACTGGACCTTTGAAAAACTCGATACCCAAAATTCCACCAGACTTATCAATACTCTCCATCAATGTGAATGGCTTAAACTGTCCTCTACAGAGGCATAGGTTAGCTGACTGGATACAAAAACTCAAGCCAGATATTTGTTACATACAAGAGTCACATCTCAACTTAAAAGACAAATACAGACTCAGGGTGAAAGGATGGTCATCCATATTTCAGGCAAATGGTAATCAGAAAAAAGCAGGTGTTGCAATTTTATTTGCAGATACAGTTGGCTTTAAACCATCAAAAGTAAGGAAGGACAAGAATGGTCACTTCATATTTGTTAAGGGTAATACTCAATATGATGAGATCTCAATTATTAATATCTATGCACCCAACCAGAATGCACCTCAATTTATAAGAGAAACTCTAACAGACATGAGTAACTTGATTTCCTCCAGCTCCATAATCGTTGGAGATTTCAACACTCCCTTGGCAGTGTTGGATCGATCCTCCAGAAAGAAGCTGAGCAAAGAAATCTTAGATTTAAACCTAACCATCCAATATTTAGATTTGGCAGACATTTACAGAACATTTCATCCCAACAAAACTGAATACACATACTTCTCATCAGCCCACGGAACTTACTCCAAAATTGATCACATTTTAGGTCACAAGTCTAACCTCAGTAAATTTAAAGGAATAGAAATTATTCCATGCATCTTCTCGGACCATCAGGGAATAAAACTTGAATTGAGTAACAACAGGAATCTGCATACCCATACAAAAACATGGAAGTTAAATAACCTTATGCTGAATGATAGCTGGGTCAGAGATGAGATTAAGAAAGAAATCACCAATTTTTTGGAACAAAATGACAATGAAGACACAAGCTATCAGAACCTCTGGGACACTGCAAAGGCAGTTCTAAGAGGGAAATTTATAGCACTGCAAGCCTTCCTCAAGAGAACGGAAAGAGAGGAAGTTAACAACTTAATGGGACATCTCACGCAACTGGAAAAGGAAGAACATTCCAACCCCAAACCCAGTAGAAGAAAAGAAATAACCAAAATTAGAGCAGAATTAAATGAAATTGAAAACAAAAGAATAATACAACAGATCAATAAATCAAAAAGCTGGTTTTTTGAAAAGGTCAATAAAATAGATAAACCTCTGGCCAACCTAATCAGGAAAAAAAGAGTAAAATCTCTAATATCATCAATCAGAAACAACAAAGACGAAATAACCACAGACTCATCAGAAATCCAAAAAATCCTTAATGAATATTACAAGAAACTTTATTCTCAGAAATATGAAAATCTGAAGGAAATAGACCGATACTTGGAAGCACGCCACCTTCCAAGACTTAACCAGAATCAAGTGGAAATGTTGAACAGACCCATATCAAGTTCAGAAATAGCATCAACTATACAAAACCTCCCTAAAAAGAAAAGCCCGGGACCAGATGGTTTCACGTCAGAATTCTACCAAACCTTTAAAGAGGAATTAGTACCTATATTACTCAACCTGTTCCAAAATGCAGAAAAAGAAGGAAGACTACCCAACACGTTCTATGAAGCAAATATCACCCTGATCCCCAAACCAGGAAAAGACCCAACAAGAAAAGAAAATTATAGACCAATATCACTAATGAATATAGATGCAAAAATATTCAAAAAGATCCTAACAAACAGAATCCAACAACACATCAAACAAATTATACATCATGACCAAGTTGGTTTTATCCCAGGGTCTCAAGGCTGGTTCAATATACGTAAATCTATAAATGTAATTCAGCACATAAACAAATTAAAAAACAAAGACCATATGATTCTCTCAATTGATGCAGAAAAAGCTTTTGATAATATCCAGCATCCCTTCATGATCAGAACACTCAAGAAAATTGGTCTAGAAGGGACTTTTCTTAAACTGATAGAGGCTATCTACAGCAAACCCACAGCCAATATCATATTGAATGGAGTTAAATTGGAATCATTTCCACTCAGATCAGGAACCAGACAAGGCTGCCCATTGTCTCCATTGCTTTTCAACATTGTAATGGAAGTTTTAGCCACCGCAATTAGGGAAGAAAAGGCGATCAAGGGTATCCATATAGGGTCAGAAGAGATCAAACTCTCGCTCTTCGCAGATGATATGATTGTGTATCTGGAAAACACTAGGGACTCTACTACAAAACTCCTAGAAGTGATCAAGGAATACAGCAGCGTCTCAGGTTACAAAATCAACATTCATAAATCGGTAGCCTTTATATACATCAACAACAGTCAAATTGAAAAAGCAGTTAAGGACTCTATCCCATTCACAGTAGTGCCAAAGAAGATGAAATATTTGAGAATTTACCTAACAAAAGACGTGAAAGATCTCTATAAAGAGAACTATGAAACTCTAAGAAAAGAAATAGCTGAAAATGTTAACAAATGGAAAAACATACCATGCTCATGGCTAGGAAGAATCAACATTATCAAAATGTCCATACTACCCAAAGCAATATATAATTTCAACGCACTCCCTATTAAAGCTCCACTGCCATATTTTAAAGATCTTGAAAAAACATTACTTCGTTTTATATGGAATCAGAAAAAAGCTCGAATAGCCAAGGCATTACTCAGAAATAAAAACAAAACAGGAGGAATCACACTACCAGACCTCAGACTTTACTACAAATCGATAGTGATCAAAACAGCATGGTATTGGCACAAAAACAGAGAAGTAGATATCTGGAATAGAATAGAGAACCAAGAGATGAATCCAGCTACTTACCGCTATTTGATTTTTGACAAGCCAATTAAAAACATTCAGTGGGGAAAAGATTCCCTATTTAACAAATGGTGCTGGGTGAACTGGCTGGCAACCTGCAGAAGACTGAAATTGGACCCACACCTTTCACCATTAACGAAGATAGACTCTCATTGGATTAAAGATTTAAACTTAAGACATGAAACTATAAAAATACTAGAGGAGAATGCAGGGAAAACCCTTGAAGAAATTGGTCTGGGTGAGTATTTCATGAGGAGAACCCCCCGGGCAATTGAAGCACCTTCAAAAATACACTACTGGGACTTGATCAAACTAAAAAGCTTCTGCACAGCTAAGAACACAGTAAGCAGAGCAAGCAGACAGCCCTCAGAATGGGAGAAGATATTTGCAGGGTATAACTCTGACAAAGGTTTAATAACCAGAATCCACAGAGAACTCAAACGCATCAGCAAGAAAAAAACAAGGGATCCCATCGCAGGCTGGGCAAGGGATTTGAAGAGAAACTTCTCTGAAGAAGACAGGCGCACGGCCTTCAGACATATGAAAAAATGCTCATCATCTTTAATCATCAGAGAAATGCAAATCAAAACTACTTTGAGATATCATCTAACTCCAATGAGACTAGCCTATATCACAAAATCTCAAGACCAGAGATGTTGGCGTGGATGCGGAGAAAAGGAAACACTTGTGCACTGCTGGTGGGAATGCAAATTAATACATTCCTTTTGGAAAGATATATGGAGAACACTCAGAGATCTAACAATAGATCTGCCATTCAATCCTGTAATTCCTCTGCTGGGCATATACCCAGAAGACCAAAAATCACAACATAACAAAGATATTTGTACCAGAATGTTTATTGCAGCCCAATTCATAATAGCTAAGTCATGGAAAAAGCCCAAGTGCCCATCGATCCACGAATGGATTAATAAATTGTGGTATATGTATACCATGGAATACTATGCAGCCTTAAAGAAAGATGGAGACTTTACCTCTTTCATGTTTACATGGATGGAGCTGGAACATATTCTTCTTAGTAAAGTATCCCAAGAATGGAAGAAAAAATACCCAATGTACACAGCCCTACTATGAAACTAATTTGGGACTCTCACATGAAAGCTATAACCCAGCTACAACTTAACAATAGGGGGAAGTGGGAAAGGGGGGGGTAGAGGGAGGGGAATCGGTGGGATCACACCTGTGGTGCATATTACAGGGGTATTTGCGAAACTTGGTAAATGTAGAATGTAAATGTTTTGGCACAGTAACTGAGATAACGCCGGAAAGGCTATGTTAACCACTGTGATAAAAATGTGTCAAATGGTATATGAAGTGAGTGTATGATGCCCCATAATCATATCATTGTATATAGTTATGATTTAATAAAAAAATTTTAATAAAAAAAAAGATAAAACTAAGCAATGGACTCTCACAAAATAAGACAAATAGAATACTACCACACTTATCAATTATCTCAATAAATTTTAGTGGCTTGAATTCCCCACTGAAGAGATATAGATTGGCTGACTGGATTAAAAACACAAGCCATGCATTTGCAACCTGCAAGAAACACACCTGGCTTCAAAAGACAAATTAAAGCTCTGAGTCAAGGGTTGGAAGACAATTTTTCAGGCAAATGGAATTCAGAAGAAAAGAGGAGTTGCAATCTTATTTTCAGATACATGTGGATTTAAAGCAACTAAAGTCAAAAAAGACAAAGATGGTCACTTTACATTGGTCAAGGGAAAAATACAACGAGAAGACGTTTCAATTCTAAATATTTATGCACCCAATTTAAATGCTCCCAGATTCTTGAAACAGACCTTACTCAGTCTGAGCAATATGATAGCTGATAATACCATAATAACATGGGACTTTAACACTCCTCTTACAGAGCTGGACAGATCCTCTAAACAGAAATTAAACAAAGATATAAGAGATTTAAATGAGACCCTAGAACAACTGTGCTTGATAGATGTATATAGAACACTCCAGCCCAAAGATAAAGAATATACATTCTTCTCATCACCCCATGGAACATTCTCCAAAATTGATCATATCCTGGGACACAAAACAAATATCAACAGAATCAAAAGAATTGAATTTTTACCTTGTATCTTCTCAGACCATAAGGCACTAAAGCTGGAACTCAACTCTAAAAAAAACGCTCGACCCCACACAAAGGCATGGAAATTAAACAACCTTCTGTTGAATAACAAATGGGTGCAGGAAGAAATAAAACAGGAAATCATTAACTTCCTTGAGCATAACAACAATGAAGACACAAGCTACCAAAACCTGTGGGATACTGCAAAAGCAGTTTCGACAGGAAAATTTATCACTTTAGATGTCTACATTCGAAAAACAGAAAGAGAGAACATCAACAATCTCACAAGCCATCTTATGCAATTGGAAAAAGCAGAACAATCTAAGCCTACACTCAGTAGAAGAAAAGAAATATCCAAAATTAAATCAGAGATCAATGAAATTGAAAACCAAAGAATCATTCAGAAAATTAATGAAAAAAGGAGTTCGTTTTTTAATAAAATAGATAAACCATTGGCCAGACTAACATGAAAAAGAAAAGTAAAATCTCTAGTAACCTCAATCAGAAATGATAAAAGGGAAATAACAACTGATCCCACAGAGATACAAGAGATCATCTCTGAATACTACCAGAAACTCTATGCCCAGAAATTTGACAATGTGAAGTAAATGGATCCATATTTGGAATAACACCCTCTTCCTAGACTTGGCCAGGAAGAAATAGAGCTCCTGAACAGACCAATTTCAACCACTGAGATCAAAGAAACAATAAAAAAGCTTCCAACCAAAAAATGCCCTGCTCCAGATGGCTTCACACCAGAATTCTATCAAACCTTCAAGGAAAAGCTTATTCCTGTACTGCAGAAATTATTCCAAAAAATTGAGGAAGAAGGAATCTTCCCCAACACATTCTATGAAGCAAACATCAACCTGATACCAAAACCAGGAAAAGACCCAAACAAAAAGGAGAATTTCAGACCAGCCTCACTCATGAATATAGATGCAAAAATTCTCAACAAAATCCTAGCCAATAGATTACAGCTTATCATCAAAAAAGTCATTCATCATGATCAAGTAGGTTTCATCCCAGGGATGCAAGACTGGTTTAACATACACAAGTCCATAAACGTTATCCACCATGTTAACAGAGGCAAAAATAAAGATCATGTGATCCTCTCAATAGATGAAGAAAAAGCATTTGATAAAATCCAGCATCCTTTTCTAATTAGAACACTGAAGAGTATAGGCATAGGTGGCACATTTCTAAAACTGACTGAAGCTATCTATGAAAAACCCACAGCTAATATTTTACTGAATGGAGTAAAACTGAAAGCTTTTCCTCCTAGAACTGTAACCAGACAAGGTTGTCCTCTGTCACCTTTATTATTAAACATAGTGCTGGAAGTTCTAGCCAATACAATTAGGCAAGACAAGGAAATAAAGGGAATCCAAATGGGAGCAGAGGGGGTCAAACTCTCCCTCTTTGCTGACGACATGATCTTATACTTAGAGAACCCCAAAGACTCAACCACAAGACTCCTAGAAGTCATCAAAAAATACGGTAATGTTTCAGGATATAAAATCAGTGTCCACAAGTCAGTAGCCTTTGTATACACCAATAACAGTCAAGATGAGAAGTTTATTAAGGACACAACTCCCTTCACCATAGTTTCAAAGAAAATGAAATACCTAGGAATATACCTAACGAAGGAGGTGAAGGACCTCTGTAAAGAAAATTATGAACTCCTCAGAAAGGAAATAGCAGAGGATATTAACAAATGGAAGAACATACCATGCTCATGGATGGGAAGAATCAACATTGTTAAAATGTCTATACTTCCCAAAGCAATCTACCTATTCAATGCCATTCCTATCAAAATACCAGCATCGTAGTTTCAAGATTTGGAAAAAATGATTCTGCGTTTTGTATGGAAACAGAAAAAAACCCATATAGCTAAGGCAGTTCTTAGTAATAAAAATAAAGCTGGGGGCATCAGCATACCAGATTTTAGTCTGTACTACAAAGCCATAGTGGTCAAGACAGCATGGTACTGGCACAAAAACAGAGACATAGACACTTGGAATCAAATTGAAAACCAAGAAATGAAACTAACAACCTACAACCACCTAATCTTCGATAAACCAAACAAGAACATACCTTGGGGGAAAGACTCCCTATTCAATAAATGGTCTTGGGAGAACTGGATGTCTACATGAAAAAGACTGAAACTGGACCCACACCTTTCCCCACTCACAAAAATTGATTCAAGATGGATAAAGGACTTAAATTTAAGGCATGAAACAATAAAAATCCTCAAAGAAAGCATAGGAAAAACACTGGAAGATATTGGCCTGGGGAAAGACTTCATGAAGACTGCCTTGGCAATTGCAACAACAACAAAAATAAACAAATGGGACTTCATTAAACTGAAAAGCTTCTGTACACCTAAGGAGACAACAACCAAAGCAAAGAGACAACCTACACAATGGGAAAGGATATTTGAACATTTTGAATCAGACAAAAGCTTGATAACTAGGATCTATAGAGAACTCAAATTAATCCACACAAAAAAGCCAACAATCCCATATATCAATGGGCAAGAGACATGAATAGAACCTTCTCTAAAGATGACAGACGAATGGCTAACAAATATATGAAAAAATGTTCATCATCTCTATATATTAGAGAAATTGAAATGAAAACAACCCTGAGATATCATCTAACCCCAGTGAGAGTGGCTCACATCACAAAATCTCAAAACTGCAGATGCTGGCGTGGATGTTGAGAGAAGGGAACACTTTCACACTGCTGGTGGGACTGCAAACTAGTACAATCTTTCTGGAAGGAAGTATGGTGAAACCTCAAAGCATTCAAGCTAGACCTCCCATTTGATCCTGCAATCCCATTACTGGGCATCTATCCAGAAGGAAAAAAATCCTTTTATCATAAGGACACTTATACTAGACTGTTTATTGCAGCTCAATTTACAATTGCCAAAATGTGGAAACAGCCTAAATGCCCTGCCCACCAACCCAGGAATGGATTAACAAGCTGTGGTATATGTATACCATGGAATACTATTCAGCTATTAAAAAAAATGGAGACTTACATCCTTTGTATTAACCTGGATGGAAGTGAAAGACATTATTATTAGTAAAGCATCACAAGAATGGAGAAGCATCAAAAAAACAAAAAGAAAAGAAAAGAAATATTAATAGGTATGAATGGACACAAAGATTTCCTTAGTCAAGCAGTTCTTGGAAAAGCTGATCAAATTCCCCTACCACATGACTTTTCAGATTCTTTAAGGTGGGAATTTCCATTGTTAGCCTCCATGCCAACATTGTTTTTTTTTTTAAATATAGTATTCGAAGTTCATTTAGGGACATCATCATTTGATGGAAAGGGTCCCAGTTTTATATTGCTACCAATTGCTAGTTTTGCAATATTAAACAAATTCTAATCATCTGTTTCCCTACTGTAAACTGAAGATTAAAAAATATATTGTATGTTTGTTTTAAGAATAAAGCGAGAATTCTGTAAAAAGAAAAAAAAAAAAAGAATGGAGAAGCATCATGATGGAGGACAGGATGGACATGTAGCCCACCTCTCCCAAGCCATCAGTTGTTCTTATATTGCTGTTGTCATGGCTGTTGCCTGTATGTCTATGTGTTTCCGTCTGTCTCTGTATCTATGGGCCCGTGTGCCTGGTAACCTTTGTACCTGTTTATTTGTTCATTTGGTCTCAATGAGCTTGGTGTTATGACCTGCAACTCTGAGCTCCTAGTACTCCCCTCCACTCTCACTCCATGATCTGGAGACCTGCGCCCCCAGGAGTCCAGATTCTTGGGTGAACTCTCGAGAGTTGTAGACAGGACCTGGACTGCAGCTTGCCAGTGCTGACTCTGGAGAAAAGGAGCGAGAAGACAATGGCTAAGAGGGACTCACACTGGAGCAGGGGTGCCCCAAGGTGCAGAGCAACAGCCATTTTCAGCAATAACAAGGCCCACCCCCAGATATCCCTAAGCCTCTCCTCCTGTCTTCTTGGGCAAACAGATGAGGCCAAGCATCTTCTCAGATGGCAACCACCACGGAACAGACCTGGGACTGAAACACAGGCCCTGTGAGTAAAGGGTTTGCCTGAGGCAGCACTGACCTGGGTGGAACATGGGGATAAGAAAACATACCCGCAGAGCCGGGAAACTCCCAGGGTGGGGCTGATCCAGAGGACCACTTTACTGAGCCTAAGATGCACTTGGCCCTCAGGGGATCACCAGTCTATAGACGAAGGAGGCCAAAAGGCTACAGCTGACAAATAATCGTGCTGTGAATACAAACCCGCAGGACTAAAGACAGGGCCTGAGGCACAGGGTCTGGGAACTCAAATCACCCTCTCCTCTGCAGAAGAATCTAGCAGGGTCAGAAACAAACTCCCACAGGGTTGTTCCATTCACCCAGTAACATAAACTAAGGGTGGGGTGGAACTGAGTGAACACCTCCAGCCTCCATCAAGTGCCCGAGGTTGACAGGCCACACCACCCCCTGCTGGATAAAGACAGAGAGTAGAGGCCTAGACGAGCAGACACAGACTACCCTGTGACTTAGGCAGGTGCAAACCTCTGGAGTATCTGCTTACTGCAGACAACTGACTGGGTCACAGCCCTGTGGGGATAGCAGCGACTGGGTGTGACAGAGCTGCAAGGTGGGAAGGAGACATCAATCTTCCCAGACTGATCTATTTACTGGGTGGCTCCTCCTGACTCCATGCAGCACTGGAGCAAGCCATATTAGAGCAGTCACCAGACCCCTGTGATCCAGTTCCCAGGGACCTCTTGAACTCTCCCACCCGAGGCAGCTGCTGACTGAGACAATTGATTTGAACCTTTTCAACTGAGCCACTCACCTGGGGACTATCCAGCTGGTGCCCTGGGTGTGTGGTTGTAGGAAGGTTTGATTTTCGTTTTCCATGTGTTGCCTGTGGTGGGTGGGGTGACTTAATTGCTGGTATTTCTCCACAGCTGAGACTTCAACCCAGAGTAACTATTTCACTAGGGTCAAATAGAAACCAGCTGAAAACAAGACAGAACCACTTAGCCCCTCTACACCAAACAGGGCCCCAGTTTCTCAGGCCACAGCACTGTACGGGTCCTCGACAAAACACCAGGGAGAGAAATCAAAGGGAGTAAAACAATCATGGGGCAGAATCAGCAGAAAAACTCTGGTAACATGAATAACCAGAATAGATCAACCCCCCCAAGGAAAGATACAGCAGATGTAATTGAAGATCCCATTCACAAACAACTGGCTAAGATGTCAGAAATCGAATTCAGAATTTGGATGGCAAACAAGATTAACAAAATGGAATTAGGAATTCATGGAGAAATTCAAAAGCTGTCTCAAGAATTTAACGAATTTAAAGACAAAACCACCAAAGACTTAGACACCCTGAAGCAAGAATTTGCAGCCCTCAAAGATATGAAAAATACAGTAGAATCCCTTGGCAACAGAATGGACCAAGAAAGAAAGGATTTCCGACATTGAAGATAAAGCCTTTGAATGCTCCCAAACTCTCAAAGAAGAAAAGAAATGGAGAGCAAAAATGGATCATTCTCTTGGAGAGCTCTGGGATAACTCGAAGAAGGCAAATATCCGACTCATAGGAATTCCTGAAACAGATGAAGTGGCCTCACTGGGCACAGAGGCCCTTCTGCATGAAATTATGAAAGAGAATTTTCCAGACTTGCCTGCAGAACCTGAAATTCAGATAGCAGATAGCTTCAGAACCCCAGCATGACTCAACCTCAATAAGACATACCCCAGGCATATCATAATTAACTTCACTAAAGTTAATATGAAGGAGAAAATTCTCAAAGCAGCCAGGAGAAAGAAATCTATTACCTTCAAAGGGAAGAACATTGGAATGACTGCAGATCTCTCTGCTGAAACTTCTCAAGCCAGAAGAGGGTGGTCATCAACGTTTAATCTCCTAAAGCAAAATAACTTTCAACCCTGATCTCGTACCCAGCTAAACTGAGTTTCATTTATGATGGAGAAATTAAATACTTTAATGACATTCATATGCTGAAGAAATTTGCCATAACCAAACCAGCTCTTCAGGATATTCTCAGACCTATCCTCCATAATAACCAACCCAATCCTCTACTACAAAAGTAAACTCACTCAGAAACTTCTGATCAAACTCCAACTTCCACAATGGCAAAAGGATTAAAAATGTCCACTGGACTTTCGAAAAACTCAATACCCAAAATTTCACCAAACTTATCAATATTCTCCATTAAGGTGAATGGCTTAAACTGCCCTCTAAAGAGACATAGGTTAGCTGACTGGATACAAAAACTCAGGGAAGATATTTGTTGCATACAAGAGTCACATCTTAACTTAAAAGACAAATACAGACTCAGGGTAAAAGGATGGTCATCCATATTTCAGGCAAATGGTAACCAGATAAAAGCAGGAGTTGCAATTTTATTTGCAGATATAATAGGCTTTAAACCAACAAAAGTAAGGAAGGACAAAAATGGTCACTTCATATTTGTTAAGGGTAAGACTCAATATGATGAAATTTCAATTATTAATATCTATTCACCCAACCAGAATGCACTTCAATTTATAAGAGAAACTCTAACAGACATGAGCAACTTGATTTCCTCCAACCCCATAATAGTCAGAGATTTTAACACTCCTTGGCAGTGCTGGATCGATCCTCCAACAAAAAGCTGAGTAAAGAAATTCTAGATTTAAATCTAACCATCCAGCATTTAGATTTAGCAGACATCTATAGAACATTTCATCCCAACAAAACTGAATACACATACTTCTCGTCAGCCCATGGAACTTACTCCAGAATCGATCACATCTTAGGTCACAAGTCTAACCTCAGTAAATTTAAAGGAATAGAAATTATTCCATGCATCTTCTCGGAACATCATGGAATAAAACTTGAGATGAGTAACAACAGGAATCTGCATACTCATACAAAAACATGGAAGTTAAATAACCTTATGCTGAATGATAGCTGGGTCAGAGATGAGATCAAGAAGGAAATTGCCAAATTTTTGGAACAAAACGACAATGAAGACACGAACTATCAGAACCTCTGGGACATCGCAAAGGCAGTTCTAAGAGGGAAACTTATAGCACTGCAAGCCTTCCTCAGGAGAACGGAAAGAGAGGAAGTAAGCAACTTAATGGGACATCTCAAGAGACTGGAAATGGAAGAACACTCCAACCCCAAATCCAGTAGAAGAAAAGAAATAACCAAAATCAGAGCAGAATTCAATGAAATTTAAGATAAAAGAATACAACAGATCAATAAATCAAACAGCTGGTTTTTTGAAAAGGTCAACAAAATAGATAAACCTCTGGCCAACCTAATCAGGAAAAAAAGAGTAAAATCTCTAATCTCATCCATCAGAAATAACAAAGATGAAATAACAACAGACTCCTCAGAAATCCAAAAAATCCTTAATGAATAGCACAAGAAACTTTACCCTCAGAAATATGAAAATCTGAAGGAAATTGACTGTTACTTGGAAGCACGTAACCAAAATCAAGTGGAAATGTTGAACAGGCCCATATCAAGTTCGGAAATAACATCAACCATACAAAATCTCCCCAAAAAGAAAAGCCTGGGACCAGATGGTTTTACGTCAGAATTCTACCAAATCTTTAAAGAGGAATTTGTACCTATATTACTCAACCTATTCCAAAAGGTAGAAAAAGAAGGAAGACTACCCAACATGTTCTATGAAGCAAACATAGATCCCCAAACCAGGAAAAGACCCAACAAGAAAAGAAAATTATAGACCAATATCACTAATGAATATAGATGCAAAAATATTCAACAAGATTCTAACAAACAGAATCCAGCAACACATCAAACAAATTATACATCATGACCAAGTTGGTTTTATCCCAGCGTGTCAAGGCTGGTTCAATACACGTAAATCTATAAATGTAATTCAGCACATAAACAAATTAAAAAGCAAAGACCATATGATTCTCTCAATCGATGCAGAAAAAGCTTTTGATAACATCCAACATCCCTTCATGATCAGAACACTTAAGAAGATTGGTATAGAAGAGACATTTCTTAAACTGATAGAGGCCATCTACAGCAAACGCATGGCCAATATCATATTGAATGGAGTTAAATTGGAATCATTTCCACTCAGATCAGGAACCAGACACAGCTGTCCATTGTCTCCATCTCTTTTTAACATTGTAATGGAAGTTTTAGCCATCTCAGTTAGGGAAGAAAAGGCGATCAAGGGTATCCACATAGGGTCAGAAGAGATCAATCTTTTGCTCTTCGCAGATGATAGGATTGTATATCTGGAAAACACTAGGGACTCTACTACAAAACTCTTAGAAGTGATCAAGGAATACAGCAGTGTCTCAGGTTACAAAATCAACATTCATAAATTGGTAGCCTTTATATATACCAACAATAGTCAAGTTGAAAAAACAATTAAGGACTCTATCCCATTCACAGTAGTGCCAAAGAAGATGAAATATTTGAGAGTTTATCTAACAAAGGACGTGAAAGAACTATATAAAGAGAACTATGAAACTCTAAGAAAAGAGATAGCTGAGAATGTTAACAAATGGAAAAATATACCATGCTCATGGTTGGGAAGAATCAACATTGTTAAAATGTCCATACTACCCAAAGTAATATATAATTTCAACGCAATCCCCATTAAAGCTCCACTGTCATACTTTAAAGATCTTGAAAAAACAATACTTCGTTTTATATGGGATCAGAAAAAAACCTCAAATAGCCAAGACATTACTCAAAAATAAAAACAAAGCAGGAGGAATCACGCTACCAGACCTCAGACTATACTACAAATCGATAGTGATCAAAACAGCATGGTACTGGCACAAAAACAGAGAAGTAGATGTCTGGAACAGAATAGACAACCAAGAGATGAATCCAGCTACTTACCGCTATTTAATCTTTGACAAGCCAATTAAAAACATTCAATGGGGAAAAGATTCCCTATTTAACAAATGGTGCTGGGTGAACTGGCTGGCAACCTGTAGAAGACTGAAACTGGACCCACACCTTTCACCATTAACAAAGATAGACTCTCACTGGATTAAAGATTTAAACCTAAGACATGAAACTATAAAAATACTAGAAGAGACTGCAGGGAAAACCCTTGAAGAAATTGGGTTGGGCGAGTTTTTTATGAGAAGGACCCCCCGGACAATTGAAGCTGCTTCAAAAATACACTATTGGGACTTGATGAAACTAAAAAGCTTCTGCACAGCCAAGAACACAGTAAAGCAAGCAAACAGCCCTCAGAATGGGAAAAGATATTTGCAGGTTGTCTCCGACAAAGGTTTAATAACCAGAATCCACAGAGAACTCAAACGCATTAGCAAGAAAAGAACAAGGGATCCCATCGCAGTCTGGGCAAGGGACTTGAAGAGAAACTTCTCTGAAGAAGACAGGTGCATGGCCTTCAGACATATGAAAAAATGCTCATCATCTTTAATCATCAGAGAAATGCAAATCAAAACTACTTTGAGATATCATCTAACTCCAGTGAGACTAGCCTACATCACAAAATCCCAAGGCCTGAGATGTTGGCGTGGATGTGGAGAAAACGGAACACTTTTGCACTGCTGGTAGGAATGCAAATTAATACATTCCTTTTGGAAAGAGATATGGAGAACACTTAGAGATCTAAAAATAGATCTGCCATTCAATCCTGTAATCCCTCTACTGGGCATATACCCAGAAGACCAGAAATCACATCATAACAAAGATATTTGTATCAGAATATTTATTGCAGCCCTATTCATAATTGCTAAGTCATGGAAAAAGCCCAAGTGCCCATCGATCCACGAATGGATTAATAAATTGTGGTATATGTACACCATGGAATATTATGCAGCCTTAAAGAAAGATGGAGACTTTACCTCTTTCATGTTTACATGGATGGAGCTGGAACATATTCTTAGTAAAGTGTCTCAAGAATGGAAGAAAAAGTACCCAATGTACTCACCCTTATTATGAAACTAATGTGGGACCTTCACATGAAAGCTATAACCCAGTTACAACCTAAGAATAGGGAGAAGGGGGAAAGGGAGGGGAGGGAGGGGGTGGTAGTTAGAGGGAGGAGGATTAATGGGATTACACCTGTGGTGCATCTTACAAGGGTATATGTGAATCTTAGTAAATTTGGAATGTAAAGGTCTTAGCAAAATAACTAAGAAAATGCCAGGAAAGCTATGTTAACTAGTGTGATGAAAATGTGTCAAACGGTCTATGAACCAAGTGTATGGTGCCCCATGATCATACTAATGTACACAGCTATGATTAAATAAATAAATAAATAAATAAATAATGGAGAAGCATGAATCCTATGTACTCAATTTTGATATGAGGACAATTAATGACCATTAATGTTATTGGGGGGAGGAAAAGCAGAAAGAGGGATAGAGGGAGGGGGGTGGGGCCTTGGTGTGTGTCATACTTTATGGGGGCAAGACATGATTGCAAGAGGGACTTTGCCTAACAACTGCAATCAGTGTAACCTGGCTTATTGTACCCTCAATGAATCCCCAACAATATAAAAAAATAAAAATTTATGATAGACAAGAGGCAGGTTTTTTTCTACTATGAACATATCATAAACTTTTTATTTTGAAATAATTGTAGATTCACAGGAAGTTGCAAAAAGAAAAGAGTATAGTGAGGCCAGCATACCCTTATGCAGTTTCCCCCTAAGGGTTACATCTCACATGACTATAATACGGTATCAATGCCCAGAAACTGGCATTGGTACAATGTGTGTGTACAGTTCATGCCATTTTATAGATCTGTAGTTTTAAGTGATCACCTCTTTAATCAACTATTTCATCACTAGAAAGGTGTCTCTCCTAGCCTGGTACAGTGGTTCACACCTGTAATCCTAGCAAGGTGGGAGGCTGAGGAAGGAGGATCCCTTGAGCTCAGGAATTTGAGACCAGCCTCAGCAACATATCAAGACCTGGTCTTTAAAAAAAAAAATCTTTAATCTGTCACAGAATTAGAATTAAAAACATAAATCTCTCTCCTGCTACCCCCCAATTCCTAAACCCTGGCCACCACTGATCAGTTTTTCATCTCTACAGTTTTGCTGTTTTTAAAACATTCTATAAATGCAATCATACAGCTCTTGATCTTTTGAGATCGGCTTGCTTCACTCAGCAGTGTCCTTCAGGTTTATCCAGTTCATCAGATGTATCAATACTTTGCTCCTTTTAGTGACTTTGAACATCGTACTCCATGGTATGGCTGCATCACAGTTAGTTTAGCTCTTCATATACTGAAGGACATTCTGGTTATTTCCAACTTTTGGCTGTTGAAATAAAACTACTCCACGTATTTCTGTACAGGTTTTTGCATGGATGTAAATTTTTGTTTGGGATAAATGCCAAGTAGTGTGATTTTTGGATTGTATGTTAAGCACATCTTTGATTTTGTAAGAAATTTGCAAACACTTTTCCAGGTTGGCCATACCATTTTACATTGCCACCAGCAACGTATCAGAGATACAAGTTCTCACCATCCTCACCAGCACTTGGCATTCTATTTTTCATTTTAGCTCTTCTCGTTAAGAGTGAAGTAATAGCTCATCATGGTCTTAATTTGCATTTCCTTAACAGATAGTGACTTTGAACATCTTTTCATGTGCTTATTTGCCAAACATATATCCCCTTTGGTGAATCATAACTTCATGTTTTCTGCCCATGTTCTAATTGTATTATTTGTGGTTTTACCGTTGAGTTTTGAGAGTTTTTTTAATATATTCCAGATATGAATCCTTTGCCAGGTATGTGATTTACAGATATTTTCTCCTAGTCTATAGCTTGACTTTTTATCCTCTTGACATGGTTATTTTAAAAATTTTAGTTTACTTTATTTGATTATATTGTAAATTCACAATTTACAATTGTATATATTTATGGCATGAAAGTGATGTTATGATTTATGAATACAATGTGGAATAACTAAATCAAGCTAATTAACATACTCAAAGACATCATTTTTGTAGTAAGAATATTTGAAATTTATTGTCTTAGAATTATGAAATGTACAACACACTATTATTAAGTATATTAACTGTGCTGAGAAATAGGTCTCAAAAAAGTATTCCTCCTGTCTAAATGAGATTTTGCACCCTTTGACCACAATCTCCCCTTTCTTCACAACCCCTGGCCTCTGTAACCACCTTTCTACCCTCTACCTTTGTGAGTTTGTTTTAGATCATAAGTAAAAACATGCCATAGTTGTCTTTTTCTGCCTGGCTTATTTCACTTAGAATGATAGTCTCCAATTACATCCATGTCACTTCAAATGATGAAATTTCCTTCATTTTTTGGATGAATAGTATTAATCCCTTTACCCATTCATCTGTTGCTTCCATTAATGTAGCTATTGTGAACAGTGCTATCATGAACATGGAAGCGAAGCTATCTCTCTAACTATTGATTTCAAATATTTTAGGTAAATAACAGTAAGTGGGATGTCTACATCTCATTTTTAATTTGATTAGATCCAGTTTATTAACATATTTTTCTTTAATACATCATCCTTTTGTTGTTATATTTAAGTACTTGTCAACAAAGCACTATATCTTGATGATTTTCTCCTATTTCCTTCAAAAAGTTTTATAGTTTACACATTTAATTTGTATCTACAAATCATTCCGTTTGCATACAGAATTAATTTGTTTGTATATAATGTGAGGCTCAAGTTGAGGCTACCATTCTTGCCTGTGGGTACTTGATTGCTCCAGCACCTTTGTGGAATGGACTATCTTTCAATTGAATTGATTTTGCACCTTTTTTAAAAAATTGGTCATATTTGTTGGTCTTTTTTGGGATCTTTCATTCATTCCCATTGGTCTATGTGATTATCCTTCTGTCACTAAAACACAGCTATAAAATGTCTTGAAATCAGATAGACTGATTCTTACCCCTTTATTCTTCTTTTCTTATTGTTGTTTTAGGTATTTTAGGCCCTTTGTTTGTCCATTAATATAAATTAAATTCATATATAATTCTAAAATACAAAGTTCAGAATTATTCTGTCTATACCACAAAAAAAAAATGTTGTGATTTAGTAAAAAAAAAAAAATATGGGACTTTGATAAGAATTGCATTAAAGCTCTGTACCAGTTTGGGGACAATTGACATCTTAAACTATACTGAAACTTCCAACCCATGAACAGGATATGTCTCCATTAATTACATATTTTTTATTTCACTCATCAACTTCTTTAGTTTTAAGTATATAAGTTCTATACATGTTTTGTTAGGCTTATGTCTAAGAATTTCATTTATTTAGCATTATAATTATATTTTTAATTTTGGTTTCTATGTGTTTATTGATATTACATGAAAAACACAGTTGATTTTCTTTCTTTTTTTTTTTTTAAGACAGAGCCTCCAGCTGTCGCCCTGGGTAGAGTGCTGTGACATCACAGCTCACAGCAACCTCCAACTCCTGGGCTCAAGAGATTCTCCTGCCCCCGCCCTCCTAGTAGCTGGGACTACAGGTGCCCGCCACAATGCCTGGCTATTTTTTGGTTGCAGCCGTCACTGTTGTTGGGCAGGCCCAGGTGGGATTTGAACCCTCCAGCTCAGGTGTATGTGGCTGGCGCCTTAGCCACTTGAGCCACAGGCACCAAGCCAAAAAAACACAGTTGATTTTTATATGTTGATCTTGTATCTCTCAAACTTGCTGAAATCTCTTATAGTACTAAGATTTTTTTCTTTATAGATTCCTTGGGATTTTCTACATAGACTATCATGCCGTTTCAAAATAAGTAGTTTTCTTTCTTCCTTTTTGATCTATATATGGTTTATTTCTCGTTCTTGCCTTATTGAGAAATCTAGGATTTCCAATACTACATTGAATTGTTTAAAGAAAAATTAACGCCAGTTCTACACAGTCTGACTGACCCAGAAAATTGGAGAGGAAATGCTTCTGAATTGATTTTATGAAACCAATATTACCTTAATAGCAAAATCAATGACAATTTAAAAAATAAAATCTACAGACTATATCCTTTATGAATATAGATGCAAAAACTCCATAACCAAAATATTAGAAAATAGAATTCAGCAATACAGAAAAAAAATTCAGAACACTTTTATATAGCAAAATAAAATAGAGTTTCTTCCAGCAAAACAAGGTTGGTTCAATGTTCAAAAGTTAATCAACCATATGAAACAATCCACCATATTAATAATCCACCAAATAAATAGGCTAGGAATAAAAATCATAATATCAACAGACGCAGAAAATGCATTTGACCAAAATTCGGCACTTTATCACTTCATGACAAAATCTCTCAGAACACCAGAAATAGAAACAAACTTCCACAATTTAATAAAGAATATCTATTTTAAAAACCTACAGCTAACGTAAAAAACAAGGACTCTTGCCACTGTTATTCAAGCTACCATCTATTTTTGAATGTTTTTTCTTATTACATAATCCCTGTTCTTGAAGGTAGAAAAAAAATCACATGGTAATTAGGAGAGTTGCAAGGTGGGCATCCTACAGCAGAAGGGCCCTGTGCCTGGTTTCAGAAGATAACACATCTCCCAGCCACTCCCTCATCCAGCCTGGTGTGAGGACAGTGGAGTATAGCTGACATTTCAGGATGTCTAGGCAATGGTCCAAAGAAACGAGTTTTCCACTCCTCAGTAAGTGGAGAGGGGGAGGGGATGAGGAAGTCAAACGTTCCTTGTCCCAAGGTGCTATTAAAGCAGCTGACAGAAAGTGATACCTGAAAAGTTCTGCAAGTCAGAGATGGGGAGGGTGCAGCAATGACCTTGGGTAGTGGGACCAAAGTTCAAAAAGGACAAAGAGTCTCTCCATGGATGTTCCAGGGGTCAGTCTCAGTGATTACATATAACATGCCCCCCAATCTCAGGTTGTTTGGTCTTCTACAACTACCACGCTGAATTTAGACACAATACTAAAGTAAAGAGAAGTGAAACCCTGAACAAACTGAAAATCTGAATCAAGTGGACTTAGAATCAGGCAGCACAAAGGAGAAGTGAAGCTCAATTATAGAAAAAGACATTGTTTGCACATATAAGTTTATGGACTGCATGAGGGACGGCCGTGCTCACTAGAAGGCAAATTTGCCATTATCATTTGGCAACCTGTTGCAGAAGGACAAATAAAGAAACCTAGAGAGCTCAATTTTGAGACACTAGAATCCTCTGACTCAGTCAGGTGGTCCTGGGGTGGGTGCAAGGAGGAGAGAGGAGCAGACCCTCTGACTGAAAGTTCAGGGTGCTGGGAATACCCTTACATCCCAACATAACAAGACACTTAGGAGCCGAGTCCAAGTGGCCCATCGAGCTTGGAGGAAAGTGTTTGTCCCTACAAACACTCCCAAGCTCCCATCTGCTTGCCCCTTCTTAACACTCACTCATCCTGGGATTCAGACCCCTGAAGGAGAAAGTCCGCGTTTTTACTTCAGAGGCCATGCCCCAGAATTCTTACCAGGAAACCACAATAGGTTGAAAGTGCTGGAAACAAACACCTTCTCATCTCCTGCGACCTGTGACTCATGAAGTGACTGATTTAAAGAGCAGGAGCCAGGCCCTGCCAGGCTTCAGGCCCAGCCAAATATCAACTCACCACCATTAATAAAAATTCCCTGGCAGATTCAAACTCCTTCCCCGACAGACAGCAGATGGCAACCAGTGACCCAGAAAAAAAATACAGATGTAACCAAAGCTCAGACTTTGTTTTGATACAGCTCCGGATTCTGAGATCAGTTTCCTACACAGCACCACCCCTCACATGTCTCTGTCTTATCTGTCATCAAAGGACAAGACAAAGTATCCCACTGTGAGACTCTGAAACACTCCGCAGAGGTCAAGAGCATTTTCTCCCACAATACGCTGCACCCACCTGAAGGGGGGAAAGGTTCCAGACATGACCTACCCTGGGCTGCTCCAATTTGTCACTTCTCCTTCTTGAGCCTCTGTTTCTTCAACCCCAGGTGGGGTTTGCAGGGAGAGACCCTTCAAAAGAGCCTACAACCTCAACACTTAGCAGCTCCAGTTTGAGTCACACAGCAAATCCAGAGGGCCACGCCATTAAGTTCACTTCCCTTTCTGCTGTGCTAACCAGGGCACTTTAGGATACAAGTACTCAAGAAGCCAACTGGCTTAGGGAGAAAGGAAGAATTCACTAGCTGATTCAACTGAAAAGCAAATTTAGACACAGCTAGATCTAAGTAGATAAACATCACTATTGTGATCCATCTCTTTCCTTTCATTCATTATCTTTGCTTTTCTTATGTTGACTTCAGTCTAATTGCTATTGGCAAGACTGACTGCCAGCAACTCTAGGCTCTCCTCATATGGTTTCAGCATCCTCAGCAGAAAATAGAATGAGTATTTCCTGATAGCTTCAGAATGTCCCTATACTGAGTTTCTTTTTTTTTTTTTTTTCCTATACTGAGTTTCTTTGACTCTGATTGGCCTGGCTTGAGTCACATGACCATGCCTAATCCATTCACTGTAACCAGAATAGTGTGGTGTTCTGATTGGTCAGGCCTGGGCATAGGGGTGGAGCCACTTTTTATCTGAGCCACATGGCTGAGAAGTGGGAAAAAGAAGCCCCAGAACAAACCAGGGTGAGGTATATCATGCCGGCAGGCAAAAGAAAAAGAAAAGACCTGGCCATTCCATCAGCCCATGCTCTTCCATGAAGTGTAGTCCCCAATCTAGAATTCTGGCACCTTTGGCTTTTGAATCCCTCTGGGCAACACTATATTCAGTCTGCCCTGAAGGTACCCATTCCAGGGTGTGAAAGCCAAGGAAAAGAGGATGGGGTGGTGAGCCCTTACCTGCAAAGAGGGCACAAACTTCTGGTGGTTGCCTCCCCATCAGCTGGCAAAACCCCGGCTGTCTCCCTGCCCACCACAACCGCCCCCAAGCAAGGCCAGAAAAGGTGCTGACCCTCAGAATGGACACAAAGCAGCATCACAGAGACCAGAATTATCAAGCCCATCTGCAAATTAGGGTGCGTACATCTGGCAGCTTTGCCCCAATCCCTGGCACCTTTAACTCTGACCTAGGGATATCAATCATCAATCCAAATCCATCCTCCTGTGCTACGGCTTGCCCAGGGCCCTACAACCAAACCGTGGGCACCTGATTCCCTGTGCAGTAGTGTCCTCACAAGTTGAACTTGTCCAGTGGAGCTAGGCAATGGGTAGTGCTGGGTCTCTTCCAGATCCACTTTCCATCCTGCTCCATGTCCCAAGATGCTTATCTTTACAGACTTCTTAATCTAAGAGTAACTGGGAGCCATTCTGGGGATATGATAAGGGGCCTTATTGTCCTCAGTTGTGGAGTGAAGCCAAACTCTAGAGCAGGCATCCTCAAACTTTTTAAACAGGGGGCCAATTCACTGTCCCTCAGACCATTGGAGGGCTGGACTATAGTTTAAAAAAAAAAAAAAAAACTATGAACAAATTCCTATGCACACTGCACATATCTTATTTTGAAGTAAAAAAACAAAACAGGAACAGATACAATCACACCACCTCATGTGGCCCGCAGGCCGCAGTTTGAGGACCCCTGCTCTAGAGAAAGAGGCCAGTGAACAAGCTGTTTGGGGCTGAGAATCTGGAGAAGAAAGGCAGAATAGAAACTCAAGAGATTGGACACCTGAGACATGGTGACCTTCTGCCAGTGAGAGAGGGAAGCATTTTACTGAGACCCAAAGAAATGAAGCAACTTGCTCAAAGCTACCTGGAAAAGTATCAGGCATGTGTGTAACAGAGCAAAGGTCTTCTGACCTCAGTTAGCACTAAATGTGTTTCTCTGCAACTTGTAGATCAAAGTTGATCTGAGGTTAGATGTAATCAAGATGGCCTACTCAGTTTCCTGCTCCCTGAACTGTCTGCCTAAAGAACTCAAAATCCATAATTACCTAGCCTGTGCACATCTGCGATGATTGGGACAGTCCTCTGTATCTCCTCCAGTGTGTATTCAACTCCTCCCCAGGAGGAGGGTTGGATTTTGTCAGCCACTTGGGTGGGATTTGAGCATTTGCTCACTTTGAAGGACAAAGGTGCCTGCTCCTGGCACGAGAAATAAGGCAATCCCTTTGGTACACACAGCCTTGGTTTATTCTGACATCTTGAGTATTATGAGCCCTTCAGAAGGAAATTCTGCAGTGAGACCACAGCAGGATCCTCCAACATTTGAAGCAATAACACATCACCAAAGAGAGCTAAAGAAATTGGCCTTCCAGTTCTGCTGTGCTAACTGGATCACCTCAGGTCCTTTCCTTACAATGGGGTATGATGAACCAAGGGAGTATGGAGTGGTTAGACTAAGTGGTGTCCACAGTCCCTGTGCTACTGTGAATGATTGTAGAATGAGACTCAGTTTCATGTGTTGGCTGTGTCACTGGGAAAATCAATAAACATTTTAAGCCATCCTTTCCTCACTTGTAAAAATAGGCACAACAATAACAATTGTATTGTTCATGCCTATCTCAAAGAGCCATTGTATCTCGGAGTTCAGCATGTATAGCTACTGGAATACTATGAAGCCATAAAAAAGATGGAGACTTTACATCTTTGCTGTTTACCTGGATGGAGCTGGAACATATTCTTCTTAGTAAAGTATCTCAAGAGTGGGAAAAAAGAATCCAATGTACTCAATACTACATGAAACCAATATACAAACACTTACACATTCATACAAATGATAAAACACAAAGATAATCCAGAAAGAAAGAGGGGAGAGTGGAGGGGATGGGAGAGGGCAAGTGGAGGGAAGGTATTTGGTGGGATCTCACCTAATGTGCACAATGCAAGGGTATATTTCAAAACAGCTAAAAGTATATTATAAATGTCTTACCACAAAAATAAGTAAGAAGGGGATGGTTAAGTTAATTAGTTTGATTTAAGCATTTCACGTTGTATATCAAATCATCATATTGTACCCATAAATGCATACAGTTATGATTTAATAAAAATTAAATTAAAAAACATATTATCTTTCTGTTATAATAAATGAGAATTTATCTCTAAAAATAATAAATAAATAATAAAGGTGAAGAGGCTAGAATTAGGCCAGATGATCTGAACAAGGATAAAACAGGTCTAGAGATCTGCACATTTCCAGCATCAGAGGTCCCTAGGAGGTGATGAAGTCCCTGCCATGGGATCCAGACATTTTAAAAATATGAACGGAAAGAGACTCTCTGGTTCCAGTTTTAGGAGGAAGAGCCTATATCTTCAAGGATACCAAGTACAGTTCAAGGCTGTACTCTGAGCCTCCAAGAGAATCAAAGCCCTAAACATTCTTAAAGGAGAGGAACTTGGAGCTAAGACCAAGGCTGCATCCTCTGGCCAGGAGCTGCAGGGAGGACTCAAGCTCAGAAACAAGCTGAAAAGCCCTATCAGAGGATCCAGAGCTGTTAGAGACAAAGCAAACAGCCACGTGAGGAGGCATGCAGGGGAGCAGAATTTGGCTAAAGGGGAAGCAGGTTCAATGTCCATCTCTTCAGAGTCAGAATATTCAGAAATCACTCCGAAACTAGAGTGGAGCCACACCCAGAGGTGGCACACCTATTGCCTGTTACTCTGCTATGGAGAGCTGGAGATAGAAGAGATCAGGAAAGTGAGGTGGAAGAGGGGAAAAGTGAATATCCTGAGAGGCAACTGGGATGGCGATGTGAGCTGTGAAACTGCAGATGGAGGCTGGCAGCCTTGTCACTCTTGGTTGTCTGGATTCTCGAGAATAATGTAGTAAAAAGTGCATGGGATATAGATAATACATAAATAATAATACATAAATTCAACCCTCCAAGATTTAGTTTCTATCCAAACTTGTTATCTTTTTCTTCCCAAGTGCATGCAGTCTCCATTTCCCTTGCAGTTAGAAGCAGCCAAATGACCCACTCGTACCAAGAGAATATGAACAGAAGTGCCATTTCTGAGACCAGAGCCTTGAGGAAGGAAGTGTACCTCTTTGCCCTTCCACACTCTTTACCCTCTCATAGTTAGTGTCTGGCTGTGTAACACGCAGACTAGAACAAGGCTCTGAGGAACAGCAGAGCCACAGGCTGAAAGAAGGCTTGATCTCTGAATTACTGCATGGAGAGACACTCATCAGAATACCCCAGACTATTTATAAATCAGAGAGATAAATTTTCACTGGCTTTAAGTCATAAACTTTTGGACTCATTTGTAGAGTTTAGCCTATGCCAGCTAAGAGCTGGAAGGTGACCTGGGGGTTTATGTCCAGTGTATTTGGGCCGGGAGAAAAGCCCCTCCTCCTACCCTATGAGATGTGCAAAGTATAATAGGATGGTGGAATAGTGCTATGATCTGAGTGTCCCCATCAAAATTCATCAGTGAAATTTAATTGTCAACATAATGGTATTAGGAGGTGATGATTTAAGAGATGATTAGGTCATTCAGATGGATTAACGTCTTTCTCTGGAGACTGGATTAGATCTCATGGGAATAGATAAATTCTCATGAAAATGGATTAGTTCAAGGGTAGGGAATTTCCACATGTTGGAAGGCTGCATTAATTTAGCTGTAATCAAATAAGACCACCAAACTCAAGAAACTTCAATTACATATACTTAAAAGTGTACATGATTTTGTAAAAATGTAACTATATACTTAATAATTTCAAAAAATGAAAATTATTTAAAGACTAACCTCTTAATGATTTTGTTATGTCTGCTTTTTGTTGAAAAACATTTGAATGCTTGGTTGCAGCATGAAAGGCCACACTTTCAGTTGATCCTCTATTTGGATATCAGTCATTTGTGACCTTAAGGGTGTCTTGATTTGGGTTGGGCAGGAGAATGTAGATTCACAGCAATAAGCGGTCAAAAAGCAAGAGGGCATTTTTCAGGCATGTTGACAAAGCTATGAGTAATCTACTACATTTTTCTGTTTTTCAATCAAATCTTTTCAGCATCAAATAATGACTTTATAATGTCATCTACTGAGAGCTCAACCAGTTCCATCTGTAGTTCTTTAGGTGCCTTGATGATATCAACAAGGTGAGGCTGAAATGCTAATTTGAGTGTGATGTCCTGATTCTCAAAGTCAGTGAAGCTTTCATCGTATTCTCCAATTGATAGATCTGTTATAGCTGTGTATTCTTCAAATCATTCCCATATATCATCCTGCTCAATGATCTTTACTAACTGGAGAAAATGTTAATCCAAAATTGCCTTTTGAAGAAATGATTTGATTTTTTGTCATGTATGATATATAGACATAGTTTTACCTTACAATGTAATATTTAAATTGTTTAGATTTGGCGTGCTATCACACAGAAATGCTGCATTCCTATAGGAAATCTTCTTTCAATAATTCACAATACTGATTCTATTCTTCACAAAATTTAACTATCTGTTCTCACAGGGATAAGATTTTGGCTAACTCCTGCTCCTGCATTAGCAAATGTACTTTAGAATGATACCTCATGGTTTAAATTAAGCATGTTATAAAACTGATGATTCTGTGTTGCATTTGGCTCAATATAGTTAATAATTTGTTGCAAAGTATCACTTAAAATAGTAGCTTGAGCCCAGAAATTTTTATGATGCAAGATATAATGAAAAGAAATGCAAGCAACTGATGTGTTAATACTTTTATCTATGCAATATCCTCCATGTTTTCCTGTCATGGAAGGCGTGCCATCTGTACACATACTCACTAAATTTACCAAAGTCAGTCCACCATCACATTTATCTTTAAAGTTATTGACAGTATCTATCCCCTATGTCCTGTTCAACAGGGAACTCTTTGTAGCAAAGAAAACATGTTATGACCCAAATGAAATATAAAACTTGTACCAAGTCAGGAGTACCAATTGATTCATCCAAAACAATTGAATAATGTATATAATGTATTTTTCTTTTGAAGGAAATTTTTCTGTTAATTTGACAGCTAATTCATGCTGCCAATCAGTTATGGTTCTCTTTGAAAGAAACAGTGGTTTAATACTTTGAAATATCATTGGGATTTAAAACTCTCTGAACATCCTACAACTTTGACAATGCTTTCTTTCACAGTTTCTACATCACTGAATGGCTTCCCTTTTTTCCCAAGTATATAAGCTACCTTATAAGTTGCTTCTGTGGCATTGCTGCTTTTGAGTCCCATTGCTACTTGAAAGAGTTGTCTTTGCTCTATCCTTTAATTTCTGCAATACAACCTATTGCACCTCTCCCTCTGATTTAAAGTACTGGTGGGTCTTGTGAGTGTTACAATGCTGATGAGCTTTGAATTTCTTTAATGTTGATGTTGCAGTATCACAAAGCAAACATACCATCTTATCTTTAGCAGAAACAAGATAATATTGTTATTTCCAATCCTCATTTAAAAATCTGTTTTCTTCCTTCAGTGTTCTTTTGTCTTCTTCAACATGCTTTTGTCTTAAGCAGACAAAATTAAAAAATACCATGCAACTTTTCACAAATTCCACCTCAAACAGAAACACAGTTGACCACTGTCAAAAGCTGATAACAAACAGGTGTACTAAACCCCCATAAACTCTCACCAACTAGCCTTATGCAAAAGTGAGAACTAAATCACAAATGTTGCAGCCGTTAATTTAACCCTGTAGTTTACTAATGTTCTGATTGTGTCAGTTGATCTGTGAAGATTGTTTCATCAAGCAGAAAGAGGGACGGAGGGAGGGGGGTGGGGCCTTGGTGTGTGTCACACTTTATGGGGGCAAGACATGATTGCAAGAGGGACTTTACCTAATAATTGCAATCAGTGTAACCTGGCTTATTGTACCCTCAATGAATCTCCAACAATAAAAAAAAAAAAAAAGATTGTTTCATCAAAACTTATTTTATTCTTAGGTATTTTAAATACGTTCATTTTAAAAATAAAAATATAAAGGTGAACAAAAATATAGTAATAGAAATAAAAGAATTTGTTAAAATGTGGATTCAGTCAAAAGGCCACACTTCGCAACCTAGAAGGCCACAGCTTCCCCACCCCTGGATTAGTCCCTGCACAAACAAGTTGCTATAAAGTGAGGATGTCCCTCAGGGTTTTCCTCTTCACACACATCCATGGCCCCTTTGATCATCCATCTTATTATGACCCAACATGAAAGCCGTTGCCAGAAGCAAGCAAATGCGAGTGCCAGGCCCTAAGACTTTCCAGCCACCAGAATTGTTAGCTACATAAACTTCTTTTCATTAGAAATTATCCAGCCTCAGTGTTGTTATAGCAACACAAAATAAACTAAGACATCCTGAAAAGTTATTAATAAAGTGATTCTCCACTTAGGGCAACTCAGTTACAACAAGAAACCCCTCATTAATTTTTCTTTACCTTTTGATTTTCTTTACTTAAAATATTAAAATAATTTAATAATAATAGACTGATTTTTAAAAACTCTCTGACTTCCATTTCTTAAAAGCCTTTCCAATTTTTCACTATGCAACTAACCTACTCCAACAAATCATTATGGAACCTGGGACCCACTATTCCTCATCTAGTAAAGCAATAAAAATCTCTTCTCTGGAACACTCTAGAACTTTATGAGTTATGAGTTATGTTTATGAGTTATCCATCATTATGGATAGATGAACACTCTAAATAGCTGAAGATTGCCTATTCCTTCAAACATCAGAAGTTTTTGACTGAAAATGTTTCTTAAAGTCTAATTCCTTTACTATTGTAATATTTTATTATAAAAAAGTAGAAAATAAAGATAAGAAAACAAGAATGTTGAATCTAAATATGAAGCAGAGCACATATGCCTACCTCCCCTCCTACTCCCTAAAATCATTCAAAAGATCAGATTAGCTGGGCCTAATTCCAATGAAGGGGGTGGTAAATCTTTGACTTGTTTTTCATATTATTCTGTTTATAAGTCAATCCTAGCCCTGTACATATAACAAAATTTAATCCAAAGAGAGAAAACTGGAGAGATAAGAATGGCAAACTAAGACCCCTGAATTCTAGTTGTACCCAGCAATAAACTTTCTATGTGACCTTCAGCATGTCACTTTCCCAATCAAAAGATGAGGAGCTTGGGCTAAATTAGCCCTAAGTGTCCTACCAGTGCTGTAGCAGTCAAGGTCCAGAAGGAACATCCAGATTGAGTGGTTTGAAAGGAGAGTGTAACAAAAGGACTATTTACAAAGATTTGAGCTGGGAGTTGGAAGACCACAGAGGCCAGTGCCCTCCACTGGAGTATGCACCACACCTAGTCAGTGGCATGAGCAGGGGCCAGTCACTGGGGCTGAGGAAAAGGGCTGCATGGAGAGGTCCCCTAGCCAGAGGGATACAGTGCCAACCTCACTCGCATCTCTCCCTCCAGGAAAACAATGCTCTTCATCCAGACCCAAACAGAAGCCCTTAACCCAGAAACCAAAGACCAATAGTAGCCTTTCTGGACACAGAGCAGGGTGGCAGAGTGGAGAGCAAGTCTGTAGTGGCAAGAACTCATGTCATGGGAGATTGCATTTTTATCGCACTGTTCTCATCATCTGTGCTCACTGAGGACTTAGTGGCTTGCTTTACTTATTGTCAGCCATATGCTTGGTTCACTCATCTATCAATTCTTTATTCCCAATCCTCCATGGGCTAGGAAGCCTGATCACAAAGTTCACCAGAAGGCAAGGCACAGCTCAAATGCAGAGGTGATCAGCTAGCACCAGCGGGCTTGACACTTGTGAAATCGGAGCTTGGGAGCACACGACACTGGTGCTCCTTTCAGCTACTACAAGGAGTCTCCTTTCCCAGAGGCCCCTTATATTTGTTTCCTGGTCTGCTGACTGCTGGGTTTTAGCCAGTCCTAGAGCCACTGGGACACTGGGCTGTGTCAAAGAGAAAAACATTGTTTTCCCCATACCTGGTGCTTACAACTGTGCACAGCTGCCAGAGGTCAGCATTAGAGATTTGCTCCTGAATAACAGCTTATTAAACAAAGCCACCAGATAGATAGATTGTCTTGTCTTGTTAACAGAGAGTGTGCCTCCTTTCCCAGAGGTCACTGAACAATCACAAAATTGACCATATACAAGACACAATAAAAACAGCAATAAATGTTAAGGTGTAGAAATAATACAGACCACATTTTCTGAGAACAAAGCAAATAAATAAACAAAAGCAAGCAAAAAATCTACTTGAAAATTCAGAAAGTATTCAGTTAAAATTTGATAACTATACACTTTAAAGAATAAATTAATTTTACACTATTTTAATATGTGGTAATCAGAAATTTACATAACAATTCTATTGGCTCTGGAAAAATTGTGCCTCTAAAAGAAATAGTGTAGTCTTAAACTCTATTGTTACTAAACAAGAAATAGTGAAAATAAGCTAATTAAGCAGTGAAGAAGTTTGGGAAAAACAATAAAGCAAATCTAAAGAAAGGAGTAGAAAATTTAATAAACTGGTGTGTATTAATGAACTAGAAAAATGAATAGAATTGACAAATTGAAATTCTTAATAATAACATAATTAAAACTCTTGTTGGAAAAGAAAGATAATATAAAAACACAAAATCAGCACCTAAAAAGGGGAAATAACACACGGAGAAAATTATAAGAATTCTAAGAAAATATTTAGTAAGGCTGTGTAATAAATAGAGAAACGTAAATAAATTATCTTGGAAATTATAAAATACCAAGACTGGTTGAAGAAGAGACAAAAAAAAACCTAAATAAACCAATGAGAATGCAAAAATCCTCCATAACTAAGTGAGGTTTATCTAATAAATACAAAAAATGCTTAAATATTGGGAAATGTATTAACATGTTCCAGCTGTCTGTCGAATCCAAACAAAGAAACTAAAATTTTAGAGACAAGAGCAATTCAGGACAGTAGTGGCTTAAAAGATAAATACATAAATAGGAATAGATTTTTTTATATACCAAGAATCTCCAGTTTTAAAAAAATAAAAACAAAACATATTTCCAATGGTCACCACAAATCATAAAATATCCAAAAGTAAATTAGATAAGAGATTTGCAAGACATATACAAAGAAAAGTGTAAAATTCTACAAAAGATTTTAAAGAACAAAGAATTGGAATGATGGACTTTTTTCCTTGAATAAGAAGCCAAAGTGTTCATTGTTCCTAAACTAAGAAATCTTTTCAATGTAATTCCAGTTAAAATTTCAATGAGGCTTTTTTGCAACTTGAAAAAATGAGTAATAAATTCATTCTGAAGAGTAAATACATAAGAATGTTTAGGAACCCTGTAAAAAAGAAAAGTAATGAGGGTGTATCTGCACAACCAGATTTCAAAATGAACAATAAAGAAAATAAGAAATACAGTTACATATCACTGATATGAAAACAAGTGGACCGAATAATCGCATAAAAAGCAGAATCTGAAAATAGTCCCAAGTATAGGCAAGAATTTGGTATATGATAAAAGATGCTACTTCATATCAGAAGTAAAGTTTGGTTTATTTAAACAAGTGGTATTAGACAACTTTCCAGGCATTTGAGAAAAATTAATAATTAAAACAGACCCTAACCTCAGTCCTTTCTCTAAAATAAATTCCAAATGAATTAAAATGATGAATGGAAAAAACAAAACTATCAAAGAAAATATGGGCAAATATGTTTCAATCTTGAAGGAGCTGGCAGAGGGAAGGAGGATCTAAAATCAGCAACCATAAAGAAAACGATTTGTCTACACTCAAATTTAAAACATGTTACCCACCCATAAACACACATGATAATACAGATTCAGATCTATATGCATAGAATTAAAAGACAAGCAATAAAGTGAAACAAACCAGTCACAAGAAGACAAATCCTGCTATATAATTCCAATTACATGCCACTTAGAATAGTCAAATTCATAGCTATGGAAAGTAGAATATTGGTTTCCAGGAGCTCAGGGGAAGAGGGAATGAGAAATTGTTTAATGGGTAAGCAGTTTTACTTGTACAAGATAAAAAGAATTCTGGAGATGGATGGTTGTGATGGTTGTGAAACATAATGAATGCATTTAATACCATGGAACTGCACACCTAAAAATGGTTAACATGTAAATGCTTGTCTATTTTACCACAAGGGGATAAAAAAGACGAGCAACAAACTGTGAGATCATTTACAACATGTATGATAGTCAATGATTAATATCCCTAATATGTGTATATAAAAATACCACAATCATTCTACGAGAAAAATACAAACACATATGCAAACAAGATACAAACCAAAAATTCAAAAGAGAAGGAATATGAATGACTGCAAACATTCAAAAATGTCCAACTTCATAATTAAAATAAGAAATGAAAATTAACACAAGAAAGGATATCCCTTTTGCCCTTTCAAAGTAGGCAAATATTTAAGAGATTAACAATATCAATATCCAGGATTGACAAGTGGATGGAGAAATGAACTGTCTCAGCCACTGTTGGTGGCCATGTAAAGAGCAAAAGTTCTGTAGAAATCAACTAAGACATATACCAGTACTGAAAGTACATCCCTTTAACCCAGAAATGCCACTTTCAGGAATTCAACCTAAGAAAGAGAAGTGTGTATATAAAGATATTAATTGTGGTATTATTTCCAAAAACTATGAATTGAAAACAACCTAAATGCCCAATCAGAATCAGTTAGTTAAATTTGTAGTAATATGAAAGATGTCTCCACATCCTGTTAATGAGAGAATAAAAGATTGACATTGTAAATTAGCATGCATTTTAGAAGCCCATTTTGGTAAACATATTCACCTAGAAAATAATTACATAAAAAATCATTTGGAGGATTTACCTCTTCGTTTTCTATATTGTCTTAACCTTTTATAAATTAACTGCATTCAGTTTGTAATCATTTTATTTATTTTTCCATACAAACAATTCTTGCTTCAGACAATTTATAATCAAATGGAATACCATGGCTATTTTCATTTGCTAGAGAATAAAGGTGTAAACCCCTGGTGTCTGCATTTGAGTGCCTAGGCAAAGCCAACCAATTGAGCCCAAAGTTAGAGCAGTCAACCTCATTGGCAAAGCCTGCATTTACTTACATCTTCATTTTTTAAGTGACAGAGAAGCTGCATTTTTCTTTTGGAACATGTTTAGGTTCTCTAAATGTTCCACCACACACATCCCACCCTACTCAGGAACTTCCATACATACAACAGGCAACACACATATCAGACACATACTAGAAGTCCTCACAAGCTGGGAGCACAGAACATACACCTCAACAAATGCAAAAATCAAGCTCCAGTGCAAGGCCCAACAGAAATCCTTCACGAAGACTTAGCAGGATTTTGAACTGGATGATGTCCCTGTCATTCATTAGCTAGCCACTTCTAAATGTAGAGATTGAACCCACCAAAATATTCCTCAATTCTCCCTGTTGGTTCCTCATCTACAGAGACCTCAGTCCAGAGGGCTAGAAGGTGGGAACCCCAGTGAACCCATGGGAACAATGAGAATAATCCATCTCAGCTCCTCCCTGTGAGACTCTGGGCATAGTGTTTCTAATCTCTGGACCTTAGTTTCTCCATCTGTGAAATGGGGTTATTAACCCTGTTCAAAAGTCTTACTGGGAGGGTGGAGTGGAACAAACCAAAGCCCAGATGCATGTATTAACACTCCTGTGGACATCCTCTCCACGTTTAGGGCAGGAGGTCAACATCTGGTCTAGTGGACAGCCCATGTGGGAGCTAGGTGTGCCCACTTCTGCCAACTGTAGCAAAGCATGCCTACCCCTTCCCTGGCACCTCCTGCCCAAGCTGTGGCCAACCTAGTAAACAATGTCTCCTTAGCCAACTACCCTAAGTGGTTTCCAAGGGCCCTGAACTCTGACAGGAACTGAGGTGAACCGCAGCAGAGAGGGCAATCATGGGTTCTACTCTGGTTTCTGCCTGTGGAGACAGTACAGAGACCAGCATGCACACAGCTCAGATAGGAGTGCTCAAGAGCTCCAGGGCTTCTGCCACCTTTCTCTCCCTGAAACTGAGGCTTTGAGGGCTGCCCCAGCATGGCCTGGCCCATCAGGAAATCCCACAAGTCCAAGACCAGCAAAAGGGGATCACTTTGCATCCTCAGTGCTGGCAGGGAGGGAGGGAGAAATCAAGAGGAGATTATCTTGACCCAAGCTTTATAGCTGTGGTTCTCAACTCTGACTGAGCATTGGCATGACCTGGGAGCTTTTAAAAGCATGGATGTGAGCAGGTGTGGTGGCTCATGCCTGTAATCCCAGCACTCTGAGAGGCCCAGACAGGTGGATCACTTGAGCTCGTGAGTTCAAGACCAGCCTGAACAAGAGGGAGACCCCCATCTCTAAAATGGCAGGCACTTGTAGTCTCAGCTATTCAGGAGGATGAGACAAGAAGACCACTTGAGCCCAAGAGTTTGAGGTTGCTGTGAGATATGACACCATGGCACTCTATCAGAGGCGAGAAAGTGAGACTCTGTTTCAAAAAAAAGAAAAGTTAATTTAAAATAAATAAATAAAAGCACAGATGCCCAGGTCCCACCCTCAGGGATTCTGACTTAACTAGGTTGGGGAGTAGCCTGAACACAGAGGTTTTTAAAACTTCTCCAGGAGGTGCTAAAGTGCACCAGAGACCACTGGAGTGGGTTCTTTTCCTGATTTACACCTCTAATCAGAATCTCTTCCTGTGGCTCAAGCCCCTAAGGGGCCAGCCACATACACCTGAGCTGGCAGGTTCAAATCCAGCCCGGGCGCCAGACAACAATGACAGCTGCAACCCCCACCCCCACCCCCACCCCCAAAAAATAGCCGGCCATTGTGGTGGGCACCTGTAATCCCAGCTATTTGGGAGGCAGAGGCAGGAGAATCGCTCGAACCCAGGAGTTAGAGGTTGCTGTGAGCTGTGATGCTACGGTACTCTACCCAGGGCGACAGCTTGAGGCTCTGTCTCAAAAAAAAAAAGGTGGCACCTGTGGCTCAAAGGAGTAGGGCCCCATATGCCAGAGGTGGCGGGTTCAAACCCAGCCTCAGCCAAAACTGAAAAAAAAACTCTTCCCCAGACCCAGGGGAAAATGGATGTTCTCCTACTACACTGAGGACAGGTCAGAGAAAGAAACCCCTGAGCTGGTCTATGCCTCACAAGACAGGAACTGCACTTCATTTATAACTGTGTTCCAGTGGCCCAGCCCATGCCTGGTAAGGACTAGGGGCTAAATCAACACTGGTAGAATGCGTGTGAATGAATGAATGAATGGATCACACCCTCTCCCACCTTATAAGTGCCCTAAATCTTCTAAAGTGTGGTCTGCAGACTGGCAGGTAAACCCTGTCTCAGATCCACTGAATGAGAGCCGCATTTTAACAAGATCCCCAGGAGATTCATGCACATATGACCGTATCATTAGTTCTACTATGTATCAGTGGTTCTCCAGCATCACTGCTCATAGATCCAACCTATCACTTCCTAGCTGAGTGACTCTGAGCAAGAGGTCATTCAGCTCCTCCCATGCCTCTGTTTCCCCTATCTGTAAAATGGAGCTGAGTGAGGGAAAACACCTACTCCATTGAGTTCCATAAAGATTAAATGGCTTGGGCGGTGCCTGTGGCTCAAAGGAGTAGGGCGCTAGCCCCATATTCCGAGGTGGCAGGTTCAAGCCCAGCCCCAGCCAAAAACTGCAAAAACAAAAAGATTAAATGGCTTAATTGTATCCAAAACACTTAGAACTGGCAGGGCGTGGTGGCTAACACCTACAGTCCTAGCACTCTGGGAGGCCAAAGCAGATAGATCCCTTGAGCTCAGGAGTTCAAGACCAACCCCAGCAAGAGTGAGATCTAATCTCTACTAAAAATAGAAAAAAACTAGCTGTGAGTTGTGGTGGGCGCCTGCAGTTCCAGCTACTAGGGAGGCTAAGTCAAGAGTATTGCTCGAGTTCGAAGTTGCTGTGAGCTGCAACGCCCAGTGTAACAGAGTGAGACTCTCTCAAAAAATTAAAATAAAAGAAAATAAAAAAGAAACAATTCTAACAGTACCCCCATTCCTGAAGTTTTCTCGGCCTCTATAACGAGCTTCCTTACAAAAGAGTTTAGATGAAGACAGTCTAGATTAAGAGCCTCAATCCTGAAATCTCCACTTCCAGGAAAACAAGCAAGTAAAGGTGAACACATTGTGGGAAAAATCAAGACCAAATGAAGAGGCTTAGCCATTCTCCCTCTTTCATTTGTGAAGAAAAATCAGCACCACGGATTACTTGGAGTTATGCGGAGTTAGGGCACTGAGAGAGAGGGTCAAAGTTAACAAGGCCAGTCTCTCCAGCAAAATGTTCCCCACCCGAAGAACGCAGAGCTGCACCATCTTGCCCAGGCGCGGGCCTCTCCTGGACCTACCTAGGTGTTCCTGATTCCCAAGTCCCTCTCTAGCACTTCAGACCAAGGTGTGTTTGTGCGCGCGCGCGCTTGTCCCGATGTGTGTGTGTCTCTGTCTGTGTCCGTACGTGCGTATGTGTAGGAGGAGGGATTGGGGGAGAGGTCGCCAGGGATCCGCGCCCGCAGGTTCAGTGCGGAAAGATGGTGTCCTTCCTTCCTCCCCAGGGCTGCGCGGGCGCCCATCCCGCCTGCAAACAGCACGGGCCAGGCGCGGCTCCGGCAAAGAGAGCCCGCTGTCCTCTGCGGCAGACAGCGGTGCGCGCTCCCCGCTCGGCTCCCGGCTCGCCTGGCGGCCCGCGCGCCCTCCCGGTGCAGCATGCGGGCGCTGTGACGTTCTCGGATAAATGCAGTGTAACTGTGTAGGCGACTGGGAGCTAAAAATAAGAACGGAAAATCTATCATTAAGGTATCATTGCGCCAGCGCAGCTATTTGAAGGCTCCCATGGTCCCCGGCGCCTGCGTTTGAAGCCCGCCTTCAGGCTTTGGGGGTATTTGCAGAAAACTCCCAGCAGCGGCTCGCCAGCCAGACCTCGGGGCTCAGGGGGTGGCGTTGGTAATTATGGCAGCACTTAAAATAAAATAAAATAAAATAAAACAAATGCTTACCTCGCCCTCCCCATCTCACCCCCTGTACGGTCCTTAGGTCGCTGGGGAGGCCACCGGGAGTGGGGCTGGATGCTGAAATGAACGTGACTCGGCTAGTTATTTAAAGACTAGGACTGGACGCTGTTTCAGATCTATTTCGCTATCCACCTACCTCCATCACCTCAGATTAGAAAAATAAAAGTACTGAGGCAAACCTTTGGAGGAGAAAATGACAACTGGGATTTAACCCCAGGGCTACTGTGACTCGCGATGCAGAGCAAAGACGCAAACTCCCGGGATGGCTAGCCTCCTAGGTTCCACTGGATTAAACTAAAATTGATATGATTTGCTTTTTAACACCCTAAGGAAGAAGGGGAGACCAGAGGACGGGGGCAGGATTTGTGTGTGCGCGAGTGCGTGTGTGTCTTGGGGAGGAGGAGGAGGCGCCAAGGTGCAGCCTGCGCGCGGCTCTGAGCCTTGGTGGGGCTGCGTGCCTGTGTCCCTGTCCGCGCTGCTGAAACCCGCACTTCGAGGGATCGGCGTCACATGACTCCGCCTGCCCCTCGCCAGCGCGCAAATCGTCAGTCCCTCAGTTTGTCCGGCGCCGGGGGAGGGTCGAGCTGCATCTCCCCGGCCCCAGGGCTCTGCGGAGAAGAGAAGAGGTTCCAACGGGGAATGGTACATCTGGATTCAAGAAGAACCGGCTCCACGCCAGGTCCCGGAGTGTAGATATTTGGGGGGAGGGCAGAGCAAGAGGGAGCGAGCCAGCGCCAGAGAGACAGAGCGCGGCGCGCACGGACTGGGGGCTGCCGGGTGCCGCGCGGAGAAGATGTAAGCGCGTGGGGTCTCGCTGGCCTCCGAGCACCATGCAGAAGGGGATCCGGCTGAACGATGGCCACGTCGCGTCCCTCGGACTGTTGGCGCGCAAGGACGGCACGCGCAAAGGCTACCTGAGCAAGCGGAGTTCGGACAACACAAAATGGCAAACCAAGTGGTTCGCGCTGCTGCAGAACCTGCTCTTCTACTTCGAGAGCGACTCGAGCTCGCGACCCTCGGGGCTCTACCTGCTAGAGGGCTGCGTCTGCGACCGCGCGCCCTCCCCCAAGCCTGTGCTATCGGCCAAGGAGCCGCTGGAGAAACAGGTGAGGCGAGTGCGGCGTCTTGACCTCCTAGCGTCCAAACCACGGCCCTCAGGGCTCAGGGCCTGCGGCTGCCCGATGGCGCCAGAACTTTGGCCCCTCTACTCTCAGCTCCCGGGCGCTCTCGGCGCCCGCAGCAAGAGGGTGGCTTGCTCCTAGCCGTGCAGTGACCCTGCAGCGGGCAGAAGGGGTAGGGACTGCGGACGGGGAGTAGGTGTGGGCTGAGGCTGCCCTTTGCCCAGTGAACCCTGTAGGAGGCAGGGAAACAGGGGCCGAGACACTGAGATGCGGAGGGAAATGTGTTACGAAGGACCAGAGAGAGACAAGACCCACGTCCTGACCAAAATGGTGCTCCTCATCCCCATCCCCGTCTGCAAGCCCTTATATTCCAGACCCACCGCTCCGGAGCAGGAAGGGGTCATTGGCCATGCTTAGGCAGGCGGAGGACAAGGCGGGGGCGTCTGAGCCTCCACGCCACGAGGGGCGAAGAGCAGCCCGTGCTAGCTGCGCCGAGTTGGGGGGCTACAGGGCCACAGGGGTAGGTTCGGTACCCTCCAAAGGTGGTGGGCCCCAGCCGGCCCTCGCCGGAACCACAAACCCAGGAGATCCAAGAACCGCTGTGATGCGACCGCAGGGGCTAGGGCCAGCACTGCGGTGGAGGCAAGCGGGGCAAGAGGGCGATCCTTTCCTTCCCCGCCCCCTGCGCCGCCACCGCCGCAGTCGCGGTCGCGCTGCGCTCTCATTTCCTGAGCTGAGAGGCTAAAGGGCCAGGCCTGGGGCTGCCGGGGGCCTGTTCCAAGTAGGGGTGAGCCTTTGGCGTGGAGGAAGGGTGGACGCCTGCAGCCGGGGGAACACCCAAACAGCGCTAGAGAACAATCTTTAAGCTTGACGTGCTTTCTAAAGGCATCTAGTCCGGCCCCCTACCTCGGGGAAAGTGATAGTGAATCCTAAAATGTCACTGCTGGTGGGGAGCTGACATCCATGGGGCCCAAGCAGCTGTTTATCGCCCAGCAGGGGACATTGAGGGCCAGAAAGAGAAATTCACTTGTCCAACGTACTATCAGGAGTTGAGGCCACCCCCAAGGTTCTGAGAAGACAACCAAAATCTCAAAAACCTCTGATGCATGCAGACGCGGACGGGTGGCGACTGAATTGGTTGAAATATAAGCATTTCTTGAAATCTCCCTTCTAATTGTTAGGACAGAAATTTGAGCTCAGTCTCTTTAGCACATCTCTCTCTTCCTTGCTGGCAGCCCATGGCTGCTAGGAGATGGTTTCTAGCTACTGGGCAGTGTGGACAGGAATTTTTGAAAGTGGATGTCTGGGAATGACAAGCCCCATGGCAGACAGGAATATAGCAAGGGGCAGGCAGCTCCTTAAAACATAAAACCCAAACAAAGCCTTGAGGACTCAGGTAGGAGAGCCAGATCCAGACCAGGCTTGAGACTCTGCTCCCAGCCCTTGATAACTTGCCCTCCTCCAGCCAAAGTCCACCTACCTACCAGTGGCCTGCAGCCCCAGCTCCAGACAGAGCTCCTTCCTTCCCTCAGCTCTTATACCAGAACCCAAAGCTGAGCTTCTGGGCAGACAAGGAGGGAGGGGTGGGAGAAACCAAGTTGAGGTTGGGCAACACTGTGTCTGTTCTCAGCCCTGTGGACATGAAGACAGACAAGCCTGAGACTGAATCTCAGCTCCATGACTTCCTGGCTGTGTGACTTCAATTAACTCACTAAACTTCTCTGCACCTGGGTTTTGAATCTACAAAATGTAAATAACAACACTGACCTTTCTGGCATTTTGAGAACATGAAATTAAATAACATATATGAAATTATGCTTGCAGTACATTTTAGTTGGATCTAGAGAAATCTTAGTTGAATCTGAATTATAAACACCCAGACAAGGTTATTTTGATCACTGGGTATAAAAGTTGAGCGGAACCTCAGAGATTGTACAGGCCTCCTTCCCATTGTACAGACTGAGAAACTGAGGGAGGATCCCCAAAGGGAAGGGGCTTCCAATACCAAAGAGTAAGTCAGTGGCATAATTAGACCTAGAATTTACCCAGTGTCTAAGAAAATGTTCCTGAAAATGCGATCCTACATTGATTCCAAATCAGACCTCTTGGCTGAAGTATTGAATCATGCTAGCAGTGGGTCATAGGAGGGACAGAAGGGCAAGATCAACTGGGGACAAGCACATACATGCTCAGAACCATTTCACAGAATACCACCAGTCAGAAGTCTTCAGGTGTGTTCACAAGGGAACAAGATGGGGCTGAGAATAGCAATGGCCTATTGCTGCCAGGCTCAGGCAGACTTGCTTTAGAGATTCATGCTTCCTCTCCTACTTTATGTATGTGTTTCGTTTGACTCTAGAGCAAGTGGAAAAACAGATCCTGCTCCTTTGGACTGTACTTGTTTACAAACATTCACAGCTGTTTCTTTTCTAAATCTGTGAGTAAAATGGATGGCACAAGCGTCTGCTCCACACTTCTCTTAGACCCAGGTGTGAGAGGCCCAGTGCCATGCCAGCCTGTGACCAGGTTTGGGCCCACAGGATGACTTAATTCGCAGCCTGTATGTGACAGGGTGCCTGGGTTAGGAGCCTCTTAAGAAGCTGCCATCTTACTGGACTAGCTAGTATCTGGCAAAGACTTTCGCTATATGTCGTTTTTACTCAGGTCCAAGCAAAAAGCTTCCTCCTTGAAAGGCCAGGGATAGTTTCTGAAGGAATAGAAACCAAGTCTTGGCTGGGAACACCCCCGTAGCTGGGACAGGCACACAGCAGATGCACAGGAAATGCTCACTGAGCTGGACTTACTGGTATATCGTATGTTAATTCCGTATTTTATACCCTGAGGATAATTGGGTGCTGGACCCTGCACTGCCCTCAGCCTAAGACTTTGATTGTCACAGACCCTGAGCCCATGGAGACTATAGACCCAGCTCAGGGTGAGTGCCTCACCCTGTCCAGATGCTCTGAGAGTAGGATGTGCAGGGCTCTGCCAGCCTTGGCCCTGAGCCCCAGGCCCAAGCTAACATGATGCAGTCTCCTGGCTGCATCCAGACTGGTCTGGCTGCATCTAACCCAGCCTAGTGCCCAGGAGCGCTTGCCCAAGGCTTCATGAGGCCCATTGAGCACAGCCACGCTCCCCATGCCCCTGAAAGCCTGGGCCCTGGTTGCTCAGTCCTGGCCTACACCAAAGGCCAGGGTGCCATTGATGTAGAGCTTGGATTCTGCTTCCTTAAAGGTAGCCCTTGGTGCTTTATACCCTAGTTTGATATGTAGTCACTCCACAATGGCTCTTCCTAGTCTTATGCCAAGCTCCCTGAAAGAAAGCTTCCAGCCCCAGCTTCTCAGTACAGAACCCAGCCAAAGGAACCCCAATACTCCTTTCACTCCTCCCAGCCAGGAGGGCTCTTCCTGACTCATATGAGACAGAAAAGAGGCAGACAAATCTCTACAGCCAGACCCTCAGAAGCTAATGTGGGTGGACACTCCAGAGGCGCCTAATACCTGCTCCCCACCCCATTGAGTCCCTTCCCTGGAGATAAGAGGATGCCCCACTCCTGGTCCTAATTTGCAGGACACACGACTGGTTGGTCTGGCAGATTCATGTCGACAAGAGCCCTGAGGCTGTGTGTGTACCTATTTTACAGATGAGGAAGCAAAATTATCTCATCAGCAGCAACAAGGCAGGGGCAGAAGTGAGACTTCTGGCTTCGTTGCTGTGAGGCTATGCTTCTGTCACCACCACGCACACCCTCCTGGGGTGTAGTACATTTGGCCTCTCAGCTGGTCATAAAAACACAAGCATGAATGTAGGAGAACACACTTGCCCTAAAAGCAGCATCCCTTGGACACAGAACTCTAGGTCATTGGCATACATCTGGTGCCAACAACTCAGACTGGAATGGTTGCTTGTACTTACAGAAAGCCAGCAAGGCTGCCCCACAGTTCCAGACCAGGTCTAGCCCCACAGGTGCGGGGCCCCAGGTTAACCATCCGAGGTGCTCATGTGCCCACCCCATCCCTTAAATATTCCTAGAGTTGAAATGAGGTTGAAGGAAGCTTGGCAATTATACCAAGGGAGATATCTGCTCCTTGCCCTTGTGCTTGGTGACAATGGGATGATGATTAGAAACAGATTGTATGTACACAATACTAAACTAAAATCTCACATCATTTATTTGTGCAGAAAACACTGGACCCTCAGTGCGGGGATTGTGTGAGACCCTGCACATACAGAGAGGGGCAAAACCTAACGCTTATCTTCAAAGCACTCACAGCTGAGGGGGATGCTCTCCTCGAGATTCCTTCCCAAAGAAGTCACCAAGTGCTGGGGATTCTTCCCCCCATGTGCCTCCCCCCCACTCCCAAGAGCCTGGTCCTCTACCCTGCCCTGCCTCAGTTAAGGAGCCCAGGATTTCCTCCCTGATTCACTGAATAGCCTCATTTTGATCCTCTATTGCCCCCCTCTCACTTCCCCCTCCACCATGCAGCAAGTAACCAGAGTGATTTTTACAGCACAAACCAGGTCATGGAACTGAAAGCGTCAGTGGCTCTTGTTGCCTTCAGAAGAAAAGTCAAATTTCTGACCATGACCTGGAGGACCCAACAAGATCCAGCCCTCTGCTGGCACCTCTAGGCCCATCATCCTCCTTCCTCCTTCTCCTCCTTCCTCACCCTGCTCAGGCCAAAACTTCCCACTCCTGCAGGGGCCTCCTCTTCCTTATCTGGAGGCTGTGGCCATTCCCTTCCCTCTGCCTGCAATGGTCTCCCACCTACCACACCCTTCCAGTGGCCAGCTCCTTCTTGTCCTACAGGTTTTAGCCTAAAAGTCGCCTCTTGTCACTTATCACAGTCTGTGATATATAAGAGAAACAGGTGGAGAATTGGCAGGACCTGCGTCCCATTGGGTGTAATAGAAGACAGGGTAAAACCTGATGTCCTATCTACATTTCTGCTTCAGGCCACTGAGCAGATGCACACCACTTTTCTCTCTGAAGGGCCAGGGATGGTTGCTGAAGGAATAGAAACCAGGTCTTTAGATTCCCAGGTGGGAATCCCCCACTGGCTGGGGCAGTGGATGCACAGGAAATGCTCACTGAGCTGGACTTGTTGGCATATCGTATGTTAATTCCATATTTTGTACCCTGGGGATGACCAGCAGAAAGGGGAGAGTCCGAAGAGGAGAAGGCTGGGGAGCAGTGGGAGATGCTGAGTTCCATCTCCAGGAGGTCAAGTTCAAGATGCCTGCGGGCAAAAAAGGACTTTAGTCTCTCTCCAGGTGTGGTGAGGACACTTATTAGGGCATGCACGAAGCCCCACGAGGAGGAAAGTGGGTGGCTTGTGCTGTGGGTGTGACTGAAGGAAAGGGCATGTGCAGATGCTGGGCAGGTGGCTTCCCTGTTGCCCAGAGCCCTGGGAATGGAGTGATGTGGCTGCCAGGTGCACAGCAAGGGACGTGTGGGCTGGCTGAGGATAGTGCCAACTGGGCAGAGCCTTGCATGGCCCTTGCATCAGACACTCTTCCAGTCTGGCCTGGCTGGTCAGCCTTTGTTTACTCTTCTCCAAGAGCCCCCAGCCAGCAGTGGGAAGATGAATTTGGTGGCTTGTCCATACTCAGATTTCAGCTTCTCAGCACTGCCAGGCAGATGCTGTCACCCTCCTGCTTCACAGAGGGAGGTGGGGTCCTGAGGATTTCCCAAAGCACAACACAAGCAGGTTTGAACCTCTCCCTTCCCTCTGATCAATCACTATGGACAAGCCGTTCACCACCCCCATCCCACAGTCACTGTGGACAAGCCGTTCACCACCCCTATCCCTGCCTCATTTGGATGATCCCTGGGACCACATCCCACATCAATCAGAGCAATCCCATTGTTGACTATCTTATATATTCAGCTTCCACTTAAGATTTCATCTTTATTAAGGCTTTAAAAAGCTTGACCTTCGCCACAAGCTATTACTAAATGCCCTTCAGCTCTGACATGCTATGAATGCAGATTTACGATATATAATCATATATTATACGATTATAATATACGATTGGAGCAGGGTGTTTCAAACCACTAGCCTGAAAATTCTAAATAACAGCAAACACCATTTATTGAGCACTTACTGCCTACCAGGCACCAGAGTGCATGTTTTACATACAGTGCTCCTTTATTATCCCACTAGCCTTGAGAGCCTATCACTGTTTGCCCATTTTTGAGATGATAATACTGAGGCTCAGAGACACTAAGTTACTTGTTCAAAGTCATACAGCAAGCGCCTGGAAAAGCTGACCTGTGAAACAGGGCCTGCCTAACTCTAAAACCTGAGCTCTTCTTTCACAAACACAGCATAAAGACTTTGGCAGGGGGACTGCTATTTCTTTCTGTCCTCTGCCAAGATGCATGGAAGGAAAAAAAAGAGAATTAACTGTGAATAAAAATATGTCACAGTTGCACTGGTGACTTATGTGAAGGTGGCTTTTGTTTCTGCCTGACTGGGAACTTGGGACTCTGGATCCCACAAGCACAGAAAGGAAGGAAGCTCACCAGGCAGGTGTCCCCACCCCTCAGTCTAGATTCCCTGGAATCCTGGGGACCCTGGAGCCAGTGCCCACAAGCATGCAGTGCCCATAAGCACACAGCCAAGAACAGAATTCAGCTCCCTGCTGTTTATACAGGAGCAGGCCCAGAACACTGCCAACGCCCCAGCATTTCCGTGAGGGCGACTGTCGTGCAGGGAGCAGCTGGAAGGCATGGACGCCCCCATTCTCTGTCCTCTGCTCAGAAAGGAGCATGTGGCCCCTCCAATGAACAGCCTGTACATCCAGCCTCCAGCCTCCTTTACTGAGAAGTTACTCTGCCTTGGACGATGAGGCAGCATTGGGGATTTCCAGCCACCTGGCTCCAGACCCCACTTTGCCAACTCCTAGCTTGAGAAGGGATTCAAGTCCTCTGAGTCTCAGTTTCCCCATCTCTGTGTTAGACTGCATGCCATTGGGGAAGTCCTACCACAGCACAGGAGATGTGATCAGTAGATTACAGCCTCTGTGGCTGCAGCATCCACCCCTGTGACAAGGCTGTCCTTCACTGAGGCAGTGACTCAAGTCACCCAGGTCTCTGGCAGGGAGGAAGCAAGTCAACACTGATCTCTGGCCCCAGATATAAAGACAGGATGGAAATGTTAGCTCTAAGAACCTGTGAGTTCTTCAAGAGGCTGAGCAAGCATGCCCCTGCTAAAGGACAGGTGACTTTTGCGGGAGCTTCCTCCGTCCCTGGTAGCCAGACCATCACTCAGCCCTGTCAGTTTTACCTCCTGAATTTCTCTTGGATCCCCTGTGTCCCTCTCCTCTGCACTACTCAGGTCCAGGCTGCTTCATCCCTCCTCAGGACTCATGCAGCGGCCTCTTAACAGGTGAGTCAGTCGGGGCAGTCTGGGTTATGCTGAATGACAGCCAACTCCTAAATCTCCACTAACAAAATGATGGTTTATCTCTTACCTATGCTCTGTGTCCTATACGGTTTGGCAGGAGGCTGCTACTACCTTGGGGACCCAGGCTGGGAGAGCCTTTGTCCTGATACTGGCCTCCACATTCACCTCTGCTGAGGGGAGGGGATGTGGCAGACCTCTGCATGGCTTTTAAAGCTTCCATCCAGAAGGGATCTGCTCTGAGCACAGGTCAGTGGATGAGACAAGTCACTTGGCTTCATCTCAAAGAGGACTGGGAAGTGTAGATGTCCCAGAAATCCCAGGAGAACCTCACTAGTGGCATCTACTATCCTCCCATGTGCACTGTGCCCCCCAATCCATTCACCTATTGCAACCAGAGTGATCTTTCCCAAATGCAAATCTGATCCTCATGTGTACATAGACTAGCTGAAGAGGGGATGAGGCAGCCGCTCGAGTGGGTCTGACGAGGACTCATGGAGTGTGCAGGGCAAACTGCTCACACTAGAGGGGCAGGACTCTTGCCAGACCTCCCTCCTCTCGTTAAGCTCAGTATCTCTCATCCTTGACCAACATGTCACAGAAACATTTTGGCCACTGGGCTTCCCTGGAATTAACAAAGGAGAGGATTTTAAAGGCCAAAGTGTCACCCTAAGACTATTAACATTTCACTGATAGCCTTGCTCAACAGAGACTCGCCAGCATCTCTGAGGAGCCAGGCCCAGGACTGCCTCACCTGGGAGGAAAGCACAAAAGACAAGAGCTTGCTGTGGAAGGGCTGTCCATCCAACAACTGGGAAACAGACAATGACATTGGGGTGTGATGACTGCTGGCACACAAGAAAGGACAGAGGGGTGGGGGACTGTGGAATCCAGTGAGGACACTCCCCCAGCCTATCAGAAGGGGTATCAGGAAGTCTCCACCAGGAGAATGACATGTCAGTCAGGTTTCAGGGGACACTACAGCCACCTTGAAAGCCTGTGTGCCAAGTCTCAGAGCTTCAGCCTTCCCCAGGCCCAGTGGGGAGGCAACAGTGGGCTCTGAGTGTGAGAGAGAAAACTTAGTCTGTGCACAGAGTTCACTGCAAGGTGAGAGTGAGCAGGAGGCAGTTACGAAGAGGCTGCAGAGCTAAGTGGTAGCAAAGGCCTGAATTGGGAGAGTGCCGTGAACACTAAAGCCCCTCTTGCTCCCTCCTCAGCCTTGGGGCCCATCTGCAGAGCCCACACTACAGTGCTAGGCAGTTAAAATGTCCCAGCTCCAACTGCCTGCAACTACACCGCCCTGCCCTCTGGGGCCCCCACATCCTGAGTTTGGGGCAGCAGTTCTCATCCCAGGAAAACCCCAAGTGTTTTCTCTGCAGCATATTCTATTTTTTCTTTAAGACAGGGTCTCATTTTGCCACCCTGGCCAGAGTTCAGGGGCACAATCACAGCTCACGGCAGCCTCTAACTCCAGGGCTCAAGCAATCCTCCTGCCTCACCCTCCTAAGTAGCTGGGACTACAGACATGTACCACTATGTCCAGCTAATTTTTTTATTTTAATTTTTTGTAGAGACCAAAATAGAGCCTCACTATGTTGCTCGAACTCCTGGTCTCAAGTGATTCTCCCACTTATTACAGGCATACGCCACCCCACCCAGCCTGTGTCCACATCTTCTAAACCAGCCACCGAATCAGATAAAACACCTTTTCAGATTACAGTCATTTCATTCAACTATCGCAGTAACCCTGCAGTTCCTGTGGTTCTGTATAAAGGGCATAATCTGCATTTGGCAGGTGGAGCTGAGCTGGAGGGAGGTCAGGCTCAACAAACACACCAAACAGCCTTGCTGCTAAATGTCAGGGTTAGATTGCATTGGGGCTCCCAGGTCTAGATCACTAAGGTCAGAGGACACTCAGCTCAGTTGTTAAATTAGGCAGTTTAAACTTCCAAGACTAGATTTCACTTATCTAGCAGGGCTAATGCAACTTCTTTCCCCTGAAAAATGAGATAATTACTTTCCAAAAGGTATTCCCTAGTTGAACTTTTCATTTTCTTTAAATTGAAAAATCTAAACCTGGATCTTAAAAAAAAGCCTTTCAAAACTAGTTTTAGAAGAGCAAATGAATGAATGAATGAATGAATGAATTTTCAGTAACTTTAGCTGGTATTCCAAAAATCCATGTAGAAATTCAAAGAAAACTGACAGACAAACCTTTCCTCAGACTGTATGGATGAAATATAATTAACTTTGTGTAGATGCCTCTTGACCTCTTAGCAAAATATTTAATAGTGGGGAAAACCTGGTCACATGTAGTGTTCTTAGCCTGCCAAGATTCTCCATGCCCTGAGCCTGCTGCAGCCCTCCCACCCTCTTCCCTCCCTCAATGGGTCATCCCTGACCTCTTGCTGCACTGGTGGCCACCCTTGTTCCCTTCACCTCTGGTCAGTTCCCGCAAGGAACTGGGCGGGGAGAGGGAACAGGTGAGAAGAGGCAACTAATTACATCTGAGAGTTTCCTGGTAGCCCAGGCAAAAAGAGAAACAGGCTGGTATGGGATACCCATTGCCTCATGGAATGACACAGTCTAGTTCCTCAGGCAAGAGTATTTGTGTCCCAGAAGCTTGCACATGGGGAAACAGCAGGGAAATAATGATGACCTCAAAGACGGAGTCATTGCCAGTATAGCAACCTGCCTGTATTAGTAGCTCTGCTGGCTCTCAGGGCAGGCTGAGCATACTCAGTGAAGACCACACTCCAGGAGACTGGAATGGTGGGGTCCAAGGGAGGCATGTCCTGGTGACCAGAGAGCCCAGGGTGCAGGCTGGAGAAACCTGGAGAAGGGAGTATGGGTTATTAGTTGAACCCTCACTAATATCCAGGTCTTCTCAAATAGCCATTGCATTTTTTTATTTTAAACTTTAAATTTGCTAATACATCTAGAATTGGTAACACATTTCCATGGCTCAACATTCAAAGGCACAAAAAAGTATACAGTGACAGTGCTCCTTCAGTGACCCGGTTCACTTCCCCAGAGGTTATTACCAGTTTCTTACATTCTCTTAGAGAGATTATATGTACAAACATATGTCCATATATGTGCATGTGTGGATAATGGGTATAAAAACTGTAATGTACTGTAAACATATCCTACATCCTGTTTTTTTCACTATGTTATGGAGATGATTCTTTGTGGATATATTGACCATCATTCCTTTTCACAGCTCCATAATATTCCATGGTGTGGATGTGCTATCATTTTTTTAGCCAATTGCCTCTGGGTAATTTATGAGGCCTGACAATTAAGTTCGTGAACTCGTCCTAGAAAAAGTGCTACATATCAGTGCTGAATGTCACTATGGTCACCTTTGAAGGACTTCCCCCAAAGCTGTGCACTGATGCCAGCACCTAGTCTACCCTTCAAAGCAATTTTGGAACTCTTTTTCTGGAATGGCCATCAGAGCTATCATCATACTACTCTTGATGTCCTCAAAGGCCATCAAAACGTCTTCCTTTCAATACTATTTCCTTTATCTTTGGGTTTAAAAAAAAAAAAAAGTCCTTTGGGGCCAGATAAGGTGAGTAGAGAAGGTGTTCCAATACAGTTATTTGTTCACTGACTAAAAACTCCCTCATATACAGCACCACATGAGCTGGTGCATTGTCATGATGCTGTTGATGATGAGTTGTTGGTGAAAAATTCAGCTTGTTTTTGTCTAAATTTTTCACACAGCCTTTTCACACTTCCAGATACTAAACTTGGTTAACTGTGTGTCCAGGTGGTACGTATTCATACTAACTAATCCCTCTCTTATCAAAAAGAAAATTAGCAGCATAATTTTGACTCTTGATTTGGACTGAAGGAATATTTTGGTCATAGAGAATTATCTGGATTCCTTTGTGCACTTGGACACTTTGTTTCAGGGTCGTATTGGTATACCCATGTTTCATTACCAATGATAACATGGCCCCAAACATCATCCAAAAGGTATTGGCAGACTTCAACTTCCCTTTGCTCTGTTCATCAGTGAGTTCCTTTGGGACCATTTTTGCACACAACTTTCTCATGCCGAGATCTTTCAATTAAGATTTTCCTTTTTCCCTATCAATGTTTACTAGGTCTGCTATGCTTCTCACATTCAGCCAATGACTTTGACACATAATTTGCAGAATTTTTGCAATATTTTTTGTCAGTTCTGCTCATTGCTGGCCACCCTGACCTTTCTTTATCAGTGATGATTTCTCTCCCCTCAGAAAAACATTTCTCTCCCCTCAGAAATCCATTGTATGCTACTATTTTCTTCATGGCATTATCCCCATAAACTTGGACTAACATGTCCCTGATTTCACTTCCACTCTTGCCAAGTTTAACAAGAAATGTAATGTGGCTTGGCACCCGTAGCACAGTGGTTACAGCACCAGCCACATACACCGAGGGTGGAGGGTTCAAACCTGGCCCAGGCCAGCTAAACAACTACAACAACAACAAAAAAAACTGGGCATTGTGGGGGCCCCTGTAGTCCCAGCTACTTGGGAGGCTGAGGCAAGAGAATCCCTTAAGCCCAAGAGTTGGAGGTTGCTGTGAGCTGTGACACCACAGCACTCTACCCAGTGTGACATAGTGAGACTTTGTCTCAAAAAAAAAGAAAGAAAGAAAATAAAAAGAAGTGTAATGTTTGTTTATTGCTCTAATTCAAGCTCTGACATGCTTGAATTCAATAATAATAATGAACGCCACTCAGCAAGACATGGCCACATATCTACATGAACACAGCTGTGGGACATTGACACACCACGGTTAGGAAACCTTACCAAGCTGTTTGTACAGTGCTGCCGACAGAAGCACACAGTGGCAAGTTCTTGAACTTAAGTGTCAGACCTCATAAAGTCTTTTGCTATTACAAACAGAGCTGCAGTTAATAACTTTGTGCATTGGCCATTTCCAGCCAGGTCTTTGACAGAAGCTGAAGGGCAGAATCATTCAGACCAGTTTATGCTTTCATTCAGCAGGTGTTAGAGAAGTGGCTGTTGAGAAGGGGAGGGACAGTCTGGCTGTGGTGTCATGACAGACTGGAAGATGCCCATGTAGGACCAGTCAAGTGTGAAAGCCACTAGGACCTGTGTCTTCTGTGGCTGTGGCTCTCAGGACCTGGATTCTGTGGGCAGCAGCTTGGAGAGCTGTGCTAACACAGGCTCCAGGCACAGACAGGTCAAGGCTAGTTCTGAGAGGGACTTTCACAGGGCTTCTGAGCTCTGATGTTGCAGTCACTTCCCAGGACTCCTCCCACCTACTCCATCTCCTCTACCAGGGAGACCAGGCTAGGAGGACGGGCCAGCAGTAGGTGTGGCAGCAGGCCTCTGTCCTGGGCTGACAAGTAACTCAGGCCTCACAGGAGACCAGGGTTCTGGAGAGGGACCTGAGACAGGCACTCAGTAAGGAGAAAAAAACAGAGATTTTATTGCAGTCACCATGGTCCTCTAAGGGTCAGACTTGAGAACTCGACTCAGGATGGGCAGGAAGAAGTCAGTTGAAGCTGCGAAGAGGGTCATGAAGTGTGAGGTGGGGGCATTGTGAGTAGGCAGGTAAGGGGGTCCTTTTTGGATTAGTGTGGGAGCTGATGCTGGCCCCACTGGAGTGGGGAGTAGTCCCCATTTGGAAAGTACTGTACCTAGTAAAGCTCCCACTGTGTTCCTGGCACAAGGGTGGCGTGACCAGAGCTGGGAGGCACTAGTGGTGATGACATGCACTGCATTGTGGAAGCCAGAGAAAGGCCAGAACATGCTCTTCGAGCAGCCTGCAAGGGCAAGGGACAAGAATAGCTTCCCTAGGATCCTAATACTGGGAGGTGGAAAGGGAAGCTGAGGACATGGGATGTCCCCAAATTGAGGGAAGGAAGGGCTTGAACTCTGGGCCAGGGCATGTACACACACACACACACACACACACACGTACATACACACACACACCAGGCTCCTACTAGCACAGCTTTCTCTGCACAAGGCCATCAAGCAGGATCTGGCAGAGACATGAAGCCAGGTGGCACACCAGCCCAAGGTCAACTTAGAGGAAGGAGCCAGGACCCAGTAGTGAAGAGGCTGGCCCTGCCTGACCAGAGCATCAGAGTGGAACTTAATAAGGGGTGGGGGTGCCCAAGAGCAACTGCATCCCTCCCTGGCCCCTTGGAGAAGGCAGTGAGCAGAGGCCAGATAGCCTGAATTCCCAAAAGGCTGGGTGAACTGTGGGGGGTGGGGGGAACACAGGGTCAGGTAGACCACAGGGAGCTCTGCAATGGCCCAGGTGGGTGACAAGAAAGCCTGAAGCAGGGCATGGTAGTGAGGCTGGGGAAGGTGCAGATTCCAGGGATACTAAGGAGGAAATCCAGACAGAAACTGGTGGCCAGTTGTACACAGAGAATAAGAAAGAAATAAAAACTGAAGATGATGGAAAGGAGACCACAAATGCTAATTCATGATAATCCATTGATCTTGGCACAGCCACAGCGATCCTCAGGCCCAAGGCTGGGTCCTGTGTGCTCAGGCGTACGTGCGTGTATATGAACACGTGTGCTTTCCAGGGATCTACCACTGGTAGGCTGATCAGACCCATCATGTGACCTTGCAAATTAGTCAAGTGGTTTAAAAACCATTCTCAAGCCTTTTCAGAAACCAGGAGCTTTCACACAAATATCATCTGTCAAAACAACCTTGTGGCACTGCTCCCCTTTGTGAAAGAGGAAACTATCCATAGAAGGGAAGTGTCATGTTAAAGGCTCCAAGGCTAAATGATGAAGGGCAAATTTGAGCCCCAGACTGACGCCCCCAAGCGTTAACAGGTGCCACAACCTGGGGACCCCAATGTGGACTTCTTAGAACACCAGTATTATAGAATTATAGATCTTCCCAAAATGCGAAAACAAGAGGGTTCCAAGGAGAAATAAATTCCAGAGAAGGTTCCCTCACTGTGGGACTGCTCAGCACCCTCTGGCTCTCCCCGCAGAGCAGCAGATGGCTCTCACAGAAAGCTGGGCCCCTAACCCTCCCAGCCAGCTCCACTGCCCATGCCTAAGTGGCAAGTTCAGCTCTGCTCTCTTGGTGGCTTTTGCTGTTAAGCAATTAATAAGCTCAGCTCCTGGGCATTGGTGACAAATATATTCAGTCACCCATTCAGTAAGCAAGGGCTCTGCGTGACCCAGCCAAGGTTCCAAGGATAGTCAGGCGTCCTTTCTTTGAAAGGAACAGGAGCCCACTCAGAGCACTTTGAGCAAAAGAGGGGACCATCTTAGACTAATAATGGACTCCAGGGAGAAAAGATGCACACAGATCTCCATGGCTGGGACCAGAAACCTCCCTGTCAGGCCTTGCCTCTCTCCTCTGGTCCCATGGGATCCTATCTGCACTTCCTCTGAGCCCCTTCTGCTTTCTTCTTGGTCTCTGTACTTAGAGTTCAGCACACATGGCTCAGTGGTCTAGTCTCTCCGTGTCCTCTCCTGCTCCCAGGAGCCCCCAGATGGATAACTCCTGCCTGGGACAGGTGTCTACTGTCACTCCAGGCAGCTGCATCCAGGATAGTGGGTCTGGGAGAGGGCACACGGGGCAGGGGACAAGGCCAGTTTCCAGGGTTGAAGTTTGCTCCTGCTTTGGATGTTCCCAGTGCTAGGTGCAAGAGAACCAGCTGGGGGCTTTTCAAAGGCCAGCGCCACAGCTCCAACCCCACTTTAGCAGCAGTGAGGGGGCCAAGCAGGAGTACCTCTTTAAGTTCCCAGATATTGCTAACATGCAGCCTGCACTGAGACTCTGGGCTGCAGCAAGATAGACAATCAGAGTGTCATTGCCATACAGTTGAGAACGGCTTTCACACATCAGGATGGGGCTGTGTGGCAGCCCACTGATTAGGAGGGGCACCTGGGCCTTTCTGAAAGCACTTGCATGGCCAGTCATGTTGTCACTGAGAGCCATAGGTACATCTGGCTTATAGTGGGGGCTGAGTAAACACTGGCTGAACTCGTGAATGAGGGATCATGCAGGTGGGGTAAAAAGTGTGAGAACTTTATTTTCCACAGCTAACACCACTTATGTAGAGTTGGCCAAGGCAGAAGTCATTGCCGGCTCTGTCTGCCAGTAAGAAACTTGGTGCTGGAAGTGACGAAGGGGCTGCCCAGAGTCCCACAGTCTGAGCACCACAGCCAGGCCCAGGTGGAACACTGCCACCTGCTCCATCCACCTGTGGACCAGCCAACTGTCCTTGGGACCGTCCTGGTTTTAACACTGAACATGCCATGCCCCCAAGAAACTCCTTAGCCCCTGCAAACCAGGATGGCTGATCAAGCCTACCACCAGCAGGTGGCCAGCATCTGTGCTTTATGCAGAGACTGCAAAGGAGAGTTGAGAGAAGCGGGAGGCAAGGGAGAGGCCAAGCACCCCACCGGCCCCACCCCCAATTCCAAAGGCTTAGGTCCTCAGCTGACCCTAGTAATGGAGGTTTATTTTGATGCTGGCACCAGGGACTTCAGAAACAAAGGCTCAAACTAAGACAGGAAGGAGCTAGGTCCAACCCCACATTGACATTGGGCAGCAGGAGCCTTCTGCAACCAGGTCAGCTAAAGGGAAGAAGACAAGGCATGTTGGGGTCAGGCATGAGCCCGACCCTGGGACCCTCCAGCCCAGCTGAGGCCATAGACTTGGTTACAAAACATTCCCTCCAACCAAGATAAGGACCAAATGTGACTCTGGGGCTCACACAGCCCCCCAGATGATTTCTGACTCCTTTCCTATGAGCCTGGCAGGGCACAGGTATGGTTTCACTTGCTGAGGCCCCAGGTGACAGTCTAGCCCAGTGAGTGGTTCTCGGGAAGGACTGCCTGTTAGACTCACCTGAGGATGCAATGCCACACCCCAGTGCACGGTCAGGGCTGTCGACTCCTGGCCTAGAGAAGCTCAGCAAGCCTGAGAAGCCTCCAGCAGCCCAGGCTGGGTCCCAGCACCTGGTGAGGCCTGCGAGGTAGCCCAGGCTCTGCTACTGATTTTGATTCTCAGTGTTTCCAGATACATGGAGCCCAAATCAGCTTATCCATTTCTTCAGTTTTAGGGAAGCTCCAGGTCCACCTTGGGTCTCTGTGGAGGCCCAGGCAAGGTTCATGGCCCATCTCTGCAGCTCTGCCAGGGCTCCGGGAATAGTTCACCAAGTCAGCTGCAGCCCACTGGTGCTTTCCGTGCCAGCTACATTTCAAGGGAGTCCCTGAATGGAGCTCTGCTCTGCTCACAGCTGCAGTCAGGCCACACTAGGGCTCTGTGAGCCCCAGATGCCGGACGAGGCTCCAGTGTGGCTCTGAGTTGGCCTATGCAGGCTAGTTAGGGCCATGATAAGGGTCTTTCCACATAGCCACTGCACATTCCAGGTGTGTTGGTGAGCCTGGGTATCCCACCCGGATGAAGCCACATAAGGTGCTGATATTGTCCTCACAACCAGGCAGGGCTGAGACTGCCCTGCAGCCCTGTGCAGAGCCCACTGTGCTTGTGCCTCTGGAGTGTGATAAGGTACCACGTCAGGCAGCATTTGGGGACCACCTAGGTGTCCTGCTTCAGAAGTCCTGATGGGACCTGGGGATCTCAGGGGATTTGGAGGGGACACCTGGAATTGGGAGGCAAGGTCACCCCAGCGAGACTGGACACAGCTGGCCCACATATGGTTTTATTGTAGGTAGTGGTGGTTTGTCTTAAGGAATGTTTCCTACGCTGGGGCTGCGGCAGAGCCACCTGGAGGGCTTGTTAGACAATGTGGGGGGTCTGGGCCAGAGCCCACGAACCCTCATCCATAACTAGCACTAAGGGAGGGACCTGGGTGCCACTGCCCCAGTGGTTTTAAGGATTGTTGCAACAGTAAGGGTTGGAAGGACGAGAGCCACAGTGCAGTGACACACTTAGCAAATGTAACTGGGGAGACTTAGAACCCTCAGCTGCCCTAGGATGAGCCAGTCTTGTACCTAGTCACTCTACCACCTGCAGCCAAAGCCAGGGTTGTCGCCTCCAGCATCCTGCCGTGAGTGTGGCCTGGCACACATGTCTGCTAGCACAGCCCTGGGTGCTCTGCTATCTCTGCTGCCTGCTGTGCCCTTCCCACCCCACCCCACCACCACCACCCCACATACTCACTCTGCACATCTCCTTTTTCGTGGCCCTTCTTATCTGCTTATGATCCTGACTCTTGTGGCTTCTGGTCTCCTGATAGCCTCTGATAATACTGCCGACTGGCTGCCCGTCCCCACACTTCCCATGGCAAACTTCCAGCCTCACTTTTGACCGTTGTCCCTGGTGGGGTAGTTTGGGGAGCCCAGGCCAGTCTAGAGGTTTGCCCCTCACACCAATCTACTCTAACTTGGCTCTATTTCCCCAAAGGGGCCAGTCACCCTTGAAGGAAGCTGTGGGTTTATCAGTGTGATTCCCCTGGCCAGGATGCTGGCAATCTGGTGAGGGGTTGGGGGTGATACTGGATCGGTTCCAGCAACTCCAGTTAGGCCTGTGAATATTCAGTATTGAAACTTGGATTCCTGGTGGAGGCCCAGGTTGGTTCCTGAGGTTATCCTGTATCCTGATCATATGGAGTGTGGGAGTCCTGATCCCACCCAGGGCCCCAAGGGGCTCGCTGTGGCTCTGTGTGCATCAGAGAGTTCTAGGGTCCCTCGAGCTGACCAGAGAACAAGCTACTGTTCTGCAGAGCGATGTTCTGTACTATATGTTCAGTTAAATTAAAAAGCTCTATATAACAAGAGAAATAATAATAGAGTGAATTCACCTGTGGTGCATATTACAGGGGTATTTGCGAAACTTGGTAAATGTAGAATGTAAATGTTTTGGCACAGTAACTGAGATAACGCCGGAAAGGCTATGTTAACCACTGTGATAAAAATGTGTCAAACGGTTTATGAAGCGAGTTTATGATGCCCCATGATCATATCAATGTATACAGTTATGATTTAATAAAAATAAATAAATAAATAAATAAATAATAGAGTGAATTGACAGCCTACAGAGTGGGAGAAAATATTTCCAAAATGTACAGGGGAATCACACTGAAAAACCCATAGCTTCTTTCAAGGGCAACTGGCTCTTTGGGGGAACTAGAGCCAGCCTGAACTATATATCTTGTGGTCATATAGTTGTGGCAGGTGTGGCCCATGTCCTGTCCTCTTCCAGGTCACACTGAGACCCAGGTGTCATTCTAAGTGAGTCCTTCAGACTCTGAGAAGCTTCAAGGTAGTTGTGGTTGGTCTCAGCATTTCTGGGGATGCCCGAGTTGTAGTCCCCAGGTCATCACAGCAGCGTAGCAGCCCCCACTCTGAGTTTGGTTTCCAGCTCTGGAGGGCCCATCTCTGGCCTCTACCCAGTCTTTCTAGGGAAGCCCAAGTCTGGTTCAGCTTTCAGGGGTGCCACGGGTCAATTCGAACTCTGTTCTGACACCGGCTGGGGTTGTGAGACTGTCTCAAGAGCTCTGGTGCTGTCCAGGGTCACTATTCTCCCCTGAGAGAAATTGATATTAAGATTATTGTTTATCATGGGCCCCCTGGAACACCCTAACTGTTCCAGACCACGATCCCTTAAGGTCTCCAGGCAATTGCCAGCAATGTAAAACTTCAGTTCTCCACGGCAACCTCAGAGCTCCAGTAAGCTGGGCTGGCCCCACCACAGCTTTGGAACCTGGGCCTTGGAACCAAAGCAGACCAGTGGCTCTTCTTTCTCCCTCTCCCTAAGCTCATGGACATTCACAGACCCTACTGCACCAACAGCAATAAAACCTGAACCAGCTGGAGAGGATCGTAGTAAAAGGGTAGCAAGCATCAGAGTTGGAGGACACATATTCAGACGTCTGGGGGGGTGTGGAAGGAAGGAGCCTCAACGAGGGGGCTGCCTTTGCAGCTCATGCAACCCTGGCCAGGTGACATCACCTGCCATGTGGAAAGAAGCTGCAAGAAGTGGGAAGGGGAGACCTGGGGACGGGGTAGAGAGGAGAAAGGAACAGAGACACCAAGAGAGGAGGAAAACAGGGTATAGTGAGCACAAAGGGGATGGAGATGGAGAGAAATGGAAAGGACAGGGAAGGGGAAATGATGCCTCTTCAGGCTCAAAGAGCCAAGAGGCTAACTATTTATAGAACTTTGGCCCATCCAAGCCAGAGGCAGTCCTGCTCCCTGTTGAGGGTGCAGGGATGGGAGCCTTGCTCTGGGTCCTGAGAGCCACAACTGAAAGCACAGCCTTGGGCTCTAGCAAGTCCAGGCCAGCAGCTCTCTGCCTTGCATCCGCAGCCTGGTAGGTGGTGACCAACAGAGGACGAGGGACATTCTGAGCCCCTTGCTCTGGAGCAACCACCAATCACCTGCAATATGGGCATTCAGATCCTTGACAACTTTGCAACTCTCTTTGATATTGTCCCAAACCTTGCCCCACATTTCTCAATGCGTCAGGGCCTGGTCAATAACCACAGCCTTACCCCAAACCCACAGCAGAACATACAACCAGAAAATCACCTGTTGGTGTGTTACACTAGGCTTAGCTGTCCTGTCCAACCAAGCCTGTGAGTAGAAAGTTATAAAGGTTTAATCAAATTAGTCAAATTTAAAGTATAGTAGACATGCTTGCGTGCTGTTGGGCACCAGCATGATCTCATTTGAGCCCTGCAGCCTTGTAAGGAAGGCACACTTCTTTTGCCCATCTTCTAGATAGATGAATGAGCTGAGGTGAGAGCCATTAAGCAACTTGTGCAGTCGTACAGCTAGCATAGAGCACCAATGACAGCATCTCCCAGATAGCATCCAGTGCCATCTACATCTTTCATTTGTTGTCATCTAAAATACGTGGGAATATGAACCACCACTTATTAATTAACGTCTGATTATTAAGGCCATTCTTTAATCTCAAAAGGAAATAAAATTCCTCCAAATTGAATCTCCTTTTCTTTTTAACCCTGTACAGGAATTAAATCTAAACTAACACATCTCTATCCCTTTTTCCTTTATTATGCTCTGTCCCAACCAGAAGGAGCTGCCCAGGTGGGGGCTGGGTGGAATGTGGGCTCCTTATCTGGAATTAGGCCATGAAGCCGACTCCTCCAACCTTGAGACTTCTGTGTGTTCTCCATCTCCAGTGTCTCATTATATCAACAGGACACACAAGCACATCACAGACACAGGCTCACATCTATGGACATTAGGAAACAATCAAAACCAGAACCAGATGTGACCTCAGCAGAATGTTCCCACCTAAGCATTTCCCAAGCAGGTGCCTGAGGCATTACTCTCAGGCTACTGTGCCAGCCCTGGACCACTCAGGGACACCCTATGACAGGGTGGCACAGAGTACCAACAACAGCATTTCCCAGATAACACAATGGCATCTACACCTTTCATTTGTCATCTAAAACATGACAGAGACCCACTTGCCCCAAGCCACACTCTGGGTCACCTGCAGAGCTGATGGCAGCTCAGACTCCCTTTCCACTGCCCCCCTTTCTCTAGCCAAAAGCTACTTTCCCCTGTTACCCCTCAGTGAGCCCTCATCCCACAGACAGTGCATCTCACCCCAGGCTTCTGCCCCCTTGTGAAGCGAGGCCATGCCACCTACCTCCATGGTGGACAGGCTCCCGCAGGAACACACGAACGGTGCCCACATGGGACAGGCACATAGCTGGGCCTCTCCAGATCATAGTGGCCTCCTTTCCCCACACCACTGGTGGTTTTTAGACTTTTCTGCACGTAGGTTGGGGGATCTGACAGTTTCATTGGGTGTCTTTATTGTAGCATCTCCTGGCAGCCTGGAGCGTGCCCTTTCTCCCCTCCCTGGTGCCCTCCCTCTCAGTCTTTCCTGGTGGAATCTGCTCTGTCCCTGTGTCTCTGTGTCTGGGTGTTCTTCTCCCCCACACCCCCATCTATCTCACTCTCTCTCCCCATCTCTACCAATTCTCACACAGAGCAAAGTCTCATTCATTCTGCTGCCCAAAGTCAGAATTTGTAATGACTCAGAATTGCTGGGTAGAAGTTTACTTTGCCTTTGTGAACACTTTCCACTAGTCATTTGGGCAACATGGTTGCATAAACCCAATGTCAGGGGGATGCTTTACAAGCACAAAGGGACAGAGTGCACACAGTCATTTGAGGCACTTAGGTTCCAGCCTGGGCCTCCTGGGGCAGAAAATGTCCCCCTTAGGCAAGAGCAGCCCCTGCTTGTGGCATCAGTTATACCTTTTCCAGTCAGGTGGCCATGGTAAGCCTCTGTATCTTACTTTCACTTCTCCCACTAAATGGGGATAATATACTTAACTCCTAGGGTGCTTGCATCTCTAGCCAGGTTGTGTGTCCTAAGAACCTAGCACCAAGCCTGGGGCCCAGGAGGCCCTCCGGTTTCCCCTTCACCTTCAGGCCCTAAGGAAAAAGGGACAGAGATGTGTTAGTTTAAACTTAGTTCCCGCACAGGGTTAAAAAGAAAAAGAGACTCAATTTGGAGGGAATTTTATTTCCTTTTGACATTAAAGAATGGCCTTAATAATCAGACGTTCATTAATAAGTGGTGGTTCATATTCCCACATGTTTTGGGGGGGAGGCGGGGTACAATGTGATTTTATATACCATTTGGAATGTTTACATCAAACTGGTTAACATAGCATTTTAGACGACAACAAATGAATGTTTCCCCTTCCCCTTCACCTGAGCTCCTATGATGGTCTGGGCTGTGGCCTCTCTGGCCCAGGGCCTGAGGCCACTCTGCACATTTCCACAGAGCTCACCTCAGCTTTTGCAGCCTGGTTAAGGCTCTGGTTCATGCTTGCCCTAAGGGCTCCAATGCCTGCTGCTCCACCAGCTGGCCATTCCCCTGGAATTCCAACCTGCTGGTCACTCAAAGTCTAGGAAGAATCTCCAGGGAGAACAGCAGAAGCAGGGCACTTGTTAGGAGCCTGGGGCAGTAGCCCAGGAGCAAGGTGGGGCCTCACCTAAAACAGTGATGACCAGACTATAGCAGGGTACGGGTGGGCAGTAACTCATGGGGATGTCAGGAAGGGAGGGAAGGAAGCCTCCAGGCAGCCTGCCACACGCTTTCTGCAGCTCCTGGTCTGAGGCTGGAGAGCTGAGTGTCATAACTTGAGGCCAGAGGTCTCTGATGGCTGAGTTAGGCCTGGAGGGTCTTCCTGGTTTGCAGCAGGGGTGAGATTGCAGGGGAATTATAAGACATAGGGTGGCAAGGAGCCATTTGCTTCTCCACTGGGCAGGGCTGGATGGGAAGAAAATTCTGTTAGGAAATTTCTGTTAAAAATTCTGTTAGCCTCAGCCAAGCCCATCACCTCTGAGGGCCAGGCTTGGGGCCCCGACCTACCCCACCCCAGGGTGAGCATCCCAGGGAGAAGGGAGACCACCCCTGCTCTGGCCCTACTAACAAACACTAAAGGGACCCAGCAACCCCACTGTGGCTGTGTGGAGCTGAGAGTGTCTTGCTTCTAAGTCAGGGAGCTGAGTCTCATCTGCCATCAGGTTCCCCAAGGTAAGGACCTTGCCCTTTCCATCTCTGCATCCCAGTGCCAAGCCCAGGGCCTGGGTGACACTGGGTGCCCTGGAAAGGTATGTTCTCCTGACTCGTCTGCTTTCCACCTGCATGGACTTCAACAAATGGCTTGACTTCTCTGAGCTTCAGATTCATAGGCTGCAAAACAGATTATGCCTGTTCCGCTCTATGAATATGGGAATAAATGATATGGCAGAAATGAGCATTTGTGTGTTTGTCACCTCTAGAGTGATGGGGATGGGCAAGGTGGACGCCTGCAGCTCTGTTGGTGACCTGCTTCCTCCTTTAGGGGGAAGGGTGCCCACTGCAGCTTCCCGACACAGTTATTTGAGGCTGTAGCTGACATTTTATTCTGTAGCCCCAGTTATCTGTTTCCTAGGAAACAGGCAAGACGTTGCCTCTGAGTGACTCTCTCTCTCCCCCTCCATATACATGCGTACACACAACACACACACACACCCTGGCTGCCACCTAGACTGACAATTAACATGTCAGCAGAAGCTAAAATTAACTTACATACTGCACCTATGCCTCATGGATACCTTTTCTGGCACAATGCCACAGTAGGACTGGCCCATGGAGCACCCTCTGAATGGCAGGCCTACGGGCCCCTCTCTGCACCTAGCCCCTGTCTCTCTCCCCCCCAGTTTCATCAAGGCCCCCTGCACTTTGCCATCTATCCTCTCTGACAGGTCCCTCTCCACCCTGAGGCTGATCCCTCAGGGCCCCGAACCTCTGTGTCCATGCCCCACCCACCCCCTGGCCCTCTCAGATCTATTCCACTAATGTCCCACCACAGTCTGAGGTCCCTCACCCACCTAATTGCTTAAACCAGAAGCCTTGGCACTGTCCTGACTGCCCTCTCTTTCCACTCTCTCTCCTCTCACCTCCACCCCCAAGCCCCTGCCCACCACAGGCATCCCTGTTCTTTACTCTGGCCATGCTGTACAGCCCCCTTCTGTCCCAGACATGCTGGACATCCAGCTCTGGACATCCATCTGCCCCCACACTCTTCCATCCAACTGAAATAGAACCAGGACCAATGCCTCTGGGAAGCGCCCTGACTTCCCTGGGCTAAATCAGTGGATGGCTCCCTCTGGGGCCCACCGCCCTTTGTTCTTACCTCCATTACAGGAGTGATCCCAAGTTAACTGTAGCAAACACTTAACGTAGTGCCTACCAGTTGCCAGGTGTCAGTTCTAAGAGCTTCACGGTATTTAATGCATATAACAATATTTCCAGATGGGCATCTATTGCCTGGCTCCTCTGCTTGCCTGGGACCTCAGGTGCAGGCCCTGCGGGGTGAGTTGTTCACCTGCGCCCAACTCCAACTGGCTTCCCGTCAGCTTTCACAAAGGACGTGTCTGTTTATTCATTGTTCCAGGATCAACCCCAGAATCTAGAAGAGCCCTTAGTCAATTTTTGTGGAGTGAATTAAATGCATACTGCCTTGGATTGGTACCCAACTCCCAAAGGGGATATTCTCTTGGTGTGTTTTCCCTGCCTTCCCTATAGCATCCCTTTTTTTTTGCAATTTGTTGGCAAACAGTGTTTGTGGGTTTGGTTCCTTCTTTCAATATCCTAAGCATAGGTTCTGTTACATCATACAAAAGCCTCTTTTAATCGAGGATTTGAAACTGCTAAATAGAATGGCAATGATTACAAATAATGAGTCTGCGTCTGGCTGACATGGCAGTGAGCAAGCTTCACAACAGTCGAATTGATGGCAGGGACGCTGCTGGGCCCATGGACACCCTTTAACCAGAGACGTCTTCTTGGCACAGCATTACTTCACCGTGAACTTCAGCCATGAGAACCAGAAAGCCTTGGAGCTGAGGACAGAGGATGCCAAGGACTGTGATGAGTGGGTGGCAGCCATCGCACATGCCAGGTATGCCTGTCCCCCACCCCATGGTCCAGGCAGAAGAGAATGGGCCCAAGGGCCCTGCTCTCAAGCAAACACAAGCCCCAGGAAGAGGAGGGCATGGAAAAGAAGCAGAGGAGGGGAGAAAGAAAGCTGTAGGAAGCCTCTCTTGCTGGGTCTGCCCTACAGAGCCTGGGCCTCTGAGATGTGACCTGCAGGGTGCCACAGGGAGGGAGAGGCTTTGGAGAACAGTTCTGCAGCCTGCTCCAACCAGACCAGTTCCTTTCAGGGAACCAAGTATTGTTTGGTTTGATTAAAGGGTTCATGGCTGCCAAAGTCTAAAGCCGCTAGTGTTCTAACCTAGCTGGAGCCGCTCATTTGATGTGTAACTATGAACTAGTCTCTCTTCTCCCTGGATCTTGCTTTTCTTATCTTGAGACATATTCTCTAAACATCTCTGAACATTGACACTCAGGGACTCTGCACCTGCTCCTCCCCTTGCTCCCAGGAGTATGTGCCCCTTTCTGGAAAGAGGCTCTCTGTGCCAGCTAAGGGAAAAGCCAGAAGATAATATATGTCACAGAGAAAACAGGGCTCCAAGCTGGACTGAGTCCTTTTGGGGTTCTGGGTAAGTGATGGTCTGCAGGCTGGGACGTGGCCCCAGAGCTAATGCCCCCCTGGCAGACCTGAGCACCACCGGGACAACAGTATTCAGACACACTTTTCTGGGCAGATCTTTCTTACTGGCTCAGTGAATGTTGGTGTGTTTCCATGTTTACCTACTGTAAAATGCAAGCTCCTGAGGATAGGGACCAGAGTCTGATAAAGATATAGACAAGGCACCCAGCAGATGTGGGAAGAATGCAAGTCTAGATGGGTGGAGGATGCATCCAGGCTGGGTGTGGAGTTTATATATGAAGATGAATGATGGACGAATGGGAGTAGGTAGATGACACTATGAGTGTTGAAAGTAGATGTAGATGATGGATACATGGATGGGCAGGTGGATCTCAGGACCATTCTTTGAGCCCTGAGTCAAGTTAGCTGATCAGAAGCCCTTATTATGACCATAGCAATGATTTCAGCCCTGAGCTCAGGCTGTCTCCATTTCTGTCCTCAAGGAGTGTCCAGTCTAGCTACAGAGACCCAGTAGTCACATATGAACTAATGAAGTCAGGCTCTGTGCACCATGCTTGGGACAGAGATGAACACAACACCAGTATTCCCCCAGGAGAGTCCCAGTTAATCAGGGAGACATGAGACATGCACTCACCACTCTGGTGCATAAAGGCTGAGACATCACTTCTGTGGGAAATGGGAGTATCTGGGGAAACTGGAAATGGGTAACATTTGTCCTGGGTGGGAGGATTGGGGGGGCAGATTTAATGAGTTTAGATATGAGCATTTCAACACCACTATTCCACTAAAAAAAACCAAAAAGCCTTAAATAAGGTCACTGATACAAGAAAAGGAATTGAAGAGATAAAATTTGGGTGTCAAAATGTAGACAGGTTGGACAGTGGTCTGGAACCAGACCATGATTGATCTTGAGTACCCTGCTGAGATGTCTGACCTTTCCTCTGTGAACATGGGGCAGCCATCCAACATTTTACCCCAAGCCAACAACATGATCAGAGTTATGAAATTGCTGGAGAATGAAACTCAGTGAGGAAGAACCTAGATTCAGGGAGAGCAATGGACCTCAGTCTCCCCAGCACTAAAGTAAAACCAATAACAGGATCATTTGAGGACCAAGTGAAATTATTTATGTGAAGGTTTGTAAGCATTGAAGCATTATAGAACTCTAACTTGTTATGTATTCCAATAACCAGGACTACATTGATTTGGAAATAAGTTAATATAAACATTTTCTAGAGACAGTGAAATAGGAGTCCTATAGTAGAATGGCTACAGTGATACACACTGGCAATACCGAATGTTGGAGAAGGATGAAACAGTTCTCATGCAATACTGGTCAGAGTGTAAAATGATACAACCACTTTGGAAAATCAATAGGTGTATATCTATGACCCAACAAGTCCATCTTGGTATTTCTCTAAGAGAAAAAGAAAATAGCCACAAAAGTCTCATATGCAGATGTCTTTAGCAGATTTATTGCACAATAGTCCAAAAACTAGAAATAGCCAAAGTGTGCATCCACAGGTCCACAGGCAGGTATATAAACTAACCTTGAGACATCTGTGCAATGGAATACAGTTCAGCAATAAAAAGTAATCAACTACATAAATGTGCAACAAGATGGATGAATTTCAAAATCAATTTGCTGGGTGAAGAGCCAGACACAAAATCGTACATGCTATTTGATTCCTGTTATATGAAATTCTAAAGCAGGTGAAGCTAGCGTGTAGTGATAGAAATCACAACAGTAGTTGCTTCTGGGATGAGGATTGGCAGGAAAGGGGCACAGGGATCATCCCGTGGTAATAGAAGTTCCCTTTGTGTTGATCAGGGTGTACATATTTACAAAACTGATCAGACTGTGCACTTAGACCTGTGCTGTCCACAATAAGTACATGAAACACCACATTTTAAAAATGAATGATATGTATGTGTTTATTTTAGAGAGGGTGTTTTAATTTCCTGTATAATTTTAATTGCTGCGTAATAAGAAATGATCCCCAACTTAGCAGCTAGAAGCAATACCCATTTGTTAACCTCCCAGTTCTTTGGGCCAGAAGTCTGAGCTCAGCTAAGGTCTCGCTCTGCTCAGGGTCTCCCAGGCTGAACCCCAGGGGTCGCAGGGCCAGGTTCTTACCTGGAGTCTCTGGGGAAGAATCCACTGCCAGACTCATTCTTGTGGCTGTGGGAACAAAGTCCCTGTTTCTTTGGTGGCTGTCAAGGGTGGCTCTCGGTTCCTGGAGGCTGCACACTTCTTGCCCTGTGGCCTCCTCTATCCTCAAGCTGGCGACTCTCCAGCCTCAGACTTCTCACTGCCCCTTCTACAACCAGCACAGAAAACTCCCAACAAGACCTCTTTAGGTAAACTGAGCCCTATTGACACCAGCTGGTCCCAGGAGTGAAGCCCTGCAGGATAGTTGTACAACACACCAGCCTTGGGCTGTCTTTGCATCCTGCTGACTGTAGGACTCAAGCAATTAACTAAATTGAACATTGACTATAAGGAGTCAATAAAATAACAATAATCAGCTAACATCAATACTGCCAAACTGCAACTCAGTGCCCATGGCTCACTGGTCAGGCACTGGGGCTGGTGGGTTCAAACCCAGTCAAGCCTGCTAAACAACAAGGACAACAACAATAAAAAAATTGACCAGCTGTGTGGTGGGCACCTGTAGTCCTAGCTACTCAGGAGGCTGAGGCAAGAGAATCACTTAAGCCCAAGAGTTTGAGGTTGCTGTGAGCTTTGAGCTGTATACCCAGGGCAACATGGTGAGACTCTGTCTCAAAAAAAAAAATTACTGCCAAGCCTGTCTGGGCCTCCAGCGACCAGACAATCATGTGCACCATGGCCACTCGGTGTGCAGCACCCATCACGTGTCTCTCACAGTGTGCTGTGCGCACCCTGGGTAACAGCTAGGGAGCCGTCCCTTCAGCCCCATTTGACAGACATGGACACCAAAACCCAATGTCACACAGGGCCTGGGTGCTTAAGCAGAGGCTGTGCCCAGATCCTAGTTCCTAGCTCAGGGCTCTAGAATTCCCAGGAAAACCAGATTCAATACAGACCAGAAGCTGGCCCTCCCCCTATAAAGGAGCAGCTGGTGAATTGACACTTGCTACCTGTGAAGCAAAACCTCCCATATTTATCATCCTTCTGGAAGGCAGGGACGTGTCAGTTCCACAGTAGGGCATGTTGATTGTTTTTCTTCCTTTGTAAAGCCTTGGGGTGTGGGTCAAGCTACTGGCCTCAGAAGAATGTCTCTCATGCAGCCTAAGAGGGGTCACAGGGACAGTCGCTGGTAAGGGAAATCGAGTCACCTTCCTCGGGATAGTCTACACCAATGTGAGCTAAGGATTGTTGGACAGGGCCTGGAATGACTCAAGCATCACACTCTTACCTAGGGAGCTGGCCTTGTGACCAAAGAGGGATTTTTAAACTATGAGCTTCATTTACCCTCAGCCATCCTGGGTATGTGTGTGCAATAGTGCATGTGTAAGGGAGAGCCTGGCTGTATCCAGAGCCATACTGATTAAGTATTTTTACATGGTACCAATTAGGGATTTTTTTCTTTTTTTGGTTTGGTTTTCTTTTTTCTTTTTTGTACTGTTATGTTTTGTTTTTGTTTTTGTTTTTGTTTTACGAGCCAGGGTCTTGCTTTGTTGCCCAAGCTAGATTGCCGTGGCCTCAGCCTAGCTCACGGCAACCTCAAATTCTTGGGCTCAAGAAATGCTCTTGCCTCAGCCTCTCAAGTAGCTGTGACTACAGGCACCTGTCACCACACCCAGCTAATTTTTCTATTTTTTATAAAGACAGGGTCTCGCTCTTGCTTAGACTTATCCTCGAACTCCTGGGCTCAAGCAATCCTCCCAAAGCACTAGGATTACAGGTGTGAGCCACCACACCCAGACCCAGTTGAGTTTTATTTACATAGTAGATACATCCTATATATAAAATAGGCACTGCAGTATATTAATATCAAGTAGAGACACAATATTCTCTCACATCGTATGCATAATATTCAGGTATTATGGGATGTCTCTTGGGGGGGCTGTGCATGTGGGCTTAGCAGTGTATAAAATGTAACACCAAGTGTGTCTGGTAGTGTGCCTTTCAGTGAGAACTAGATGCTGACATAGACACCTAAACCATTAGCGAGTGTAGAGATACCTGACTCCTGCTCCAGTTTGAAATGAACTGGAGTCACTTCCCCTCTCTGACCTTCAATTTCTTCATTCATACAATGAGATAACTGGGCTTTCATTATCCCTGAACTCCCTTCTAACCCTGAGAGTCTGTGAGTCTATAAAGTGGGCCCTCAGGAAATCTTGGCTGGGTGAAAGGAGCGAAGGAGGGAGGCTAGGAGAGGAAAGTAGGAGACAGGAAGGAAGAGGCAGGCAGACCACTGCAGACCCAGACAGGCCAAAGCTGCCTCCTATTTGGAGCACTCAGGCCATTAGTAAGAAGAAATAAGTAAAAAGCCTTCATGCTCCTGGGCAAGGGAGCTGTGGCCCTGTAGGAACAGACTCCTTCAAGCTCTCAGCAGAATTTCCTTTACAAGTAAAGACAATTACGTCCTGTGGGAACTTCAGAAAATTTTTAAACCTAATATTTATTTTCAGAAAAGAAGCACAGACTCCTCACTTTAATCAGATAGGATTGCCTGTTATTTACCTTACAGGGGGTGGAAGCAGGAACATAGATGTGCTTTCTGGACCAGGCTCATGCTCCATCCCATGGCTCTGCCCTTGCCATCCTCCTCCCAGACTGCTCCCAGCTCTGCCTTGCAAGTCTCCAACCCTCAGGGTGCCGCTGGAGGCAGCCTCTCCTCTGCTACACCCCCCAGGCCATTAGAGGATAGGACTTACTTTGTTTCCTGCCCCCACCTTGGCCCAGCCCCTTCATAATGCAAAGTTGTTTCCCACCTGTGGTCTCCTGGGGTCCTCACATCAAGCCTAGGTTTATAGGGAAGTTATTACTGTCCTGTGTTGCCATAAGAGCCTCAGGGGCTTAGTGAGCTTGTGTGAGCTTCTTGAGTTCCTGAGTCTGCAACAAAGCCAGCGTCTCCTTGATCTGACACCCCACTGACTCACCATGTCCCAAGTAGGTGGGTCATGTTGGAAAATACCAGACTGAAGAGTGTCTCTCAATTTACCAAGTAGAAGATAGTAGTGATGCCAGAAAGGGGCCCAGTTCCTATAGTTGCTGGGAGTAGACACAAGACTACCCAGGGGAAAAGAGAATGGGGATAAAGAAGGCTCCAACTCAGGGTTAAGAGACTTCCTCCTACAGGAAGGCTTCCTTGATTACAAGTCCTTGTTCCTGGCCCCTCCTGAGTCCTACAGCACAGACAGCCTAGGTAGGACACACCATCCAGTAGTAAGATGTAGTGATGCTGGCTCTTCACCTGTGCAGACAGTGAGATCCATACCCCTGACCCTCCTCTGTATATATGAAGGGCCTGCCATGTCCATCCACCCAGTCATCTACCCATGCAACAGATGTCCACTGAGAACTTTCTAGTGCCAGACCTCCTATGCCAGACCCTGGGGACATGGAAGCAGGCAGCACAGGGGTGGTCCTGCCCTGTATCAGTGTGGCCACTGCTATGATCAGAAGCACCCCACACAGTCTGAAGGTGACCAGGGAAGGCTTCTTGGAGGTGGCATTTCAACTGGGACTCAGAACTAGCCTGGGAAAGAGATGGAGCTAACCCAGGGAAGTGGGAGGAGGGAGGCATGTTTCAGGCAGAACATCTCCTGTCCAAACCCCCAGAAAGAGGGGTGTGCATATGTGTGTGCGAGAGAGAGAGACAACGCATGTGCACGGGCCAGTTAGAGGAATCAAAGGTCAGATCTGAGACAAGACTGGGAAGGTGCTGGGGTAGCAGCAACCACAGCAGTCATAGCAAGGGCCCCAAACACTACATCTGGGAACTGGGACCTCTGCTAAGTTCAGGGAAGTGGGTGAGCCTCACTTCTGAATGAGGCAGCATCTTACATGCCTACCCATCTGTGCACAGCTACAGGACCCTGGCCACAGAGCACGAGGCCCTGATGCAGAAGTACCTGCACCTGTTGCAGATCGTGGAGACAGAGAAGACGGTGGCCAAGCAGCTCCGGCAGCAGATCGAGGATGGGGAGATCGAGATTGAGCGGCTGAAGGCAGAGGTGATGCGGGCCGGGGGGTGAGGAGGCTGGCCAGGGGCCCAGGCCCTGGACCAAACGACTTCAAACCTGGGCTCCTGTGGGATTGGGGCATGCGTGCTGGGCAGGGGCCAGCTCCCAGCCACAGTCCTGCCAGCCTCCAGACTTAGGATGTGGTGATGCTGGCAGAACAGGCAAGTCCTGTAGTCAGACCGGGTCCAAATCCCACCTCTGCCACTTACCAGCTGCAGCCTGGAGTGAATCCCTCTGCTTGTCTGTGTCTCAGTTTCTTCAACTGTAAAGCAGGTTATGAGGACTGAGGGAAGTTCCCAGTTACTGATGACCTCATTGACTCAGCATCCCCAGCCCAAAGCTCTAAAGGCCTCAGGGTCACTGGCAGCTCATCAGAGTGTGAGCATCTAGCTTGCTCTGTCTGGCACAGAAAGCTCCAGTCAGCTCCTGAGCAGCAGTCTGGAGCCGAATCTCAGGAAATACAGGAGCCTGGGCTCCATTCCAGACCTCCTGAATCAGAATCTTCATTTTACAACATTCACATTAAAGCTTGGGAAGTTCCGGCTCTCATTCCCTTAGACACCCCTCACCAGCTGCTCCCCCTAGAATGATCTGATCACCTCTCTCTGGCTCACCTTACCAGTGTGCTCAGATCCATGCAGCCACATCATACATGGACCACAGCTGCTGAGCTAGGAGAAGGAGACAGAAACATAGAGTCCTGGATTGGGTACATAATCAGCAGGGCCCAGGGACATCCATCTCCTCTTCACATGAACCTTCACTCTACCCCATTGTGGACAAGCAACACTCAACCTCAAGCTCCAACTCCCCTAAGCCCCCTGCCAGAATGTGCTCAGTAGCTCAACACCTGTACTGGGGTAAGCAAGACTCCTGCCGAGTCACCCACCTAATGCACACGGCACTGCCAGCCTGGGGCATGGATGACTGTCACTTTCCCTGCCCTAAGACACCATGGGGAGCCCTGGGCCCTGCCCTGCACCTCTACCAAGGCCCCTGCTGGGGGCAGGGATGACAGTCGGCCATGAGTCTCCCCCAGCTGACTCAATCCACTTGCAGAGAGTAGCAGAGGTCTTTGGGCCTGGGGTGCCAGGATGTGTGGAACCAGCAGCCAAGAACCCATCCAGGGAGCTGAGTGGGCAGCAGAAGACAGGAACATACATGAGCTGAGGCGCCAAGCCCCTGCACCTTGCTCCCTATTCCCATCACACATCACTTACAAAACACAATTCAAAAAGAAAACTACTGGGTATTTAGAATTGCACCACAGAACTTGAAGCCCCAAGTGCAGGACCCTTTGCAAACGGGACCCTGTAACACACCCATGAAGCCAGCGCTGCCTGGAATGTAAAGCCGCTGATTCCACCTAGTCCCACAGTAGTAAGGCTCTAAGCTAATAGTAACAACAGAAATTCCAAACTCAGACACTTGCCTGAGCCCACGGCAGGTGTCTTCTGATGTGCTTTCTTAATCAGTCCCCACACCATCCTGGCTGCTGACGTGTCACATGGGAACCAGACTAAGAAACTCAAGTCACCTGCCCAAGTAACACAGCCAGGAAGTGGCAGAGCTAGGACTGGAACCCAGGTCTCCTGTCTGCTGGCAAGTCTGTCCACTCGACTGGTAGCCTCTTTCCGCAGCCCACCTGGGTCATTCTGGGACCAATTCCACCCTTGATATATCCTAGCCCAGCACAGATCCCTGAATCAAAACTGAGCCCCCGTAAGGAACCAGGGAAGGAATGTGGCCTCAGTACCAGATATTAGCTTTGTGATCTAGGGTATCTGGGTGACATTCCTTCATTCCCTCACTTACTGAAGACTCAAGATCACTAGCCTGACCTCAGGCTTTACTCCAATTACTGCCTCTGTGGTCACTCTGGGCACAGAGCCATGCTCTAAGGTGAGTACCACCCCACACTTCCCAAGTGGTGACAGCCTTCCAAGCTCAATTGCCTCCTCCTCAGGGACTCCTGACCCAGAGCATGTGCCCCCATGTCATGTCCATGCCCAGCTTGCCACATGTCTGCTGCCCTATCTGGCCTGGTGGGAAATCCCTGAGGACAGGGCTGTGTCCTGCATCACTCCTCCCTTTTGCCCAGCACAGAGTATAGGTGCAAAGTAGGGGACTTAAGGATGAATGGGTGTCAGGCTCTGTAGTAGCACAAGGAAAATGGCAGTTTCTGCCCTTCAGGCCTGACTGTGGCACAATATGATCAGTGCCATAACAAAGTTTGTGTCGGGCACTCAAGGCAAGGAGTGAGCCATTTTACAATCTGGGAAGGTGTGGGCATGTCTTACATATGGCCTTAACAGGCATCAGGGGTCTTCATGCGCAAAGGGCAGACTCCCCTGTGGTGCTGGGGGGCAGAAAGCAGGTCAGTCATGAGCGAGAGTATGTGTGTACATGTCTGTCTGTCTCAAAGCAGCAGCAGAAGCCACTTGGTGGGAATTGGGAGCAATGCTTCCAATTAAGTGCATTACCCTCCAGGTCGACAGATTTCTTTAAAGATGGCTTTTAAGGGGAAACCAGCTTGCTAAAGCCTCCTGGCTCCAATATCTCTCTCTCTCTCTCAACTTCTCTCTCTTCTCTTTCTCACCCTCCTCCCAACATACACACACATCCCATGGGTCAGAATAGCCATCATGTAGGAGGTGCTGAGAAGGAGGGTGAGTGATGAAGACTCAGGGTCTTCCTTCTAGTGTCAGAGCAGGAGGAATCTGAAGACACTGAGGTCCTTAGAGAGGAAGAGACTCATCCGAAGTCGCCCACCTCCAGCACTGGGTCTCCTGGCCTGAGCCACCACCCCAGCTTGCTTTCCCCTCCCTAAAGAGGAGAGGAGCTTGAGAACAGGATTTATGTTCAGAGACGACAATGTCACCTGCATGGTCCCAAGCCCTCATGGTGCATCTCTCCTCTGATAACCAAATAAAACTACTCAGGTCCCATTATACATATTCCACCTACCTCTCGCTTGTAAACACTGACCTTGGGATCCATCACAGCACTTCCCACAGCAGCTGCCTGCTCTCAGCCCTCACTGCTCCTTACCCTGTGGGTGGTCCCTACACATATTTGTCAGGATGGGCCAGATAATGCAGCAATAACAAACAAGCCCCAAATCTGAGTGACTTGTAGAGTGTTTGTAGAGATGGAGTCTTGCTCTTGCTCAGGTTGGTCTCAAACAGAGTCTGATGACTCACTCACACCATGTGTTACTGCAGGTTCTGCTAAACACTCTGCTCCACAGAATCCTCATTCAAGACTCAGGAACACGGCTACCACCACCAAGAAATTCACAGTTCTGTAGCAGGGAAAGGGAACTTGTCACACAGCTTTAAAATGAATAGAAGACATCCCTGCCCTCATGTCACCAGCCTTACCTGCTATGAGCATTTCTCACTGGCCTCCTCTCTTTCACATCCTCTCTCCTCACTCCCCTATTTTTGTTGTTGCCCTTCATTACCTCTTTTTCTCTCAAGACCAGTATGTGAAAGAGCAAGTTCACACTAGCTTTCTTTCTTTTTTTTTTTGGAAACAGAGTCTCACTTTGTCACCCTCAATAGAGTGCCATGGTATCATAACTCACAGCAACCTCAAACTTTTGGACCCGGTGATCCTCTTGCCTCAGCCTCCCAAGTAGCTGGGACTACAGGCCCCCACCACAACACCCAGCTGTTTTTAGAGATGGGGTCTCACTCTTGCTCAGGTTGGTCTCAAACTCACGAGCTCAAGCAATCTATCCGCCTCAGCCTCCCAGAGTGCTAGGATAACAGGCATGAGGCCCCGCATCTGGTTTGTACTAGCTTTCAAGAGCCAATTGTTAAAAGTTTCAAGAACTTTGCCAGTTGGTTATTCAACCTTTGCTAGCTTGAAACAGGCTCAGCTAGGAGTGCTTACAACATGGGAATTGGCACGAGCTACAAGTTAGATTTCCTGTCAGAGAGCTGATCCTTAAAATTTTACCATTGTCTGAATCATTGTGTGTGATCAGCTCCACGGTTTGCAGGGTCTTGGGCAAAGTGAAAATGGGGTGCCCTTTAGCATTTTAAGACGGCAACTGCAGAGGCTTAAACCAAGCATCAGAACCTACTCTGTGCCACTGCTTGGGTCACCAGTCCTATTTTTTTTTTTTTTTGAGTCTCATCATGTCATCCTCAGTAGAGGCCATGGCGTCACAGCTCACAGCAACCTCAAACTCTTGGGCTGAAGCAATTCTCTTGCCTCAGCCTCCCAATTAGCTGGGACTACAGGCACCTGCCACAACGCCTGGCTATTTGTTGTTGTTGTTTGTTATAGTTGTCATTGTTGTTTGGCAGGCCCGGGCTGAGTTCAAACCCACCAGCCCTTGTGTATGTGGCTGGTACTCTAGCTGCTGAGCTACAGGTGCCGAGCCGGAGTCACCAGTCCTTGAAGTCAGCCTGTCTCTCATTCTGTCCCCTCCAGCCCTATAGTGCCCTCTCCTACCCTGTTTCCCCAAAAATAAGACATCCTCCAAAAATAAGACCTCTTACAGGAAAGATAAGATGTCCCCTGAAAATAAGACCTGGCGCATCTTTGGGAGCACACCTTAAAATAAGACACTGTCTTATTTTTGGGAAAACAGGGTAGGTAGGGAATAGGTCCTTCCCAAACATCTGGAACTATTTTAAACAAAACAAACCCACCTCTGTTTTAGTCTCCTCGCTAAACAATCCTATCAGGCCTCATCTTCCAAAAGCTCCACCAGGGAACCATCTAAAACAAAGGGAACATCTGCCTCTGAGAAGAATCTTCCCTCCCCTAGAATACTGGGTTTGACATTATTTCTTTTTCTCAATAGCTGTTTTTCTCCCACTTGTGATTAGAAGTAAATTTGGAGATAAGCCCTTAGGGGCTGGCCAGGGGTTTACAGATAGTCGTGATATTTTATTGGCATGGAAGCACTCAGACTCCTATAGTATTTGACTGTGGAAGGAGCTATAGAGTTCTTTAGCTTAAGATCTAAAATAAAAACTTATCCTTGACTCAGTTTTACAAACTTTGATATGGAAGCACAGTACATAAAATAGGTAAAGGCAAAGACTGCTTCTGGGGAAGAAAGTAGGGAAGGGTGGCTTTGACCCTCCCACCAGCAACCCTGCACCAGGGCCACCCTCACTGCTCCCCATTTTTCTTCCTGCTGTCTCCCAGCCCCCATCCCCTGCTGCCCCAGAACACTGTATCCCACCCTGTGCTTTGGTTCATATCATTTTTTCCACTGGAATCTCTCCCTCCATAGACCACCTGTTGTACTCCTGTTTGTCCTTCAGAACCTCTTCTGGGAAGCCCTTGCCACTTCCCAGGTGAGGCCCTGTACTCTGCCTTATTGGATTTTGAATCACTTCTGTGGATGTCTGAACCCTCAGCTTAAGCTGAACCCCCAGCTAAAGATCTGCCTGTTCTACATCCAGCCCTGTGTCACCAGAACCCAGCACTGTGTCCCCCATCAGGTCATGCAGACAGGGCTGGCACAAAGGAAAACAGAGATAGCACCTGTTGGGTTGGAAGGGGCTGAAAAGAAGCAAGAAGGGGACAGAGACAGCTAAGTTGTATGGTGACTGTTTACAAACAAGTACAGAGATCTTTAGTAAATAAAACCTGGGCTTCTGATAAAAAGAAAAGCCTGGACTGGTTGCACAGCCATTACTGCAAGCCTATCCAGAGAGGGGAGTAAGCTGGGGAGCAAGCCACTATGCCATGCCCAAAGGGGGTGGGGCAAATAGATGAGGGCCAAGAAGACAGTTGGAGGGTAGCAGGTGGCAGTGGCCAGGACCAGCCAAGACACTGGGCAAGGAGCCAAGCATACAGTCGGGCAGCAGCCAGAGTTCGGGTGTGAGCCAAAGGTCCAGTGCCCCATGGCTGTCATGGACAAGGGTCAACTGAGCAGGGCTTGGACATCATCCATACAAACCAGAATCTAAAGCAAATCCACTTCCAGAAGGGACCTGCCAGGACGAGGGAGAGACTGCCCTATGAGCCCTCCAGGCCCAGGGCTCCCACCACTGCCCCATACTAGCTCCCAGCAGCAACTGTACCACAATGCAAAACTTTGAAGTTTCCCAAGGCTCATAACTGTCCAGAAATTTGCTCACCCAGCCTGATCCTTAAATAAAGACGCCAAAGCCGCCATTGTTGCCCCTGCGTGTAGCATGGTGTCTGATCTCACTGCATCCATTTTCTGCCCTATTCCCTGCAGAGCAGATGTCCTGAAATGCTTCTTCTGAGAAGAGCATTCCCCCACCCACAACACACACAGGTACACATACACACATTTCACCATCCTAAAGAGAAAAGGGTGTGCAAACCCCAAAGCTGACAGATCAAGCAGATGAGGCTAGAGGCAATAACAGGCTGAAGGGAAACATGTTGCCAGGACTGAGCCCTCGGAGACCCGGTGTGCATGTGTGTGCATATATAACCCTTTAGAGTACAGATCAAGGATTCAGTTGTTATTTCAGTGTGCAAATGTCCTCAGAGGACCAAAAGGGGAGAAGGGAAGGAAAAAAGAAAAGTCCATCTGTACACTGAATATTACTCCGGTAGATATTTTCAGCCACTTTTCAATCTCAAGCTGGAGTAATTTTAGCAAACAGGGAGTGGAGAGCAGGTTACTGTTGCATTTTGCTTTCAAAGGGCTCAATTGGCTCAATTGTGAGAGCCCATTCATTCTGTGTTTCAGCAAGTGGCCTTGAGGGGACAAAGCCATGTGTTCTGAAGAGAAAGTGGTGTCTCGCTTCATGGCTGTGTTTGTAGAATCCCCTGAGCTACTATCTTTAGACTTGTGGGGCTTAGTGAGTGCAGTGTTTCCCTTTGGTTAATGTTTTCACTGCTGCTGGTGCTCTGATTCTGTTTTAATTAACTTATCGTGTAGTGGACAAATATATGCCAAGTGTCCTGCCCTGTGACAGGCACGGGGAGCACATTGTTGAGGGGCACCATAGCCATCCTTCTCCCCAGAGCTCACAGCAGAGAAGGGAGAGTGAATGGGCAGCTGCAGCATTATCACCAGAAGGCCACAGTGCCCTGGGCACCCTGATGCAGGATGCAGAGGAAGGACTTGCAAAATCGGGAGTGGTGGCATGAGCCCTGCCCAGGAGGACACAGCACTGGCCCAGCCACCTGAGGGACCCCTGGCAATGGTGCAGATTGACACCCTTCTGGACACCACCCCTTCTGGTTTTGTTCTCGAAGTTGTGTGTACCTCTCTGATCCCCTTATTAGCTAATTGGAGATTTTTAGAGCAGTCTGAATGTTCATTCCGAGAATTGTTCCATTTTTCTAGGCCAGCAGTTTTCCAGATTGTGCTCAAAGAGGCCTCTCGTTGTAAGAAGTGCATTGGGCCTGCCTGGGGTGGGAAGCACCAAGTCAGCAGCACTCTACCTGGAGCCACCTGCTCTTCTGATGTATGCCCAAGTACACTTTTGTTTGAAAAAATAAAGAGACTACCCAGATGTCCATTGATGCATGGGTGGATAAACAAAACATGATCTACATAGCCAATGGAATATTCCCCAGCCTGGAAAGGGAAGGAAATTCTAACACACGTCACAGCACTGGGGAACTTTGAAGACATTGTGCTAAGTGAAGTCAAGCCAGTCACAAAGAGACAAATCGTGCATGATTCTGCTTAGATGAGGTCCCTGGAGGTGTCACATTCAGAAAGACAAAAATTGAAACGATTGCTGCCAAGAATGGGGGAGTAAGAAGGGGTTACTGTTTGACGGCTATGGTTTCTATTTTGCGAGATGAAGAGTTCTGGAGATGAACGGTGGTGCTGGCCACACAGCATTGTGAATGTTCTTAATGCCACTGAATTATACATTATTTTTTTTAACTTTTTCATTTAATGATTTTTATTCATTCACAAAGATAGTAGATACAAATCTACATACATGATTATATTTAAAGCAACTCACTTTAAAATTTACTTTATGTTTAAACATATTCTTAATTAATATTACTTTATGAAGTAATTTTACCTTTAAATTCTCAAGGTCTACCATAAGATATTTTTAGCAATTATAACTTTCTCAATTAAAAAACAATCCTTGCATAAAGATGTTCATAGTATCATTATGTAAACTACCAAATAAAACTTTAGAAAATATTTTTAAAAGCTACAGAGTATACGTTAATTGAAATACTATATAGTTGATTAAATGTTGATGCAGATAAAAATAGTTAAGGGCGGCGCCTATAGCTGGCCCCATATACTGAGGGTGGCAGGTTCGAACCTGGCCCCCGCCAAACTGCAACAAAAAATAGTCGGGCGTTGTGGCGGGCGCCTGTAGTCCCAGCTACTCGGGAGGCTGAGGCAAGAGAATCGCCTAAGCCCAAGAGCTTGAGGTTGCTGTGAGATGTGACGCCATGGCACTCTACCAAGGGCGACAAAGTGAGACTCTGTCTCTACAAACAAATAAATAAATAATAATAGTTAAAATGGTAAATTTTACATTGCTTACATTTTACACCAATGAGAGTTTAAAAATAAAGGGGCTGACGGCCAGTGCTGTGTCCAGGTAGGGAGGAGAATGGAAGATCAGGCTGAAGCTCTCAAATTACAAACGAGGTGGACTGCAGACCCAAGAGTGGGAGGGCCCATCCAAGGTCACCCTGAGTCGGCTCAGCTGTGGTGCAGACCTACTGTCTCACAGCTGTCTGGGGCCCGTTTTCATGACCTGTACACATAGAATGGGAGATGCAAGCTGCAGCCTCCCTGGCTGTCAGGGAAGAAGAGGCTGTCACCATGCACCTGCCAGCCACCAGCTGGAGGCCAGGCGTCTCCATCAGCAGGTGCTCCTCTCAGCAGCTGACCTGTGTTCCTGTTGCAGATTGCATCCCTGCTCAAGGACAATGAGCGCATCCAGTCCACCCAGACCGTCACTCCCAATGATGAAGACAGTGACATCAAGAAAATTAAGAAGGTCGGTATCATCCCTTTGTTGGTCCTCTTTAGAGCTCTCTCTTGAAAAGCCAGCCCAAGGTCGGCAGTGTCTACCCACTGTCCCTCTGCCCCCAGGGCTTCCCTCCACCCACCCACCTCAGCTCCAGAGACCGAACCCCTTACCCCTGAATGGCCCCTTGTGAAGCCATTTCTTCCAATTATCTCTGTGGGTGGGGTGGTTCAGCCCCATTTTATATAAATGAAAACTGAAGTTCCACTAGAAGAGGAGGGGGGAGAGCCAAGACAGGACACCAGCCCTAGGACTCGCAGCTGAGAGCCTTCCTTGCAGTGCCATGCACCTCACCAAGACCCCTCTGCCACCTCTATACCTTTGCGTGTCCCCGCTGTCATACATACACCACCTCTGACAACTGCCCCGACTCTCTAGCAGACCACAGCAGGGGAGCCCAGTCTTTATGAGACCCCACAATTAAGCCCACTGCTATTTCCCTATTAGAGTGCAGAAGGTGCCAGGGATCTGCCAGGTAACCAGGTGGTGACATACTATGGCCCATCCTGTGGTGGTGTGGCAGAGGGAAGGAGCGTAGGTTGTGTTTGCAGCTTGCCAGACTCTAGGCAGGGGAGCCTGACTCACCAAAGAAAAACAGGTGAAACCAGAGAATCCTGTTTGTTGAGAGCACCAAAGGACCCCAACACCATCCAGACCAGAAAATGCCAGCAGGCACCCCCTGGGCCACAGCCAGCCTGCCAGTGTATTTGAGGTTTTGAGCCCACACACAGTGGGGGATCTGCATTTTGTTTCTTAGTTTGTTGCCAGTGCTTTAAAAACTAAACACATCACACAAAAATCTGGATTTCTAGTTCTAAAAAATAGACATTGCTAACACTTATTAACCACTTTCTATGTGCCAGACACTATTTTAGGAGATTTATGCAGATTAATTCAAGCCTCACTAAAATCCTCTGAAGTTTTATTATTATTTCCATTTCACATATGGGGAAGCTAAGACACAGGGAGGCAAAGTAACTTCACCCAAGGTCACACAGCTAAAGATTTGCAGTGACATTCAAACTCCAGCCACCCAGGTTCGAAGCCCACATCCTCAATCACAGGAAAAACAGAAGGTCCAGCTGTCCCCAACCACCTCCAACACAGGACAACAGCCAGCCCTAGACAGAAGGTGCTGCCCCATGTCATCCCTACCCAGCCAGCTTTGTGCATCTCTAGAACCTACCAGGCCCCCACAGAATTGTCACCCAGGTCTGAGCCAGGCCCCACCCAGGCAAGAACACTTGGCCTTCCTTCCTGTCACAGTCCCCTGCACTGCCCAGCCCGGCCTTCTGTTTGGAGCATCTATTCAGGTTGGATCATTGTCTTAAAAACCAGCTGGAATCTACCTCCCATCACTCTGTTTTCACCGCCCTGTAGCCTCAGAGTAACCCACCCCCACCCCCCAAGAAAGCCCTTCCTATCTTCAGAAATAGCGGCCAGGGCCTGAGGCCTCCCCATGCACCCATGCTGGCCAGCAAGTCTGTGCCTGGACACAGTACCTGCTGGTGTCAGCCAGTGCCCCTTTCAGGTGAGACTATTTTAGTAAGCACCTCTGCTTAGGCCCCAGAATCACACCATACCCTTGCTCCAGCTGCCCTGCATTCCTGCTCATCTGCAGGAATGGTAAGAAACTGGGGGGCCCCTTGCTCAGAAGCCTGTGCAGTTTAAAACAACTTCTGTGTATAGTGAACCAAGGCCCTCCCCAAGTTATTGCCAGCATGAGGCCACTCCCAGCAGCCTGACTCCAAGGCAACTGACTTAAGTATCTCTGTTCATTTCCCTTCTGAGTCAAGAGAGGAGAGGATCCAGGCAGGCTGATGAGGCCCAAGCATGATATTAACTAATTTGCCATGTTCTGTTCAATTTGATAATCACCTTCTATGCAGACGAGCTTTAATTGAAACTTCTGGGCTTTCAGGCGAGTTGTCAGACAAGACAAGGTGTGAACTGTGCCCTGCACAGCCTGGCAGCCTTTTATCCTCGGGCCACCTCCCATTAGGAAGACTTGGGGCCACATTTATCTTCCTTCGGTGAACACTTCCAAAGCAACCCAGGGATCTTGTTAAACACAGAGGTCTGGAGTGAGCCTTGTGCACCTGCATTTCTAAGAAGCCCTCCAGAGATGCTGGTGCAGTCAGCGGACCTCTCTCAGTCCTAACATCCTCTCATTAGGCCCATTTTACCCATGAGAAAATGGGCTCGGAGGCAGCAAACAACTAGCCCAGCATCTTGCCTCAGGCCATGTCAGGCAGGCAGGAGAGCCACGCCGGGCTCACGTCTCTCTTTTCCCCATATGCCTGCGTAGAGCATGACAAAACCTTGGTCCCTGTCCCCAAGTAGCTCACAATCTGACAGGACAAGCGTGGCAGAGCTGGTCTAACTGGCGCCTGTACCTGTCGACCTGCTGCCCAGGTGCAGAGCTTCCTGCGGGGCTGGCTGTGCCGGCGGAAGTGGAAAACCATCATCCAGGACTACATCCGGTCGCCTCACGCCGACAGCATGCGCAAGAGGAACCAGGTGGTGTTCAGCATGCTGGAGGCCGAGGCTGAATACGTGCAGCAGCTGCACATCCTCGTCAACAACTTCCTGCGCCCTCTGCGCATGGCCGCCAGCTCCAAGAAGCCGCCCATCACGCACGACGACGTCAGCAGCATCTTCCTGAACAGGTGAGAGCCCAAAGAGGTGGTCCAGCGGGAAGGAGATGGCTGGCGCTGGCCGTGGGCGCTGAGCTCAACCCTCCCGGGAGCCATCGGCTGGTTCCCACCAAGTGCAGGTGAGGAAACTGAGGCCCTGGGAGGAAGGACGTTCCGCAGGGTCACGTGGCTAAAAGATGCCTGCCCCAGCAATTGTGGGGCTCCGGGCAGGGGTAGAAAGGGAGGCCCACATGGTGTAGGTCTAAACCAGTAGTTCCCAACTGGGCAACATTTGAAGACTTGTTTGGTTGTCATAAAGTGGGGAGGAGCCACTGGCATCTAATGGGCAGAGCCCAAGGGTGCTTAAAACACCCTCAATGCGCAGGACAGCCCCACCAGCAAAGAAATGTTCCAACCAAAACTCTGATTTAAGTGTTTTAGAGTTATTATATAAATCAAGCTACCAAAAGTTAAATAAAATATGTTCTCCTCTTCTCCTTTGAAACCATCTTAAGGCCTGGAGGCCAGGATGACATTTAGAGTTCTTGGGCTCCTTAGAGCTCTTCTTGGCCTTGCTACCCACGCACATTATGAAGCTGCCACTTTGGGGCATCGAGTGGATCTGTGGCCCTTCAGAAGGCTGGGTTGGCAGCTACTCTTCTGCTGTCAACTTCTTTTTAAAAGGATCTTCTTAAGAAATGGTTTAAATAAGCTTTTTGGTGGGCAATAAAATTGTATGAACTAGATGAAAGCAACTAAAGTGGAGATGTGGAAGCAGAGTGCTACTTACAAGTAAACCTGTGTGGGTATTAAAGAAACGACAGTGCCCAAGATGTGTGTTCAACTGCATTTCCTTCCAAGCACTAAGGGTCCAGCTGTTTCACTATCCCAACTGGCCATTCATCCTAGACCCACAGTGTGGACACCCAGGACCCAGGGCCACCTTCCCTGTGCTCTCCTGCTCCCCTTTCCCTGCCAGGCTGACCTACTGAGTTTGAGGCCGAGGGACATCCTGGAGGAGACAGATGAGGTCTCGAATCAGACATGGGTCTGAGAGATTGGGGCCATAGAGGCTGAAAGTTACTGGGGTGGGACAGGCTTTCATTGTGATGTGGACAACATATCAGAGTGGAGAGAGGGAGACAGTTGAACAGGATGAGGGAAACAGCCTTTGACCTCATGAGACCTTCTAGAATCTGAATCCCTGGGCCTCAGAGAGTTGCTTTTGAATATATGTCCTGAACACTGTTTTTAAACATTAAATAAGTGCTTTTATACATTTTCCAAAACAAAGAAAGCATTGTATTTGTGTGAGAAATCAGGTAACATTGAACTCAAAAACTCTAATTGGGTTTTTTAGATTCAGTGACCTGAAGTTTGGCTGAAAAATGTGAAGAAAGTGTTCCCTCCTGAGTAAATCCTGAGTAGTTCAGACGGCTTCATGGATTCTCAAACATTATCCCACCTGTAGATCTGGGTGGAGCCCAGGGGAAGCATTACTGCATTTCCAACCAGTCTGCAGGTGCTACCAACTGCTAATCCCAGATGTCACTGAAGGAAGCTTGAGACAAACGGAGGGGGCTGCCTACACTGGGGCTCGGCCTGCAACTCCTAACTTGAGGACCACCTCAGAAGGCACCATTAGAGTTTATGTTGGTGCTTTTCTTGCATTTTAGGCCAAAATTGCAAATTTTTGGTGATTGTTTACCATCGTCATTAAGAGATAAAGGGTGTCCTTTGCATTAATTTATCTTTCTATAATTTTGTTACATGCCTTGATTGATGTGTAATAGAATTTTTTTTTTTTTTGAGACAGAGCCTCAAGCTTTCGCCCTGGGTAGTGCACCATGGTGTCACAGCTCATAGCAACCTCCAACTCCTGGGCTCAAGCGATTCTCCTGCCTTCTTCTCCCAAGTAGCTGTGACTATAGGGGCCTGCCACAACGCCCGGCTATATTTTGGTTGCAGCTGTCATTGTTGTTTGGCAGGCCAAGGCTGGATTCGAACCCACCAGCTAAGGTGTATGTGGCTAGCACCTTAGCCACTTGAGCTATAGGCGCCAAGCCTGTAATGGAGTTCTTTTAACCTAGAATGTTTGATTAGGAATTTTCATGCCAGCCCACAGTATTTGTTCAGAAGTTATTTAATATATATGATTTTATATTTTTATCTTTTAAGAACCGAATGGAACAAGTCAGATGACTTTAAATGAGAACAAATGAGAGGGAGGGGACTTTTGCCATCTCATGAAGCTGATATTTTCAATAATGACCTTAGAAACAAGTAGAGGTAGACCTCAAGATAGACCCATGAACCCTTCACCAGGGCAGGTGGATAGGTTCACCCAAGTCAGTTTCGGGTTGTCAAAAGAAGTCATCCTGTGGGGTGAGGACCCAGTGATGACTAGAGAGGGCAGGAAAAGAGAGGGGCTCCATCAAAGCCAAGGGCACTCATCCACACGCTTATTCAGCAAATAAGACAATGACATGCAGTGCTTAGCTACACACTGGATCCACAGATGCAGAGTGAGCCATGCAAACCCCATCATTGAGACAGACATACCTAACATGAAATGTGGCAAAAACCACCAAAGAGGCTCCCTGCAGGAGGTGATATCTGAGTTTGGTCTTAAGGATATGGGAGAGTATGCAAGAAAAAGATAATGAAAGAACTTTCCAGGCAGAGGTATGCAAAGGCCAGGAGGTGAGAATGAGACCTGGTCCTGGAGGATATTTTAGGCGGAAAAATGCCATGTTCGGATCTACCTCAGGAGGCTCAGCCCCTCTGCCACATGGTGGAGGCCTGAAAGGGGAGAGTGGAAGCTGACGGGCCAGGAAAGAGGCTGTGCAAAGCACAGAGGGACTTCGGGGCCCAAGTGGGCATGACACCCCAGCCCACAGTCTGATCCTGCCAGCAAAGGCAAATGTGTGTCTGGGCACATTTCTCTGGCGCCTCATACAGTGTTGGGTAACTGAAGGTTCGTGGAGGCAAAGGACAAAGTACTGAAAGGTAATGCTCTCCCTATCACAGTAAGAATCCAGAAACATGAAAGAGGATAGTTCAATAAGATACCCTTTAAGATCTCCTCCAGCTCTGATATGACACTCCACAGTGCCACCCGGGCCATTGTCCACATCTGCCTAGAACAGAGATGAGTGGCATCCCCCACAGCCTTCGGTCTGAGAAGCTTGCTTTCAAATCCCCATCTCCTTTCATCCAAGAATTGCTGCCTATTTCCCCTTCTCTCCGATGGGCCCAAATAGATTCTTACTCATCCCAGTCAAAATAGCAACAGCCTGATCCATTCTCAGGACCTCTAGGACAGTGGTTCTCAACCTTCCTAATGCCACGACCCTTTAATACAGTTTCACATGTTGTGATGACTCCCAACCATAAAATTATTTTCGTTGCTACTTCATAACTAATTTTGCTACTGTTATGAATCGTAATGTAGGGCGGCACCTGTGGCTCAAAGTGGTAGGGTGCCGATCCCATATGCCGAAGGTGGCAGGTTCATACCCAGCCCCGGCCAAAACCCACAAAAAAAAAAAAAAAAAATGAATCGTAAGGTAAATATCTGATATTCAGGACATATTTTCATTGTGGCAAAGGGGTCGTGACCCACAGGTTGAGAACCGCTGCTCTAGGATATGGATTCTGGTCATCAGAAAAAGCTAACCCAGGAGTGGTACCTGCCTCTTACAGATACTGGAGAATCAAATGAGAGTTTGCATAAAGTGTTCAGCACACAACCCAGCCTATCCCAAGGTCTGTACCATAACACACACTGCAAGAAGTCAAATTCAAATCTAATGTGGAAGAACTCTGGGACTCATTTTATAAAGCTAGCATTACCCTATATCAAAGACATCACAAGCAAAGAAAACAGCAGACCCATAGCTCTCATGAGCATAGAGGCAAAATATCAGAGTGAATCCAGCAATATATAGGAAGGATAATGAGACATCCTGACCAAGTGACATTCATCTCAGGAATGTAAGGCTGGTTCATAGTTGAAAATCAATCAATACAATTTCCTCTCTTATCTCACTATATTAAGTAGGAAGACCCACTGGTCACATCAGTGAATGCAAGTCTGATGTGGTTGGCTTCGCCCCTCCACCCTGGGCCCTGCTCTCTTAACAGTTGCAGGCCAAAGCTCTTTCTTTCCCCAGGGCTAGATGGGAAGAATTAGAAAATAACCACCTTCTTTTTTTTTTTTTTTTTTTGAGACAGAGTCTCATTATGTCCCCCTTGGTAGAGTGCTGTGGTGTCACAGCTTACAGCAACCTCAAACTCTTGGGCTCAAGTAATTCTCTTGCCTCAGCCTCCCAAGTAAATGGGATTACAGGCACCCACCACAACACCCAGCTATTTTTTTGTTTTAGTTGTCATTATTTGACAGACCTCGGCTGGGTTCGAACCTGCCAGCTCCAGTGTATGTGGCTGGTACCCTAGCCGCTGAGCTACAGGCGCTGAGCCATGACCACCACCTTGACATCACCTCTCTTCAGTATATGGTCTCTTGGGTGCAGCACAAGCTTCACATCTTAACCTCTGTGCCTGTGTAAGTTATGTTTTATTAACCTTTAAATAGCCCAGCGCAGCACTTTGCAACACCGAGCGCTTTGGGCTGCACTGCCCACTGTACAGTGGTGTTTTGGGATCCCACACAGCACCAGGCTCGCTGCCAGCACATGGCCTGCCTACTTTCTGGTCCTCAGAGGCACCCCAGGAGGCTGGAGCCGGGGCTCAGAGACGTGGGGGACTGGATCAGGGGCACACAGTAAGTTGGACCAGGCTGAGATTTTAGTGTAGACCTGATTCATGGAGAGGCTTAAGCTTCCCCTGCTGCCCTGTATTAGAGAACTTTCCTTTATGTATGGGCCCTGCCTCCCACTTGCTGTAAGTGCTGTGGGGCAGAATCCAGGGCATGAACCCCCTGGTCTTCCTGCTTCACACCACAGTACAGAGGCCTGTGTCTCGTAACCCAAGGCCAGAGGCTGCAGGCTCACTTATTGAAAAGCTTTGCCGCGTGTAGCTCTCTCCCTGATTTGCTTTTAGGCTGAAATGTACAGGCACATTAGCAGCCTAATGCTGATTTGGTGATTTAATTTACTGGAGCTCATTAAAACAGGTCTTTGGGAAGAGAGAGGCCTCTCTCCAAGTTGGCAGATTCATCCAGGATGTGGCGGAGCTAGGGAAAGTGTTAATTTTGTGCTTCTCAAATTGAGGGAATGAGATCTTTGAAATAAACATCTGCAGCAGGCTTTGTTCAGCCAAGACAATAAGCTTTAGCTGGTTCCCTTTAATAAATACTGTGCCCAGTTTCACTTATTGGGAACCACAGTGTCACCCCAAGATGAGAGGCGTCTAGTCCTGGTGTCAGATGGTTTATGTCTTGATGCTGACTCTGACTGATTGGCAGTGGCTGCCCTCCTGGAGTGAGAGAGGGATGAGGCTCTGTGGGGTGCAGCCGCCATCCATTCCCGTCTGCATGGCCAAAAACTGGGAAAGTGCACCAAGCAGAGGAGTGGGGAAGAGTGAGGGGGCCAGTTCCGTCCCCTTCTGGCCAATCTCTATCTGTAAGTCATGTCCTTTTCTGAGCTCAAAGAGGGGACGAGGCAAAATGAGTATGTCCCAAGTTTGTCCTGCATACATATCACTTCTCACCCTGGAACAGTCTCCTCACCTCAGTCTCCTGCTAGTGATCTCCTGCTTTTTCCTTATGACTGTCCTTGGATGTCATGCTCTGACCACCCCCAGCTGGGCCACCATTGGCTCAGAGCCCCTGTGTGACTTTCTATATTATAGCAATTGTCACACTTAAATAATGACCTCTCTAGTGTCCAGATTCCCCTCTAGACTGTAAGCTCACTATGGGTAGGGATGGGCCAAAGGATACACCTGCACCAGCTGGGCCCCACAATTCAGGGGCACTGTTCATACAGACCAGGGGTCGGCAAGCCTTTTTCTGTAAAGGGCCTGAGAGTAAATATTTTAGACTCAGCTATACCTTCTGTTGTAATTGAGCAGTCACAGACAGTCCATAAACAAATACATGTGGCTATGTTCCAATAAAATTTTACTTACAGACACTAAAATGCAAATTTCATATAATTTTAACATGTCATGAAATATTCTTTGGATTTTTTCAACCATTTAAAAATATAAAAATCATTCTAACTCTCAGGCCATACAAAAATACAAGATGTGCCGTATCTGACTCACAGGCGATAGTTTTTAAAAAATATACTGTGAGGACAGGATCCCTTTCCTGGTAGCAAACAAGATCGTAGACTGTTTAGGGGCAGACAGAGGACCAGTGTGATGAGGCATAAACGGAGATGTCAGGAAGTAAAGACACACCAACACCCTCAATGGAAGGATACTGTGTCGTAAAGATGTCGCTTTTACCCACAATATTCTGTAAATTCAATATAATCCCAATCGCAGTGCAGCCAAGCAAAATGATTTTAAATTTAAACTGAAGGCACAAGTACATGTAAGGCAATGATGTTCTGAAGAAAGAACAACAGTGAAAGAAACGTTCCCTACCTGTAACATTATAAACATTTATGAATGTAAAGTAATGAAAACCACCTGAGACTGATACCAGAATTGACCAATAGATTAACAAAAGAAAATACAAAGTCGAGTTACTTTGTAAAACAAAAAAGCCTAGTAAACAGTTGGCATGTTTGATTAATGGAAGTGGGCAGTTGAGTAACCAAATTGAGAGAAAAGTTGCACCTATATACCTTATTCCATCTTATACCAAAATAAATACAGTTAGTGTTTATGTGTAAAAATGAAACAATGAGACAGAATACAGGTGAGTGTGTATGCGCACCTAGGTGTGTGGAAAAGCATGATGCCCAAGGCCCAAGGCAGAAGGAAATGGTGCCTCACAAGGCAGAATGGAAACCTCAGAACAACACTAAACAAAACCGATGGCAGACAGCTGAGCAAAAATGTCTACTACATATGATCAGACTGTATCCCTAATACAGAGAGTTATTTAAAATTAATGAGGGAAAGTGATAAATGGACATGAGTAAGGTATTCTCAAAAAGAAATACAGATGGCCAATACATAGGGAAATGTTCAACCAACCCACTAACAATTTTTTTGAAAGCAAATCAGGTCAAATGAGATAATACTTTTCTCTTATTGCGTGGCTAACAATGGTAATTCCTAACTAGTAGGATCACAAGTAAAATTCTCAAAGTTTACACTTTAAAAATGGAGGCTTTGCCCACTATATTTTTATAATCCGGGCTTATGATACCCCTGATATGCTGCTACATGGGCCTGTGCATTCCTGGGATAGGAAAAAGTTCATTTCCTTCCTGGTGCATCCTGAACAGTGGTTTGCTGGAGCTGCCTGGGAATGGCTCCCATTAGTCTTGTAGTGGCAGCTCTTACGTTATCTAGGAGTTTCTAGATATATGCCCATATCCTACATATGGCTCCCCTGGCTCCATGCTGCTCACCACAGGTCAGACGTTCTTTCTGGACTCTCATACAGCCCTGGGTTAGCCTCTTGCTATTGAACTTTTTGAAGGATCTTCATCTGTGGATTACCAATGTTTTCAAAATGGGCACATTTATCCATTCAACAATTATCTCGGGGGCCAGAGATACACAGAAACCAGCCTTGCCTCGTGTCATCAATGTGTCATCATACCTGGAGGGACCCTTTCTCAGGACTTGACAGAAATGACAGACAATTCACAGTGGTGGGATTTTCACTCAGAAATGAGAACTCAGAAAGTTTTCTCTACTTACATATTTTTTTTAAGTTCCCACTATTTTTTAGTCTTTACAAGTTCTCTCTTCCTTTTGTACATCCTAAGGAATATGATGTGGTTACTAGCTTTGCCTCTCCACCTGGAGAGGTTGTATTGTGTTCTCGCTTTCCCTCCTCTCCCTCCCTCTCCGCAGACCTCTCTCTCCCTTTCCCTTCTTCCCTCTCTCTCACCTCCCTCCCTTTCTCTCTGCCTTCTGTCTTATACACTCTCTCCCCACCCTACCTGTTAAATAAATATCTCGGTCGAGGTTGACACAGCTGGGAATAAGGCGAATTGGACCCTGTCTATGTGGGTCTCAAAGCCTAGCTCCTTTTAATAGCCATGGGTGGCTTTTACTTGTGTCCACCAGAGCCTTGGGTTCCTTGAAGACACCTCAGGGTCCCCAGCAGGTGGGGGCTGTGAAGACACCGGGTCAGCACCCATGTCAGCAGCCCTGTGGGCATGCCACACTGCACGAAGGGTCTGATGTCCCGTCGCCATCTGAAAATGCTGCATTTTCATTTTGCACCAGGGCCCCAAGTTATATTGTCCATCCTACTGGCAAGGCTTTCACATAAGGTCTCATTTGAGAAAAGGATTTGCTGCTGAGGAGTCTCACAGAAGGTTGGGGGAAGGGCCCCCACTAGAGCTCACCCCGTGCTTTCCTTTCCAGTGAAACCATCATGTTTTTGCATCAGATCTTTTACCAAGGCCTAAAGGCGCGCATCTCCAGCTGGCCCACACTGGTGCTGGGTGAGTACCCAACCCTTGCACAGGCCCCCAGGGCAGTCCTCCTCTGGGGCCCACCCCGCCCCAGGCTGGGGAAGTTCTGTGTGTCTAGCCATGACAGAGTGTCCTTCTTTAAAACCCACAGAATCCCTCAGAGGGGACAGAAAGAAAAAAGACAAGTTGGCAAAAGCTTTATTTCTGGGAGGAAGTGGTATATTTTTAGTTTCTTATCCACTTTTCCCTTTTAAAAAGAATGTATACACATCCATTTGAGAAAATTTGAGAACCCAGAAAAGTAAAAAATGTTTAAAAATATCCACCAGCATTTTGCTTCCCAAAGATAACCACTATAAACACTTTGGTATGTTTTCTTCCAATTTTTTTATGCATAGTTCTTGTGTTTTTTCCCATTTTACATAATTGCAAACATTCTGAATATAGAATTTGAATCTTCTGAGTGTTGTTTTTTTTTTCTTAACATTATAGCACAAGCATTTTCTCATACCAAGAGTGTGCTTTGCATCACCGTATAGTAGCCTGTGCCACATTAAGGTACTGTCACTGACCTAGCCATCTTCTGCTATTGGCTCTTAGAGTTGTTCCAATTTTTTTGTCATTAGGAATAATCCTCTCTACATAAGATCTTTTCTCCATAGTAGAGACCATTCCCTTGGGATAGGTTTCCAAAAGTAGAATTGCTAAAACAAAGAGCATGAACACATGAAAGGCTATGGTACTGTACCTAAGGCCCCGCTGCCCTCCAGGACGGCTGTGCTGTCCTAAGTAGCAGGGACAGTGAACAGAGGGGCCCCTGCACCTCATCCTCACCTGCACCAGATATCACCTTTTATTTCACTTTCTTAATTTGCTAAATAAAAGTGAATGTTGGTATTATCTCCACTTGGGAGGCAGGGAAAGACACTTAGGGAGATGAAGGGATGGCTGAGGCCACACTGATGGGGGATACAGAGCAGACCCCGCTCACCAGAGCTCGTCTGTGGGTGGGACGGGGCTAGCCAAGGCCCTCTGAGTCTCTGCCTGCCACTCGCTGACCACCCACCTGCCTCCAGCCGACCTGTTTGACATCCTGCTACCCATGCTCAACATCTACCAAGAGTTCGTCCGCAACCACCAGTACAGCCTGCAGATCCTGGCCCACTGCAAGCAGAACCGCGACTTCGACAAGCTGCTGAAGCACTATGAGGCCAAGCCCGACTGCGAGGAGAGGACTCTGGAGACCTTCCTTACCTACCCTATGTTCCAGGTGGCCACTCTGCCCTCCCGCCGGGGGTTGCATGCTGATTGGGCTATAAGCAGGATGGAGGGAGCCAGGCCTGAAGGGCATGGTCCTAACACCTGCCCCAGCTCTGGGCTGTTCACAGGGGATAGGTTTAGGGCTGGTCTCTGACCCTGGTGAGAGAGGGCAGGCTGATGGAGGGCCTGTCCACCCCACAAAACAGACAGCTTGGGCAGGCAGGGGCAACTGTCAACCATTAGGGGACCTCTCCCTCCCACTCTGGTCCCCACCCCCAAGCTCTGCCTCCAGCCAGAGCAGAGCCCCAGACAAGACCTTAGACGAGCCTCTCTTCTGTGACCAGAATAGCACCGGTCTATCCCTCTCTGTCTCCCATTTGCTCCATCTCTGTCTCTTTCTCACTTCCTCACTGGCTCTCGCTCCCCACCCTCCACTCCTTTGCTCTCTAACCCGTTGGCCCGCAGATCCCCAGGTACATCCTGACCCTACACGAGCTCCTGGCCCACACACCGCATGAGCATGTTGAGCGTAACAGCCTGGACTACGCCAAATCCAAACTGGAAGAGCTATCCAGGTGAGCCTCCACTTGGCGCTTGTGCCCAGGCTAGGTTGGAAGGGATGGAATGGTCTCATGGAACACTCCCAAGGAGAAGGGAACAGTGTGAGTGGTGGGCTGTCCCTGGCTCAGGCAGGGTCTGAGAAAGGGTTGGGGCATTCTCCCGGGCCCATATCTCAGAAGACGGAGCTGCCCCGGGCTTTGTTCCTCTGTTCCTCTGTTCTCCAGCATTGGTTTGTCAAACCCTGTGCCTACCCGAGCCCCGCAGAGGGGCTATGTGAGTGTGAGAGCCCTCAGGTGCCCACAGCTCCAGTCAGCAGCAGGTGATCATAGTTCATGGTGACATGAGTGGCTAAGCCATGGCTTTTCTAATGCCAGAGGCCCTAGTCCCCTAAACAAGGCCCCCACCTGACCCTCTTCCAGCCCTTGAAGCCCAGAGGGAAACATGCTCTGCAAGGGCAAAAGCAGAGGGCTGGGGGTCCCATGCACCCCAGGCTGAAGACACTGTGGCCAGCACGATGGGTTCTCTGGAGGCTGGAAGAGGTTCACACCCAGAGTGTGAAGGCAGAACCAACAGGACAGATTCAACATGGAGAGTAAGAGAAAGACTGGAGTCAAGGGTGATTCCAGAGTTTTCAGCAGAGTCTCCAGAAAGTGGAGGTGCTATTAACAGAGCTGGAGGAAACTGGGAAGGGGCCGGAGTGAGCCAGAGATAGGAGCCTTCTCGGTGGACGTGCTGACCTCCAGATGCTGTCCACACGGAGGTGATGAGAAGGGAGTGGAGATTTTAAATCTGGAGTTGAAGGGAGAGAGAAATTTTGGAGTCACCAGCTTGGAGATGGTATTAAAGTCTCAGGACTGGTGAGTTCACTTTGGGAGTGAGTTAGGAAGGGAAAAAAGGAAAGTATGAGGGCTGAGCCCTGGAGTCTCTACTGTGTGAAGAGTAAGAAGTGAGCGGGGGCCTTGTGGCCAGAGGCGGACTGCCAGAAGCTGCCAGGGAAGGTCTTCCTGCAGCATGTGGGCTCCAGCCCAGCACTACTCAGGGCCCTGACAAACATACCCCCAAAAGCCCCCCAAAGCCTGGGGGTGTGACCCATCACAAATGGCTCCTGTGGGGCAGAAGAAGAACCAGGCTGGACCACATCAGGGTACAGGCCAACCCCATCCTTCACAACCCCACCGAGTCATACACCCCAGAGTGGAGAATCAGAGTGAGAATGTCATCAGAGTGTGATTGCAGAGTAACAAAACACAGGAGGTGTGGGGGGACACTTCCATCGTCCCATGCCCAGGGAGGCAAACCCTGCACACACTCCCCATGGGAGAAGGCTTGGAGTTCCCGTAAGGTAGCAGGGCCCCTCGTCACTGAGGGATGCCCTGTCCAGACCACACGGGCGCAGGTGGCATGTGGGGCTGAAGTATTTGGCCTAAGACCTTGTCCCCTTTCCCCCAAGATGCTGGGTGCATAGGATGCTCTCCCACTTGAGCACCTGTGCCTGGCCCTGACCCTGCCCTAGTGGCACAGAGGAAAGTTTTCCTGTCACCATGACAGCAGCCCTTTCATCCTCCTGTCACTCTCCTGTAGAGGAACTGAGGAAAGCTCCCTGGCCTGGCAGGAAGCTATCACAGTGCCAAGCTCCCCTGGGCTATGCTCAGAAACAGCCTTCCCCCCTGGGAGCTGGGCCTTCATTCCACCTTTTATCCTGAGCCACTATTTTCTGCACTCACTGATAACCCAAGTCATCATGTCCAGGTTCCCTGGAGCCTCCAACCCTGGAAATCCCCTCTGCCTTCCCAGAGCTCCCCAGATGTATGTGCCCATGGGTCCCCAGCACAGACCCCCGCCTGGGGCCAGAACTTACCCTGAGAAGCTGCAATTTACACTAGTTTTGCCACTTTGGAATTACCCCCTCCTGTTTACCAAATACTACCTTCCCAGCAACCCTCATTAAGAGAAGTGGTACTACTTACCATTGGCTATTATGAAAGTGAATCACTGTCCAGGGAACCAGCATGTGCCCAGAGATGCCTCCCTTGCAGGCATCAGGCTGGTGCCTAGGCTTCCAGGAAGAGCATTTTGGGAGAGGAACAGGGGAACTAAGGATCCCAAACTGCTTGTCTAATGAGTTTAATCCCAAAATGAGTGTCCTATACCAGAAAAAAAAATTTATAATACTTTTGCAACCAATGATAAGAACAATCAATGTCCTTTATCCAAGCACCCACCGTGTGCCAGGCATGGCTGGGCTGGTGCCCTGTAATATTACTTGTTCCATCTTCACCCCAACATTCTGCAGCTAATGAAACTAGGGATTAAAGGGTCTGAGTAATGTGCTCACCATCATGCTGATTCAGTTAATCACAGATCAGTTCAAGCAGTTTCATCTTTCATTGTTGTGAGGTTTAAATGGAATAATGTCAGTGAGAGAACTTTGTGACCAAAACCTTAAACCCCCTCCCCCCACCTTGGTGGTCTTAATTGCAGAAATTCAGGCATCGGTAGCAAATAAAAGGCTTTCACTTTTCTTGGAATAAATGGGATTTTTTTTTTTCCTGACCCCACCTACCCTCCTCACTACTTTCCTGGGCTTCTGGAAACCCACCAAGGCAAGAAGCTGTTCAGTGGTGCCACCTGTTGGAAAGGAGGTATATTGCAGCAGAGCAGGAACAAATACACTGGGCTGTATTCCTTCCTAGCAGAAGCCAGAGCCTACAAACTAAACTGAGGTCAGGCTTTCCCTGAGCCAGCTAGACTGGCAGGTGCTCCAGAAATAAGCCATGCCAGAGTCCAAGCAATATTAAGGAAGCAGTCGGGTACAGATTTAGAGAAAGAGCATGCAAGAAAAGGAGATAGCAAGTGCAAAGGCCCCAAGCCAGGAATGAACTTTGTTCTATAGTTGGCAATAATGCCAGTAGCAGGCAGAGGGGCAGGTCAACAAAGGATGTATCCTGTCTTCATCTCCCTCTCAGTGCTGGGGGCTGCACCTGATGTCTCTGTTCTACATGGTTCAGACTTTGAAATCTGACAGCCCTGCTGCTAACTTCCTCCCCCCACCCTACGAAATAACATTTGCCTCCTGGGGCTGTCAGAAAGATAAGTGAGGTCACACCTTGACATGCACAGAGCATAGTGGGCGAGACATGGGTCCCCTTCTCCTTCGTGACTACAGGCCCCACCTGAGAACCCTGGGCGCTGGGCTTCCTTCTTACTGTTGCCAGACCAACAAGTCTGCCTGTCACCCGTGCCAATCGACTGAGAAGTGGATGAGAGATAACAGCTTTATTTTCAGAAAAGTTAGCAATTCCAGAGAACAGCAAGGATATCTCCTCAAAGAGCTGTTCTGCCTCCTGTTTCTCTTTGTTATTTTTATGCCCTCACAGTAAAGGCATATATCAGCAGTGTTAATAATGTGCATAGTATATAATATACAGATTCCCTGCCCACAGTTTACAGTCAAAATATCTCTTGCTTTCAAGGTGGCCCTATCTTCAAAGTATTTCTAATTAGACAAAATTTACAGCCAGTTAGTCAACACCTCACAGGGTTCAGTGTCCTGAGTACTCCAGTTACCAGGGAGTCCAGTTCCCCAACTTACCTATGACAATAACCAACAATCTGCAGATGTCAGCAGAAGGCTCATCTGGCTTCACCAGGGCCTGTCTAGCAGTGCCCTGCACATAATGGTTATTTAGGGCAGCAGTGGCCTCCATCAGTACGTCTGGCCAGAGTACCACACTCAGCTCCCAGGGGTTGTGGGGGCAGCCTGTCTCTGAACGTGTTACCTCCTGCCCCACAGAATCATGCATGATGAAGTCAGCGAGACAGAGAACATACGGAAAAACCTTGCCATTGAGCGCATGATCATCGAGGGCTGTGAGATCCTCCTGGACACCAGCCAGACCTTTGTGAGACAAGGTATGGCCTCTGCACCCTGCTACACCCCACTCCCGCCAGGCAGGCCTAGCAGTGGGAGGGAGGCAGCACTGGGGGACACCACCAGTGGGTGTGGCCACCACATGCCAAGACCTGCCTGTGATTGCAGAGGACTCTGGGGCTGTCTGCGATGTGCATGTGCATGCCGGTGTCTACACAGACAGATACAGATACTATTGGTTTTAACAGTTTGTAAATAGAGTTTTACCCAGATGGCCTTGGTTTGTCTATTGTACATCACAGTAAATATTGACATGTCCTTGGGAGAAAGAATGCAGTTGGGGAGGAGGATAGGTAACCATTGGCCCTGTGAGTCAGTCCTTCCAGTGTCCGGAAGAGGTCAGTGCTGGTCCAGCCCTCTGTCCTAGGCTCAGCATCCTCTACCTCTTAGGGGAGACCATGTTCACGGTGGTTCTGGTAAGTAGAAGGCCTTCGTTATGCTTTAGTCTCAGCTTACCTTGGAGACATTGTTTGTGAGGCACAGCCCTCCTGAAAGGGGTGGTTAAAGGCTCTCTGTGGCTCAGGAGACCAACCACCGACTCAGGGACATCAAAGCTGCAATGCATTGGAAGTCTGATGCAGTCAATTTCCATGTACTATGGGAAATGCAACTTCTGCTTATATGCCCCAAGGTGACCTCCACTGTCACAGTCATTCCAGAGTCCCTTCTGACTACCTCTAGGATGATTAGACTAATGAAAGACCTCCAGTGCCTCCTGCTGGCCCATGCAGGTGCCTTGGGTGAGGGCATGATGTTTTAGGGGTTTTGTTCTAGCCTCTGTGCACGGCCCCATGTGTTTCCTCAGGCTTCCCCCCATGAGCTGCTAGACCCAGGGCTGGCCTTGCCTGGCTCCTGGCTCCCTTTGTGCTATGCTGGGCACTCTCTGTGCCAGAAGTGTCCCCAGGCAGTATTTTCAGGCCCCACTGAAGAAAACACCAAGTGGACTTGGCTTGGGAGTGGCCAAAGAAACAACCCCTCCAGGAGTAGTAATGTCCTCAGGGACCAGGACTCTTCTCCATCACCCTGAGCCAAAGCATATCTTCCCCTTCAGCTGGGTGGCTGCCAGCAAGACCTTTCCCACTCTGATTCCTGGCCCATGCAAGACTTCAGGGGCACCTGGAGTTGACCATGCACGGGAAGAGAGTCATGGAAAGACAAGTGTGGGAAAAGCTGGACATCCTATATGTGGGTGGCAGACTCATGGCCCAGAATGGGATCAGGAGAGTCGGTTCAAGCTTCCCCAAACAGGAATTCACAGGGCAGATGACGTGAAGGAAGGGATTTCCAGGCCAAGAAGCAGCCCTCAGGCTTACATGACCTAGAGCTAGGTATGGTGCAAAGGAGGGAGACAGTGGCAGAAGAGGAGGCGGGGAGATGTGCCACCAGCGTCCTGAGGACAGTGAGGATCTGTGGGAGTCAGTCAGGCAGGGCCCTGTGGAGCAGGTGTCAGGGTGGGGGCCAGAACAGGGTGGCAGTAGGCCTTGTGGCAGGTGCCCACTCTGCCCAGCAGTGGCCTACTAGAGTGCTGTATTGAGAATGGAGAGGCTGTGTGGGCACTGAGAGTGCAGTGATTGGTGACATCTGCAGTGGCAGCAGGAGTGTGGCATATCTTCTTAAACCTACGGGACCTGCAATCAGCTCCCCCTAGCCCTTACCCTAGCCCTTCATCGTCACCATGGGCCATGCCCTTTAGGGTTCCTGTGCTCTCTGAGGCCCTATCCCCCATCTGGGACCCCTGCCTGGAGCATCCCCCATCCAGCCATCAGGCCCCAAAAAGGAGCTGGAAGGAACATCCCATAGGACAACCTTGTCCCATCATCACTGCCCCTGGTACCTCAACCTTGAAAGCCAGGCCACAGGTGAGGGTCATCCTGGGGCGTGGGCTCAGGCTTCTCTCCTCCACCCACAGGTTCCCTCATCCAGGTGCCCATGTCTGAGAAGGGCAAGATCACCAGAGGGCGCCTGGGCTCTCTGTCCCTGAAGAAAGAGGGCGAGCGACAATGCTTCCTGTTTTCCAAGCATCTGATCATCTGCACTAGGGGATCTGGGGGGAAGCTGCACCTGACCAAGGTGAGGCCACAGGAGAGGGACTGTAGGCTGGCCAGCCCCTGGCTTCACGGGCACCATCCTGCCCACGGGGGCTGTGGACCCCAGTGGTAGGCAAAGGTGCTGGAGACATGTGTGCACATACACACCATGGTTTAACTGTTGGGGTGAATGAACAGGACTTGACTGACTTTCTACCTAAGAAATAATGGGGCATTGAAGGCAGAATATTCAGCCCCAGATACCCCCAGGGTGGGGCATCTGGACACAGGGACCAGAGGGTCTGGACAGACCCCTAAAAGTCATGTGTGTATGTCTGTGTGTATATGTGGGACTGTGTGTTTATATGTATATATGTGTTTCTCTGTGTGTATATATGTGGGTTTGTGTGTGTGTGTGTATATTTATGTTTATATCTGTGTGTGTTTGTGTAAGTTATGTCTGCATTTGTGTGTGTGTATATATGCGTGTGTCTATGTGTATACGTATGTGTCTGTGTGTTTGTGTCTGTGGGTAGTGTGTGTGTTGTGTGTCCCCATGTGTGGTGTGTGTGTGTGCATAAATGTGTATTTTTGTAGCTGTGTGTGCTTGTGTGTGTGTGTGTGTGTGTGGCTGTGTCCATCAGGGTGCAAGTGTGTCTGTGTGGAGTTCAGGCCTGGTGCCGACTGAGGGCCAGAGTGTCACTCAGAGCCTTTCTCTCATGTCCATGAAGCTCAGACAGAACTCCCAGCGACCTTCTCGGGCACAGGGCCTACCCCCAGAACCTCAGCCCCATGCTGTTTCCTCACAGACCCCAAGGCCTTTGCTTGCACCATCTCTCCCAGGCTTCCCTGCCACCGTACAGGCCGGTGCACACGCCACGTGCTGGCCAGTCTGGGGCCTGGGCAGAACCCTCACTTCCCCAAGGCAGCACATTGCTCATCCCATTGCTCTGAGGTAAGGTTCTGATCACTCTGTCACTTACACATTTGTGAAAGTCCCTGTTCCTGGGCGGCACCTGTGGCTCAGTGAGCAGGGCGCTGGCCCCATATACCTAGGGTGGCGGGTTCAAACCCAGCCCCAGCCAAACTGCAACAAAAAAATAGCCAGGCCTTGTGGCGGGCGCCTGTAGTCCCAGCTACTCAGGAGGCTGAGGCAGGAGAATCGCCTAAGCCCAGGAGTTGAGTTGGAGGTTGCTGTGAGCTGTGTGACGCCACGGCACTCTACCGAGGGCAATAAAGTGAAACTCTGTCTCTACAGAAAAGAAAAAAAAAAAAAAGAAAGTCCCTGTTCCTGTCTACACATCATCTGTCAATAGGGACAACAACACTCGCAGGGACATGACACAAATAAGTTACCAGTGAACCGACAATGGATGTGGCTCTGCTGTCAATTATGAGGCACTTGCCTTTGTGAGCTGTCCCGACCCGCGGGACAGCAACGGGGGGCGCAGGAACCACCTAAAGGAGAAAAACAAACAAGGGGCGCGAGAAAGGGAGACAAGACAGTTTTCTGATCAAGTCTCAAACTTTATTGAAAAAACTTGTGCCTTATAAGCATTACGGGGAAGGTGGGTGTGTCTTGTTGGGAGGTTCAGAGGAGTTGTTAACTGGGGATTGGCTAGAGTAAGTAAGACGGGGCATAAGGTGATTGGTTGGCTAGTTGCCAGGTAAAGTTACCGGGAAAAGGTAAAACTGTTTTTTACTTGAAGAGGAAGTAAGGCCGAGCTGTGCCTTATATGGCTTCCGACAGTGAGCGACAGTCCCCCAGCACCATGTCTGTCCCTGTGGTATAAACATACTGTGCCTTGGGAGGTGCCCGAGGGTGCCCTTAATCAAGCCAGAGCATCAGGGCCAGTGTTCATCCTGACCCCACCTGGCCTGTAACCTCCTGCAGAGCTGACAGGCTGAGCAGCGGGCTCAGGGACTGTGCTGCTCGTATTAACATGCCCATAAACTAGCTGACCAGCTGCACATGGGACAGTTAATTTACAAATATTGAACACTCAGTTTTAGCCAAATTATGTATCAAGGAAATCTTTCATTATTTATTAGCTCTGGAGTTTCTGGTGGGAAGGTCTCTGTGCACATTGGAGGGAAGTTAAGCTGGACACATGTCGGCACTGATAGTCTGAAAGCACATGTTTTTATGTGTTTGTGACTGTTTTATTTTGTTTGAGTACTGAAAGTTTCTTGACGCACTGATGAAGAGCATGGAATCTAAGCTCTGCCCAGATCATAGCACTGCCACCTACCAGCAGGTGACCTCAGACAGGGCCCAAGGCCACACCCGCCGCAGCTTCCTTATCTGCATCATGGGTGTGAACAAACCCATTTCACGGGAGTGCTGGGAGGGCCAACTGAGGGAGTCCCCGTGCTGGTAAATAGTAAGTGCCCATGGTAACAGCCATCATAGCAAGTAATGAGCTCATAGTAACAATATCAGGCCCTTGGGTAATGACTGCCATGAACCAGGCACTATCCCAAATACTTTATGTATACAGGGTGTCCATAAAGTTCGTGTGCAATTTACTATGTTTAACTATTTTAAATTGCACACGAACTTTATGTCCACCCCTGTATTTATTTCCCAGAACAGCCCACTGAGATGAATGCTATAACTTTTCCCATTTTGTAGATAAGACAAGACAGAAGAGGCCAGCATATGGCACAGCTGCATTTGAATCCAGAAAGTCTGGCTTTAGAGTCTATGTCCTTTTTTTTTGTTTTTCTTTTTTTGAGACGGAGTCTCACTCTGTTGCCCAGGCTAGAGTGCCATGGCATCAACCTAGCTCACAGGAACCTCAAATTCCTGGGCTCAAGTGATCCTCCTGCCTCAGCCTCCCAAGTAGCTGGGACTATAGGTACCTGCCAGGATGCCCTGCTAGTTTTTCTATTCTTAGTAGAGACATGGGTCTCTCTCTTACTTAGGCTGATCTTGAACTCCCAAGCTCAAGCAATCCACCTGCCTCAGCCTCTCGGAGTGCTAGGATTACAGGTGTGAGCCACTGTGCCTGGCCCAGAGTCTGTGTTCTTAATCACTATGCTATATAGCTATGTCATTCTCTTTAAATACTGAGGTGGAAATAGAATGTCTCACATCCTTTCTGAAGGGAGCAGGCTACAAACATGCACCATTTAAACTACAGTAAAATTTTCAACTTGAAGTAAGAAAATATCAGCGCTAAATGGTGCTTTCAAGACTATCAAACCCAGTTATATCACTGGGCAGAGTTAGGGTCCAGCCAGTCCTGGGGCCTATTCCAAGACCACCAAGGACCAAAGCAAGCAGCACAACCCATGGTTTGGGGTCCACTCTGATGCTCTGTCCAATCCCCCCTGCCTCCCAAGGAGCAGCCTACTCTGCAAGCATTTTCATGATAGATTAGCAGGTGAGCAGGTCCTCATTACCATTAGTTATCATATTACTTATCTGTTGCTATGTAACAAATTACCTCCAAATGCAGGAAATTAAAGCAAACTTTTATTCCCTTGCAGTTTCTGTGGTTCAGGAAATCAGGATTTACTTACCTGGGTAGTTTTGGTTCAGAGGGTCTCATTTTTGAGAGATTTATAGTCATAATGTCAGCTGGCACTGCCATCCATCCTCTGAAGGTTCAGAGCACCTCTTTTCCAAGTTGGCATGAGCACTCAGGTGGCTGGAGGCCTCAGGTCCTCATCACAGACCTTATCCCACAACATGTCAGGTAGCTTCCCCAGAACAGGACATCCAAGAGTAGTAAGAAAGCAAGCAAGAGGCTACATCTCCAAAAGTTGCACACAAATTATTCTTTTAATTAGATGTATGTCACTAAGTTCAGCCCACACTCTAGAGGGAGGGAATCAGGCAGAGACAAGTGGGAAAGAACTGGTGGCCATGTCTCATGAGAAGCACAGTGGTGGTTACTCTTATATCTCACTACAATATCTCACACCCACAGGAAGCTCACTCTCGGAAGGATGGGAAGCATTTTTCCAGATATTTCTATCCAAAATGAGTAACTGACCTCAGGCTGGGACCAAGTCCCTGAGACTCTCTGTGGACCCCACCACTAGCTCTCCAGGGGCCCTCAGGCAAGACGTGTAACTAACTTTCCAGACTTCACTTCTTTATCTACAAAATGAAATAACAATCCTGTGAGTCCATGAAATTGGCCCCTGTTTTCCTGTCAGTAAAATAAAATGGGCCTGGAACAGGGGATTTCAGACCTCTGCAAATTTGGGGCTGCAAAAGGGACCTGCTACATGCACATGTGGCACACACACACATGTGCTTTAGAGCCTCCACACAGGTGAGAAGAGGCCAGGAGGGCCAGCTTCTGGCCTCCCCTCCCACAGCCTGCACTCAGGAGGCCTCTCAAGCAATCCTGTCTCATCCACCAATTGGGCTTCTTGTACAAAGATAAAATCCTTCAGCTTAAAAAGCACAGTACCCACTTGGATGCAGTCCTCCCTCCACCCCGTCCACCCTCTCTGCCTGCCTGATGCACAGGCCCGCTGCTCTCTTGCAGAATGGAGTCATCTCCCTCATTGACTGCACCTTGCTGGAGGACCCAGAAAGCACAGAGGAGGAAGGTGAGTGTGCAGGTGGCAGTGTGCCTGTATGTGCCCACACAGATCCACACATGTGCTGACCCCAAAAGGTTGGTCCCAGGCGTTGATTTTGTCAGGAATAAGAGAGGATACCAGAGCATAGTGATCCTGGAGAGAGCCTGGAGAACATGTCTTTAAGCACTCCAAATTGTATAAAACATCAACACATTGTACCCCACAAATGCATAAATGTATTCACAATCTATGTGTATATGACTTAATAAAAGAAAAAAAATTAAAAAAGAAAAGAGCTCCTTGGAATAGCAGAGGATGACCTTGACCACCTTCCTGGTTCCTTCCTAGCTCCTGGGGCCTGAAGCAGTTCATTCACACCTCCGTGCTACAAGCACAAGGGCTCCTGGGGCTGTGCTCTGTGAGCCGTGGAAGTGCCTGGCCCTCTGTCTGACCTCCAGTGGAAAGAATACGATGGGGGACCAAGGGTCCTGAGTAAGAGAACCATCCTTCTGCAGGGGAGGAGGCAAGACCGTTGGGAGAAGGGGCCTCAGCAAACCAAACAGGGACATGCAGGGAAGGCAGAGGTCAGTGGGATTTCTCTCTCCCGGAAATTGGGGAATTAGGTCAGTGTTTTAGGTGATGGACAGGGTCACTGCTCTCTCTTGATTGAGCCAAAGTTAATCTTGTCTCCTTCACAGACCACAAGCGGAGGCTCAGAGATGTTCTGTGGAGATGCACAACCTTTGAGCTTCTCCAGACTGGGCCTCCTGGGGCACAGCTGTTCTGAATGCCCTCAGCATCATGGCCCTGGAAGCGTGTGGGCATGGGCTTGGGCTCCGGGCCTGCTACACACACACATGGCAGGCACACAGGCATGCTGTCTCTCTCTCTCTCTGTCACACACACACACACACACACACACACACACACACACACTGTCCTGCCCTGCTGCAATGGGCTTTGTACCCCTTCTGTCATCCACTGAGGGCCATGCCAAGTGGGTACCCAAGGGCAGAGTAAAGGTGAGGTGCTCTCACAGACCAGCCTTCTGCAATCTTGGCCACAGTGGGCCCATGGGAGAGCCCAGATTCAGGTGGAATCGTCAGGCCCCAAAGTGCTTTTTCCTCCTGGCCCTAGGAGGAAGGAGCATAGCCACACATTCCTACCTGAAACACACCCACTGAACCCCACTTACCAGACAAGCCAGTGAGATCACAGTGGGCTCCCCTACACCCAGCAAGGAACCAAGTTCTCAAGTGTCGTAAATGGAAGGGGTGAGGTCCTCACTCCTTCCAGGCCTGCACACGTTGTGCTGGAGGATGTCTGGAACTTGGGGGAAGGGCAGCACCCCCAGGCCACATCTCCCTGCAAGCAGCAGAGCAAAGCCAAATATACCCTCCACAGCATCCCACCCCATTCAGCATCCCACCGTCCACAGCATCCCACCCCATTCACCCCATTCAGCATCCCACCCCACCCCATTCATCCCACCCCAATTAATGTTGGTACATTGAAAAGAATCCTTAGCTCGGCACCTGTGGCTCAAGGCAGCTAAGGCGCCAGCCACATACACCTGAGCTGGCAGGTTCAAACCCAGCCTGGGCCCACCAAACAACAACAAGGGCTGCAACCAAAAAATAGCCAGGCATTGCGGCAGGTGCTTATAGTCCCAGCTACTTGGGAGGCAGAGGCAGGAGAATCGCTGAGCCCAGGAGTTGGAGGTTGCTGTGAGCTGTGATGCCACAGCACTCTACTCAGAGTGACAGCTTGAGGCTCTGTCCCCCCCCCAAAAAAAAAAAAGAAAAGAAAAGAATCCCTAAGCTGTGATCTTAGTCCTTCCAAGTAAGCAGGTTTCAGGAGTTCAAGGAACTTTCAGGTTAAGAACACTCAGAATTTATGTTCACTTTGAGGAACTCTAAACTGAACTGAATGTCCCACCCAGTCTGTAAAAGTTTAAGATCCCAAAGCTCCTTTTTTGGCCCTAGTACTCCCTTGGGTTAGCAGAGGCCCTTCTAGCTTCAGAGCGGCCGCTGCCCTTGCGCAGGACTTGTGTTCCCACTGTCGTGGGGAGGACAGAGGGCAGCTCAGTGATTCCTAAAGGTGCTTCTGGCTCTGAGTTCAGAACTGTGCCTACTTAAGCTGTGTCTGCACTTCAGGCTTTAGTTTCTCCATCTGTGAAGTGGGGATGCCCCACTTAGGAAAAAAATGTTCTGAAAGTGGCAGCAAGTGACCTGGTGCTTCACCAATGCAGTTTCCACTGGTGTGCAAGACAGGGACCAATAAAGCATGTTCCAACTCAGAAAGCACCCTCACTCACTCTGCCAACTTCATGTTTTGTGACTGGAAGCCAAAGGATCTGGCCAAGACATAGACCACTTGGATTTCAAAATTGGTGTGGAGCCGAAGGATTCCCCACCCTTCACAGTCATCCTGGTGGCCTCATCCCGGCAAGAGAAGGCAGCATGGACCAGTGACATCAGCCAGGTAAGCAGCATCACCTTCAGGTGGTCCCTTCATGCCTAACCCAGTTAGGGGCCTGGCTGGTGAAGTCAGGGGTGGTTTGGGGACAGCAATAACCATGTGGTTCTACGGGAGAAAACGCAAGAATCCTCCAGGCCCATAGCCCCAACCACAGCTGAGCTTGGCTAGTCCACCCTGCTTGTAGTTCCCTAGGCCACACTCAAAGAGTGGCCTGGGAACCCCTTGCATCTGAATCATCTGGCAAGGCAATCTAAAATCTTCTGATTCATGACTCTGTCCCCCTGCCTTCCCCAAACCCCCAGGCCTACTAGATCCAAATTGCTGGCAGGTGGCCTAAGAATCTGCATTTTGGTACATGCCCCAGGTGAGCACCACTACCCAAGGGTGTGAAATGGCAGAGCAAGGACAATGGCCCTGGAAGCTTGGGCACCTACACCAGAGAGTCAGCAAGGCTCTCTGAGATGAGTCCCAATGTCAACTACACAGAGGCCTCAGCCTTTGTCAAGTCACCCTGCTGGGAGCATTAACGGGATCAGGAAAGCCCAGCCCAGGCTGCAGCCACCCTGCAGGACAGCAACTGAGGACTAGAGGAGGGGAGAAAGGTGGCACTCCCCCAGAGATCAGGGGGCAGCGAACTAGGGTGCTTTGGGGCCTGGGGGGCAGAGTCTCCATAGGACCTGGAGAGCCTCCCCTACTCCATACCCTCTTGCTCTCCTGGGAGGCCAGCCCAGCAGAGGTTGCCTGACCACCCACCCCGCAGTCTCAAAGCATAAGGCAGGGCTGGAAAGCACATGGCATGTGCCTGTTCCATCTGAGTCAAAAACCCAGCATGCCCTGGAGAAAACTTGGGGGCTCTGAGCTTGGCTTTTCATGTCCCCAGAGAGCTGTAGTCATCAAAGGCCCAGGTGCCCGCAGGGTGCCCACCAAGCCTCTGCGCTCCTGGCAGCTGGTCCTGATGCCAGTGAGCAGAGCATCCTCCAGCCACTTCCCCTCAGGAGAATCCGTGGCCACTTTCCCAAGCCCTATGCTGCCTCTGTGATGCTCTGAGCCCATGGTTGAGCCACCTTCGTTTTGGAGGTGCTGGTGGAACCAAAGCTAGAGAGACACCCAGAGTGGTGGGTTGGAATGCAAATGATGGAAACCTCCCTCTGCACCTCCTTGGGGGGCCTGACTTTGGCCCACCACCCACTGTCCCAGCTCTCAACTGCCCCTTCCCGGTGACTTCAACACCTCTCCCCCCTCTGAAGTACACACATCCCCCAAAACAGGAGGTTCTGTGACGTGCCATGAGGCCCTCCCACACCATACAAAGAGAAACTCTCTCATGGCAGAAATGTAAAGAGCCCAGGCAGGATTACAAGGAGGAAATGAGGCAGGCCCTCAAGGGTCTTATTTGGGGGAGGCAGGGGGGAGAGGGGAAGGGTAGGGGAAGGGTTTTTATTCAGAGCAAAATTTGGAGTTTGGATTTTTTCAGAGGCTGATGAAATGTTTGACCATCTGCTCCCCTCCCCAGCACCTGTGGAGTTTTTTGTTTGTTTGTTTGTTTGTTTTTTTATTAAATCATAGCTGTGTACATTAATGCAATCATGGGGCACCATACACTGGTTTTATGTACAATTTGACATTTTCATCACACTAGTTAACATAGCCTTCCTGGCATTTTCTTGGTTATTATGTCAAGACATTTATATTCTATATTTAGTAAGTTTCCCATGTACCCTTATAAGATGCACTGTAGGACCTGTGGAGTTTTGACCTGGAAAGCCTCCATGGCATCAGAGCACTGGCACTGTGGTGGACAGAGGTCAGAGGGCACAGTACAGCAGCCCATGCCATGGGGAGGGAGGCTCTGCTGGGCTGGCCTCCCAGGAGAGTGATCCCAGATCCCTGTGTGTCTGATCTTATCCTTGATGCTGGACCTCAGAGGTCAGTGACAGAGGGGTCAGTGCCAGATGTATCCATTTTGCAAACAGAGAGACTCAGACTTAAGAAGGTCAAGTAAGGCCCCCAGTGTGAACCAGTGGAGACTTGACTTCCAGCTCATGGCCAAAGGATGCTCTGCATTGACCCTGCTCATGCTAGGACAGTGCCCTTGAAGCCTGAGGACCCTATGTCAGAGCAAAATTTGGAGTTTGGGGCAGGGCTCCTGGTGAACCTGGGTCCCAGAGGGGTGAGCAAGGGCCTGATCTGGGCCCTTTCTCTGATTCCAGTGTGTGGATAACATCCGGTGCAATGGCCTCATGATGAATGCGTTTGAAGAAAACTCCAAGGTCACTGTCCCCCAGATGATCAAGTAAGTGCTCTCACTCCCTCCTTGAACAACCACTGGGACTCAAAGATGCTGGATTTTTCATGGGGGGGGGTGATGTTTGCTTGCTTATTTCTTTTGAGATAATGTGTATTGGATGGTTGTTTTGGCTTGGGTTTTTGTTATGCTTTATTTGTTCTGCACATATGAATTGTTTTTGTATTAGACTGTTTTAAATGCAACATTAGTCAGGAGCCTCAGGCAGATGGGGAGGTTCGGTTGAGCCCAGAAGTTCCAGGTCACAGTGAGCTACAATTGTGCCACTGTGCACTCCAGCCTGGGTGACAGAGCAAGATCCTGTCTCAGAAAAAAGCAGTAATAACAGTAGTAATGAAACTTGGGCAGTGCCTGTGGCTCAGTGAGTAGGACACCAGCCCCACATACTGAGGGTGGCGGGTTCAAATTCGGCCCCAGCCAAACTGCAACAAAAAAATAACCGGGTGTTATGGTAGGTACCTGTAGTCCCAGATACTCGGGAGGCTGAGGCAAGAGAATCTCCTAAGTTGCTGTGAGTTGTGATGCCACAGCACTCTACCGAGGGTGACAAAGTGAGACTGTCTAGAAGGAAAAAAAGAAAGAAACTTTATGCACTATTTTTCCAGTAACTATTTTTCTTTTTCTAATTACAAGATGAATACATAGAACCTTTCAAAACCAGAGAAAAACCAACAACATAGGCTTCAGGGCCAATGTATTTTTGATCAATTCCTGGGGAGAAAGGACCTATATCTTGCTAAATGCAGCCCTCCCAGTTCTGGGTAATGCAGCTTCCCTCCCCTGCTCCTGTGATGCTCCTGCAATGATCTATACACCTTACCCCTCTCCCCGCACCCAGCTTTCTACCCCCACCCTGTGGCCCACTGCCTCTCCAGCCTACATCCCAGCCTCTGACTTCTGAGCCTGCCCAGCGCTCACCTGGTGCATGCTAGAACCTAGCTCCCACCCTGGCCATGCTGCTGCTGCACAGAGCAGTCATCTGGGTAACCCCCACCCCTACTTCAAGAGCACTCTGGGCTGCAGGGACAATGTTATTTAATGTTTAAAAGTTAAGCAGACCTCCTCCTTCATTCCCAACCACCACCAATCTAAGGACAAGTCTGATGACCTAGGCACTTGACAAAGCTCCTATGTTCTGGGGACTGGGCTTGGCAGTTCAGGTCCACAGGTCTTTCAGGCTCCTGCTGCACAGCCATACTGCAAAGCAGCCAGAGAGGCTGGATCTGGTAGGGAAGTCTACAGAGTCCCAGCTCTAGTGTGACTACGGACACGTAACTCAGCCTTTCTAAGCTTGGGTCTCTTACTTTGTCTAGTCCATCTTTCTTCCATTTCTCCATTTTAATCTCTTCATCCTTCTCCAAGTTGAGCCCAGGAGTTCCAGGGAAGTTCTAGGGAACTTTCAGGGGTGTTTAGTGTACCACTCACTGGATTTTCTGGGTGTCCGAACGGCTGTTTCCTGCAGCCATTCCTGGCCTTCAATTCAGCAACTGTGTTTTTCATGCCCAGGAAATCTTTCCGATCTCAGATCATTCCCTCTAGCCCCCAGAACATAGGCACTTCATCAAGTGCCTAGGTCATCAGGCATTGTTGCTTCTTGAGATTCCATAGATGCAGTATGTATTTTCCTGCAATAAAACCAGCATTTTTCCAAAATGTGTGTGTCTTGCAGCAAAGCTACCTGGGAAAGAAATATTCCTTCACTCCTTCAGAATGGTCTCTTTTTGAACCTCTGTCTTTGATAGCCCATGTGCTTTTTCCATGTATTTTGCATCTTAAAAACAAATCTCTAGTGCCCTGCTCATTAAAGACACTTGGTAAAGCTCATTTATTCATTTGTCAATATTTCAAAGCCCAGTGATGTGTCCAAAGAAAATCCTTTAAGAAAGACTGTGTGTGACCGGGCATGGTGACTCACGCCTGTAATTCTAGCACTCTGGGAGGCCAAGGTGGGTGGATTGCCCTGAGCTCACAGGTTCAAGACCAGCCTGAACCAGAGAAAGACCTCATCTCTAAAAATAGCCAGGTGTTGTGGAGGGCACCTGTAGTCCCAGCTGCTCCGGAAGCTGAGGCAAGAGAATTGCTTGAGCCCAGGAGTTTGAGGTTGCTGTGAGCTATGATGCCACAGCACTCTACCAAAGATGATAAAGTGAGACTCTGTCTCAAAAAATAATAATAATAGGGCGGTGCCTGTGGCTCAAGGAGTAGGGCGCCGGTCCCATATGCCAGAGGTGGTGGGTTCAAACCCAGCCCAAGCCAAAAACAAACAAACAAAAAATAATAATAAGAAGAAGAAGACAATGTGAAAGAGATGCAGTGTCCATTCTCTCACTTCCTCCGAGCATCATCTGCCCTTCTGGTTGGGACATGCCTATAAAGAGCTAGTGAAGTGACTTCGCAGTTAACTTCCATTCACTGCTTCCTGTGTGCCAGACACAGTTCCAGGCCCCTTGAATCAGTTATTCAATTAAGTCCTTGGAAAAGTCTTATTTCCATTTGACAGAAGAGGAGAGTAAGTACCTTATCCAGGGACGCACAATTGAAACACAGGAGAGGTGATATCTGGCCCCATATATTCTGGTTCTAAGCCTGTGTTCTTCCCAGCACACCACAGATAGTAAACCTGTTCTTGCCATGACAGCCTTTACAGGCTAAGTTCATAGGTTTGTTCAGATATTTTTTTCTCGTGTAAGAGTCCTGTGACAAAACTTGCAATCTTATCCTTTCAGTAATGTAAATTGTAAATGTACATTTACAAATGTAAATGTAAAATGTCTGTTCATTTCTATATTCCTCCAGTCACATCCCACCTGAACACAAAAGATTTAAGGCAGTTACTAAATGCCTATAAAAACAACTAGATAAAAATACAACTGTCAAGTGTGTACGGAATAAGGGCAAACAAAAAACTTTGGAAATAAAATGAAGTGGACACTAGATTTCATGCCAGGACTCTTGGTAGTCAAAACAAAAAGCAAAATAATTACATAGCTTCACAATGTCCAGAAAATGAAAACTGGCTGTTGCTCAAGAAACTCATCACTCAAGAACTATGCTAGACCTGCCTCTCACGGGCAGCTAATAAAACACGAGTCCCGCGGTTTAACCACCAGAGGGCGCTGTATGGAGCAGCAGCCTGCAGGGCAGCAGAGGCTGCTGACTGCCAGCTCACGCACATTGACGCCAAGAAGACCTGTGCCCAGTTAGACAGTCTCAGTGCCTGTGTGCTGGCTGACTGCATTCCACACCTGTCCTTATATCTTGACAGCTGCTGCCAGATCCCATACACCACATTTTGTTTATCGGTTCATCAGCTGCTTCGAGTTTTGGGGTTTCCATTTATACCAAACCTGCTACTAGGAACATCGGTGCACACATTTTGTGTGAACGCAATTCCCGCATATCTTGGGAACTCAGCAGCAACACTTTGTGTTAAGTTTGTAATATTTCCCCAGTATTCCTAGGAGTTTTTTTTGGGGGGGTGGGTTGTTTGTTTGTTTTTGTTTTTGAGACAGAGTCTCACTATGTCGCCCTCAGTAGATTGCCATGGTGTCACAGCTCACAGCAACCTCAAACTCTTGGGCTTAAGCGATTCTGTTGCCTCAGCCTCCCAAGTAGCTAGGACTACAGGCGCCCACCACAATGCCTATGCTTTTTGTTGCTGTAGTTGTCATTGTTGTTTTTAGCAGGCCCGGGCCAGGTTCGAACCTGCCAGCACTCATGTATGTGGCTGATGCCCTAACCACTGAACTACAAGTGCCGAGCCTCCTAGGGTTCTCATGTGAGGTTTTTAGGATTTGAGGAAGGAGAAGTTGCAGCCCATCTTGAATGTCCTTCTTCTCAAGCTTTCCTCGTTGTCCTAATAAGACCACCCTTGGCTGTCGGCATGTGGGCCATCTGGTGGGAAAGACACCTTCGGACCCCCTTCCTGCTCCCCAGGTCCGATGCCTCCCTGTATTGTGATGATGTTGACATCCGCTTCAGCAAAACCATGAACTCCTGCAAAGTGCTGCAGATCCGCTACGCCAGCGTGGGGCGGCTGCTGGAGCGGCTGACCGACCTGCGCTTCCTGAGCATCGACTTCCTCAACACCTTCCTGCACTCCTACCGCGTCTTCACCACTGCCATCGTGGTCCTGGACAAGCTCATCACCATCTACAAGAAACCCATCAGCGCCATCCCCGCCAGGTGGCTGAGCGCCCCTCACCCCCACCCGTGGACCTGCCAGGCCTGGGAGGGAGGCTGAGCTCTGCGAGGACCCCTGGAGGAGCTGGGGGCGCACACTGCTTCACCCACCAGGAGGCAGGGAGGGTTCACCTGCCTGGCACCACTGCTCAGCCTCAGCTTCCTGCATCTGCCCCACCCCTGGGATGGGAGGTTTGGGGAGCACACTTGTTCTCTCTGCCCTGCTATCTTAGCCCCCTCCCAGAAGCCTAGGGTCCCACTCCTCAGCAAAGGACAAGGCTTTCCTACTTGCATCATTTAAGAAAGAAGAAAAAAGAAGGTGAAAGAGAAAGAAAAGGAGAGGGAGAGAGGATTTCCTTGCTTGCTTATGCCACTCATCCTTCCCTAAGGATAAGAGGGACCCCTCTTGGCATACTGGGGTGACACGATATAAGGAGGATAGGCTGCCTGAGCTTGGCTTCTTAACCCTGTCATCTAGCTCAGCTCTGCCACAGAGCCAGCTGCGTGAGGCTCCCAGAAGCCACTGGCTGAGTGGGGACTGGGTCTTATGCGCTGCTCTTGTCCAGTTCTGGGTGACAAGATGATTTTCTCTCTTGTCATCCCCAGTGGGACCTGGTGGATCATAGTGAACCCAGTGTCCCTTCCAGGTAGAATTCTAAGGGCAGGAATTGCCCCCAAATCACAGAGCCAGGCTAGACTGAGGCCAGTCCAAAAGCCAACCAGCCTCAGTGTTCAGAGCTAACAGGACTCTGCTGATCACGTAGCCCTGGCCACCCAGAATCCTAGTTAGACAGAAATGTTTACCTCTGTCTCACCAAATGGTCACCTAGCCAAGGGCAGTAACAAGTGAGGCACAAGGGGAGTCCATATCAAGTCCTTTGCCAGGTTGAGATGCATAAGAAAAGTGGTTCTGAACCCTCATCTAACAGAGGGTATAGTGAAGCACAGAGCAGTGAAGGGCTAGGCCATGGCTACCCAGTGTTAGGTCAAATGCAGGGGTGTCACCCAGGCCTCTGACAGGCCTCACTACTTCATCAGGGACCCACCCAGGAACAGCAGCTAGTGCTTCTTTCTCTTTACTGAGAGGCCATCTCACAGTCCCTAGTGGGGTAAAGCCTGGCCCAGAGCCCTTCCGAGTGCCCTTGGCCCAGCAGTGACAGCACTCCTCCCCCCACACCCTGCTCTGCTGCACCTGGAATCTGCCTCCATTCCCTCCTCCTGCTTCCTCATGGTCCCACAGAAGGCCTCAGGGGGGTAGGGTATGAACTTCAGGAACCTCAGTGATCAGCCTTTCAGTTCCCTCAGTAAGCAAGAGAAACCATCCCATCCAGGATGGAATCACGCCCAAAAAGTCACCGAGATTGTTCCTGGGAACCCAGCAGACCACCCATCCTCTCAAGCAGCAGTGTCCCACAGCAGGACAAGGCAGGTTCAAGTCCAGCTCTCAGCCCTGGGCCTTGACCAAGTCACTTCTGAGCCTCAGTTTCCCACCTGTGGACATGGGGCTAAGTACCTGCCTCCCACAGCCACAGTGAGTGTTGAAAGACAGAGCCTGTCCCATGTGCAGCAGGGAGCAGACACCTTCAATGCAGGAGCTGTGGTTTGCACTGCTGTGGATGGATTGACCCTTTCCAGCCTGGCCCTGTGTGGGGCCCTGCCATGAGGATAGTAGGGGGTTGACCAGGAATGCAAGGAGACCCCACTTTCAGCTCCCATCCCCCCAAGTTTGCACATAAGGCTGCTCAAGCACCCTGACGACATGGAAAGAACCCTGGCTGTAGAATTGGAGGCATCAGATGAATCAGTCCCTGCCTCTGAGCCTCCCAGGTTCCTCCTCCGTAGACCATGCCTGAGGACCACAGAGCACCCAGGCGGCAGCAGGCCCTGTGTGGGACACAGGGAGGTTTCACAACGCCTATTGGGCAGGGGACCCTGATCACCTCAAATCAGGAGCTGCTGCTGCTGCTGACCCAAGGGAGGCAGAGGAAGGAGCATTGGATGGATCGCCCTGCCTGCCACAGAAGCCCCAGGTCCCCTGCCCAAACCATTAGAACAAGACACTTGCCATTACAGACACTTGACCCTGGGCCATTTAATCACACAGTCCCTACAAAGAGATCAGTCCCAGGTCTCAGGGGTCATGAGAAAGAAGGACCCATCACTGTCTCACTGAGCCCCACTGGACACAGGCCGCCAGGCTGGCAGGTCTGTGCCGACACTTCTTTTCACCCCTGCCTCCCCGCAGGTCGCTGGAGCTCCTATTTGCCAGTGGCCAGAACAACAAGCTTCTGTATGGTGAGCCTCCCAAGTCCCCCCGTGCCACACGCAAGTTCTCCTCACCTCCACCACTGTCCATCACCAAGACGTCATCCCCCAGCCGCCGGCGGAAACTGTCCCTGAACATCCCCATCATCACGGGCGGCAAGGCCCTGGACCTGGCCGCCCTCAGCTGCAACTCCAACGGCTATACCAGCATGTACTCAGCCATGTCGCCCTTCAGCAAGGCCACCCTGGACACCAGCAAGCTCTACGTGTCCAGCAGCTTCGCCAACAAGATTCCAGATGAGGGTGACACGACCCCCGAGAAGCCCGAGGACCCCTCAACACTCAGCAAGCAGAGTGAGTGGGTACGCGGGTGGGCAGGCTGTGCCCAGCCTCATAGCCCTGTGCCCAGCCCAGCCCCACGGCTCCTCATGCCCCTGCAGACAGGTGGGGCCCAGGCTGCCCAGGGAAGCTGTCAGAGGTTCCCCGGGCATCACCACACTTTAGGTGGGTGTCAGCAATCCTCACACTTGCCCACGTCTGCAGGGTATGTGTCCTAGCCAGGCCTCCTTTGGGGCTGAGAGAGATTAGGGCCTGGGGTCTAGCTCCTGCCCTCCCAGAGCCACAGTCATAGCCAAGTCCTTGGACCACACACTTCATGGCACAGGGTCCATGTGGGGCTGGGGAGCTCAGGGGCACAGAGGATGGGCGGGAGCACAATCAGCAGCAGCAGAGAAGGCTTCCTGGGGAGATTGTTAGAATTTTCAGCAGGTGGGAGAACATTCTAGACTATGAGAATGGAATGTGAATGACTGAAGAGCCAGGAAGAGCCTTTGTGTTCAGGAAACAGCCTGGAGCCCTGGGAAAGGAGCAGAGGCTAGGTGTGATGCCGGGCAGCCTGGTGCCACCCTGTTCTCAGTTTCTTTCAACCATTCTGGAAGGATTGAGTCTGGTCCTGCCTCAAATCAGATCAGGCCTATCTTAGGCATCGTCAACATTGTCCTGTTAGCACCCACGTGCAGGGGTGCATGAGTGTGTGTGCGCATGTGTTAAAAAAACCTGGGCTGGTCACATGCTCCAGGACTTGAGGAGGAGGACTTTGAAAAAGACTGTGAAGGCTCGGTGTCTGTAGCTCAAGTGGCTAAGGTGCCAGCCGCATATACCGGAGCTGGCAGGTTCAAACCCAGCCTGGGCCTACCAAACAACAATGACAGCTACAGCGGAAAAAAAAAAAAAAAACATATATATATATAGTATGTTGTATATATGTATATTAATTGCCCAAGGCAGGCTATTTTTAAGAGTGACCAGGGACATGGGACAAGTATAAAGCAGGACTTTCCTAGGAAAAGATGCTTCACCAAAATGAAAAAGAGAGACCTTGCTTCTCAAAGGGTGGTGCTTGGACCAGCCATACGGGCAAGTCTAACAAAAGCTTATTAGAAATGCAGACCCTCAGGCTCTGCCTGAGACTTCCGAGTGAGAATTTGCATTCTAACAAGGTCCCCAGGTGTGTCTGTTAAGGTTCGCAAAGTCCCGGTAGAACAAAAACCACCTTGGACCTTCACAGTGCCCATTAGCATATGGAAGGTTGTAATAAATCCTGTGTCAAATCAAGCTATTAAACTTTCTTTCATCCTAATATCCCAAATTTACTGTTTGGCCTCAGTAAATTATAGTACAAAATTTTAATATCAGTGAATCACTGAAAAAAATAAAATTACTTCTTTTTCTTCTCCCAGGCTCAGAAGTCTCCGTGAGAGAAGAGTCAGATATTGATCAAAATCAAAGTGATGATGGTGACACTGAAATGTCACCAACTAAATCTCCAACAACACCAAAATCAGTCAAAAGCAAAAATTCTTCAGGTACAGCTCACCAATTACAAGGTGATCCCCAGGCTGGGAAGGAAGACAGGTCAGGCTGAGTAGAGGTGGGACTTCCTGCCAGACTCCTAAGAGTAATGACTGTTCTGAGATTCATAGGTCTGTGTGGGCTCCAGAGCACCAGCTGAGTGCATCCTGCTCGCAATGCAGTCTCTCCCTGCCTCTGACAAGCCTGTTCACCCCCTGCACAGGCAGTAGGGAGGCCAGTAGTGTCTAGGGATTCAGAAGGTGTTTGCTGAGCCCTGCGCATGTGACTCTGTGCCTGGCCCTTTTGCCATCCTGACTTTGTGGAGAGGCTATTAAGTTTTTGCAATAAAGGGAACAACTCTGGAAAGGGTGACATTGCCCACCCAACATCTCAGACTCGGATCCTGAAGGGTCTCTGGGTCCCATTAAGCATCTCCCCACACATAGGAGAGCTCTGGATACCCAAGGGGAGGGAGCCCCCAGTCCTCACCCCCACACACACCGCCTTCTCCATGGCCTGTCCCCACATGCAACAGGCGCCTGCACCCTGAGGCCCCTACCTATCAGTCACAGGGTCACCTGGCTTTGGAGAGAGAATGCCCAGAGGCGCTGCAACCCTGCCACACACCAAAACTGACATTCTGGGGAGGAAATCTCACAGATAACCCTTGAGTATTCCAAATAAGTTATTTGTGCCTCACAGCATGAGCCCTGTTACTTTGTCCTGAGTACAGATTGCTTTCTGGAGACTTACAAGATGAAACTACTACTAAAGGTTTCTACTCTGATTACTACTATAAAAACTAGTAATAGAAATGATAGTCCATGGCATGTATATAGCTTTTCATCCCGTACAAGGCACTTCCATCTGTGTTATTTCCTCTAATCCCTATATCCACCTGTTTTTTTTTTTCTTTTCTTTTCTTTTTTTTGTAGAGATAGAGTCTCACTTTATCCCCCTCGGTAGAGTGCTGTGGCGTCACAGCTCACAGCAACCTCCAAATCCTGGATTTAGGCAATTCTCTTGCCTCAGCCTCCCGAGTAGCTAGGACTACAGGTGCCCGCCACAACACCTGGCTATTTTTTTATTGCAGTTTGACTGGGGCTGGGTTCGAACCTGCCATCCTCGGTATATGGGGCCGGTGCCCTAGCCACTGAGCCACAAGTGCCGCCCTATGTCCACCTTTTAAAGTAGGGATTATCCCTTTTGTCCAGAAGAGATCACTGAGACCCAGAGAGGTTAAGTATTACCCAAGGTCATACAGCTAGTAAGGCTTTGGGGAGAATTTCACCCGAGGTAGGTGGACTCCACATGCAGTGCTCTCTCCATGTCACCATGCCAACGAGCCTGTCAGTGTAAACTGTGGTTGTCAGACAGTGGACAGGTCTTGTGTTTTTCCTGTAGGCTGAAGGGTGAGAGAACTCAGGACACTACCCCCAATCAGGCTGTGCACAGCTGAAGCTGAGGGCTGAAGGGAGTGGGGCTGCAGAGAAGTGGAGGGGCTGTGGCAGGAGGGTGACCCAGCCAACCCCACCCTGGGACAGCCCTGGGGGAGTCATGGCATGACCCTTCTGGGATGTTAACAGGGGACAGATGCCCCTACTCCAGTACAGCCCTGGAGATGTGGCCTGCCTGCTCTTGAGGCTGTTCTGGACTTGGCCCAGGCTTGCTAACAACCTGGGGGCTGGGACCAGGGACAGCTCAGGGTTGGTGCCCTCCTCTCCATAGAGTTTCCACTCTTTTCCTACAACAACGGAGTTGTCATGACCTCCTGTCGCGAACTGGACAGTAACCGCAGTGCCTTGTCGGCCGCCTCCGCCTTTGCCATAGCGACAGCAGGAGCCAACGAAGGCACCCCAAACAAGGAGAAGTACCGGAGGATGTCCTTAGCCAGTGCAGGTATGCGGTGCCCTGCTTGAAGGGCCCTCCCACAGGCCAGCCCCTCTGTGAAGCATGTGGCAGATGACAACAGCCATGGCGCCAAGGACTTGCCCCACTGCAAGTGTTGAAGATATGCTGCTGATGGCATGGGTGGGCTCTGCTAACAGTATCCAGCCTTCTGGGGCTCCGCTTCACCTAATTACTCCCACTCACCAGACATCAAGCTTCCCACATCACCTCACTGTGGAGGTGCTGGGTCACGACCCCACTTCTCTGCACTGGCTGGGGCTCTGCACACTCCCCAGCCTGCAGCCAGTGCCACCAGGAGTCTGGACCACAGCCTGCTCTGCACCTGCCTGGGGGATAAAGCCTGGCCTGCTCCACCTGGCTGGCCCTGGGGGGTGGTGGGAGGACATCTCTAGCCAATCTGGCACACCCTGCCTACTTCCAATAGATTGCTGTCCACTGCACCCCAAACATTCTTCCTGTGAGCCTTGGGGCCTGCCGCCTGAAGGCCCCTTCCTTCCCACCTGTCACCCTTTGCTAGTTGGCCAACTTCTACTCAGAGTAAAGCCTGGGGGAGCTTCTGCTGCTGTCTCCCACTTCCACAACCTCAGTCCTGCAGCAGGGGCCATGTAGGGGGGTCCAGAGACCCCTGGTCTCTGCAGAAGGCCAGCAGACCTGTGGCCCTGTCTGGAGAGGCTGCCTGAGTCTCCTGACAGCCCTTGAAAAATGGCAGAGGCTGGACCTGTGTGCACTGTGTCCACTGAGAAGTGTGGCATCAGTCTTATGGGTCAAAACTGGTTATTAAGTATTGTGTTGTCCCCCTGCCCATGGTGCTCCCGCCCAGCAGCTGTGAGGACCAGCCCCACCTTAGCCAGGTCTGAAAGTCCAGTCCGGACTAGAATCTAGCTGTTTCTGGCTCCCATATTTCCTGTCTCCCCTCTTCCATGCATACCACCAGGATTTCCCCCTGACCAGAGGAACGGAGACAAGGAGTTTGTGATCCGTAGAGCAGCTACCAATCGTGTCCTGAACGTGCTCCGCCACTGGGTCTCCAAGCACTCTCAGGTGGGTGGCCATCCTCCCAGGTAGGAACCCTTGGGCACGGACCCCCATGAAGCAGACTCAGGCTGAGTGAGCTGATGTCCAGCAGCAGAGCAGCAGGAGGGAGCGTGTCCAATCCACCACCCCAATATTCCCAGAAGGACCTGCTCAGGGGCCCTGGGAGGAATCAAGGTCCTTGAGGGGACCACTCTCTCTTCACCCCATCTGCAGCAGGGGTATGGGTGGGTTTGTGTGTCCCCAGCCTGGGTGCGACTAGCTGAGCGATGGTCCTGGGTCTTGCCGCAGTGCTGTTACGTAAGACTCTGTGGTTCCTGAGAGTGTCTTGTGCTCGGCCATGCAGCCAGCAAAAATAAAGCGAGGCAAGGCAGCCTGCTTGGGCAGAAGTAGAAACTGCTGCTCCCCCTCTGCCCGGGCCCAGACCACTGCAGGGCAGCTAGAAAACAGTAGCCAGAACCGCCCCTCACATCTTCCCACAGGACTTTGAGACCAACAAGGAGCTCAAATGCAAGGCAGTCAGCTTCCTGGAGGAGGTTGTGCACGACCCGGAGCTCCTGACCCAGGAACGGAAGGCAGCAGCCAACATCATCAGGTTGGGCAGCACTGCCCACTCGGGAAAGCGCATGGCCTGGCCAGAGGCCAGGCAGGCAGAGAGAGCCCTTCCCGGGTAGAGCACAGCCCAGAGCAGGGTGCACTGGGCTAGAGGGGAGCCCGGAGCCCCCTGGACAGCCAGGCTCAGGTGTGGGGGGTCCATTTAGCCTTCCCTCCATGCTCCACGCCAACAGACCTTGATTTCTCTGAGGCAAGAGCTCAGCCCTACTTCCCAGTGCCCACAGTTGCTGACAACTCATGCAGTGGGCACTGGCCACGTGTGCCTACTTAAATCTTAGCTGAGCAAAATGTAAGATTCAGTGACTTGGTCATATGAGCCTTACGTGGTTCGAGCTCCGTATTAGACAGCACAGAAGGACAGTCCCACCGTGATAGGAGTGCTACTGAACAGCACTGCAGGACCCCGCCTGTAGGTGTCAGGGAGTGTCACTGATTTAACTGAATCCAAGTCAGTTAAATCTCTTGTCTCTGAACCGCTGCTCCTTCCATCAGTGCTGGCAACCCATGTCTGAGCTGGCTTGCCCAGTGACTCACAATAGGACCTCAGCAAGTCCCTTCTCCTTTGTAAAATGGGTGAACAACACCCACTTTGAGGGCGGGGATTGTTCACTGGGTGGCAGGCACAGGTCACTGTCTGCCCACAGCTCCCATCCATGGCCTGTCCTCTCCCAGCCCAGGGAAGGCGAGAAGCACTCTGCTCCTCACTTGTCACCCAGCCCCACCACGGACCCCCACCACCCTGCTCAGCTCTTGCTGCCTGTGGCAGAATCTCCCCAGCCAGGCCCATCCCCAGCTCAGGGCCCAAGACTCTGTCAGGCCTCCCTTACCCCAAACACACGACCACCCATGCACACTCTGCCCTGTGCTGGGCCCTGGCCCTATAAATGCAGACAGCCACTGGGAGCTTGTCTGGGCATTGCCCCTGGTGCAGTGGGAAGAGGAGGGTCTACTCAGAGGTGCAGATCTTGTCTGAGCAGCCATTTCCTCAGCTGTGTGCACAATGACATCCAGCTGGAAAGCTGCTCCCTGCAGCGTAGGCAGCCCCAGGGGCCCCAGGGCACACACAGCAAGTGGGGGCATGTTGGCCTGACACTTAGGGTCCACCCTTATCTCCCACTACAGCCCAGCACCCTCTCTTCTGCCACCCCTCAACTGCCACAGCTCCTGCAGGTAAAGGCTGGGCTGAGGGGTGGCCTGTCAGGAAGCCCCAGCTCCCTATGAGCAGCTGTCCTCTCATGCAGCCTCTTATTCCACTACATGAAGGAGCGCCTGCCACAGGCTGCCAGCTGGCACCAAGGCTGCAGGAAGAACCCCACCTGCCCTGTCAGGGGACAACGACAAACCATTCCCACAAGCCAGATGGAGGGATCTGACCCAGCCAAGAAGGGCAGGACCACTGGAAGAACCTGTGAAGGGTCTCTTGGCAAAGGGAATGAGCAGGGACACAGAGGCATGAGAGTGCCGAGGTCATGGGGACCAGTCAGCCAGGAAGGAGACTGCCTAGGGGTGAGGTGGGGATCACCTGCCTTATTGTCCCTAGGACTCTGACGCAGGAGGACCCAGGCGACAACCAGATCACGCTGGAGGAGATTACTCAGATGGTGAGTGGAGCCTCCACCCCAAGGCCCCTGACCTAGCAGTCACCACCTATCTGTGACAAAGTAGCACCAACGGGTTAGCTTAAAGTGACAGAATTTATTCTCACAGTTCTGGAGGTCTAAATCTGATATTAAGGTATTAATGCTCCCTCCGGGCAATGCTCCCTCTAAAGCAGTGGTTCTCAACCCTTTAATACAGTTCCTGTGGGTCGCGACAGGTTGAGAACTGCTGCTCTAAAGGCTCTAGGCAAGACCCTCCTCAGGGTCTTCCAGCTCTGGTGGTCCCAGGCACTCGGAGTAGCTGCCTCACTCTCGTCTCTGCCTCCTTTGTCTCTTGGCTGTCTCCTCCCTGCATGCCTCTACGTCATCCTCCCTCTGTGCATGTCTGTCCCTGTGTCCAAATTTCCCTTTCTTCTCAGGATGCCAGTCATTTTGGATTACGGCCCCCCTGGTGACCCCATATTGAATCTGTCTACAAAGTCCCTATTCCCAAATGCAGTTGTCTCCTGGTATCATGGAGAACTGACTCCAGGATGTCCCTGAGATACCAAAATCCACAGGTGCTCAAGTCCCTGATAAAAATGGCTGTAGTGTTTAGCTATAACCTGTGTATATCCTCAGTGCCCTTATGTCACCCAGGTTACTTGTAACCCTAATGAAATGCCTGTGTAGCACGACACTTGCATGGACTCAAGGCTGAGCATGGCAAATTCAAGCTTTGCATTTTAAATCTTTGTGGAATTTTGTTTTCTCAAATGTTTTCAATCCTCAGCTGGTTAAAACCATGGATATGGTGTCCGTGGATACGGAGGGCTGGCTGCAAGGCCACACTCACACGTACCAGGGACTCCAACATCTCCAACATGTCTCTCCTGGGGGAGACATCAGACACCCTGTTTCAGGCCATCCCTGTTCTTTACCCTTTGGCCCATCGTTACCCTTGTCCCTTCACACTCTCTCTTTCCATCGCCAGGAGGAAGGAAGGACCATAGTGGACAGGGGCCTGTGTTCCAGCACCCAGCACTGAAAGGCTGGAGATACTCTCCCCCTAGTGCTGAAACTTTGTGACACCATCCCACTTACAGATGGGGCAGCTGAGGCATTGGGGCTTAAGCAGGCCCTTTAGGGTTGTGGTGAGTGGCAGTGGTGAGAGCTATGTTCACACTCATGTCTGGCTGTCTCCAGAACAAGAATTCACTCCACATTCTGTCTGTCAAACTGCCTCACCCAAGGAGTCAGCATGAATCCCCACCTGCCCAGAAATGCCAGCACCCCAGGGAGCAAAGGCACACGAGTTCATGGTGGCATTCCATGCAGAGTGCAGGAACAATGATGATCTTGGATACTTGGGTGGCCTGGCTCGGCCAGATCGTTTCCCATATTGACCCCATATTGAATCTGTCTACAAAGTCCTTATTCCCAAATGCAGTTGGTTGGTGCTGTGCACCCCAGAAAGCCATTGTGAGGTGCCCACTGTCAAGGATGCTCATGACAACGGACTCACTGTTACCACCCTGGAGGTGGCAATTGTGCCCTATGGCTCACCCCATGCTGGCTGAGGGACCTTTGATCTGTTAAAAGTAGCCAGCTGGAAGACTTGGGACTCTGGATTCTGGGCCCCTGCCTCCTCCGCCTCGCTGCCCCAACTCCTGGAGATGATGAGGCACTTTGGAGCAGCAGGCACCACAGGCCACACTCCCACCCTGGAGAGCAGCACTGCGGGATCCTGCACATGCCCTTGGTGGGAGGTCTGTGGTGCCCAGCCCCACCGCCTCCAGATGACCCTCTGGGGCCAGAATGTTGGGCAGCCCCTGAGAGGGAAGGATCCTTTTGGCACTCCCCTGAAGCGAGTCAACATGCTGCTCTCCTGCCTATAGGAGCCTGGAATGTTTGCCCCCTGGCAGCCCCAGAGCCTCTTGTCCTTTCTTGAACAGCCTGAGGCTTTTCTAGAACAAAGGGCCACTGAGCTGCCTCTGGCCCCTCTTGTCCCCAGAGCCCTTGTGGGGCAGATACAGTTCAGGGAGGGCCACGGCCTCACTAGAGAACAGACAGGCTTCTTGCTGGGAGGAAGTAGTTGGTTCTGGCCCAGTCCCCAGAGTCACGCTCTTCCTAGGCTGCACTGAATGGAAGCAGGGGAGCCAGCGGCTGCTCCTGCCCAGCATGCCTCTGGCCTGGGCACTGCTGCAGGCCTCTGGGCCACAGGCCATATCCCACCCAGGTCCCTGCACCCTTGACTCTGACAGTAAGCCATCCTGGGCCCAGCCCAGGAGTGCCAGGCAGTACCCTCAGGAGAGCAGATGAGGCTGGGGGCCTCCTCCTCATGAGCTTACAGGACAAAGCCTCTACTCCAGGGTCCTTGCCTTGCAGCCCGGCATCTCAATAGACCTGCTGTTCACCTCCCCACACCCCTGAAGGCCTAGTGTCCCCTCTCCATGCCCACATCTGCACACGCTGTTCCCTGCCCCATGTGGCTCTGCCAGGAAAACCTTTGCCACACAGACAGAAGTCCATGTCCATGCCATCCCTGCTCTACTCACATGACTGGGAGTCCTATAGCCTGGAGCTCTGTGAGGTCAGAGACTATTTCTGACCTTTGTATTTCCAGTGTCTAGCAAGAGCCTGGCAGTGCAGACCTTAGTGCACATTTGCACAGAATATGATGGAAGGAGATGCTTGGCCTAGCAGGGTGGCCTGTTTCCCTATGACTAGTGCAGACGGGCTGCTTGTGGGTGCTCAGTCTGCTTGGGCTTCTGGGCAGGCTGGAGTGAACACAAGAAAGCAGAAGTTACAGGGCCATGAGGCTCACCTCTTGAGCCTGTGCTGCCCAGCAGGCTGGCCACTCTCCTCTATAGCCTCAAGGTGGGGAAGGGGCAGGACTCTTGTTTCTGACTCATCTCCCCAGTGGACACAGGCTCCTCCCAAGGCCAGCAAACTTGTAACTCTCCCTTCCTTGCCTTACCTCCCTCCGGTGCCTCCCCTGACCCAGCAGACCTTCTGCCCAAGCGTGCTAGCCTTCCACAGCCACCTCTCATCTAACACCTGCCATGGAAACTCTGTCCCCAGCTGGTGTTTCCCTGAGGATGTCCTCTGTTCAAAGGGCCTAGGTATCTAGCAAGGTGGTGTCTATGGGCAAGCCCTGGGGGCCAGGGACATAGTAACCCAAGATTGAGGCTAGGCAGCTATCATCTGGGCACAGGACAGGAGCACTGCTCCAAGAGCTGGTCACACGTGCAGTTCACCCCTCCTAATGACTTTCAAGAGGAAATTGTAATTAGCCAAGCTGTTGGCCCACATGGACCCTGAAGGGAAAGACCAGGTATAGCCTGGGATAAGGCCACCAGACCCAGCCCTAGTCAGCCCAGTTGGGCTGAGTGGTTTGGACCAGTCATTGACCTCTAGAAGCCTCCATCATCCCATGCCATGCCAGGTTCACAGCAGCTCCAGACTATCCTCCTGGTTCACACACAACGGGGTGCATTAAGGGCCCAACTTCCTCTGTCCCCTTCCCTCTATTTCCCCTTGTCACACCCAGCCTACCCCATTCACCCACCCCTGATTCCAGGCGGAGATTTCTTCAGCAAAGTTGCCAAAAAGTTAGGCGATGACCTTCTCAGGCCTGACTTGAGAATTTGCTCCCCATAGGCTGAAGGTATGAAGGCCGAGCCCTTTGAGAACCACTCAGCCCTGGAGATCGCAGAGCAGCTGACCTTGCTAGACCACCTCGTCTTCAAGAAGATTCCTTACGAGTAAGTGGGCATAGCTCCCAGATCCTCCTCCCTCTACTCCTGCAGGCACCAACCTTGGCAGCATCCCAGAAGCACATCCAGTGGCTTCTAGAGCCACAGGGATTCTCCACAGCTGGAAGCAAATATGCACGGTCAGCACAGATGAGGGAGAAGCCCTGTTCCCATTCCTGCCCCCAAGTTCTCTCCTTACCTCCCAGGTACTCATGCACGTGCATACACACACACACACACGTGCACGCACATGCTTGCATGCACGTACACAAACACACATTCATGCACATGTGTTGGCATTTTGGAAACACGCCGCCCCCTCCTGGTGTAGTAACTGTCATTATCCCCAACCTACACCTCAGCTGCCCTGAGATTCCCCTTACTTCCCACAGGGAGTTCTTCGGACAAGGCTGGATGAAACTGGAAAAGAATGAAAGGACCCCTTATATCATGAAAACCACTAAGCACTTCAATGATGTGAGTATGGGGCAGGCAGCACTCTGCTCCCGTGGGTTTTCCTTTGGCAGGTCTGTGGAGAGGCTGGGTAGATAGCAGGCCACGTACCAGGCTGGAATCAGACCCCTGGGTCCTTGCTGGCCCCGCCACCCCAGCCATGTGACCTTGTGCTAGAGGTATCATCTCAGTCCCAGTTTCTTCTGTTAAATGAGGCTGACCACTGAACAGTCATGTGAGGCTAGACTGGGACAGGCGGTCCAGCATTGGCTCCCTTGAGTCAAGACCTCCCAAGAAGTCACTCCTTGAGGCAGGTTTCCTGGTGAGTCTGTAGCAAAGTGAACATGACTGGGAGAAAAGGAGTGAAGACCTCCTGGCTGTGCCTGTGGTTTGTGACCTCATCTAGGAGTTAGAAACAAGCAACATTTGGCAGCACAACAGAAGGCAGGTTGCCTCCAATATGTACATGACCCAGAGCCCTCTGAACCTCCTGAAATTTTGTCTAACAGTTTTAACTACTCTGGAAATTACATTCTAACTCTCGCCCCCTCCTGCCTTTCACTGCGGATAAGAGGGTAAGACAGCCTCACAGGATAACATTAAAGAGACAAGACACACAGCGTTGCATGAGACCAAGTCTGGGCATAAGCCAGAGGCCCCTGAGTGTCCCTGGCTAGTATCAGGATGGCTCAGTATCCAGCCCCTCCAACTCCCTCCTTGAGACTCCTCAGCCTTTGCTTTCCTGGGAAATCACTGTTTTGATGAGGCCAAAACTAGACCAGTGACAGGGCCCAGTGTGTGTAGCACAAAGGGCCCAGACTCACTCCTAGGGCACCAAGTTCAGACAGGTGCATTGCACACCCTGGATCCCTGGATTCCTCATCAGGAAACATGGGAGCAGCAGAAAACTGGGGACCAGGTAGGTCCCAGGATCTTCCTGACACATGATTCACATCCACAGGGAACATTTGCAAAGTTCTTTAATCAAAGTGGTAACTATCCCCCCTAACTGGATACCTACTTCATGCCTACCACTGTGCCTTATATCCATAATAATCTCATTTAAAGCTTAGACTGGGCCAGGTGAGGTGGCTCACGCCTGTAATTCTAGCACTCTGGGAGGCCAAGTCAGGTGGACCGCTTGAGCTCAGGAGTTCGAGACCAGCCTGAGCAAAGCGAGACCCCATCTCTTCTAAAAATAGAAAAACTAGCCGAGTGATGTAGTGAGTATCTGTTAGTCTCAGCTACTGGGGAGGCTGAGACAATAGGACCAGGAGACTGAGATTGCTGTGAGCTATGGTGATGCCACGGCACTCTACTCAGGGCGACAGAATAAGACTCTGTCTCAAAAAATAAAATAAATAAAAATAAATAAAGCTCAGGCCAATGAAAAGATGGGAGCTGTTATCATATTTTAGGTCAAAAGAAATCAAGGGTCTGAGCACAGTATAATTCTATAATCATGCCTATGACCCTGAAACCCTGAGAGGCCGAGATGGGTGGATCGCTTGCGCTCAGGAGTTCGAGACCAGCCTGAGCAAGAGCGAGACCCTGTCCCTACTAAAAAAAAAAAAAAAAAAAAAAAAACTAGCCAGGCGTTGTGGTGGGAGCCTGCAGTCCAGCTACTTAACCCAGGAGTTTGGCTGATCCCAGGGCACTCCAGCATGGGTAGCAGAACAAGACTGTGTCTCAAAAAGTAAACAGGTAAATAAAAGACACCAAGGTAAGTCCCTTTCCTCCAAAAAGGAAACCTAGACTCCAAAAGGGCAAATGCCCTAGTTTTGCTAACATCAATTCATAATGGGAAATAGTTGTTTGTGAGAACAAGCCTCTCCCGTCATCCTCCCCATGTTTGCACAAGCCCCAGCCCTTGAACCACAGGGACTGTGCTCTCTGCCTCCCGACAGTGCTGAGAACATTTGCTCTCATCATCTTTGTTCCTCCGTGTTTAATCAACATAAGTCAAGAGCCCTTGATGGCTGGAGGTGGAGCACATGATTGCACTTATCCTAACAGCCTGGCCAGGGCCACATCAGATCAGCCCAGACACAGGACAGGCCCTCAGCAAGCGTATGCTGTCCTAGAGGGTCCTCGGCAGCCTGAAGGAGACAAGAAAGACCCAGGTATGGAAGCTCAGGGGAGGAGCCCTTGGGGGCCTCCCAGCCCTGGGCACCCAGAAGTTCCACAGTGGACACAGCAGCAGAAAGGAGACCCACCTGCCTCTGGGGAGAGAAGAATAGGGAAACCCAGCAGGGCCTGGGGAAGCACACCTAACAGAGGCCTGAATCTGACTGCACCTTACCCGTACTTGGCCAGTACCAGGCAGCAAAACAGTGCCCTCTCCACTCCCCTGTCCCACTGTGCTCCCAGGATCCAAGTAAGGAAAAAAAGAACATGATGTGACATTCACTGAGTGTTTGCCACATGCTGGGCACTCTGCTAAGGGCTTTGTAAGCACTGTCTTGTTTAATCCTTGTATTCTATGCATGGAGAAATTGAGGCTCAGGGAGGTCAGCTTTCTTTTGAACGCACACAGTCTTTCTTGGAAGCTGCCCTCACTGCTGGCATCTGGCCATCTCTGTGCAAATCCACCATTTTCAGAAGCACAGAATGTGCTTACCCAAGTGGTAACTTTCTTAATTTATCCTGCTACGATTCTATTTGCTGTTTTCCAGTCCTTGAATTTCTCTGTCCTCCTGGCTGGTAGTCCTGGCTAAGATCACCACTTCCAGGGCCAGAACTAGGGAAAGGCAAACGAGGGATCCAGGGTCAGAATATAAGGAGCTGCTCACATCTGCACCTGCAGGCCTACCTGGTCCCATCTGTGTCCAGAATGAGGTGGCATGGAAAGGGGGAGAGTGTGCCTTGTTCTTGGTTTTAAAGGAAATGTTTCAAGTATTTCCCCTTCTAGAATGATGCTTATTTCTTTACCAAGTTTTTTTGTTTTTGTTTTTGTTTTTTGTATTTTGTTTTGAGACAAAGTCTCAAGCTATCGCCCTTGATAGATTGCTGTGGCATCATAGCTCACAGCAACCTCCAACTCAGGGCTCAAGCAATCCTCTTGGCTCAGTTGTTTCTATTTTTAGTATAGACAGGGTCTCGCTTTTGCTCAGGCTGATCTGTTGGAAACCAGCCTCCCAGAGTGCAAGGACTACAGGTCTGGGCCACTGCGCCCTGCCCTCTTTATCAAGTTTTTAAAAATTATTTTCTGTTCCTTCTGCACTAGTGGTTTTTACCATGAATAAATCCTGAATTTTATCAATATTTTTTTCTGTGTACATTGACATGGTCATAGGATTTTTCTCCTTTGATCTATTGATATGGTAAATGACAGTTATATACTTTTTTCTAATATTCAAACATCCCTGCATTCCAGGAGCAAAACCCACTGTGGTCATGGCACATTATGAATGAGTGTATAATTTTCCTTGCTTGTTTTACCCATCTCTGGTGTTGGTATTAAGGTAATATTTGCTTCAAAAATAAATCAGAAGGTATTTCTATCTCTTTTCTCCGGAAGATTTGGCTGATCTGTTCATTTAAACAATTAGTATAACTTTGACATAAAATTATTTTTAAGTTCAGTGTTCTTTTGATGGGAAAAATTTTAACAGCTACTTCAACTTAATTAAGAGGCAAACACACGGCTCAGCGCCTGTAGCTCAGCAGCTAGGGCGCCAGCCACATACCCTGGAGCTGACAGGTTCGAACCCAACCAGGGTCTGCCAAACAATCATGACAATTACAACAAAAAAATAGCTAGGTGTTGTGGCGGGCACCTGCAGTCCCAGCTACTCAGGAGGCTGAAGCAACAGGATCGCCTAAGCCCAAGATTTGGAGGTTGCTGTGAGCTGTGATGCCACAGCACTCTACCGAGGGTGACAAAGTGAGACTCTGTCTTAAAAAAAAGAAAAAAAACATAACACAAGACAAATTTTGTTATTTCTTCCTGATTCTCTTAAGTAGTAAGTACTTCCATTCTTAAGTAGTTTTGCAATTCATTCTTTGTCACTCAGGCTGGAGCGCAGTGGTGATATCATAGCTCATGAGAGCCTCCAACTCCTAGCCTCAAGTGATCCTCCTGACTAAGCCTTCTGAGTAGCTGGGACTACAGGCACAGACCCCACCCAGCTAATTTTTTTTAATTGTTTTCATTGAGTCACAGTCTTACTATATTTCCCTAGCTGGTCTGAAACTCCTGGGCTGAAATGATCCCCCCACCTCAGATTCCCATAGTACTGAGATTACAGGCCTGAGCCACCACACAGTCTTCCTGATGTACATCCTTTAGAAATCATTTTTGAGAAGATTTCTTGGTGGTAAAACCTTATAATTTTTATTCATCTGTAAATGTCCTTTTACCACTTTTTTAAAATAACGAGTAATGTTTTTAACCTTTTATTTGAAAACAATTATAGATTCATAGGAAGTTGCAAAGTAGTATATAAAAAAGTCTGTTGCTTCCTGCTGTCCAGCCCCTGTGGTCCTAGTTCCCCTAGAAGTTGGGTTCTAAGTCCCAACTTCCCATCCTTATTCCGTGCCAGCTGCTCCATGTCCAACCTGCATTTGATTGTTCATGAGATTGTTGGCCAAGTGGCCAAGTCCTTGCAGATCCCTCCTACCATATATGTGAGGCCAGTGATGCCTCAAAGTGTATGTCCTTTCTAAGCTCTAGCTGTATGATCGGAGATTCCTTCAAACCTTGGTTCTTTTTAACTGTTTATTCTTCCAGATGAACCTTAGAATCACTTTGTCAAGTTCTAGAGAAAACTTGCATTGGATGTTATATTGGACTATGTTAAACTCAATTACTTTTCAGGAAAAAATGACATATTTACATTCCCACTTGGGAATCTGGTCTCTTTCTCTGTTATACAAGCCTTGTACATCCTTTAGTAACATTCCTCTATGTAACATCCTACATAGATCTCATTGTAAATTCCTAGATAATTTACAAGTTCCCATTGTTATTTTGAAGATAATTTCCTTTCTGTTGTGTTTTCTAATTGGTTATTGCTAATACATAGAGAAATACTTCATTTTTGTATTAATACATTGAGTCTTTAACCAGCAACCCTAAGGAGCTCTATTAGTTGTTTTAGTAGTTCTCCAGTTCATTCTTTGGTACCCTGTTTCCCCAAAAATAAGACATCCTCTGAAAATAAGACCTACTTACAGGAAAGGTAAGACGCCCCCTGAAAATAAGACCTAGCGCATCTTTAGGAGCACACCTTAAAATAAGACACTGTCTTATTTTCGGGGAAACAGGGTATTTGTAAACACATAATCATGATTTATCTTTACATCTTCACTTATTCCTCTTACTTTTTTCTTACTGCATTGGCTTTAAAGATCAGCAACTTGATTGCTTCAGAAATCATCCGCAATGAGGACATCAATGCAAGGGTGAGCACCATCGAGAAATGGGTGGCTGTGGCTGACATATGCCGCTGCTTACACAACTACAACGCCGTGCTGGAGATCACCTCTTCCATGAACCGGAGTGCAATCTTCCGGCTCAAGAAGACATGGCTCAAAGTCTCTAAGCAGGTGCGGGTAAGAGGCTGGCACCACTGCCTGCCTGGGGCTGGGTTGTGGCTGGGGCAGAAAGACGAATGGTCTGGCCACTGGGCATCCACATGTGGGCAAAGGACTGGGCTGAGGGAGGACCAACACACTCTGGCGGACAGAGCATCACTTCTCCTGAGATCAGATATCAGGCCCCCAGATGTGAGAGTAGGATCTGAGGGACATTAATACCTATTCCCACTTGAGTAATTAACACCCCCAAAGTGGGAAGTATTGGTTCCAACGCTCTTCACTCTTCTTGCATTGGGACAGAAGAGTGGTATCTGCATGGGAGTCCCAGCCTAGACCTGCAGGAAGGCTGACAGTGGTCAGATGATTCTGCAATTCCCTTCCCAGGACTCCAATCTCACCCACCCATCTAGCCACCAGAGTCAGCAGGTCCCCAATACCTGTTGATAGTTGGTCATTTTAAATGTGGGCTTGATCTTTACTCACTCAAAACAAGATTCTGAAAAAAAATAGGTATATTTTTTTCTTGGGACTAAAACTCCCTGCACTGGGGTCATGGGGTGCAGTTCTCCTTAAAGGAGGGCACAACAGTGCACTTGGTGGATAGCCAGTCCCCACCTGCATGTGTGCAGGGGCTGGACAAGCACCACCAATGGTTGAGATGAGCCTCCGAGAGCACTAATAACTGGACAGCAGCATCTGTGCTGCTACTGGGCCGTGCAGGACCCAGTGTCTCCAAGGGGCCTATCTCATCTGGCTGCTCTGGGCTTACATACTGTATCCCCTTTATCACATGCTCCTCACTACCCTCCTCACACTAGTAGCAGGTCATGATCTATGCACCAAGCAGGCAGTGTGTCCTTGAATCCTTCCTGCTCAGCAGCAAACTCAGGACAACCCTGAGATTTCTCTGCCACCCTTTCTTCCAGTCAGCCCAGCTCCTGATCACAGCAAGGCTTCTGAGCATGCAGGGATGCCCTTACTTCCCAGTGAGTGTGGGCCTCTTGCTGCCTGGCATGCAAAGATACCAGGCTTAGAGCAAGGACTGCAGAAGATAAGTGAGTAGGCTCCAGGAAAGAAGAGGCTGGGAAGGGCTGCAGGCACATCTGGCCACACATGGCATATGCTGTCATGAACTCCTGAAGTCAGGGCTTAGGCAAGGCTCTGCAGAACCTTCAAGTCATCCAGGCTAATTTGTCCTGTCAAGGTTCAGACAGGGCTGTGGGCAGGCTCTGGGGGTCCAGTCTAGGTGCATGTCTCTCTCCTCCTGCCCTCTGCTACAGGGACAATGCCATCTTTTCTGAAGGACCTCCAGGCCAGGCTCCAGTTCCCCAGTTCTCCAGGTACCCCAGTGGGGTGCTTCCTAGAGCCCACACTCCTTGCATTTCTTGGCTTCATTCTCTAGCATCACCCTCCTAATGGCACTGGGGGCCTTCCTAAAATCTTCCTTCTTGGAGACTACAAAGTTAGTCTACTTGAATGTTACTTACTGGTCAGGGCATGTGGCCCAGCCTATGTTGTAGAATCTCACTCAGGACCTAGGGCCTGGTCCATAAAGCAAAGAGGCCTCTGGCAGCACATCCCCTCCCTTCCCCCTCCAATATATCTGCACAGCACCTGGTCAGACCATCAGGCCCCTGGCAGCACATCCCCTCCTCCCCATGTGTCCTCACAGTGCCTGGTCAGATCAGGAGGGAAGCTCATCATCTCTCTGCAGGTATCCTATGGATACTTGTGACCCACCTAAATGGCCTCATGTCTTAGATGGCCTGACATGTTGCCTCAACAGCTCATTTTTTCTCTCCCTTAAAGGTTGAGACAGCATTATGTCCATTATGTTGAACAGCATTATGTCCAAGTCTGCTTCCACCTTTGGCAAGAGCTAAACAATCAAGTTTTGTTTGGGAGTTTTCATTTCTCCTTTCTTCTTTCAACCCCTTCTTACCTATCCTCTTTGCAAAACAAACAAAAGAAAACTCTGCCTCAGGAGACGATCTGGTGATGACATCCCGTGTAGCACAGTGCAGGTGACTAACGGGGTTTTGCATGTCACCTTTCCTAGAATGGTTGTATTTTAGCAAAAACAAAAGACCTGCTTTGGCTGACAATACATTTGGCCTCTTTGGGAGGGAACACTTTGGGCCAACCAAGAGTCTTCCGTCTGGTGAACAGGAAGGGGTGGTGTTTGGAAACTATTTATCATCTTTCTTCCCAACACTGCTCCTGGCTTGATCCCTGGTTTCAGTGACATATCTATCCCAAGGGCCCCTCCCTCATTTCTGCACACTGGTATACAGACCCCAGCAGAGACTCCTGAGACCCCTAAGATTTGGTGTCCCAGGAACATCAAAAGATGGACATTTCTGGCCCGGCAATAAAGTGATTAAGCTGCTTCAATTGAAACTCACTGTTTAAGCAGCATCTGGGAAAATTCTATGTTCTCTCAGGCCATAGAGGTCCTTCCTAGACAGACCATGATAACCCATACAGCAAGCACAGGGATATGGAAGGAATCAAACATGCCCAGACCAGAGCCACATATTTGTCCCAGGCATACAGAAAAGCCATGTATCAGGATACCTTCTGTATACTCTCATGACCTCTTGGCATAGTGACACTTCACTCAGAGCTGTGTGGCCCAGGGAGATCTCCTGACCATGCATGCCTATGTGTCTCCCACAATTCTAGGCTATCTGAACTAGTATGGCCCTTAGGGAACATCTGGACCTACCCTTACATTCCCCAGATGGGGAAACTGAGGCCCAACAAGGCAAGAGGAGTGGTGGTTTCCCTGCAGGCAGTCAGGGGGGTGGTGGTGACAGAGACCAGAGAGGCCCCAGGTTTCCTGACTCAGCCCCCACATCTAACCTGGCACCACACCAGGCCATTCCCTGTAGGTGGTGGGAAAGAACAGCAAAAAGGATGCAGCTCTGGAAAGGGATGAGAGTGGGAGGGAAGCTGGACCTGGGGTGGGGGTGGGGTGGCCAGGCATCTGCCCATCTGATCTGCTTTGCCAGCATCTGAGCAGACATCACAAGCGGAAGCAGATGGTCCACCTGCCTCAGTATGGCTGATGCTATCCTGACACATGTCTCTTCCACCAGATCCAGAACACACTTGTGCTCTGAGCAGGGCCAGCCCAAACCAGGGAACCAGGGCTCTGCACCAATGCAGCCCTCAGATGAAAAGAGTGCGGACTTGGACATAAGGCTGTTCAACAGCTTTGGGCAAGCACATTTAAGGAAGAGAAGGGGCCACCCTGTCTCCTCTTTTCTTCCATCAAAGGGAAGCTTCTTGTTTTCTGTTGGTAGATTCCCCAAGCTAGAAATCTGACCCAAAGATGGTGTGTGTGCTTGGCCTCTGGGGCCAGGGTGCCCCTCACCTCCCCACCCCGACTGGCACTCTGGTCTCGTAACTCATGGCTGATCTCTGGTATAGTTTCTTGCCACATTCTGGATTTTGAGCAGCAGAGCTGAAAAGGGAGTTTCTATGTCACCATTTATAAATGAGACTGCCAGGGCCCCAGAGGTAAAGTATCTCCCTTGGGCTGTGCAGAGAGAGGAATGTAAGACCTCACTGGACCCAGGGCTCTCTCTGTGGGACAGTCTGGTCACTTCAGATGAACTCCAGCCACAGAAACACTGCTCCAGACCAACGTGTACTGGGCCTGGCTTGGTCATTTGACAAACCCCTTGGCCATGGGTTTCCTCCTCCATACTCAGGACTTTTCTTCTTTGGTGATCAGTTCATCTGCCATTTTTTTTCTTGATGCTTCAATTTGGGTGGTGTGGCTGGTACATGGAAAGGAAGGTGCAAGAAGAGGGTCACATCTTCTGGCTATAGTTCTTAAGAAAGATCACAATAAGGAACATCGGCATCCCCTGCTCTGTGTGCAGGCCTGGGAGTCACCCAGCAGGTCCTTCTAAGCCAGCAGTTTCTCAGGATCACACAGCATTTCCAAGGGCTAAATCTTCACTCAAGTCTCCTATGCCCATTTCCTTGTTTCTCAAGGACGTGGGAGCACAAGCACACAAAACAAGTATTCCTAGGGAGTTAGGGGCAAAGGTCCCAGCCCCAGGAAGTGCCCCAAACCCAAAGGAATGTGGTTCTGGAGACCTGGAGGGCAGCATGCTGGAATGAAGTCCTGGGCCCCGGGCCATGGTGTGCGCTGTGTGTTAGTAAATGCTTCTGATTCCTTCTAGACCAAAGCTTTGATTGATAAGCTGCAAAAGCTTGTGTCATCAGAGGGCAGATTTAAGAATCTCAGAGAAGCTCTGAAAAAGTAAGTGCATGTCATTTTGTCACTGTTATTTTTAAAATTGTAGACCCAGATTGCAGAGGAATTTATATACCACCCCAACTGGGGCAGGAGGTCTGTCTCTCTATTCCTCTGTCTACCCACAAGACCCCTAGGCTTTCCCAGTCCCCAAAGGTAGAGTTCCCCATTGTCTGCCAAAGGAATTCCAGGATTGAGTGGCATTTTTCAGGCAAAGCACAGGAAGACCCCTGAAATCCCGGAAGCACAGTAGCTATGATAGTAACAGTGATGGCAGATCCCTTCATTCTAAAATGCACATTCTCTCATATTTTAACAGTTCTGACAGCAGGATATGGCTTAATGTCAGTGTGTTTAATGTGATTGTTTCCCTTCCTGCCCAACCCTAAGTCCTCTGAGCTTGAATGCATGTCATGGACAGTGACGTCTTGGAATCAGGGACGTGCCCCACAGCTTGCAGAGCGCTCCCACGTGGCGGGGAGGCGGGCCTGCTCAGCCTGGCGCTCTAGCCATTCGCCTGGGATGATGCTCTGTCCAGAGACTCTCCTGTGCCCTGTGGCATCTTTAGCAGCATCCCTGGGCGTCTATGCACAAGATGCTAATGATCCCCCCAACCCCCAGATATAACCAAAACTATCTCCAGACATTGCCAGATGTCCGCTGGGGGGGCAAAATCATGTTCCTTGAGAGCCACTACGATGCAGCATCTCTTCCCATCCTGTTTTTCAGGCTAAGAAACTAAGGAGCTAATTAGTAGCTGGCCCAAGGACATGTGGCCATGGCGATAAAGCCAGACCTGGCCCAGGCTGGCGTCCAAGGCCAGCCCTCTGAGGGTTGCTTTGGCTGCCTCCACAAAGCCCCCTTGAGCTCTCTTAGGCAGGCAGGGACCTGCTGCTCACATAGCCACACACTCCTGTGAAATGGCGGTGTTCGCTACCACCACTCCCCAGGGCTTCCCTTAGGCTTCTGCACTAGTCTGCCCTCCTTTCCCTGACCAAATTTCCCTTCTTCTCCTTGCTGATGGCCACTCACCAGACCTTAGAGAGACCTCGAGCCCAGGAAGCCTCTCCTCCCTGCAGGGATTACATAATTGCAACCAATGTGGGGCCCCGCTGAATTCACCACTCCTGATCCTAGGGATGGGGCCAGCCAACTCCAGCCCTTGACTGTGGCTTTGATACACTGCTCACCACCCCTACTGCCCCTGCCAGCCTCATCTGACTCCTGTTCTTGTTTTCTTCCTGCCATACTTGGTCTGCCCCTCGCCAGCTGTGTATACCATTGCCTTGACCATCTCCACTTTGTGTCTCAGACAGATGTTCCACCCATCTGTGCTGCCAGCTTTCTCTCTTCTGCCTGGATTCCCTGCAGCCCTCTGCACAGCGCTTGTGGGGAGCTGCCCCACCACGTACTCACCAACCTATCTGCTGCCCTGGGGTGCCCCATTTCCTCTTTTACATGGCTTCTTTGTCTGCTGCACCACCACCTCCATGTCTCCATGGTCCCCCTCTGTCTCGGAATTCCTGTCCTTGCTTCCCCCTTTCAGGTTACCTGTGTGCCTGTGTAAGTCCCTCTCCCACATTATGCCTGAAGCACAGGGCAGCCTGGGAGCTAAGACCATCACAGGAACCAGGCTCTGGTCTAGTGGAGAACTAGGCAGGTCCCATGCAGTAGGGAGGGCCTAAGGAAGCTGGGAGCAAATGTTTCCTGTGTTCCTTCTCCTGAGGCCCTGGGTATTCATGGACAATGATGTCACTTGAACACTGGGACAAGGGATAGTCATTGAGGCTGAAGCAGCCTGGTGACAGTCTGTGGGCACACTGAGCCCTGTAGTGGGCCTCACCATGCAGGTCCTCAGCCCTATTCTTAAGTTCTGGACATCTTTTTTAGTCTATAATCAAAATATCCAATGTGTGCCAGCACCAGGCTGGAGAATGGCCCTACTTCCTCTCCCTTCACCACACCTTCCAGCCACTCTCTTTAATGTCCCCTCTTTACCAACAGTCTTTGCCATGTGTTGCCCCTTCAGCCCTCTGCCAGGGCTCCCTGAGAGTGACTTTATCTCCCTTCTTCATTCCCTAAGCCTAAGCTCTTGCAGCCTGCTCTCAGCCTTCCAGAAACCAGAACCTTCCCACAGCTCTATGAAACAAAAATTTGGCCAAGTACTAAATTTAGCAGTGAATTTTGGTTACCAGCACTTTCGGGGCTAATTCCAATTTTGACTACCCTGTCTAATCTCAACCCAGCACACATTTGCATATCTGCACCTTTTGTGTTTAATTTGAATAGGAAGTCTTGATTTAGAGGAACATGTAGGACAGGCTATTATTACAGGCTGCTGCAGTGAAAGCTTGTCCCTTTGTTCCCCTACATTAAGGATAGGAACAACTATGGAGGATAGTGTCACCTGGCTGCTGGGGTAAAAATCCACTTGTCTACATGGATGTGATGAGTCCAAAGCTAAAGTTCTAGAGTTCCAGGAGCTCCGGCTGGGTCAAGGATCTGTTTCTATCTTGATTTTCTGCCTGTGCCCACACAGCAAAGCCCAGCCTCCCACTGCTCACACAACAAAGCAGTTGGTGTCCAGGTGACAAAAAGCAAAATTGGACTCCCCACCCCATTGCAACCTATTTTCAGAGTTTGAGTACCTGAGGGCTCTGTGCCCAGCCCCCGCACCCCAGCCCTGAGTGCCCTTCACACCCTCCCTGAGGCCCTTCATCAGGTGGGTCTGGAAGCAGAGGAAGAGAGGACACACCAACCATAACCAGCAGACCCTTGTCAGAAAGAGTGGCTATTCCCACATCTGGGCAGGGCAGAGGAGGGAGGAGCTGCAGAGAGGGCAGAGGGAAAGCAGAGGCAATACGTTCCTAGGAGTTTGTATAGAGCAGATAGTGCAGCCAACTCTGGCCATTTGCAAGTGGCCCTACAAAATCTGTGTCACTTGACATTATCAGGACATTCTTGATAAAAGAAACATCAAGTTTGGGGGCACTGAACAACCACAGGCAAGGTCAGGATGCCAGGTGTCACCAGGCATTGGGATGCCACCATAGGGCCCTATCCAGAAACCAGAAGTAGCTTCTAGGATGAGCTGGGGCATGTCCCCTCTGCTTACTGAAAGGTCAGCTACAGGCATGTGGGACTCTGCCAGGAGAGGAGGCCACCCCCATAGTGGCTTTGCTAGGTCAGGCTTGGCCAACGGCAAGGCTGGACCATGCCTGAGAGAGGCCAGAATGCCCACACAGAAGGCTCAGAACTGGCCAGGCACTGGGTGTGTTTCCTACCTGCAGCCCCTGATGCTCAGCACGGTTCAGTCCCCACATGGTGTACCCTTTGGGGGCCCTCCGCTGTCCAGCCCTGGCAAGCCCATACATTTGTCTGCATGGCTCTGGGTTTGGCTGGTGTATGTGAATCAATGAGAGTGCTCTCCCACCCCCAAGCCACTAAGACGGCTCCCTAGGGAGGTGATAATTAGGGACAGAGGTCAGTACTAGGACAGGGAGGTGCCACTTGCAAACATGTCACCTACTCACAGCTAGATCATGAGTCCCCATAAATACTCAGAGGAAACTGATCTCAATGGTCAGAAGACCCCCTCCCTGATGTCCCCTCCCTGATCTTTCTCATTGTTTGGAGGGGTCAGAGACCCCAAAGGCCTTCAGAAGCCCCCTGAGTCCCTAATCATCCCCATTCAGCTTGCGATTACCCAACCTCCCTTCCTCCCTTCCTTCCTTGAGCTCTCCAAGATTGCCTATCACAAGGGCAAGATGGTCAGCAAACTGCCATAACCTCCCAACTCCAGAGATACTTCTCAGATCTTGGGATTATTTCTTCATGAGACCCACAAACCTGGGCTTCAGAAAAGGAGCATGATAAAAAGGAAATAAAAAGTGAAGCACATAATACTCACGTACTCAAAAGGCCAGAAGGGCCCAGAATAGTCCTCCAGGGGTCCGGATGATCCTTTTATTTTTTTAACAGCCCACATTAAAAAATAATTTTTTTAAAAAACCACATATATAGTATATTTGAAATTACAACCCCATATATTTAAATGCATATATACAAAGCAGGAACAAAATTTCCACAAACAGGCTCAGCACCTGTAGCACAATGGTTATGGCACCAGCCACGTGCACCAAGGCTGGCAGGTTCAAACCCGGCTCGGGCCAGCCAAATGACAATAACAACTGCAACAAAAAAATAGTCAGGCAATGTGGTGGGCAGCTATAGTCCCAGCTACTCGGGAGGCTGAGGCAAGAGAATCACTTAAGCCTGAGAGTTTGACGTTGCTGTGAGTTGTGACGCCACAGCACTCTACCAAGGGTGACAGTCTCAAAAAAAAAAAAAAATTCCACAAAACAACATACACCTTTATTCTGTGCAGTGGACTCAGATATCTTCTATTTCACTTTTTTTTTTTTTCTAATCTGGTCTCTAAATTAATTTCAACATCAATGAAAGGGTCAAGACCTTTGTATAGAAAAACATGTCTGTCCATTGTGTCTCTAACCCCAGTAGTCCACCTCCTTCACGGCTCTTTCATACCTGTGCCAACCTGTATTTACTTAACAGCCTCCTTAAAATTAATTCACTTTTTCACTAAAATAAATTTAAACAAGAAGGAAAATTTTATATCGTGACAATAAATGGAAAACCAGCACACTTGCCATAAATACAAGATTACCATAAAAATTGATATAGTAAAAACAAAGCAGTGGTATTAAATTCTGGCTGTACTTATGCTTGCCAACACCGATTCCAAGACCTGCTACTTTTTGTTTAAAAAGAAACAAAGTGAAAAAAGGAGCATGGTGAGGGTTAAGAAGTGGCAAAGCCAAGCCACTCCAAGTGAGGCCCCCCAGCACAGGGGAGCAAGTAGCAGCCGGACTTTTCTTACCTTGTGCATCCATGTTACCTAATACAGCGTCTGTGCATCACCTAAGGCAGCTCCCAGACTACCTGAAAGAGCCATAGCTGGTGGGAGTGCTACTACACGGGAGCCTCAGAACCAGAGAGGGAGAGGCCTGCCCAGGGTCACGCAGCGAGCAGGTGAAGGACAGAGGTCAGGTTCTGTGCTTGCTCTCTACATTCTCACTGCCTCCCTCCAGAGTGGCCACATGGTCATAGGAGATAAAGGTGGAACAGGCTGGAAATGAGGGTCACCTGAATCTGTGTGCTGAGCTGACAGGAGGCCATGACCACTGGGCTCGTTGACAGACCTCATTAACCCTCACCAGCACCTGCCCTGGGGCACCAGAGCAAGCTGTGAAGGAGCCAGAACAGGGCCCTGCTTCAGAGCCACAGTCAGAGGCGTGGGCCCCTAGGAGTCGCTTATGGAAACCAATACCAATCCCTGCCCAGAAGCTACTTCTAGGAAAGGGACCTCAGAGGAAAGAGTTTCCTTCTTGGCACCCCAAGCTTAGTACTTGGTACCAGGATGGGAAAGGCCTCTGGAGGCAGAAAGGAGGTGTCAGGGAGCAGAGGAGACTAGGGTGGGTGACTGGCAGGAATTAGGAGGTCATCAGGGGTAGGATTTGGACAGAGCATTTCAGTGGAGAGAGAGGAGGACAGATCTTGAGGGGTGCTGATGGCAGAGCCCAAGGCCTCTGACTGGGACAGAGGGCAGAGAGGCAGAGGGGGATCTTCTGGCTCAGGGAGGAAGAGAGAATTTGAGATGTGCAGCTGGTGTGAGAGGTCCCAGCCAGCACCGTATCCCCCTGCCACCGCCCCACAGTGCAGTGCCCTGCTGACCATACTAGACCCGAGAGTGTGCTATTTGTTAGTCTCGGTGACTAGACATCCCTTTGCATCTAGCAAAGCAAAAGATGCATGCAGGATATTCTATTCTTGACAGAAGTTCCCTTTTTTAAGTGAAAAACTTTTGTCAATGCCATTTGCTTCCAAGTTGTGACCCACCGTGTGTCCCTTACCTGGGGATGTACCTCACTGACCTGGCCTTCATCGAGGAGGGGACGCCCAATTACACAGAAGATGGCCTGGTCAACTTCTCCAAGATGAGGATGGTGCGTTTCCCCCAGCAGGGCATGGGGAGGAGGGTTGTCTAAACTCAGATTCAACCCGGGCCACCCACACACTGCCCCCAGGCCTAGCCCACTGCATGGGGCACCCCATTCAGGAGCCTAAGTCCAGTTTTCCCAGTTAGACTGTCACTGCCGCTACTGGGGCACCTCATTCGGGAACCTGAGTCCAGCTTCTATAGTAAGAGTGGAAGTCACTGCCGCTACTGAGCAGCCCTGAGCACACTTTGCCTGCACTTCCTCCGTTAGTCCTGGCTATCTGCAAGACAGGTCGTTTTATTACCTCCACCTTACTGATGAGCAGACTGAGGCTAGGCCAGGTCAAATGACCACTCCAAGATCACCCCACAACTAAAGGGCAGAGCCATGTCTGATTCCAAAGCCTGCACCCTTATTCACACCCATTCTTTATTCATATAAATACTCATTTGATGTCCAAAGTAAAATCACTTAGACAGCACCTCTTGTGAGAGTAGGTTTCAAATTTCCCCAGAAAAAATCTAGGACCTGGGAGGGTGGCTAAAGAGACCTCTCCAAACAGAAGCAGGCCTTCTAGCTGTCTGTTTCTCCTCCCCCCACCCCCCACCAGAGAGTTTCCACATAAGATTTCATTTCATAGAAAAAGGTTTGCTGTCAAACTTAAATTAGAGGCACTGTCCTGGTGACTGAGTAGAAGGCCCTTCACACTGTGTCTAGCACACAGTAGCACTTAGGAAGTGGCAGGTGCCTTTAACTTGTGTTGGAGTCCTAGGGTTTATTTTGGTTATGTTGAGTAGCTTAGGCCACGGAAAAGAGATATTTTTTTCCTCAATCCCCCAAAAAAGATTTTTTTTCTCAATCCCATAGTGCAATTAAGTATAAGGTCTGACACATCTTGGAAGCAGACCGCTAGTTTAGAAAACCATGATGGCTCAGTAGGGCCTTCCAGAAGGCATGGTGGATGGAATGAAAAGACTGAGTTCACACTTAGCTGTTGATGTCCCCTTGGGGTTTGCATAGTGGGGGTGGCACCAAGAGACCAAAGTGTCTCCTAACATCCTATTTTTTTCCCACAGATATCCCATATTATCCGAGAGATTCGCCAGTTTCAACAAACTGCCTACAAAATAGAGCACCAAGCAAAAGTAAGTGCAGCCTGCCCCCCTGCTTGGCTCTTTCACAGTGGTGCTGTGCAGGCCGCCTTCTGCCTTTCACCTACACACCTGTCTGCTTCCCCTTATGGAACTCTACTGGGCCCAGCTTCAACACCATCCCTTTAAGGACACCTTTCCTATTCCTTGTCCCCTGGTCAGGCGAACATCTGCAACTCTCGTCTGATTTTACCTGCCACAAGAAGGTTTATAATCATGTCTGATCTTCCTCAGGGCAAAAGAGGCAGGGTTTATAACATCTTTTTTTGAAAGATGCTCACAAGTTACAAAATTTGCAGATGTAAAGAGTACACACAGTGAAGTGTCATGACCCCCATTACCTAGTTTCCCCTCCCAAAGGCAATAGAGTCACCAGTTTCTTGTGTCTGTGTAACTTCTTATACTATATGCAGCATCCTATACACTGCTCAGTATCATTATTTTTTCCTTGATAATTTATCTTAGAGATCATTCTCTATTAAGGCAGAAGCATCGTTCCTCATCCCTTCTTACAGCTGCAGAGAAATCCATTTACTCAGCCAGTGCTCAATATTGATGGGCATTTAGGTTGTCCCAGTGTTTTGCTGAGGAGGACTGAAGAAACACCACATACATCCAGAAATAGGCAGGGGGGCTGTAGTGCGTGGATCCATGGCCTGAGCTGCACGGAGGGCTGAGAGACCCTTACTGAAGACTCCCAGAGTTTTCCTGGCTGGGGTGGGCATATCTCCCTTGCAGAGGGACAGACTTGTGTAAGGCTGAGAAGGTCAGAGGTCCCGAATGGCTACAGAGACCTGCAGGGGAGAAAGAGCATGGGACTTGCCTGAGTCACGTGGGCTCCTGGGAGGATCTGGAACTTTGTCCTTAAAATAACGGGAAGCCAGCCAGACGCAGTGGCTCATGCCTATAATCCCAGCACTCTGGGAGGCTAAGGCTGGTGGATTGTTAGAGCTCAGGAGTTTGAGACCAGCCTGAGCAAGAGCGAGGCCCCATCTCTACTAAAAATGGAAAAACTGAGGCAAGACAATCGCTTGAGCCCAAGAGCTTGAGGCTGCTATGAGCTATGATGCCACAGCATTCTACTCAGGGTACCAGAGTGAGACTCTGTCTCAAAAAAAAAAAAAAAAAAAAAGATAGGAAGCCCTGAAAGGAGGTCATATCATTGGGTAAATTTGCATTTTTAGAAGATTGCAAAGCTTCATAGAGAATGGTTGGCGTGTTGGTCTTACATCATTATCTACACCCAGTGCTGGCAAATCCCATTCACAGATAAGACAACTGAAATCAGCTAATCCAGATTCTTGGGCTCCCAAATCTATGACCTTTTTTCTCCACCCAGTGACTGTCTGCTTTTCATACAGCATCTTACCCATCTAGCTTGCAGTTCACAAAAATATCCAGTTCCAGACACACCCCAAGAACACCAGAAAAGTATGGTTCTGGTCTGGCATGGTGGCTCATGCCTATAATCCTAGCCCTCTGGCAGGCCATGGTGGAAGGATCACTTGAGCTTAGGAGTTCAAGACTAATCTGAGCAAGAGTGAGACCCTGTCTCTACTGAAAATAGAAAAAAAAAACCAGCCAGGCACTGTGGTAGGTGTCTGTAGTCCTAGCTACTCTGGAGGCTGAGGCACGAGGATTTTTTTGAGCTCAAGAGTTTGAGGTTGCTGTGAAGTAGGATACCATAGCACTAAACCCAGGGCATAGAGTGAGACTGTCTCAAAAAAAAAAAAAAATTATCTGTTTTATGCCATGTTCTGTGAACTCATGATCTGCTTTATAGCTGACAGCCATATTAGAGAAGAAAAAAAATCAGTAGGTTAACTAATGGGGCCACTTTTGCATTGCTTTACTTTTCATTCATTCTCTCACTCAACAAATCCTTAGTGAGTAAGGCCTGTGGACACTGCAGTGGGCACAGCAGTGAGGAAAACAGACCCTTGAGCCTCACGAGTTTGCATTCTAAAGGTAATAGACTGAGAGGTAAAAAATAATAATAATGTGATCAACTATTATTCCAGTCATGGAAGAAATAAAGCAGGGGAGGTACGTGGGAGGTTGGGGAAGGAGGAAGGGGTCAGGGAGCCCTAGGATTTTGAATGATGGACAAAAGAGAGACCATGGGCATAAGAGAAAGTTTAATCTGAATCTAATCTGGAGGAACCAACAGACAAACCCAAAATGTGGAACATTCTGCAAGACGACTGGCCTGTAACTCCATGGTGTGCAAGGAAGCGTCATACTGGGCTGGGGTGGGAAGATTGAGACCTCATATGTATTAATAGTATATGCTGTAAAGATAAAAACTATTTGACACTTATTGAGAAGGATAAGGAAGGCTCTATTCAAGACTACTGGAATACAGCTGGGTGCCAGGGTACGTGCCTGTAGTCCCAGCCACTTGGGAGCCTGGGGTGGGAGGATCATGAGTTTGAGCCCAGCCTGGGGAAAATAGCAAGACCCTGTCTTAAAAAAGGAAAAAAAAAGGACACACAAACCAAAAAACCATTATTGCAAAAGAGGTCAGAACTATTGCCAGACATCGTGGCTCTCACCAGTAATCCCAGCATTTTGGGAGACTGAGGCAGGAAGATCACTTGAGGCCAGGTGATCAAGACCAGCCCCGGCAATAAAGTAAGACCACTATCTCTGTCAAAAATAAAACAAAAAGTTAGCCGGGCATGGTGGCATGTGCCCATAGTCCCTGCTACTCAAAGGCCAAGGCGTGAGGCCAGGAGTTTAAGACCAGGCTGAGCAACATAATGAGACACTGTCTCTACAAAAACTAGAAAAGTTGGCTCAGTGCCCATAATACAGTGGTGACAGCACCAGCCACATACACTGAGGGTGGCAGGTTCAAACCTGGCCTGGGCCAGCTAAACAACTGCAACAATAAAAACAATAAAAAATAGCCAGGCATTGTGGTGGGCACCTGTAGTCCCAGCTACATGGGAGGCTAAGGCAAAAGAATCTCTTAAGCCCAAGAGTTTGAGGTTGCTGTGAGTGCTGACACCACAGCACTCTACTGAGGGTGACATAGTGAGACTCTGTCTCAAAAAAAAAAAGGAAGAAAAACAGGTATAAATATTAATATAAACACCAAAAGAAATGTCTCCAAGGGCTGTCGTGTAAGCTACATACATAATATTAAATATCCTAGGGGCCACACTTTTAAAAAAGCAAAATGAAATAGATGAGATTAACTATAATAATATATTTTATTTAATACAGTAGAACCAAAAGGTTGTCAGTTTAGCATGGTGTCAATCTAAAAGATTTTGACATTAACTTTTTATCCATACTGAGTTTTCAGAAACCCACCATGCGTAGCCCACATCACACTGCAGTTCAGATGAACCCTGTTTCAGGAGCTCAGTTGCAATAGGTAGCTGGTGGCTGCCACATGGGACTTGGTGCTGTATAGGAGAGGATGGTGGCTCTTCCCAGAGAGCCAGGCTGGGGCTGGGGAGGGGACACGGGGAACCACTGTTGTTCACCATGAACTGTTTAATACTACTTGGCTCTTTAAATTACATAAAAATGTTACTCTAAAATAAGATATGAGCTGGGCGAGGTGGCTCATACTGTAATCCCAACACTTGGAAGGCCAAGGCGGGTAGACTGCCTGGGCCCACTGAGTTCAAGATCAGCCTGAGCAAGAGCAAGACACTGTCTCTAAAAATAGCCAGGCATTGTGGCAGGCGCCTATAGTCCCAACTACTTGGGAAGCTGAGGCAAAAACAGGATCATTTGAACCCAGGAGTTTGAGGTTGCTGTGAGCTAAGATACTATGGCATTTTACCGAGGGTGACCAAGTGAGACTCTGTCTCAAAACATAAATTAAATTAAAAATAAAATAAATGAAAATATGACTTCTAAAAAAAAAAAAAGCAAAGATAGAGACAGTAGTTTTGATGGTCTTGCTGTGCATTTGGGGCAGAGCTATCAGAAGGATAAACACACAGTGATCTGAATAACAAGACCAAAGTCCAGTCCACCAGCTCTGAGGGAATTGAGCCAGTGGGCTAGGTCCCGGGCGGCCTCCTCAGCCAATTAACAGCAGCAAACCAAAGAGTAACCAGCACCTCTGAAGTTCCTCCCTCTTCATTCTCCCACCCCACTAGCCCACACCAGCCCACTCCTACCCTGGGAGCTTCTCTCTACCAGGGACCACCTAGGTTCAAATCCTGCCAAAGCTACTTACTAGCTATGTTATCTTCTGCAAAACATTTGCCTGCCTTATCTGTAAAATGAGATCCTTACACCAACCTAAAAGTGGTTGTTTTTGGTGTTTAAGAAACCAAACACCAAATAGGACAACCTTTCATAAAAGTGCCTTATGAAAGCATTGCTGTCTCATGCACGAAACTTGGCCGCTGAAGGAACAGTAGGTTTCTGGCCTCTGACTGAGCAGGGTGATTCTGAAGGCTTGCTGAGGGCATCTGACAGGCTGAAGGGGGCGTCCTTGGAAGCAGGGGCAGGAGTGGGGGGGGTGGTGGTGAAAGCAATTCCTGTGGGGAAGAGCAGAGGTGCTTGTGCTATAGAATCTGATTCACCAAAAAGAGGGGATTTTACTATAACTTTTTTTTAAGTAAAATAATGATCAGTGAGTGCTGACAAGGCCATTCTGCTGACAGTGGCAATGGGAAAATACTCTTTTGAAAGAAATGTGGTAAATTGTAGTAAGAAACCCAGTCATCCTACCTGCAGGGATTTATGTTTAAAAAACTTAGTTGAGGCAAAGGCTGTATCCTAGAAGATATTCATTGCACATTCCTTTTATATGTAAAACATCAAAAATCTGAAAACAGCTACACATCCCAGACAGGGGAAGAGTTTATAAAATACCGGACAGCAAGAAGATGTAGCATTACAGCTACTAAAAAATACAGCTTTTAAGATGGCCATCCACTTCATAGTTACAACTATGCAAAAGTAGTTTTATATTTTCAGAACTAGAAGATCAGACAGAAAAATGAAAATGGTATTTTTGGAGTGGTAGGATTATGGGCCTTTTTCCCTCCAAAAATATATATTACCATATCCTTTCTCCTATGATAAAAAATAATATTAAGGGCTCGGCACCCATATCACAGTGGTTACAGCGCCAGCCACATACACCTAGGGTGGCAGGTTCGAACCCGGCCCTGGCCTAAAACAACTGCAACAAAAAAATAGCTGGGCATCATGGCGGGTGCCTGTAGTCCAAGCTACTTGGGAGGCTGAGGCAAGAGAATCACTTAAGAATGGAAGAAAAAGCATCCAATGTACTCAGCCCTACTATGAAACTAATTTATGGCTTTCACATGAAAGCTATAACCCAGTTATAACCTAAAAATAGGCAGAAGGGGGAGAGGGAGGTGAGGGAGGGGGGAGGATGGGCAGAGGGAGGGTGATTGGTGGGATTACACCTGCGGTGCATCTTACAAGGGTACATGTGAAACTTAGTAAATGTAGAATATAAATGTCTTAACACAATAACTAAGAAAAGGCCAGGAAGGCTATGTTAACCAGTGTGATGAAAATGTGTCAAACGGTCTATAAAACCAGTGTATGGTGCTCCATGATTGCATTAATGTACACAGCTATGATTTAGTAATAAAAATAAATAAATAAATAAAAAGAAAAAAAAGAGAATCACTTAAGCCCAAGAGTTTGAGGTTGCTGTGAGCTGTGACACCATGGCACTCTACCCGGGGCAACATAGACTCCGTCTAAAAAAAAAAAAAAAAATTTAAGAGAAAATACCCACACAACTCAGTAGTGTTTGGGGAGCTCTGTGTGAGTATCCGTCAGCCCAGGAGCCACAGTTGTCACAGGGACCAGACAGAGGCTACGCCCAGAAGGCACTGTGGTCACATCACACTCTGGAAAGCCTCAGGAATACCAAAAGAATTTTAGGATTTCTTTCTGTTTCCTGCCCCCCCTTCTCCTTAAACTTTCCCTTAAGCTTTGACATGCAATTCAAATAAACATTACTGCTTTCCTGACTTCTCTCATTAACAACTTTTATTGTTCATTATTGTTTCTTTGGATGAGCATTAGATGAACTGTTTCAGGCTTGTACTTAAAAAGCCCTTTAGGCCAGGCGCAGTGTCTCACACCTGTAATCCTAACACTAAGGGAAGCCGAGGCAGGTGGATCACTTGAGCTTAGGAGTTCAAGACCAGTCTGAGAAAGAGTAAGACCCTGTCTCTACTAAAAATAGAAAAAGAAAAAAAGAAAAACTAGCTGGACGTTGTGTCAGGTGTCTGTAGTCCCAGTTACTCGGGAGGCTGAGGCAAGAGAATGCTTAAGCCTAAGAGTTTGAGGTTGCTGTGAGCTATGACACCACAGCACTCTACCCAGGGTGACAGAGTGAGATTCTGTCTCAAAAAAGAAAAAAAAGCTTTTCAGAGGTACTATTTGCTGCTGTTCTCCTAGTAGGATAAAATGTCTTAGAAAAACTTCAGCATGTTTATTGTGGATGATCCCCAGAGGATTTGGGAGGTTTCGTGTTCTAGAAAGGTCTGTTCACATTGATGCTACTACCTAGGTATAAAAGGCTATTTCTCATGGTCATGAAATCACTATGTCTTTGTCAGAGGGGACAGGTTAAGCCAGATTGTGATATCTAAGGTCACCTTCCTAGAGGTGGTTGGCATGAGCAATAACTGTGATCTGGCATAATCACTTTGTACACATAGTAGATAGGTGGTTCTATCCTCCACAGTATCAGAGAGAGTTAATTAGCCAAGAGAAAAGTGACAAGGACTTGATTTTTCTCAAGCAGCTATCAGAAGATTCCTAAACACATAAGGAAAAAATATGATTTTTTTTTCTTTCTGCTCTGGGTTTCTGTGGGGGAAAAATGCATCTTCCATTCCAAACAATGGACAAATAAATGAACTATGTAAAGACACCTTTCAAAGTTGGGGGCTGCCGGCAATGTTTGCAGTGCACATTTAATCCACAGGAATTCAGCAAAGTGCTCGGGAATAGGAGCTGAGAGGGCAGGAAGGAGAAACGAGATTAACTTAATTCATGTGAGTGAATCTTCCCAATTTTCTACTCTTAAGATTGTGCTTAGGAGTCAGCCACATGAGGCCCCCAAAAAGGGAAACACTTTCCTCACATAACATCAGTTTCCACTTGCTTCTCTTGGGGTGAATATCTCAAAGTGCTGTGTAATCTTAATGTCCCAGCATTTTATTATGAAACTTTTCAAACATACAGTAACATTGAAAGAATTATGAAAACCCATACACCTGGCACCTAGCTGCCACAATTGACATTTCAGAGGTTGCTTTTTTTTGAGACAGATTCTCACTTTATTGCTCTTGGTAGACTGCTGTGGTGTCACAGCTCACAGCAACCTCTTGCCTCAGTCTCCTAAGTAGCTGGGACTACAGGCACCTGCCACAATTCCTGGCCATTTTTAGAGATAAGGTCTCCCTCTGGCCCATGCTAGTCACAAACTCATGAGCTCAGGCAAATCTACCCGCCTCAGCCTCCCAGAGTGCTAGAATTACAGGTGTGAGCCACCGCACCTGGCCTAGAGAGCTTTTTAAATACAAACCTGAAGCAGTTAATCGAATGCTCAGCCAAAGAAACAATAATCAACAAAAAGCTTGACTATATGTGATTTAGTATTCCGTCAATGCTAAATAACAACACCAAGACAAATTAGATTAGGACAGAATACTATGGAACAGATCATTGCCTCATGTGCCCCCCGACCCTACAGTAAGAGTGCCTGGGTCACGGGAGACACTGTGTGTCTGCAGTCACAGTGTTATGGAAGCCCGATCACCCTTCCATTTTTTTTTTCTCTTTTTTTTTTCTTTCTTCCAGGTAACCCAATATTTATTGGACCAATCTTTTGTAATGGATGAAGAAAGCCTGTATGAGTCTTCTCTCCGAATAGAACCAAAACTCCCCACCTGAGGCTGTGCCTGGCCCAGACCCAGTCGTTCCCATGGACACGTGTTCTATGATATTGTACATATTCATTTGGTTTCTCTGGATTTTCTTCTTCAGTATGTGCTTCTCCAAGACAACAAATCCGTTCTTGTTCTTAGACTCCTGTAGAACTGGAATATGAATTTCTGCACCCTTAAGACTCTGCCCACCACCCTCCCTGGTCTCCTGCGATACCTGTTTCTTTTAAACAGCTGTACTCTTAGTTCGTCCTCCTAGACTCCTCACTCTTCTCAGAAGGAGCAACGGAACCCTGCACACAAGAATCTTAGAGTCCACCCTGCTTCTGTCCTTCCCCAGCCCAGGCCCCTGGGCTGAGTTGGCCACCAGGCATCCTCCCAGCATGTTCCGTGTAGTTGTTATAACTGGGTGGGGGGTGGGGGGTAGCGGGAGGGGGGACCATACCCTGACATCTGGTCATTGACAGATCTTCCCACTGATGGTGATGCCAATTTCCAAAGCAGCTTTTACAGCCAAAATCCCAGGTCTCACAACTCCCCATCTGGCTCCCAGTAACCTGGATGGAAGGGAATCCTCTCTGCTGAGAACCACGCTCCTCGAGCCCAGCTGCCACCTGTCCAGGCGCCACACTGCTCCTTGCTCTAGGACTGACACCAGATGGCATGATTAGCAGTCCCAGTACGGGGCCCTACAACCTCCTAAGGAAAATGGAGTCACAACACCAAGCCGCGTTGACTTTTGCCGACCGCTGCCCAGCATTCACTGGAAGTTGGGAACACAAATAATGCCACTTTTCCTCTTTAAGCTGCCTAACGGTCACTACAAGCTTACATTGAGATGCTCTAAGTCTGTATACCTTGTGATAATTAGTACCACACTATAGAATTAGGAAATCAATAACCAGTGTTTTTATTGCATATACTGTAGTCCTGTCTAAATGCCTTCTAGCAGGAATATAGTAATGTAGTGCTTATTCTGTGAATATTACCATGTATTTTTTACATTGTACAGTATAGAAGACACAGGTTAACTCTGAAGTGGCAGGCATGCTCCACTACAACACACAGACAACTTTTGCTGTAAGCAATACCTAGTGGTATGAGAATTCTATTTCAAGTCCTAAAATATTTCAACTTACAGCTTGTTTGGAAAAAAGAAATTTCCATTTTTGTAAAAATATATGTTTCTTGATTACCTCTTGCTAATAAATCTATTCTATCTCAGGGTGAATGGTGAGTTTGATGGGTTTCATTTGTTCACTCAAGGAATATTTGACAAGCATTTGTTCCTTACTAGGCCCTGTGCTGGGGCCAGAAATCCAAAGTGACAAAGACACCATTCCCGCTTTTGAGGGACCAACAGTCTGATGAAGACAACTGTTCCAGTTACATATTGCTCTAGGTGCAACTCTCACCGAAATTTTGTGGTTTAAAACATCTTTGTCACCTTCCACAGCTCTGTGGGTTGACAGGTTCAGCCGGCAGTTCTTGCTTGGGGTCTCTCATGAGGTTATAGTCACACCCAAGCTGGGGCTGAGTCATCAGAGGCTAAGCTGGACTGATGTCCATGATGACACTCTCACGTGGCACATCTGCACACAGCCTCTCCTTATGGCTTGGGCTCCTCTTGGGATGGTGGCTGGCTCCCAAGAGTGACCCTTCCCAGAAATTCATGCAGAAGCCTCAGTAGTCCCAGAACATAACACCCACAACATTATTGGTCAAGCACATCACCACAACCAGCCCAGTCACAAAAGGACAGGAATTAAGCTCTTCTCAATGGGAAGAGGACCAAAAACAAAAAAAATATTGTAGCCATCTTTAAGTGACCAGAGAGATTGCCCATTTAAGCCACATTGTCACAGGGTGGTACAGAATGTGCCTTGGGGACATGAAGGAGGAAAGGCCCATGTGGTTAGGGAGCAGTGGGGGGATATGAGGAGGTTGTGGGGTGAATTAGGAGGACTTGCCAGGAAAGAAAGATGGGGAAGGGTGTGCCAGGCAGAGGGATCAGCATCTGTCAAAGCCCAGAAGCACACAAAAATCCAGTGGACCAGGAATGCTGACTGGAGGGTGCAAGTGGTGGGCAGAAAGCTGGGGTAGAATGGAGGATGTGAAGCTATAGGAGGCCTGGAGAAAAGGGTCCCCCAAGGGGAGAGCGCCCCAGGTGTTACGCATCAGCCTCTGGCTGCCCCTTACCCCTCACCAGCTTCTCACCCTGGCCCTGCGTTTAAATGACCACTGTCCCTTTCCCTACAGAGGCTTCACTAGCTTCCAGGGGGAGTGCCTCCTAGCCAAGACTAAGTAGTGACAGGCAGACAATCAGAAATACACCAAGGAGCAAAAGTCTGAACTTGTCCACTGAGAGAAAGTGGCCTGGGGAGCCATGTGGGCCATTCAGTGAAAGATCCTCCCCACCGTCGCCCCAGACACCTCCCCACTGTCACCCAGGAAGGGCAGGCCCAGAACACCACCACCCTTAGTCACAGGCCTGGGGCCCACTGCCAAGCATGACTCCCTCTGGTGGTGCCTGAGACCATGGGCCCCACAGCCAGCTAGTGTGGCGATTCCAAGCTCTAGATCAGCGCTTACCAGCAAGCGATGACTCTACTCCCACAATGTGTCTGGAGACATTTTTCGTTGTCACAGTTGGGAGCCAGGAGCCACTCAGGGATAGGAGGCTCAGGGATGCTGCCAGACACCCTACAGTGACCAGGACAGCCCCTTCCCCCCGTGAATTATCAGGACCAAAACGCCAATCATGCCAAGGCTGAGAACCCTGCCCCCTAGCCAGATTGCTCAGGCCCAAAGCCTACCTCACTTCCCATGTGACCTTAGACCACCCACAGAACCACTCTGTGCTTCAGTGTCCCCATCTACAAAATGAGGACAAGAATAATACCTGCCTTGCAAGGCTGCCATGAGGATTAAATGAGCTGCTACAGGTGGCTTGATAACCATCAACCATTCCTCATTCATGACCTGGTTCTAGCGCAGGTCCCATCCAGGCACTGCTGGCTGCATGAACAGGGCAGACAAGGTCCTGCCCTCCAGCCCGGCATGGGCCTTTCTTACAAATAGCCCAGGTAGGGTAGTAGGTACCACAAGGACAATCGCCAGGGACCTGATGAGGCTGGTTGAGGCTGACCTGAAGCTTGGATGATGCAAAGCTGTGGCGCCCGCCGCCCATGAAACTGTTAGGTCGTCGCTCAGCCTTGCTGCAGGTGATCAGTGCTCTGGCTGGTGGCAGGCACTGGGCAATGCTCAGGAGCTTTTTCAATGCAGGACTAGGATGAGGTGACAGAAGTACTCACTCTGTGTGTAAAATTTAAGGGGCTGCCAGAAGACTCAGCAACAGAGATGGATGGCATTTGAAGGCAACATTTTAAGGACTCAAAATTTGTGTAAAAATCTATGATGAAGGGCGGCGCCTGTAGCTCAAGGAGTAGGGCGCTGGTCCCATATGCCGGAGGTGGCGGGTTCAAACCCAGCCCCGGCCAAAAAAAAACACACACAAAAAAAATCTATGATGAACAAAATATCAAAATAAATAGAAACAAGATTGATATTTCTGGGTTTTTTTTTTTTTTACACAAATATGTGCCATTGTGTTATATTTCTGGTGTTTTTAAATTTTTTTTCCTCCTCAGGTCCCAACCCAGCTGAGGTTGAGTTCTTGGCCATTTGCTCAAATCAATAAGCTTCCAGTTCAAGAAAGGAGCTGGCACTGCCCCAGGGTGTAGGCTCCTTCAAGGAGCTGAGAAGGCAGGGCTTCTTTGTTTATCTGGTTGGCTTTTAAGGGCATCCCATCCCGATTCTGGGAAGGAGCTCCTTCATACCAGCACACAGGGAAGGTTTATACAGGGTCCACTAGCATTCTTTGGTGCGAGTAGGTTTCACGATGGCAGACGGTGTTACCCATGGGCCTCTGTCTGCCCCTCATCAGCTTCTCATCTGGCCCTGTGTTGAATGACCTCAGTCTCTTTCCCAACGGTGGCCCTCCAGAGGCCTCACTGGCTGCCCTTGTTATTGTCACAGGACACACCCCGCTCCCCAGCATTAATTAAGTGGTACAAACCTGGGTAAGAAGCCCCCAACTAGCTTCTGACTTCCCAGAGCCTGTGACCCAGCTGAAAGGTGGAGACCCAGGAGTCACAGCTAGCTCCAGCCCACAAGTCCCTACTGGCTCCAGATACTTACAGCCCACACCCCAGAAGTCATCCCAACTTGGACCTCTAGTGCCACCTCCAACTCAGCAGGCCGAAACTGATCTCGTCATCTTCCTCACCCACTCTCTGCCTCTTCACACCCCTCCCAGTTGTGCAAGCCAGAAAGAGGCCCAGAGTTCAACCTGAGCTGTCTTCCTCCCACTTCCCACTTCCAGAGGGTCATCAGGTCCAGGTAATGTTAACCTCCCAACTATCTTTGCAGGCAGGCAACAACTTGTCATTCCCTCTACCACCACCCTGGACCAGCAGTTCTCAAACTTTTTGACCTAGAGGATCCCTCTGTGATCTTAAAAAATTATTGAGGGCCCCCCGAGCTTTTCTTATGTGTGTTCTGTAGATATAAATTGTACTATTGATTGTGGTATTAGAAACTTAAAGTTGGGGAAGCATAAAAAATTATTGAGCCAGGTGCAGTGGCTCACGCCTGTAATCCTAACACTATAGGAGGCTGAGGCAGGTGGATCATCTACGCTCAGGAGTTTAAGACCAGCCTGAGCAAGAGTGATACTAAAAATGAAAAACTGAAGTAAGAGGATTGCTTGAGCCCAAGAGTTTGAGTTTACTACGAGCTATGATGCCACAGCACTGTACCAAGGGTGACAAAGTGAGACTCTGTCTCAAAAAAAATTAAATAAATAAATAATTTATTTTTGTATTTAAAAATAACAACAACCCTAATCCAAAATAATTAAAAGCAGGATGTTGAAGAGGTACGTGTATACCTATTCACAGTAGCTCAAAGGTGGAAGCACAGAAGTGTCTCCTGATGGATAAAACAAACGTGGTCTGTCCATACAATAGAATACCAGTCAGGGGGCTGGGCACATTGGCTCATGTCTATAATCCCAGTACTCTGGGAGGCCAAGGAGAGAGGATCCTTTCAGCTCGGGAGTTCAAGACCAGCCTGAGCAAAGAGAGACTCTGTCTCTACTAAATACAGTTTAAATAATTGGCCAGGCATTGTGGCAGGTACCTGTGGTCCCAGCTACTCTGGAGGCTGAGACAAGAGGATCACTTGAGTCCAGGAGTTGAAGTTGCTGTGATTTAGGCTGATGCCAAGGCTCTTTAGCCTAGGCAGCAGAGTGAGACTCTGTCTCAAAAAAAAAAAAAAATCATTCAGCCTTAAAAGGAAGGAAATTCTGGGTGGCGCCTGTGGCTCAGCGAGTAGGGCGCCGGCCCCACATGCCGAGGGTGGCGGGTTCAAACCCAGCCCCGGTCAAACTGCAACAACAAAAAAAAATAGCCGGGCGTTGTGGCGGGCGCCTGTAGTCCCAGCTACTAGGGAGGCTGAGGCAAGAGAATCGCGGAAGCCCAGGAGTTAGAGGTTGCTGTGAGCCGTGTGACGCCACGGCACTCTACCCGAGGGCGGTACAGTGAGACTCTGTCTCTACAAAAAAAAAAAAAAAAAAAAAAAGGAAGGAAATTCTGATATGGGCTACATACAACACAGGTGAACCTTGGAGACATTACGCCAAGAGAATAACCCAGCCACAAAGGATAAATACTGTCTAAGTCAACTCTTGTGAGGTACCCAGAGTGGTCAAATTCATAGAGACAATAAGTAGAATGGTGTTTTCCAGGGCCTGAAAGTTGGGGAACAGGGAGTTACTGTTTGATGAGTCTGGAGTTTCAGTTTTGTGTGATGAAATTCTGGAGATGGATGGTGGTGATGGGTGCACATGAATAGAAATTCCTTAATGCCACTTAAAAATGCTTAAGATGCATATCTTGTGTTATACACATTTTACCACAATTAAATTTTTCAAAACAAAGAAACTATTAACCACTGACATAAATAACTTTTTAAATTAAAAATAACCATTGAAAAAAATTAGCAGGAAGAATGGTATCACTTCACATTTTTGCAAATGTCTTTAATATCTGGCTTGGTAGAAGTGACTAGATTCGCTTTATATCCCATTTGCTGTGACACCACAGTCAGGAAGACTTTGGGAACTCTCTCTCATGAGAAAAGGCATAGAGTAAGGAGGGCAGCTAGTGTCTCGGTAGTCTTACAGACACTGTTTCAGTCTCAAAACCCCTTTTTTTTTTTTTTTTTTTGTAGAGACAGAGTCTCACTGTACCGCCCTCGGGTAAAGTGCCGTGGCGTCACACGGCTCACAGCAACCTCTTAACTCTTGGGCTTACGCGATTCTCTTGCCTCAGCCTCCCGAGCAGCTGGAACTACAGGCACCCGCCACAATGCCCGGCTATTTTTTGGTTGCAGTTTGGCCGGGGCTGGGTTTGAACCCGCCACCCTTGGCATATGGGGCTGGCGCCCTACTCACTGAGCCACAGGCGCCGCCCTCGACAGCTGCCCCGGACCAAGCCACGGGTGCTTTGACTGGACTTGTACAATTTTGCCATCTCAGCCACCTGTCCCTTCTTATGGGCATTAATCCTCCCTCCCTTTCATTTTCTAGCTATAACCGTTTCAAACACAAATCTGATTATTATTATTATTTTTTTCCTTAAAATTCTCTAGGACAATCCATTCCTCTCAGGATAAAGTTGAAAAGCCTCATGTGGTCTCCAAAGCCCCACACCGTGTCTCCCTGCCTGCTCTCTCTCTCTTGCTTTCCAGGTTCCAACCACACTAGCCTTTGCTCTGTCTTTCCAACCAAGCTTCATTCCACCTCAGGGCCTTTGCCTCTTTTTCTCTGAGGCATACTTATTCATTTTTCAGATCCTAATTCAGATACTACCTCCTCAGAGAAGTTGTTCTAGACATCATACCCCTCTCATCATACATCCTCATGTCTCATTTCTTTTCATTACATCATTTGTCACTTTTTTAAAAAACATCCACCTAATTTGTCCTCTGGTGAAGTTGATACTAGATTTTTCTCCTCCTGGCCAGGTTCTTGGTCTTGGAAATCAAAGAATGAAATCACAGATCAGAGGCAAACAGAAGTGATAAAGCAATAGTTTATTAAAAGATAAGAAAGCTTCCAACACAACTGAAGGGTTCTGAACAGGCTGCCCCATAATTTGTTACTTAATTCTTGTCCTCCTCATTCATGTATAAACTGCACAAATGGCTCTTTTATTCATCACTGCCTAGCACAGGGCCTGTCATGAAATTCCACATGAATGTTTGTTGAATAAATAAACCAGATCTTTGCTATTCAAAATGTGGTCTCTGAACCTGCAACATCCACGCAGCCTAGAAATTTGTTTAAAATGGAGACTTTCGGGTCACACTTTAACCTCCTGAATCACAATCTGCATGTTAACAACATCCTCAGGTGATTTGGACACATTCCATCATTTTAGAAGCTCTAAGACACAATCAGAGGGTTGGGATGTTTAGCTCCACTCCCCATCTCTGGGCAGGTGGAGAGGGATGAAGGTCAGCTGATCATCCATGGCTATTTTATCAATCAATCATGCCTGCATAAAATCCCAAAGCACAGAGTGTGGAAAGCTTCAGGATAGGTGAACACAGGGAGGTCCCTGGAGGGGAGCACACTTAGGGGGCCCAAAGCTCTGCATCCTTCCTGCATGCCTGCCCTAGCATCCCTTCCCTCTGGCTGTGCTTTGTACCCTTGGCAATATCATCATCTGTGGTCGGCGTATCTTGCTCTTATTCTATAAACCTATCTTGCTCTTCCACAATAAACTGTATTTTGGCTTAGTGCCCATAGCTCAGTAAGTAGGGCCTGGCCACATACACTGAAGCTGGCAGGGTCAAGCCTGGAGCAACAATGACAACTGCAACCAAAAAACAGCCAGGCATTGTGGCGGGCGCCTATAGTCTCAGCTACTTGGGAGGTTGAGGCAAGAGAACTGTTTAAGCCCAAGAGTTTGAGGTTGCTGTGAACTGTGACACCACAGCACTCTACTGAGGGCCACATAGTGAGACTCTGTCTCAAAAATAAATAAATAAATAAATAAACAGCGTTTCATGCTTGCCTTGTTTCCGGAGAGTCTGGCTATTCTGCAGCCAAGAGTGCACCAAGAACCGAGAATAGAACGCCAACCCCACATATCCAGCTAGAGTCACTGGATAACCACTTACTTGGTGTGTGGGGAAACCTCCCTACAAGTTTTGTGTCAGAAGCTGAGTGATGAGTTCGAGCAGTAAAAATACTCTTGGTGTTTCTTGTCTCTAATGAGTGGACTGGAGAATGTACCAAGACCTCACCAAGCAAATGTCAGTCCAACGTCTTCCCCACCCCCTGCCATAGCCACACCCTGCCTTTCCACCTCATCCCTCCAACCCAACATATGCCATCTAGACCACACTGCCCACAGTTGCTATATTTGGTAAATTATGGTTAATTCTATCCTTGGTGGCAAGCAGAACAGCCCCAAAGATGCCCGTGCTTCCAAAACTGGAACCCTGTAAATAGGTTACAGGGGCAAAAAGGATTCTGCAGATGAAACTAAATTTATAGATTTTAGGATAGGAAGATTAGCCTAGATTATCCAGGGGGGTCCAATCTAATCATGCGAATCAGTAAAAGTAGAGAACTTTCTCAAGCTGGAGACAGAAGATAGGCTGCAGAAGGGAAGCCACAGAGAGATGCAAAATGTAAGGAGGACCTGAGCACCTCTGGCTCTAAGATGGAGGAACAATGTGACAAGAAACACTGATGGCCTTAAGGAGCGGAGAGAGGCTCTCACTGACAGCCAGCAAGGAAACGGGCTCTCAGTTCTGCAACCACAAGGAACTGAATCTTGCTGACAATCAGAACGAGTCTGAAAAGAGGACTCTCCCACAGAAGCTCTGGGTGGGAGTCCAGTCCACACCTTGACGGGGTCTTCTGGGACCCTACCGAGCTGTGAGATGATAACTTTGTGTTGACGTCTCTGTGTTTGTGGTCCCTCGTGACAGCAGGAGTAGAAAACTAGCACAAGCACCTGCCTGAGACTTACGTCAGTCTCAGCACTTCTGGCACCATCACCCTTACTTTACAGGTAAGAAAACTGAAACTATCTCACAGCACCAATGTCCAGCCCACCGTCAATATTAATGATAAATGTCAGAGTAAGGGTGTGACATCAGGCCCACCTAGTCCAAAGGCCGTGGCATCTCCAAGTCATTTGTCAAACATGCACCCCCGCCTCCTTGAGCACCATTCTTGTTCTCTCTTTTCTGACTTTCCAAATCCCATCCTTCTTCACATGTCCTTCACTCCAGGAAGCCTTTTTTCTTTTTTTTTCTTTTTTTTTTTTTTTTGTGGTTTTTTTTTGGCCAGGGCTGGGTTTGAACACGCCACCTCCAGCATATGGGACCGGCACCCTACTCCTTGAGCCACAGCGGCCGCCCAGGAAGCCTTTTTTCTTTTCTTTTCTTTTTTTGAGGCAGAGTCTCATTATGTCACCCTGGATAGAGTGCTATAGCATCATAGCTCACAGCAACATCAGGATCTTGGGCTCAAGCATCCTTTTGCCTTAGTTTTTATATTTTTAGTAGAGATGGGGTCTCACTCTTGCTCAGGCTGGTCTCTAACTCCTGAGCTCGGTAATCCACCTGCCTTGGCCTCCCAGAGTGTTGGGATTACAGCCATGAGTCAATCACTCAGCCCCAGGAAGCCTTTTCTGGTCTTCTCAGTACTTCATCTGTACTCATCTCAGGTCAACAGGCTCTACCTGGTGTCACCTCCCTCTCACAAGATTCCCCTTGGCCAGGATGGTCTGACTGGTATCTCCTGTAGCTTCCAGCCCCACACCTGATGCGTGGGAACTGCTCAGGAGTCAGGTCTCATTCAAAGTAGGCTGCAAGAAAATGGAGTTGCCTTTCTTCCCCTGCAAGAAAAGGGGTTGGAAAAAGTGGATAAAGTAGACTTTGTCCAAATTACAACTCTTATAAGGCAGCCCCCAGGTTATGAACAAGATAAGTTCTATAGGTTTGTTCTTAAGTTGAATTTGTATGCCTCCATTCATAAGTGCAAGTCATTCTAACTCAGGAATTTACTGTACATCAGAAAATATCAGGAAAGTGAAAAGATAACCTACAGAATGGGAGAAAATAATTGCAAATCACATATCTGATATGGGTTTAGTATTCAGAATACATGAATAACTCTTACAACTCAATAATAAGAAGACAAACAAACTAATTAGAAAATGCACAGGTTGGGTGTGGTGTATTATACCTATAATCCTAACAATTCTGGAGGCTGAAGCAGGAGGATAGCTTGAAGCCAAGAGTTCAGGACCAGCCTACACAACATAGCAAATCCCCCATTTTAAAAAATTTTTTAAAAATTAGCTGGGGATAGTGGCAGGCACCTGCAGTCCCAGTTACACAGGGAGACTGAAGTAGAAGGATGGCTTATACAGCCCAGGAGTTTGGGGTTCCACTGAGCTATTATCTCCACACTGTACTCCAGCCTGAGTGACAGAGCAAGATCCTAGCTCCGCAAAAATAAAAACTAACTTTAAAAAAATAGACAAAAAAGTCTCGGCTCTTGTAGCTTAGCAGCTAAGGCGCCAGCCACATACACCAGAGCTGGTGGGTTTGAATCCAGCCTGGGCCTATACCAAACAACAACGACAACTACAACCAAATTGTAGCTGGGCGTTGTGACAGGCACCTGTATAGTCCCAGCTACTTGGGAGGCTGAGGCAAGAGAATCGCTTAAGCCCAAGAGTTTGAGGTTGCTGTGAGCTGTGACACCATGGCACTCTACCCAGGGTAGACTCTGCCTCAAAAAAAAAAAAAAAGGACAAAAAACTTGAATAGACATTTTTGCAAACAAGATATACAAATAGCCAACAAGCACATGAAAAGATGTTCAGTATCATTGGTCCTTAAGGAAATGCAAACCAGAACCACAATGAGACACTACTTTTCTTCAACTAGGATGTGTGCGATCCACAAAGTGCAAAGTAACAAGTGCCTGTGAGGTTACAGAGAAATAGGAACCCTCATACTTGCTGAAGGGAACATAAAATGATGAGGCCACTGTGGAATACAGTCCAACAGTTCCTCAAAAAGAGTTATCATATGATTCAGCAATTCTGCTCCTAGACAAATACCCAATAGTGTTTACCTTAAATATAGCCATACAATGAAATATTATTCAGCCTTAAAATGTGAGAGGTTCAGTGAGTAGGGCACCAGCCCCATATATCGAAGGTGGCAGTTCAAACCTGGCCCCAGCCAAACTGCAACAAAAAATAACCAGGTGTTGTGGCGGGCACCTATAGTCCCTGCTACTCAGGAGGCTGAGGCAAGAGAATCGCCTAAACCCAAGAAATGGAGGTTGCTGTGACCTATGATGCTACAGCACTCTACCGAGGGCAACAGAGTGAGACTCTGTCTCTAAAAAAAAAAAGAAAAAAGAAAAGTACCTTGGTTGGCTCAGTGCCTATAGCTCAGCAGCTAGGACACCAGCCACATTCACCAGAGCTGGCAGGTTCGAATCCAGCCCGTGCTGAACAACAATGACAACTACAACCAAAAAATAAAAATAGCCGGGCATTGTGGTGTGTGCCTGTAGTGCCAGCTACTTGGAAGGCTGAGGCAAGAGAATCACTTAAGCCCAAGAGTGTGAGGTTGCTGTGAGCTTTGACGCCACAGCACTCTACCGAGGGCGACAAAATGAGACTTTGTCTCAAAAAAAAAAAAAGTGAAAGGTTAAGGACCAAAAATAAGAAATTATTCCAAGACATGAACAAAATGAAACAGAGTCCAGGTTCTATGTGGGCAACATGGCCTTTATTCTACTTGGGTGCAAGCAAGTTGAGTCCAAGAAAGGAGCCTACATGTAGGTTAAGGTGGATGGGAATATAAAAGTTTGGAAAGGTGGAGATTGGCAGATTCATTTCTTCCTGGACAGGACGTTCTATTTGCACAGGTCCTTACATTCAGCCCTATCATTCTGGTCTTTTTAGTCTAAAGAGGCAGGGTGATGGGTATGGTGTCTCTTTGACTGCTTCCTGTGGATTGAGGGGCACCTGTAAGAAAAATGGGAGTGGAAGGGAGTGTTGTTTACAGAACAGTCTTGGGTCTTCAGTCTGAAATGGTTGATATCCACATAAGGTGAGGATACGAGCAGTTATTTTTCAGGTGACTGCCTGGTCAATACATCAGAAGACCACACAGAGAACTACTGGTCCAAAACTGAGAATTAGAAAGATCATAATTAGTGGCCCTAAAATAGGAAATAACCAAGGAGGCCAAGGGGCATCCTGGTTCTCCAGGGATCATCACTTTTCAGCAGCTAGGCCCAAGAGGTCAGAAAATTCAGCCAGTTCCTGGGAGTGGCTGCAAACCAGATCCTCAGAAGGACCTGGCCAGTCAGACTTCCCAGTGAGGCCCTCCACAGGTTGGGTGTGGCTTGGGGGGGGAGGATTTGGATTTGGGCACTTTTTTTTTTTTTAAAGAGACAGAGTCTCACTTTGCCGCCCTCAGTAGAGTGCTGTGGCTCACAGCTCACAGCAACCTCAAACTCTTGGGCTTAAGCAATTCTCTTGCCTCAGTCTTCTGAGTAGCTGGGACTACAGGTGCCTGCCACAACGCCTGGCTATATTTTTGTTGCAGTTTGGCCGGGGCCAGGTTCGAACCTGCCACCCTCGGTATATGGAGTCAGCGCCCTACTCACTGAGCCACAGGCGCCGCCCAGATTTGGGCACTTCTTTGCCCAATATACCAGCCTACTGCATTTAAAACATGGTCCCAGGGGGGAGATTTTCTTTTTTCGAACTGACCAGAGGAGTTTCAAGAAGTAGCCAGGTTTTGTCTAATGGCAAAAGCTCTGAGAGGCGCTGCCGCTTACAGGCCTCTCCTCAGTTACTACATATCTTGAAGGCCAGGTCAATGAGATATTGCTAGGGGATCTGAGGACCCCGGGGGGGATTTTTGGAGGGTTTTTTTTTTGGATATCGGGTGCAGACTGAGAGATAAAATGCAAGTTAATAGGGTGGAGGTGAGGATAACATATAAATCATGCCAAGTCAGAGCATATGACTGGGTTAGATATCTAAATTCTTGAGAGTATTTTGTGGGATCTATGGAGAACAAATCTAGTTTTTGACTTATGTGGAATAGGTCTGAGACAGAAAAGGGGACATTAACCCTGATGATACCTTCTGTTCCCAAAACTTCTTGGAGGGTATATAGAAGTTGTGGTGGTCCGGAGGTGAAAGGTCAGATCTAGTATGAGGTGTGGCCAAATCTAGTATGAGGTGGGGAAGTTGGGTCTGCCATCTTTCCTTTCCCATAGGTCTGTCATCTTTTCTTTATCACCCACTAGAGGCTGAAGGCAGGTGGGGAGAAGGTTGAGGAGGGTTGAGGGGCAAAAGGGGGAGGCTTGTCTGCTGGGTCAAAGGAAGACAATGGAGATTCAGGGGGCTTGGGGAGGGCTGGTTTGGCCCAACCAAAGAAAATTTGAGAGGGTTCACAAGATCAACATGAAGGAATGTTTCAGAGGGGGCGGAAGGCCATGATGTAGGGGATCACTGACCATTTGCCCAATCTCTAACAGTAATTGTTGAGGTCAATGAGGATTGAAAGGTCAAAGGTGCCGTTTTCAGGACATTGTTTCGTTTATACATAGGCCAAGCAGTACTACAGAAAAAGATAAGGCATTTAGGTTCAAGGTCGAGGTAGAGCCATGGGAGCTTGAGGTGAGTTAAAAGACAGCTTAAAGGTGAACAAGGGGCAATCTGTGACTGAGCGGCCCCATATCAGAAACTGGAGGTAGAAAATAAAGAGAGGATAAAAGAGGAACTTACAAAGGGGAAGAGGAAGGAAGTGGCTGGGGCTGGGGAGGTTACCAGGAGTCCCTGTAGGACCTTTAACCAGCCCGAAAAGAGTGGTCAAGGCCCACAGCAAGGTGTCCCCACGCACGAAGCACTGGTCGGGCAAGTCTGACTCACAGGGGTTAGTCCGTGTCTGGAGCAGGATTTAGGAGGCACAGACCACCAGGGTATTTTCTGCCCAGAGTAGGGAAAGGGAAGAGACGTTTAATGTTCACCTCACCATTACATGGATGAATTTTGGGCAGGGGTCGGTTTCCCTTCGTCTCTTCAGAGCAAGAGTCTGTCCACTTGGGTCTGTCTACCTCACCCACCCACCCCCTATCCCAGTTTCTCAGCACCAAAATAAGAGGTTAAAGACCAAAAATAAGAAATTATTCCGAGACATGAACAAAAGGAAACCGAGTCCAAGTTCGGTGTGGGCAACACAGCCTTTATTCCCCGTGAGTATGATCGAGTTGAGTCTGAGAAAGGAGTCAGCAGTGGATTAAAGTGGCTGGGAATATAAAAGTTCAGATGGGTTGGGACTGGCACATTCATTTCTTCCTGGGCAGAACATTCTCTTTGGGTTGATCCCTACATTCAGCCCTATCAAAAAGGAGTAAAGTATTGATGCATGCCACAATTTGGATGAACCTAGAAAACTGTTGGGGGGCCTAACACAGCCCCACTCAAACCCCTTTCCTCTCCCCCTCCTCCTTCTATCCTCCTAAGACAAAGACACAAAGGATCTGGCTAGCCCCAACCCCCAGAAGTTCAAGACAAAGGATGCTAACCTGACCTGTACCCTGTGGAATGTGCCTACCCCCCACAGGCCCAAATAAAAGTGGCCAGTAACAGCCCCATCTTTGTGCTGCGAGATGGGTCACCCTCCCCTTTGTTTTTTTTTTGTTTTTGTTTTTTTTTTAGAGACAGCATCTCACTTTATCGCCCTCAGTAGAGTGCTGTAGCATCACAGCTCACAGCAACCTCCAACTCTTGGGCTTAGGCGATTTTCTTGCCTCAGCCTCCCGAGTAGCTGGGACTACTGGTGTCTGCCACAACGTCCAGCTGTTTTTTTGTTATAGTTTGGCCAGGGCCAGGTTCAAACCCACCAGTCTCGGTATATGGGGCCGGCGCCCTACTCACTGAGCCACAGGCACCTCCCATGTCACCGTCCCCTTTCAATAAACCTGGCCTGAACTCTCCTCTGCAGCCTTCTCTCTGGGTGCCACCGTTTATGCTTTTCAAAAACATCATGCTAAGTGAAAGGAGGCAGATATAAAAGGTCATTTATTGTATGATTCCTTTTGTATGAAATATCCAAAATTGTTGCAGAGGAAACAGCCTGAAAAAAATTTACAAAAATATTTTTTGTGTCCCCAACTTTTGGGGAACCACCTGCATGGCTGCCTCAGGCCGGTGTCTGGGCGAAACAGAGAGTGTCTTGTTTTTCTTGTGTGTGTGCCACGGGAAATAGCTCAAAGGGATCCTCTGGGCGGAGGTCACAATATCTTCTGTGCTGAAGTGAGAATGGGCAAAGTCACAGGATTAATCTGGGTGGAGGTTATAAGACTGTTGCAAAAGCCAGGAGCTTGTCCCCAAGATAGGATTGTGTAAGTAGAACCTTTAAAAGCTCTGTGCTTCTGCTCAGAAGCAGGAATTTGAATTGGACACTGCTGTCTGCCATTTTCTTCATTTGTCTGCAAAGAGTACCTTCCTACTCTTCGAATTGCTTTTCCCTTTTTTTCTGATGTGGCTCAGAAGCCCAAATGCCAGATTTTCGGTAACAAAATAGGAAAGCAGATTAGTGGATGGGGGTGGGAGGAGTGACTGGTTAATGGGCATGGAGTATTCTCTAGGGCTGATGAAAACATTTTGAAACTAGAGCTAGGTGGTGGTTGTACAACATCTTAAATGCACTAAACACTGAATTATACACTTCAAAATGGGTAATTCATATTATGTGAATTTTTACCCGAATAAAAAGAAAAAAGAGAAAAACCGCAACTGTTTGCTCATTAACAAAGCACTTCGTATGTCATCAAAGAAGATTTAGAGCAGTTCCTGGGATAACTGAATTGAACATCTTAAAATTATTAATTATATGTTATATGAATTTCACTTCAATTTTTTTTTTTTTTTTTTTAGAGACAAAGTCTCACTTTATTGCATGCGGTTGAGTAATGTGGCGTCACAGCTCACAGCAACCTCCAACTCCTGGGCTTAAGTGATTCTCTTGCCTCAGCCTCCTGAGTAGCTGGGACTACAGGCACCCGCCACAACGCTTGGCTATTTTTTTGTTGCAGTTTGGCCTGGGCCAGGTTCAAACCCGCCACCCTCTGTATACGGGGCCGGCGCCCTACCCACTGAGCCGCAGGCGCCGTCCTCACCTCAAGTTTAAAAAGTAAAAAAGAAGGGAAAAAAAGAGGGACTGGTCAAAGAGTTTCTCAGAGAAAGTATTTCAAACTGGTCCTTGAAGAACAGAAATCTAGGTGTCTGCTGGGGAGCAGAGGATGGGTCACGGGCCGAGAGCACTGAAGGCCAGTAGGCAGCAGAGTGGCAGGCTGAGCATCCCTCAGGAGACCCGCAGGTGGGCAGGTGGGCAAGGAGAGCCCAGTACTCAGGAAACGTGTGCAGGTACCAGGCAGCTTGGTGCTGCAACCCTGCAAGGCACCCTTCCTGCCCTGCCTGGTTCCGTTTTCATTCAGCCAAGCCCTTATCAGTATTTATGGTAGCACATGTAATGATACTTGTTTACTGTCTACTTATCACCACACTCAGAACCAAGTGACTCATGACCCAGAAATAGTCAGGGCCCTTCCCATTGCCTGGATGGGAAGTCAGGAATGTTCTGCTTAGGGGCAGAGGTGAGGAGATGGAGGTCCTCTCTAGTACTTGCCTCTCCTATCTCCTCATCTCCTCAGGGCCCAGCTGTTCCTCTCTCTTTGTTCTCTCCAAACCTCGCTCCCTCGCTACAAACACCATCCACCCATTTTTGTTCCTCTCTAGAACCTCCTCAAGGTGCTCACAAGACTCATCAGAGGTGAAGATGGCACCTCCAAACTTCTCTCATCCAAGACCACAAGCCCTTCAAACATCACCTTTAAGGTCACCCGATTCTAAATAAGCAATATAACAAATACTGATACTGCCACCACTTATGTTGTTGCTGCAGAGGGCTAGGCTCCATGCTAGGGCACCAGCTCTGGGCTACTTCTGCTTCCATATCACTGAGCAGGGGAAGGGAAACAGGGAAAACCAGAAGGTTTTCAAAATATTTAACCTCTAACATGGCATGAGCACTGACCACTTCCAGGCGTCCTCAAACATTTTAAATAGGGGGCCAATTCACTGTCCCTCAGACCATCGGACGGCCGGACTATAGTTTAAAAAAAAAACTATGAACAAATTCCTATGCACACTGCACATATCTTATTTTGAAGTAAAAAAACAAAACAGGAACAAATACAATCACACAGCCTCATGTGGCCCGCAGGCTGCAGTTTGAGGACCCCTGAGAACAGCTGGGCAAGTGCAAACTAGCAAAAAATCAGTCAGCTCTGCTGGAAACCCTCCAAAGTTGTAAAGGATTAAATAGGCCAGTGTGTGGTGTGGATTATTAATTCGGGAATTAAGGAAGAGGAAGTTTGCAAGAAGAAGAGATTCAGCTGGGGTGGAATTTGGAATGAGGTGAGGAAGGTGTGGCTGGGGAGGAGTAGGGGTAGAGGGAGGGATTGAGGAGGCTGTGCCCAGGACAGGAATCATACCTGAAAACTGCTGAGGAGCACCATGATATGGATATATCATACAGGATTCTACAGGCCACACTAACGAGTATAGACTGAGAATGGGAGAACAAGGAGAGACTGAAGGAGGCCCTAGAGAGGAAATGACCTGAATTGCTCATGTTCTGGGATCCAGAACTTCACCCTGGGAGCTCCCTGCCCCTACCCTCAGGCAGGAATTATAGCAGCTCGGCTAAAATAAGCTCCCACTGCACAGGAATGCAGGGCTTGCAGAAAAGTCCAGAATCTAGTGCCCGATCACGAGTCCAGGACTAGAGTAAGGGAAGTTGAGGCATATGACTGAGGCACAAAATTAAAGGTCACGAGAATCTTGAGAAATAATATTTCAATGCAATTTCTTTTTTTTTTGAGACAGAGTCTCACTTTGTCACCCTCAGTAGAGTGATGTGCCGTCACAGCTCACAGCAACCTCAAACTCTTAGGCTTAAAAGATTCTCTTGCCTCAGCCTTCCAAGTAGCTGGGACTACAGGTGCCCCCCACAACGCCTGGCTATTTTTTGGTTGCAGTTGTCATTGTTGTTTAGCAGGCCTGGGCAGGGCTCCAACCTGCCAGTCTGGGTGTATGTGGCCGGCGCCCTACTCTCTGAGCTACAGACACAGAGCCTCAATGCAATATTTTTTAAAAGCTAAAAATTATTGCAAAAAATGCATGATAAACAAAATATTACATTTTAAAATAAATATAGGATCCAACCCTGCACTTGTGCAACATAATCTCGTCACTTCACCCAAATCCTGTCTGTGATGGAACACGTACTTCTGGACTTTTCTGCAAGTCTCCACACTTTTTTTGGCCCTGGGTATAGCATCTTCAGGACTTGGCCAATGGCATGGTGGTATTTTCCATGACTTCCTAGTGGACAAACAATGCCTTCTCATGCAGTCAATGGATATTTTTTAGGCTGGATTTATCGGACCCATACCAAGGTGGCTAAGCAGGATGTCTTCTAGTCAACAAAGGAATTAACAAGAGGCCCAAGTTTACCTTACAGTCTGAATGAAACCGATTTGGTTGTTGAACCTCCTTGTTGTAGACTTATCTGCAACTCATCCCTACATCCACCCATTCACCCATTCTTGTACCCATCCATCTTCCTATGTAGATATCCATCCTTTCATCCAATCACCCATGTAGTTATTCAGCCATAAAGTCATTTGCCCATCTATCTGTGGATGGAGCCATCCATGCAGCCAGCCCCCTCCTATCTACCCGACAGACAGCCATCTACCCAACCAACACTCTACCTTATTCCTCCTGCAAAGTCCTGTCACGACAATACATAGACTGCTTGGTCAAATAACCAGGAGACGGCAACTTTTAAAATTCTGTTCCCCAGCAAAGGCTTGGTTAGAACTTCAGGGGAGAAAACACTTGTTTATAAGAGAGGATACCCAGGAAGGGTAAAGTCTAGGAGAACAGAGGTCTTCTCAAGGAGACCCAAGGATATACCTTCAGGGCCCTCTTCATGGTGACTTAGCTCTTAGGAATTTGTAGAAACTTAACTTCCCAGGACCTGGAAATTTCCAATTCTGTGAAATCCTGTAGTTCTGTGGAGGCTGGAATAGAACATTTCCTTCTCCAGCTTGATTCAAACTGACCAGTGACTTTTTGGCTGGAAATAAAAAGGGAAAAACCAAGCCAGTCATAGAGTGCAGCCATTTTGAAATTTTTTGATTTGCCCTAGCTCCACCAGCTGAATAAAACCCTATTCCTCTTAAATATGCTGTTTGCAGGTTTGTTCTCTCTATTGGGCTTTTCCCCCACAACATTTAGAGCAGGTGTCCTCAAACTGTGGCCGGCGGGCCACATGAAGCAGTGTGAATTGTATTTGTTCCCGTTTTGTTTTTTCAAAATAAGATATGTGCAGTGTGCATAGGAATTTGTTTTTTTTTTTTTTTTCTAAACTATAGTCCGGCCCTCCAGCGGTCTGAGGGACAGTGAATGGGCCCCCTGTTTTAAAAGTTTGAGGATGCCTGATTTAGAGGAAGGTGGAGAGAGCTCAGATCCTTGGGCTGCAACAGAGCACGAGCATTCCGTAGGTGTGTTGGTCTGGACACAGAATGGGGAGGCTGCCACCTACTATTGGGGCCACAGTTTTCCCATCTGTAAAATGGGGACTCAGCAACATGGCGCTTAGCAGTGTGATGACATAAGTTAAGAACCTGTCCCCTGGGGCTCTGTGCAGGCAGAGGCGACCTTCCTTTTCTTTCTTAAGAAGGTCTCCTTAGTCTGAAGTGCGCCTCATTCTGTTCTCTCACACCCAAACCTTTACATAATACCTTCAGCTTTGCCAAATAGAGGGAATGGCCACAGCTGCCACGTGGCTTCCTCAGCTGAGGAACCAAAATGCCTGTCGGAAGGCGAGAGGAACAACTCACAAAGTTGTCTACTTTTTCTAGTTGTAAATTCATTACAAGGTAGAAGCGACATCCAGGGGAATGCGGTTAATGAGGACAGGGGGATGGGCAGGTGGGGAGGGACGACATGGGAGATGGGGGCAGGGTGGGGGCAGCCTGAGAGAGGAAGAGGTCAGCCTGCCACCTCCCCGCCGCCACCCCCGCCCGTCGCTGCCAGTCAGACTGGGCAGAGCGAGGTCCCCTCCAGACCGGGCTGTCCAGCGAGCCCTTCCTACCGGAAAGGAGGCCAGGGAGTTATGTGGGAGGCAGGGAGGGGCGGAGGAAGGCGGTGGCAGGGACCGAGGGTCGGCGTCCCGGAGTCCCGCTGCCCGGCGGCCGCCCCGCCCCGCCCCGCCCCGCCCCGCCCCGCCCTCGGCCTACCGCCACAGTCCTGGGAGCTAGTGTCCCGCCGCCGCGATGGGGGCCGTCCTGCTGCTTCTCTGCGCCGCCGCTTGGCTGCCGGGCGCCCCCGCGCTGACCGCGAGCCTCTCAGGTACTCCGGGGACGGGGCGCCGGCCTACTGGGGAAGCGTCGCTCGAGAAGGGCCTCGAGAGTCTGACGCCCGACCCGGGGAAGGGGGGCAGGGCACTGTCCTGTCGAGGCCCTGGGGCTCTGCGCGCTGGCATCGGACAGGGATGACCTGCCTTACTGGTCAGCGGTCTCTGAGGTGGGCGTCTCTCATGAGCAGAGGAGCAGGGGGCAGGGGTGTCCATGTCCCACTGCCGAGGTGGCTCCTGAGCCTAGAAATACCAAAGAAGCCAGCGGCCCTGGGCGGCGCCTGTGGCTCAAGGAGTAGGGCCCCGGTCCCATATACCAGAGGTGGCGGGTTCAAACCCAGCCCTGGCCAAAAAAAAAAAAAAAAAAAAAAAGAAGCCAGCGGCCCTTCTCACCACAGTCGGAGGCATAGAGGACTCTGTTCTTTACCTGCAGGAGGCAAGCAGGGACTTTTCCTTACTTTTATAGCATCTTCACCGGAGACTTGGCGCGAAGGGGGTCCCCACGGGTGCCTAGAGAGGTTGGGACTGGCCCGGAGTAGTGACTGGGGTTCCCGGTGTAAAGTCCAACCCAGGAGTCTTCCTTTTCCCCAGGTCTCTCAGCTGTAACTGATCCAGCTTCTTGCTGCCCTTGCGCCCCTTCCTGCTGGGTCCTGGCGCCTCCTCTGGGCTCCATTTCCCTTCAGCCTCCCTGCGGCCCCTGGCCCTAGCCTCTTCAGCCCACAGGCTGGTCTTACGAGACTACCTGCCCACTTCACTGAGAAGAGAAACCAGCAAACAGCTGGGGACGAGACAAAGATCCCTGCCAGCCAGTCTGGGCTCAGTGGTGTCCGGTCAGAATCTTTCCTCCTTCCTTCTCACCCTTTTGTAAAAGTAAAGCCACACGCCCTTCCAGAACTCAAAGGAGGCCTGGCTCCAGGTCTAGACCTAAAGGAAACCCAGCTGCCCTCCAGCGCAGGCTTCATGACTGACCCTGTCTGAACTCCAGAGCACACAGTTCAACTAACTTTCTGTAAAAGATCAGGTAGTAAATATTTTTGGCTTTATGAGCTATATGGTCTCTGTAGTTACTACTTGACTCCGCCCCTGCAGTGTGAAAGCGCCGAGTGTGTAAAGGATTGGGCATGATTGTGTTCTAATAAACATTTTACATGGACATTGAAATTTGAGCTTCAAATGATTTTCAAATGTTACAAAATAGGTTTTGTTTTTGTTTTTGAGATAAGAGTCTCACTATGTCACCGTTGGTAGAGTGTCTGTGGCTTCACAGCTCACAGCAACCTCAAACTTGGGTTTAAGCAATTCTCTTGCCTCAGCCTCCCAAGTAGCTGGGACTACAGGTGCCCACCACAACACCTGTTTTGTTTTTGTTGTTGTTGCAGTTGTCATCATGGTTTTAGTTGGCCTGGGCAGGGTTCGAATCCTCCAGCCACGGTGTATGTTGCTGGTGCCCTAACCACTGAGCTATGGGTGCCTCCTACAAAATAGTTTTTTCTAACAATTTAAAAATATAAATGACAGTTTGTAGTTCGTATACAAAAACAGGTAGGTGTGGTGGCTCACACCTCTTAAGCCCAGCACTTTGGGAAGCCAAGTCAGGAGGATCACTTGGGGCCAGAAGTTCGAGACTAGCCTGAACAAATTAGCAAAAACCCCTCTCTCTACCAAACCCCCCAGATGACAAGCTATAGTTTTCTGCCCACTGCTCTAGATATTCCCCTAGGCAGGGCACATATAATGATACTTTTAAAGGCCATAACTGGGTTGGAATGATCTATTTGAGGTTGGGGTGTGGGTCACCAGCAGATCATTTTGGCCCTGCCCCAAGGTCATGAGAAGTAGTTGGAGGAGGGGGGTCACTGGGGTTTATCACACCCTGTAGTTGCTTTCGAAATTCCCCAGAGGCAAATGCTACTCGAACCCTGGTCCGGAGTTGAATCTGTCTTCCTCTGCAGCCCTCAACTGTAGCACGGCCCTTAGCCAGGATTTGGAATCCCCTAAATCTCTAAAGAGAGAAGTATTGGGGAAGTGTGCATGCCCCTCATCCCAGGGGTTGGTTTCTAGGTTAGGGCTGGAACCCACAAAGGGGGGTCTAAATGTTTACAGTAGTGATCCTCACACTGGGGCCAGGAGGAAGAAGGGTGTGGATCCCTGGGGCAACACAAGGACATTCCAGGTGATGCACAGATAGTGTTCCAGGAATTAACTTCCACATGTCCTCTTTGCTACAACTGGGAATTCTGATGGCAGGGGGACAATTTCCTCTCACCTATCCTGAACATTAAACATTAGCGGTAACAAACAAAAAGACAAAGGGTAACAAATCCTTTTGCAAGTCTGGTGTTTTCAATTCCTCAAGGTCTTGAAATTGAAGGAGAGAGGAACTCACAAAGGTATCAACTGGTGAGGCCTTAGAAATAACATTGAGTGTCGGGATTGGACACCATGTTCAGGGCTGAGGGAGGAGTGCTCTGCTCTAGGAAACTGCCTTCCATTCCCCACTGCTTGTTTGAGCAGGGTCTCCCAGTTCTTTTACCTACAAAAACAAAAGTAAGAGCAGAACTAATGCGGAACCCTGTCTCAATTAAACAATAGGTAGTATTCAGTCATGAATATAGTATAAATCCATGGAGGGGATATAAAATCATGCCCAATCCTTTACATACTGCCTGTGGCGCTTTCACACTGCAGTGGCAGAGTTAAGTAGTCACTACAGAGACCATATGCCTCCATTCAGTAGAGTCCTATTAATCACACCAAGAGATGCATTTCCATTATGATTTTATGTTTAACAATTATGTTTCATAATGTACATTTAAAATGTTTTAATAAGTTGGGACACTAACAATAATTATGATTACTCAATCCAGAATAGCTTTTTTTTTTTTTGTTAGAGACAAGTCTCACTTTATCGCCCTTGGTAGAGTGCTGTGGCATCACAGCTCACAGCAACCTCCAACTCCTAGGCTTAGATGATTCTCTTGCCTCAGCCTCCTCTGTAGCTGGAACTATAGGCACTTGCCACAATGCCTGGCTATTTTTTTGTTGCAGTTTGGCCAGGGCCGGGTTCAAACCTGCCACTCTAGGTATATGGGGCCCATGCCCTACTTACTGAGCCACAGACACTGCACCAGAATAACTGTTTATAATATTCAGATATGCCTCAGTCACAGGAAGTAAAAATGATTAAAATTTATGCTTTTTGTTGTTGCAGAAAAGAATGTTAAGGTGATCAAGTGAGGTGAGGCAGATAGATTTTCAAGAGAAAAAAACTGTAAAATATCCAACTCTTTTGGAAGGTGTCAAATTATTATGATATTTAGATTCCATTAGCTACCTTTAAATGCTATTTCAGTCTTATTTTTAAATGTCAGTTTTTATAGTAAGTTAGAATACATCCTTTGCATCTGTTCAAATTTAAAATAAAAGTGTTAGATAAGAACATACAAGAAAAGAGAGCAGGAATCCAAAAACAATTGACCAGACTGTTTTTGTAAAGTTTTGTTTTGTTTTTCCTTTTTCTTTTTTTTTTATTGTTAAATCATAGCTGTATACATTAGTGCAATCAAGGGGTACAATGTGCTGGTTTCATATACAATCTGAAATATTCTCATCAAACTGTTCAATGTAGCCTTCATGGCATTTTCTTAGTTATTGTATGTAGACATTTGTATTCTGCCTTTAGTAAGTTTCACCTGTACCCATTCTAAGATGCATGTAGGTGTGGCCCCACCCATTACCCTCCCTCTACCCTAACCTTACCCATCCCTTCCCCTTCCTTGGTCCTTTCCTCATAGTCTTGTGCTATAGTTGGGTTATAGCCTTCATGTGAAAGCTATAATTTAGCTTTATAGTAGGGCTGAGTACATTGGATAGTTTTTGTTCCATTCCTGAGATACTTTGCTAAGAAGAATATGTTCCAGCTCCATCCATGTAAACATAAAAGAGGTAAAGTCTCCATCTTTCTTTAAGGCTGTATAATATTCCATGGTATACATGTACCACAATTTGCTAGTCCATTCATAGGTCGATGGACACATGGGCTTCTTCCATGACTTAGCAATTATGAATTGGGCTGCAATAAACATTCTGGTACAGATGTCTTTGTTATATTGTGATTTTTGGTCTTCTGGGTATAAACCTAGTAAAGGAATTATAGGATCGAATGGCAGGTCTATTTTTAGGTCTCTAAGTATGCTCCAAACATCCTTGCAGAAGGAACATATTAGTGTGCATTCCCACCAGCAGTGTAGAAGTGTGCCCTTTTCTCTACATCGACGCCAACATCTCTGGTTTTGGGATTTTGTTATGTGGGCTACTCTTACTGGGGTTAGGTAGTTTTGATTTACATTTCTCTGATGATTAAGGATGATGAGCTTTTTTTCATGTGTTTGTAGATCGTGCTTCTGTCTTTAGAGAAGTTTCTCTTCAAGTCCCTTGCCCACCCTGAGATGGGATCACGTGCTCATTTCTTGTTAATATGTTTGAGTTCTCTGTGGATTCTTCTTATTAGATCTTTATCGGACGTATAACCTGCAAATATTTTCCCCCATTCTGAGGACTGTCTCCTTGCTTTACTTACTATGTTCTTGGCTGTGCAGAAGCTTTTTAGTTTGATCAGGTCCCAGTAGTATATTTTTGATACTGCTTCAATTGCTTGGGAACTCCTCCTCATAAAATATTCACCCAGGTCGCCTCAACTCTAACCGAGCTTCTCCAAGACACATTGTGATAAACCTGTCCAAAGTCAAGACAAAAGAAAAGATTCTGCAAGCTGCCAGGAGTAAGCGCCAGTTGACCTACAGGTGCAAATCCATCAGAGTGACTGCAGACTTCTCTAATGAAACTTTCCAAGCAAGAAGACAATGGTCATCTACCTTTAATCTACTTAAACAGAACAATTTCCAGCCCAGAATTCTGTACTCTGCTAAGCTAAGCTTTAAAATTGATGGAGAAATCAAATCATTTACGGATATACAAACATTGAGGAAATTCGCCACAAGACCAGCTCTACAGGAAATACTTCAACCTGTTCTACACACTGACCATCACAATGGATCAGCAGCAAAGTGAGAACTCAGAAATTAAAGGACAGAACCTAACCTCCACACTGATGCAAAAGATAAAACTAATCAATGGACTCTCACAAAATAAGACGAATAGAATACTACCACACTTATCAATTATCTCAATAAATGTTAATGGCTTGAATTCCCCATTGAAGAGACATAGATTGGCTGACTAGATTAAAAAACACAAGCCATCCATTTGCTGTCTGCACCTGGCTTCAAAAGAAAATTAAAACTCCGAGTCAAGGGTCGGAAGACAATTATTCAGGCAAATGGAATTCAGAAGAAAAGAGGAGTTGCAATCTTATTTTCAGATACATGTGATTTAAAGCAACTAAAGTCAAAAAAGACAAAGATGGTCACTTTATATTGGTCAAGGGAAAAATATAACAAGAACACGTTTCAATTCTAAATATGTATGCGCCCAATTTAAATGCTCCCAGATTCTTGAAACAGACCTTACTCAGTCTGAGCAATATGATATCTGATAATACCATAATACAGGGGACTTTAACACTCCTCTTACAGAGCTGGACAGATCCTCTAAACAGAAATTAAACAAAGATATAAGAGATTTAAATGAGACCCTAGAACAACTGTGCTTGATAGACGCATATAGAACACTCCATCCCAAAGATAAAGAATATACATTCTTCTCATCACCCCATGTAACATTCTCCAAAATTGATCATATCCTGGGACACAAAACAATTATCAACAGAATCAAAAGAACTGAAATTTTACCTTGTATCTTCTCAGACCATAAGGCACTAAAGGTGGAACTCAACTCTAACAAAAACGCTCAACCCCACACAAAGGCATGGAAATTAAACAATCTTCTGTTGAATAACAGATGGGTGCAGGAAGAAATAAAACAGGAAATCATTAACTTCCTTGAGCATAACAACAATGAAGACACAAGCTACCAAAACCTGTGGGATACTGCAAAAGCAGTTTTGAGAGGAAAATTCATTGCTTTAGATGCCTACATTCGAAAAACATGAAGAGAGCGCATCAACAATCTCACAAGCCATCTTATGGAATTGGAAAAGAAGAACAATCTAAGCCTAAACTCAGTAGAAGAAAAGAAATATCCAAAATCAAATCAGAGATCAATGAAATTGAAAACAAAAGGATCATTCAGAAAATTAATGAATCAAGGAGTTGGTTTTTTGAAAAAATAAATAAAATAGATAAAACATTGGCCAGACTAATGAGAAATAGAAAAGTAAAATCTCTAGTAACTTCAATCAAAAATGATAAAGGGGGTGGCGCCTGTGGCTCAAGGAGTAGGGCAGCGGTCCCATATGCTGGAGGTGGCGGGTTCAAACCTAGCCCCGGCCAAAAACCACAAAAAAAAAGAAAGAAAGAAATAGAAATGATAAAGGGAAAATAAAATAACAACTGATCCCACAGAGATACAAGAGATCATCTCTGAATACTATCAGAAACTCTATGCCCAGAAATTTGACAATGTGAAGGAAATGGATCAATATTTGGAATAACACCCTCTTCCTAGACTTAGCCAGGAAGAAACAGAGCTCCTGAACAGACCAATTTCAAGCACTGAGATTAAAGAAATAATAAAAAAGCTTCCAACCAAAAAATGCCCTGCTCCAGATGGCTTCACACCAGAATTCTATCATACCTTCAAGGAAAAGCTTATTCCTGTAGTGCAGAAATTATTCCAAAAAATTGAGGAAGAGGGAATCTTCCCCAACACATTCTATGAAGCAAACATCACCCTGATACTAAATCAGGAAAAGACCCAACCAAAAAGGAGAATTTCAGACCAATCTCACTCATGAATGTAGATGCAAAAATTCTCAACAAAATCCTAGCCAATAGATTACAGCTTATCATCAAAAAAGTCATTCATCATGATCAAGTAGGTTTCATCCCAGGGATGCAAGGCTGGTTTAACATACGTAATTCCATAAATGTTTTCCACCATATTAACAGAGGCAAAAACAAAAATCATATAATCCTCTCAATAGATGCAGAAAAAGCATTTGATAAAATCCAGCATCCTTTTCTAATTAGAACACTGAAAAGTATAGGCATAGGTGGCACATTTCTAAAACTGATTGAAGCTATCTATGACAAACCCACAGCTAATATTTTACTGAATGGAGTAAAACTGAAAGCTTTTCCTCTTAGAACTGGAACCAGACATGGTTGTCCTCTGTCACCTTTACTATTCAACATAGTGCTGGAAGTTCTAGCCAATACAATTAGGCAAGACAAGGAAATAAAGGGAATCCAAATGGGAGCGTCCCTCTTTGCTGACGACATCATCTTATACTTAGAGAACCCCAAAGACTCAACCACAAGACTCCTAGAAGTCATCAAAAAATACAGTAATATTTCAGGATATAAAATCAATATCCACAAGTCAGTAGCCTTTGTATACGCCAATAACAGTCAAGATGAGAAGGTAATTAAGGACACAACTCCCTTCACCATAGTTTCAAAGAAAATGAAATACCTAGGAATATACCTAACGAAGGAGGTGAAGGACCTCTATAAAGAAAATTATGAACTCCTCAGAAAGGAAATAGCAGAGGACATTAACAAATGGAAGAACATACCATGCTCATGGATTGAAGAATCAACCTTGTTAAAATGTCTATACTTCCCAAAGCAATCTACCTATTCAATACCATTCCTATCAAAATACCAACATCATACTTTCAAGATTTGGAAAAAATGATTCTGCATTTTGTATGGAACCATGCTGTTTTGATCACTATCAATTTATAGTACAGTCTCAGGTCTGGTAGGATGATTCCTCCTGCTGTGTTTTTATTGCTGAATAATATTTTGGCTATTCGAGGTTTTTTCTGATTCCATATAAAATGAAGTATTATTTTTTCAAGATATTTAAAATATGACAATGGAGCTTTAATAGGAATTGCATTAAATTATATATTGCTTTGGGTAGTATAGACATTTTAACAATGTTGATTCTTCTCAGCCATGAGCATGGTATGTTTTTCCATTTGTTAACATCTTCAGCTATTTCTTTTCTTAAAGTTTCATAGTTCTCTTTGTAGAAATCTTTTGCGTCCTTTGTTAGGTATACTCCCAAATATTTCATCTTCTTTGGCACTACTGTGAAAGGAATAGAGTCCTTGACTGTTTTTTCAGCTTGGTTATTGTTGGTATATATAAAGGCTACAGATTTATGGTGTTGATTTTGTAGCCTGAGACATTGCTGTATTCCTTGATCACTTCTAAAAGTTTTGTAGTAGAGTCCCTAGTGTTTTCCAGATATGCGATCATATCATCTGCAGAGAGTGAAAGTTTGATCTCTTCTGACCCTATGTGGATACCCTTGATTGCCGTTTGATTGCCTTTTCTTCCCTAATTGCAGTGGCTAAAACTTCCATTACAATGTTAAAGAACAATGGAGACAGTGGGCAACCTTGCCTGGTTCCTGATCTAAGTGGAAATGATTTCAATTTAACTCCATTCAATACGATATTGGCTGTGGGTTTGCCGTAGATGGCCTCTATTAGTTTAAGAAATGTCCCTTCTATACCGATTTTCTTAAGTGTTCTGATCATGAAGTGATGCTGGATATTATCAAAAGCTTTTTCTGCATCAATTTAAAGAATTATATGGTCCCTTTTTTTAGTTTGTTTATATGCTGAATTACATTTATAGATTTACGTATATTGAACCAGCCTTGAGACCCTGGGATAAATCCCACTTGGTCGTGGTGTATAATTTTTTTGATGTGTCGTTGGATTCTGTTTGTTAGGCTCTTATTGAGTATTTTAGCATCAATATTCATTAGTGATATTGGTCTATAATTTTCTTTTCTTGTTGGGTCTTTCCCTGGTTTGGGGATCAAGGTGATGTTTGCTTCGTAGAATGTGTTGGGTAATATTCCTTCTTTTTCTATATTTTGGAAGAGGTTTAGTAATATAGGTACTAGTTCTTCTTTAAAGGTTTGGTAGAATTCTGACATAAAGCCATCTGGTCCTGGGCTTTTCTTTTTAGGGAGATTTTGTATAGTTGATGCTATTTCAGAACTTGATATAGGCCTGTTCAACATTTCAACTTCATTCTGGCTTTGTCTTGGTAGGTGGCGTACTTCCAGGTATTGGTCGATTTCTTTCAGATTTTCATATTTCTGACAGTAGAGTTTCTTGTAGTATTCGTTAAGGATTTTGAGGGGTCTGTTGTTATTTCATCCTTACCATTTCTGATTGATGAAATTAGAGATTTAACTCTTTTTTTCCTGGTTAGGTTGGTCAAAGGTTTATCTATTTTATTGATCTTTTCAAAAAACCAGCTTTTGGATTTATTAATCTGTTGTATAATTCTTTTGTTTTCAATTTCATTTAATTCTGCTCTGATTTTGGTTATTTCTTTTCTTCTGCTGGGTTTGGGGTTGGAGTGTTCTTCCTTCTCCAGTTGCTTGAGATGTCCCATTAAGTTATTAACTTCCTCTCTTTCCGTTTTCTTGAGGAAGGCTTGCAGTGCTATAAATTTCCCTCTTAGGACTGCCTTTGCAGTATCCCAGAGGTTCTGGTAATTCGTGTCTTGATTGTTGTTTTGTTCCAAAAATTTGGTGATTTCCTTCTTAATCTCGTCTATAACCCATCTATCCTTCAGCATAAAGTTGTTTAACTTCTATGTTTTTGTATGGGTATCCAGGTTCCTGTTGTTATTGAGTTCAACTTTTATTCCATGATGGTGTGAGCAGATGCAAGGAATAATTTCTATTTTTTAAGATTTGCTGAGGTTAGATTTGTGGCCTAGGATGTAGTCAGTTTGGAATATGTTCCATGGGCTGATGAGAAAAATGTGTATTCAGTTTTGTTGGGATGAAATGTTCTGTAGATGTCTGTTAAGTCCAGATGTTGAATGGTTAAGTTTAAATCTAAGATTTCTTTGTTTAGCTTGTTTTTGGAGGATCTATCCAGCACTGCTGATGGGGTGTTAAAATCTCCAACTACTATGGAACTGGGGGAAAAAAAGTTGCTCATGTCTGTTAGAGTTTCTCTTATAAATTGAGGTGCATTCTGGTTGGGTGCATAAATATTAATAATTGAAATCTGATCATATTGAGTATTACCTTTAATAAATATGAAGTGTCCATCCTTATCCTTCCTTATTTCAGTTGGTATAAAGCCTATTGCATCTGTAAATAGGATTGCAACACCTGCTTTTTTCTGCTTTCCATTTGCCTGGAGTATAGATGACCATCCTTTCACCTTGAGTCTATATTTGTCTTTTAATGTAAGATGCAATTCTTGTATGCAGCAGATATCTGGCTTGAATTTTTGTATCCAGTCAGCCAAACTGTGCCTCTGTAGAGGACAATTTAAACCATTCACGTTAATTGAGAATATTGATAAGCCTTTCAAGAGTCCAGTGGACATTTTTAATCCTTTTGCAACTGTGGAAGTTGGAATTCGATCAAAATTTTCTGGGTGGGTTTACTTTTGTGGTGAAGGTTTACGCTGGTCTTTATGGAGGATAGGTCTGAGAATATCCTGGAGAGCTGGTTTAGTTATGGCAAATTTCTTCAACGTGTGAATGTCATTAAAGTATTTAATTTCTCCGTCATCAATGAAACTCAGTTTAGCTGGGTACAGGATCCTGGGTTGAAAGTTATTTTGTTTTAGGAGATTAAAAGTTGATGACTATCCTCTTCTAGCTTGAAAGGTTTCAGCAGAGAGATCTGCAGTTATTCTAATATTCTTGCCCTTGTAGGTGATGGTTTTCTTTTGTCTGGCTGCTTTCAGAATTTCTCCTTCATATGAACTTTAGTGAAATTGATTATGATGTGTCTGGGGGATGTCTTATTTGGGTTGAGTTGTGCTGGAGTTCTGAAACTGTCTGCTATCTGAATTTCAGAATCTCTTGGCATGTCTGGAAAGTTCTCCTTCATAATCTCATGGAGAAAAGACTCTTGTGCCTTGTGAAGCCACTTCATCTCTTTTGGGGATCCCCATAAGATGAATATTAGTTTTCTTCAAATTATCCCAGAGCTCTCTGAGAGAGTGATCTGTTTTTGCCCTCCATTTGTCTTCCTCTTTGAAAGTTTGGGAGCGTTCAAAAGCTTTGTCTTCAATGTCAGAAATCATTTCTTCTGCTTGCTCCATTCTGCTACTGAGGGATTCTACTGTGTTTCTCAGATCTTTGAGGGCTGCAGCTTCTTGTCTCAATGTGTCAAAATCTTTGGTCATTTGGTCTTTGAATTTGTTGAATTCTTTTTTTTTATTTTTTGGTAGAGTGCCATGGCGTCACACGGCTCACAGCAACCTCCAGCTCTTGGGCTTACATGATTCTCTTGCCTCAGCCTCCCGAGTAGCTGGGACTACAGGCGCCCACCACAAAGCCTGGCTATTTTTTTTTTGTTGCAGTTCGGCTGGGGCTGGGTTTGAACCCACCACCCTCAGTAAATGGGGCCGGCACCCTACCCACTGAGCCACAGGCGCCACCCCTGAATTTGTTGAATTCTTGAGATATCTTTTGGGTTACTGCTTGGAATTCTAATTCGATCTTATTTGCTATCCAGATTCTGAATTCTACTTCTGACATCTCAGCTATTTGTTTGTGCATGGGATCTTGTGCTGTGTCTGCCCCATTGATCCTTGGGGGAGTTGTTCTACTCTGATTATTCATATTGCCCGAGTTTTTCTGTCGATTTCACCTCATTATTGTTTTTCACCATTGCCTCTGGCCGGCTTCAGAGTTGGGGAGGTGTCTCTCCAAGATTAGACCCCAGCGGGATCACTCTATTGTTGCTGGATCTTTGTAGGGGGCAACCCTATGTAGTTCCTCTGGGGTTGCCCCAGCCAGGGAGTTCTGGTTGTGGAGGCAGCTCCGTAGTGTGACACACCCAGATCCAGCAACAGGGCGGGAGGTGGTGTGCATGGTTATGGGAGTACCTGGTGCCCAGTGACTTTGGCACAGAGAGCCCAAGGCTCCAGCAGTCTCTGGCCAGGAGAAGGGCTCTGTGCAGAGGCAGGGAGGGTTCTGGAGGGCACACGGCTACCAGAGTCCTTGGCCAGACCAGTGGGCCAGTATGGAGGCAGGGAGGGTACAGAAGGGAGGACGCAGGGTTGTGTGGCTCCCGCAGTTCCTGGTCAGGGCATGCAGAGGTCTGGTGGGCACGGGTTGCATGTCGGGGGTCGCAGCGCAGCTCTTACGGAGGTTCAGGCAGTGCCAAGCCCAGGAGTTTGAGGTTGCTATGAGCTGTAACACCACAGCACTCTTCCCAGGGCAACAGCCCGAGGCTCCAGTGTGCCAAAACCGGTCTCACTCTGCCCCTGAGGGTTAAGGCTATAAGGCAGCTCAGTCCCCGCCTTTAGGCTGCTCAGTCACTAGGTTACTAGCTCCTACCTGATCCTTGCTCAGCGACCCTGAGGGCGGAGCTTGCTGGGGCAGTTCTCTCACAATGGCTCCCTGCGGCCCACAGCCGAATACTATTAGCTCCGTCCGTCTCAGCGGCTCAGTCTGGGGCCCTGGACAATGCCCAAAGTTCTCCGCACTCCTGCTCAAGCTCTCCCCAGGGCAGTTCAACTGAGTGCCAAGTCCAAAAACACCGAAACATTTCACAGGTAAGGCCTTTCCTGTTTGCAGTCTCACTGCTGCTTGTACTTACGGTTGCCAGCGGGATTATGTCAATCAAACACATGTAACCACTTGCCAGTTTTCCACTGATTTTGTCCTCTTGGGGTCCAGAAGTCTCTTGGTGACTCCCTGTATCCTCAAAGGGATGATTATAAGCAGATCCCACCAGCGAGAGATGCCTGGAGTCTTATCTCCCCACAGTGAGGCTGTTACTCTGCCGACATCTTGCTCCATGTCCGTTTTGTTTTGTTTTTATTGACACCTTTTTTTATATACTATTTTTACATTTTTTATTTGTTTGTTTTGCAGGTTTTGGCTGGGGCTGGGTTTGAACCCACCACCTCCGGTACCTGGGGCCCATGCCCCACTCCTTGAACCACAGGCGCCGGCTCTACGTTTTTGTTTTTTTTTAGAGCAAGAGTCTCACTCTCTTGCCCAGGCTAGAGTGCCATGGCCATGGCATCAGCCTAGTTCACAGAAACCTCAAACTCTTGGGCTCATTTGATCCTCCTGCTTCAACCTCCTGAGTATTTGGGACTATAGCCACCCACCATAACACCCAGCTAGTTTTTCTAGTAGATATGGGTCTCACTCTTGCTCAGGCCTGCCTTAAACTCCTGCACTCAAGCAATTCTCCTGCTTTGGCCTCCCAGCGTACTAGGATTACAGGGATGGGTCACCCTGACTGGCCTACTTTTATCTATTTATAGGGTATATATGATATTTTGTTTTCATGAAGTTTTATGGGAACACAGTCCCACCCATAATTTTTGCATTTTCTGTGGCTGCTTGTGAGCTGTAAGGGCAGAGTTGAGTGGTTGTGACCGTATAGAATGCAAAGCCTAAGATATTTACTGTCTTCCTCCTTTAAGAAAAAAGTTGCTGTCCCTTGACTGTGACTCACTCTTGCCTGTAATCCTTTTACTCTGAGAGGCTAATGAGGATAGATTGCTTGAGTTCAGGAGTTTGAGACTAGCCTAAGCAAGAGTGAGACCCTGTCTCTACTAAAAACAGAAAAACTAGCTGGGCATTGTGGTGCATACCTATAGTCCCAGCTATTTGAGAGGGTGAGGCAAGAGGATTGCTCAAGCCCAAGAGTTTGAAGTTGTTGTGAGCTATGATGATACCACGGCACTCTCTATCCAGGGCAACAGAGTGAGACTCTGACTTATAGGATATATGGGTTTTTTAATTAACTTCTCATTGAAATATACAGAAATCATTAACTATGAATTTCAATGAATTTTCACAATTCAAACATGCTTGTGTAACTAGCCCCCAGATGGAGAAACTAAACCTTATCAGCACCCCCAGAAGCTCCGTCTGTGCCTTCAGTGGGGGCACCCACTATCCTGACTTTTAACACCATACATTAATAGTATATAGTTTTTCGAAATTAATTTGGGTTACAAAAGCAGAAAGTTTTAGTTCCTTTTTATATTCTGCATTAGATAACACCATTTTTGGTGTTTTAAATTTAGCCTAGTTTTCTGAAATGCAAGCCAGTTCTAAAGTGCCCTATTTTGCTGTAGATTCAACATTATCATGAGACATGAAGGCCTAATTTTATTTTATTTTTTTTTCACAGAGAAGTTTCACTTTAAGTCATGGATGATACAGGTCAGTGCCCAGCTTCTTCTTCCTGAGTTTTTTACTTTGCCAAGTTTTCTGTTACCAAACCAAACTATACCAGATTTGAGATAGTAAGGAAGAGATTTTCTAATCTTGCCCCCCTGGGTCTTTCCAGACTTCAAATTGGCCAAGCATTAGGATAGATGCAGTTAAATAAACTCCTTCCCAACCATGGTTCCTAGTGACACACTTGGCCGGCAGCTTTTCTTTTGAGACAGAGTCACACTTTGTCGCCCTTGGTAGAGTGCTGTGGCGTCATAGCTCACAGCAACCTCTACCTCTTGAACTCAAGTGATTCTCTTGCCTCAGCCAGTAGCTGGGACTACAGATGCCCGCCACAACATTCAGCTATTTTTAGAGACAAGGCCTCACTCTGCCTCAGGCTGGTCAGCCTCCCAAAGTGCTAGGATTATAGGTGTGAGCCACTGCACCCGGCCAGCCAGCAGCCTTTCAAACCTTGGGATTCATTTCTATATTTTGTATACAAAGCACATTTTGGGAAATATAAATTAACATAGCCACTATGGAAAGTAGTAGGGAGATTCCTCAAATAAAATAAAAGTAGACCAACTTATGATCCAGCAATCTTACTACTGTGTATATAGCCAAACAAAAGGAGGTCAGTGTGTCAAAGAGCTATCTGCATTCCCATGTTACAGCCTTAGTCACCTTATCCAAAATATGGAATCAACCTAAGTGCCCATCCAGTGGATGAATGCATAAAGAAAATGTACTTTATATACACAATGGAATACTGTTTAGCCATAAAAAAGAATGAAATCGTATCATTTACAGTGACATGGTTGAAATTGGAGGTCACTATGTTAAGTGATCTCATATGATCTCTTGTGTTATTTGGATCCCATAAAGATGGAGAGTATATTGGTGGTTACCAGATCCCAGGGAGTAGGTGGAAGAGGGGAAGAAGAGAATTTGATTAAGTGGCACAAAAGCACAGTTAAATAGAAGAAATAAGACCTATTGTTTGACGAATTACTAGATAGCTATAATAAACAGTAATCTATTGTGTATTTCAAAATAGCTAGTACAGAATAATTTGAATGTTCCAGCATAAAAAAAAAAGATAAATGTTTAAGGTAATGACTATTACAATTACCCGGATTTGATTATTACTTATACTGAGTGTATCAGAATATCACAAGTACCCTGAAAATATGTACCAGTTTAAAAATTAGACTCATTTTTTTTAAAAGGTACATGGTGTACTGACTGCACAATCAATTGGAGAACCCCAGTGTATATGCTTTTCAAAAGTGGTGCTTTTTGCCATAAACTTGACCCAACAGCAGCACTGTCTCAGGGGTCTTCACCAAGGCTGTTTAGGATCTTGGCTGACTTTACAGCAGCCACGTGGTCTTCGTTCTGGCCACAGTTCCCTGGAGCAGTTGTTTTGTAACTTCCTGACTTTCTGACTTTCACAGTGGAGATTAAGGACAGTACACCACCCACTAGCACAGATTTGGCCTGAGAATTATGGCAGAAAGAAAATCTCCATCCTTTGTCTTAGAAAACGCTAAAGTCTGGGCATGGTGGCTCACGCCTGTAATCCTAACATTTTGAGAGGTAAAGGTACGAAGCTCCCTTCAGCTCAGGAGCTGGAAACCAGCCTGAGAAAGAGCAAGAACCTGTCTCTACCAAACACAGAAAAATTAGCCAGGCATGGTGGTGTGTGCCTGTGGTCCCAGATATTCAGGAGGCTGAGGCAGGAGGATAACTTGAGCCCAGGAGTTGGAGGTTGCAGCTAGGCTGGCAACGCAGCACTCCAGCAAGACCTGGCCTCAAAAAAGAAAAAGAAAGAAAGGAAAAGAAGGGCAGCACCTGTGACTCAGTGAGTAGGGCACCCGTCCCATATACTGAGGGTGGCAGGTTCGAATAAAGGCAACAAAAAAATAGGTGTTGTGGCGGGTGCCTGTAGTCCCAGCTACTCGGGAGGCTGAGGCAAGAGAATCACCTAAGCCTAAGAGTTTGAGGATGCTATGAGCTGTGATGCCATGGCACTCTACCGAGGGCAACAAAGTAAGACCCTCTCCAAGGAGTTGCATCCTGTTTCTGTGACTTACTGCTGTTGTGTTTGTTTTAGCACAAAAAGATGTACAACTCTGGGGAATACCACCACAGGCTGCAGATGTTTGTCAGCAACTGGAGGAAGATCAATGCCCACAACAGCAAGAACCACACATTCAAAAGTACGTGGACATCTTTCCTCCAGGGCCCTTGGAAGGAGAAAGCATCTCAGATCTAAAAGGAACTCAGTCAGTTATGCACTGATGGAAGGGCCCACTGGCGCCTGTGGGTGGCAGGAGCAGAAGCCCAGGCCCTGGAGCTCTTGACCACAGACTGGGCTCTGCTGTTATTCTCTATGTGATATAGACTGTGAGACCCCTTTGGATGGTTGTGATGTTTACGAGAGACTCTGCAGAAGCCGCTGCCCCATGCCTGCCATCAGAAGGGTCAGGCTCAGATGCTTTGGGGTGGTCCCTCTTCAGACTTGCTCTGCACTCATGAGCAGCCTCTGGGACACCTGCCTTCACTCCAAATTAGTTACGCTAGAAACTACACTAGAACACCAGTGTGTATGCTTTTCAAAAGTGGTGATTTTTGCCATAAACTTGACTCAACACCAGCAGTGTCTCAGGTATCTTCACCAAGGCTGTGAAGATACCTGAGAACAGTAGGATTTTGGCTGACTTTACAGCAGCCACATGGTCTTCATTCTGGCCACAGTAACCTGGAGCAGTCCCTCCCAAATACATTGATGTATTGCTGAGGACTCAGAAATGTTGGCAGTTCAGATGAATTGGGAATAAAGGCAGCAAGCATGAACTGAAGGAGACCTGGGTTTGAACTCCATTTCTGCCCAGTATGAGTGTTTGACCTCTAGGGGAGTTGACCTAGGCTGTAGGGAGGAGATGATAACACTCTGCTGAGAAGACTGAAGGGGACAGGAGGTGGGAGCGCCCTGGGCACAGGGGCAGTGACTCCCTACCTGGACATCATCCACCAGTGGCGTGTCTAATAAAACAGTGAGTGTGTTGGGCGGCACCTGTGGCTCAGTGGGATAGGGCGCTGGCCCATATACCAAGGGTGGCAGGTTCAAATCTGGCCCCAGCCAAACTGCAACAAAAAATAGCCAGGCATCATGGCAGGCGCCTAGGGTCCCAGCTACTCAGGAGGCTAAAGCGAGAGAGTCACCTAAGCCCAAGAGTTGGAGGTTGCTGTGAGCTGTGATGCCACGGCACTCTACCGAGGGCGATGGAGTAAGACTCTGTCTCTTAAAAAAAAAATAAAATAAACAGTGAGTGCAGGCCTCATCTGGACCAGCTATATCACACATCTGGAGCACCACCCAGACATCTGTACTGTTGGAAACCCCCCAGGCCTTGCTGAAGCACAGTGAGGGCTGGCGTTAGTGTGCTGAATTATAGTCAATATAAACATTTCAAGGAGCCAAGTTGCAGTGGCTCTAAGTAGGACACAGATGAAACAGAGGTCTCATTTTTTTTTTCTTTATAATTAGTGGTTCACTAAACTCCTCTATTTTGTTTTTTCCTTCTCTTTTTTCAGTGGCACTGAACCAATTTTCAGACATGAACTTTGCTGAAATAAAACGCAAATATCTTTGGTCAGAGCCTCAGGTAGGTATAATTCATTGCAATCAAATCCAAATCTGTTTGACTGAAACCTTTGGAATAAACTTGTAGGCTGCTCTGCTTTGATGCATGTTCAGTTCCATCCCCAGCTGCAGCAAGGGGTGCCCCCATATTCTTTGGGGGAGCCTCAAGGTTAGCTCTTCACAATCCCTCAGTCCAGGCCATGGCATTAACAGTGTTGACCCTTGGGATTGCCAGATTTAAAAAATAGATGCTCAGTTAAAGTGGAATTTCAGGCAAAGAACAAATAATTTTTTATCGTAAGTATATCCTAAATATTACATGAGATATACTTATACTACAAAGTTATTATTTACTTGAAATTCAAATTGAATTGGGTGAATTATATTTTTATTTTTATTTGCTAAGTTTGCTACTGTATCCTAACTTCCCTGCCACCACCTGGGCTCTCAAAGGGATGTGTCATTTAGCACTGGGACCAGTAGACAGGAGAGGGATGGGTTCTGACATCTACAATCTTTCTTATTCTCTCTTGGTGATTGCATTTTTATATGTTTTTGGTTAGAAAAGCTTTAGGAGATTTTTTTTCCCCCTGAAAATAACATGTTTGGTTGTTCCAGAATTGCTCAGCCACCAAAAGTAACTACCTTCGAGGTACTGGTCCCTACCCAACTTTTGTGGACTGGCGGAAAAAAGGAAATTTTGTGTCACCAGTGAAAAATCAGGTATGCATGGGTAGTCCCCATCCTGTCTCCCCAAAATAGCTGTATTCCCAGACTATATGCCAGGAAGAAAAAACAAAATTCAGAAAAGAAACAGAACCACTACAAGCATATCCCCACCTCTGTTCTCCCCTCATCATCTCTCTTCCTCTGAAAGGCTGGGGTGGTCATTCCATCTGTGGCCTGCTCTGGAGGATGAAAAACTTTATTGAGCTCAAGTTTATTCCCTCTCCCCACCGACTCAACACACCCAGGTTTCCCCCCTGGTTCTAGGTCTCTCCCGCAGTCACTGACATGTTCCCTGTGCCCAGACACAAGGCCTCCATTCTTGCCACCTGCACATCTCTTCTTGTCCTCCTTCCTCTCTTCAAGCCACCGGTGTCCCTCCCCTGCTGGCTGCCTCCCTTTGGTTAGTGAGTGACATCACAGAGGCCCTAACCTTCTCAATGGGTCAGGGCATTGCCGGCCCCACCACACTGGAAGCTAAGGATGGTCACTTGCTCTCTGTGGAGCACAGGGTCAGGGCCATGAAGCACATACTCTGGTCTGGAGAGGTGGACCGCACCCCATCCCTTGCTGTAGTTACCTCTGCCTCCTATGGCCCCTCCCCTAGCAGGCACAGTACAGTGGCCTTCTCCAGAAAGATTCTGAACTCTCCATTCCAGGCAATGTAAGGTTAAGGTTTCCTTCCAGGACACTCTTACCTTTCCACTGAAACTATAAGAAACATTGCTTCACTTTCTAAAAGTTATACACTGCTTCGAAGCCTTCCTGGAGCTGGCCAGGTGATCTGGATGTTTAATTAGCATCCAGCAGCCAAAGCAAATCTTCCCTGGCAGCCGGAAGTGGGGTGGAAGAGGCCGGTCTTTGCCCCAGGACAGCTTGGACACCCTCTGAAAACCACATGACAATCCAAAGCAACTAGTGTTCAGTGTGGAAACCTAAAGCTGCTCACCATTTGGACAGGTGGGAAGGGAGGGCCACCAAGATTTTTCCAAGCCATCCTATTACCTGATCTTGGCCATCAGATGGGACCTGCAACCTGGGTTATGGGGGCAGGGGTGAGGTGCATGGCATCTCACTGTGGCCTCTAGGTGAGGACACACAGCATCCCCTCAAAGGTTTCTCACCTTACAGAGGGGGAATCTTGAGAGGGAATGTGACTTGCCAAGTAAGCAGGTGGCAGAGGGGACTCAAAGCCAAGTCTCTATTCCAAGTCCAATGCCCAAGGCTTAGCCCTGCTCGGCCTCCTGTGGTGAGGACCATGGTCTCCACGTGGCCACTCCTGCCTCCTGACCATCTCAGGGGCCCTCTAGCTGGGTCTTCCTGCTCTGCTGGGGGAGGATTTGAAGGGAAGAAACTGGGGTGGGGGCTACGTGAAGGCTCTTACGAGGCAGACAAGCAGTGAGACTAAAGCTGGCAGTGGTGGAGATGGCAGGAAGAGATGAGGTTAAGGGACATTTGAGAGTATTGAGCCAGTGGAGGAGAGGAGACAAAGATAACCCTGAGAGGAATTGTAACAGCAGCTGGCATGGTGCCTGTGGGGTGACTACTGGGCAGGCAGAGTCCCCTTGTTCCCATTTTACACGTGATGAAACTGAGGCTTCGAGATGGGGAGTAACGTGCCCAAGTTGCCGGCTAGTGTGTGGCAGAGCTAGGATTTGAACCAGGCAGGCAGGCTCCACCCCACACCAAGCCCCAGTGCTATCCTGGATGTGGGGGCCAGGTAGTAACAGTGATCAAGGCAGAAGTGAGGGAGTGGATGGGCAGGACCCCCGAGTCTGAGGGAGGGACCTCTGGCGGTCAGTGTGATGCCTGAGCCTGCATGGAGGTGAGGGCAGATGTGGAGGCAAGAGCATGGGGGCAGAATGAGATTGATAGTGGAATGGTGAGTGAAATTGCTCTAGAAATAGAACTCTGGGGAATCTTTCTGCTGGGGAAGAGCAGGGAGAAGAGTAGCCAGGAAAAGATTGGAGAGGAGGAGAGCCTGACAACCCAACTGGGTTGGAGGGCTCCAGGGGATAGTGGGACTAACCGGCAGGAGGTCATGATGGGGGCTAAAGGAGGAACAAGCGCCTGGAGGGGAGCAGGACACAGCCTCTTGGGTGCATGGGACACAGAGTGGACAGACCTGGAACCAGCCTCTGCAAACTGAGGGCATTCAGGAATTCAGGGTCCTCACAGGGTCAGTGGGGAAAGTGCACAGCAAAGGGCTGCTTGAGGTGTGCCCATTACCAACTTCCCTGTCTTCTGTGGCCTCTCTAGGGCAGCTGTGGTAGTTGCTGGACTTTCTCCACCACAGGGGCTCTGGAGTCCGCGGTGGCCATTGCAGGTGGGAAGATGCTGTCTTTGGTAAGAAGCCACCTCCTGCAGAACACAGCCCACACCCACAGGCCAGCCGGGCAGAGCCTGAGCCTTCAGCCTCCCTCGGATCTTTAGCTGATGGTGCTGCTTTAGTGGGCAACATGTGTCCCTGCCAACATGTCCCATTTGCATGAGAAGCTCACTGGATGATTTTCCCAGAAATGATTGAGTTTTATTGAGGAAACAGTCCAAGGGTTCATTCCCAGGTGGCTGGGGGGGCTCCTCAACTGGGCTGTCTGGGCCCTTCAGCTGAGGAGGGCTGGAAGGGTAGAGCTGCCTTGGTTGTCCTCATGGAAGGAAGAACCAGGACCTGTGCATCCATCCCCTCTCTGACCCCCAGAGGAGGGGCGATGGCCTCTGAAGGAGCTGTCCCAGCCCCACCTCTGTGTGGGACAAAGCTGTGGGTTAGGGGAAGGTGGGGGCAGGGTCTCTGGCTAGGCCTGTTTCCCACTATGTCACACCACTATGTGGCCTTTTACCCTCACCGTGTGTGCACACCTGCAGGGCATGCCTCAGGGCCAGCAGCGCCTACTCAGGCCTTCCCACCTGTCTGCTGGCTGGCCCTATCCACTGAGCCCCTCACCCCACTTCAGGAGACACAGGGACAGTCCCTGCCCTGCAAAGGTTGGAATCTGGTCGCCTTAACCCAGTACTGATGGGACCACAGCTATGACTCAGCCAGAGGGATGCAGCGCCTGGTGCCAGTGCCTCCAAGGGCCTCTTGGCCTCTGGCTTACTTGATTTGTGTCCCTCCTTTAGGCAGAACAGCAGCTGGTGGACTGCGCCAAAGATTTCAACAACCACGGCTGCCAAGGGTATGTCCTTGACCAGGAGGGCCTAAAACCCCCTTTCATGGATATTGGTTACTTCCATCACTGCTGTGGATGGTAGCAAAACGGTCTCCATCTGCAGAGGGGGATGAGGGGAGTCACCTTGCATGGCTGGTCTGTCAGCCAAGACACAGCAGAACTGGAAACTGAGGCCAGGCTTGTCTGGTTCCAAAATCAGTCCCCTTCCCACTGGACCCCCTGACCCTCTTTGCCCCTCCACCAGGGCCTCTGCCTGTGGTGTTCCTTTTCTGTCTGTGCTTGCTCCGACCCCCACCCCCCATGCAGGTCCCAGTGTGAAGTCAGACTTCTCCCAGACCTGCCATCCCACTCAGTCTCCCTTCACTCAGTCTCTTTCCCCTCAGCAGCTTAGAAACAACATCCACAGCACAAGTCTGATGCCGGGGCATACCGGGGCCAATTGTGTCTCTGCCTGTTTGCTGTGGCCCAAGACAGAACTTCCTTTCATATATGCAGCTGAGAGCACAGGGCACCCACCACACGTGTGGACCCTGGGGGGCCCTGCCCAGTGGCTCTCAGGGGCCTGGCCTCTAGCTGGCCAGATAGGAACATGCCAGGTCCTGCCAAGCTATGGAGAAAGAAAGAAGCAAGGGTGGGTGGGAGTACTGGGAGGCAGTGTGATATAGAAATAGATCCACCTTTAAAGCCACTTCCCAGCTCAGCTACACAGCCCTGGATAACTTGTTTGGCTTCCGCCTCAGAAAAAAAGCAGCATCTTTCTAAGAAAGGTTGATGGGAGAGCCAGGCTGTTACCAGCCCTGGCAGGTGCCCAGGGCAGTGGGAATGACAGTGTTCTGGCCAGATACCATCAGCTATCCTATGGGCCCACCTGCTCCTCCTGACAGGAGGCCTGGGCTTGAGAAGCCTCTGTCCCACTAAAGTGCATTTGGCTGGTCCTTGGACTCAGTGGCCTCACCTACCTTTATTGAGTTTTATCTTGAGGCCAGACAAATGGGACCAACCTCTCAGAGACCCAGTGAGACCCCCTCTGACCGGTTCATGCCCAACCAAGACCTCAGCCGGCCAGGACAGACATCTGGCCAGGTGCAGGCCCCACCTCTGTCAGGACAGTCCCAAGCGAGCTCACTGTGTGCTTCTTACAGGGGTCTCCCCAGCCAGGCCTTCGAGTACATCCTGTACAACAAGGGCATCATGGGCGAGGACACCTACCCCTACCAGGGCAAGGTAACTCTAGGCCGCCTCAGGAGGCCCCCGTCACCCCCACCAGCTACCCCCCTAGCATTCTTAGAATAGCATGCACTGTTCGGCTTATCCATCCCCTCTTCTGCCTACCTGGCCACTGGTCTCAGCAGTCCAGGGCCTCTCAGTGCCTACCCCCAGCCTGCTGCAACACCCACCACCTCTCCTTCCAGAACTGAGGTGCCCTTGCTCTATCCCTTCCTGGCTCCTTCTCTCCAGTGGCACATGCCCTGAGTTCCACCTTCTGGCCACTTCCCTGTCCACCTATGGGGTAGCCCATGTTGCTGGAGGCCTGCTAAACCTGCCAGAGCCTCCCTGCCATCTTCTCAACCCAGCCTGCCCCAGCCAAGCTCTTTGTCCTTCCCCAGTTCCTCTCATGTGATCCCTCTCCACCATCTCTGCCTTGAACAGCACCAGTGGTCCCTCCAGACCACTGCCGACCTTCTCACATGGGCACTTGGGTTCATCCATGTCCACACCCTACTCAGACCTTGGCCTCCCTTCAGCACAGGAGGCTGCTCTCAGCCTTGTCCTAGCCACCCGCCTGACTGGTTCAGAGCCCCATATAGAGGCTGCACAGGCCTTCAGGATAATACCTGAACTCTCTGTCCCAAATCAGTCCTTCCCGCCTTCTCTCCTCTGCTGTCCCTGCTGTACCTTAGGCCCAGGCTCTGCCTCTCCCTCCCTCCTGTACCTGTCATCCCAGCTCCTCTCCTGCCTCAGAAGGGCTTGTGCTTCCCTCCCGTGACCTCATGACTTTACCTCTGGCCTGCCTCTTGGGGGCATCCCCTAGACTGCCACACAGGCTCTGACACAGTTGCTGTGAGCTCTGCACACCCACCTCTGCCAAAGCCAGCACAGGACTGTCTCCTGCCATCCTGAGCTCCTTGGGGACAGGCACACCTCCAGTTCTCTCTGAAGTGACCCATCACTCATGCCCTTGCACATGTGGATTTTGCTTAGTGAAAGTCACCAGGCTGTGCAAGGAGGCTGAGGGCTAACTGTCCCTAAACTGTACTCCCTGACCTTTGCACCCTGAATAGGATGGTTACTGCAAGTTCCAGCCCGAAAAGGCCATTGCGTTTGTCAAGGATGTAGCCAATATCACAATCGTAAGTACCAGATCCTTCTCATGGATGGAGAGTATGTTCTGATAAAGATGTCAGTCTCTACAGCTGTCAGACGGCTGCTGGGCCCAGCAGAGTGGCCTCCTCTGAACAGTTTGGATTTTCCTTGAATATCTGTCACCATGGCGGCAGCATGGTGGAAGATGGGAGGGAGAGCATGGACTGGCAGGCAGGTGCCCTGGGTCTGGGCTCCCAGGTCTGCACATATCACCATGTGGTTCTGTTTTCTTGTCTGTAAAACACAAGCCATATCCTCATCCTGCAGAAGAGGGTATAAGCACACATGTGACATGGGGTGTGTGTGTGTGTGTGTGTGTGTGTGTGTGTGTGTGTGTGTCAGAGAGAGAGAAAGAGACTGGGGAGGAGAGGGGAATATGTGTCAGTATGTGTCAGTCGGGATAAGCTAGGCCCTGCTGTAGTAACAACCAAGCCCAGATTCAAATGGCTGGCAGCATCAAAGGGTCTGTACTCTCCTGCCTTCACTCCATGGCTGAGGCAGGTGGTGTGTGCTGTGCCATTGGCCTCACTCCAAGATCTGGGCTGGGGAAAGCGAGAAGAAAATTACATGCTGGTTCTAAAGCTGGAACCAGCTGCACAGTCATCCTAAGCAGGTGGGAAGTGCAGTCATGAGTGAATAGCACTTGGGACTCCTAAGTGTGCATGTGTACAGTATGGGAGGGTGTGTGTGTGGAGCAGGAGAGCATCCCCAGGGGCGTGCAGGTGTGTGTGTGCCCACAGATACATGTGCAAATCACAAATTCGATGTCTGAGTAGTGGCTGCCATTCAGTTAAAGCACATGCCAACTTCTCAGCAATAGTAGCAGCTCAAGTTTATGGGGTACTTACAGGTTCTATACTAACCACCTACCATGTATTACCTCCCTTAGACTCAAAATAAACATAGGAGACGAGTGTCATTATTGCCATTATAGATGAGGAAACAGAGGCTCAGAGTGGTTAAGTAATGTGCCCAGGGCCACAGAGCTGCATGGTGGAGGCTGCATTTGAGTGGAGACCATGTTTGAAAAGCTATACAGCACACAGCCCACCCTGTCAGAGGGTTGTCACCATCTCTGAGAGATAGCCGCTTTCTCAGATGCTGCCCAGCCTGGCTGCCCTGGCCTTTGTTTCCCCCTGAGCGGCCAGTCAGGAGTTCACAGATAACACGTTCACCTGGTCCCAGGAGAGCCTTGTTGGGGACACCTGCAAGGCCCTAAAGAGCAGCCAGAACTGATGTTCAGCCCTCCTGGCAGTGGACACTTTGTCCTTGAGTGCTGCCACCCCAGGGGAGTACTCATCTTATGGTGGGCAAGATGCTGTGCCTTCCTTGTCCCAGGTCTATCCTGGCCCGTCAGGCTCATAAGGCCTCTCCCAAGGACTGGCAAGGAAGGCACCTGCTTGCCAAACAGCTGTTGCTTTCTGAAGCTGGGTCTCTGCCCACCCCTCTGTGGAGGCCAGGGGTCCCCTTCAGCAGGGGCCTGGCCATAGTGCACATAGCCTCCAGGTCATTTCTGCTCTTAGAGGTCTCTTCATCAGCAACTCTGACCCAGCAGTCCCCAGGTGTTGGCCGGTGGGTCTGGGTATAGCCATGCTTGGGGATTTTCTAGGGCTCCCCAGGTGCTTCTGGCCACTGCCCTCACCTGGGGTTACATTCCAAAGCTGCCTTGATGTACCCCTGCCTCCCTAACCCCCTGAAAGGGACAGCTCCTACTCGGAATGCACACGGCCTCTGTGCTGGGTCCTCCTTCCCACCTCTGTCTGGGCTTCTCTGTCCATAGACTTGCCGCTTCTGTGGTCTGTCTTCAAAGCTCTAGATGGGCTTTGTGGGTGCAGGGTGTCCTGGGCGGAGTGGGGACATCCACACCGCAGCCCGTGGTCGCTGTCCCAGAGGGTATAGGGTTTCCAGAAGCAGAGCAAGGGAGGGGCCAAGAGATGACTGGCTAGACCAGCCAGTGAGGGGAGGGGAGCCAGTTTGTATGAGAGGAATGAACTGCTTGCCAAATACACACCCCAAGGACCTTCCATGCAGGCACAGAGTGGGGGCTTCATCTCAACGCCCAGGTTCCCCCTGGTAGCTAGCTTTTGGTCCCTTGCCACCTCCTGGTCATCTGTGTTCCTCTGGGCCTCTAGCCCCTACCTGGGGTGGGAGGTGACAGAGGCTATGTGTGTCTACCCCTAAGTCTCTGTCCACAGTATGACGAGGAGGCGATGGTGGAGGCCGTGGCCCTGTACAACCCCGTGAGCTTTGCCTTCGAGGTGACTGACGACTTCATAATGTACAAAAGGGGCATCTACTCCAGGTGAGTTAGGAAAGAGCGGTAGTGGGGGCTCAGTGAGCCCAGGCTACTGGTCAGACCATGTGTGACACCTGACATGCACGGGCATCTTAGGCAGTCCTCAGTTACTCCCCATGCAACACCTCGCCTCATAGGAGGAGAGAGAGAGGCACAGGGAGACGTGTCATGGCTGGGGCTGAAAAGTGGAGGTTCTGTCCTCAACAGAAGAGCTGCCACCCAGGCAAAGAGACCCCCCACCCCCACTCAGAAGTTTAGAGATGGTAGACAGGGAAGAGAAAGCTGCTACTCTCAAACCGGTCTTGTGCTGGAGGATGCCCCACAGGGTTCTACAGAAAAACCAGGCTCAGTACCTATAACCTGGCTCCATCCCACCCACCCTCTTCTCCCTGCCTACCTTGCTCAGCTGGGCATCCTGCTGGACTCTTCTGAGTGCTCACAAGTCTCCTCTGTGGTCTGTTTTCTGGACACAGAAATGTCGATGCTCTTCAGGGCCCTGTCCTCCACCCTTCTCCCAGTGCTCTGGCATCTCAGTAGCCCCATAGCCAACTGTGTGTCAGAATGCCCAAGGGAACCTGGGCTGTGTGAAGCGTCGTGCCCATGCATAGACCCGAGGTTATCCCAGCCACATTGTCCTGGACAGTCGCTGGAAACCTCAAACCTATAGGCCTTCCTTCTTCGAGGTCCCTGTCCCTCCTGCTGCACAGTGGAATCCTAGAACCTCCCTCCCTCATCAGATGTCACTGTCACTCACACCTGGGCTTCCTCTCCCTCCTGCCTGATGTCTCTGTCCCACTGTCCTGCAGCCCTACCCTTCAGCTGGCTCCTTATGGGTTTGTCCTTGAGCCCCTACCCCACACACTGCTGCACCCCAACTGGGAGCTACTTGGCCTTCTCAGATACTCTTGCTATACCAGCCATTAAATATGCCACTGTTCCTCCTTTGCCCAGTATCTTACCTTACTAGGGCAATCATGATCTGGACCTCCCTCTTTCTCCATGCTTATCTGCCAGCAAACCCCTCCCCACCCATTCCACCCTGCAGCCCCAACCACCACCACACGGGAGGGTTTGTGGTTTCATGGGTACCTGCTGCCCCTGCACCCTTCCTTGGCCTCAGGATATCCAGCAACTCACTGGCTTGGGTAGCCCTTCTCAGGCCTCCCACTGCACACACACTCCACATGTCACAACTCATAGGCCACTCTTTCCCAACCTGCTCCCTTCCAAACACAGCTTCTAAGGGACAGGTAAGAGCTGTGCATGAGGCCCCAGCACATGGCTGTGACTCCGTTCCTCCTCAGCTGAATTCAAACTACTATAGTTCTCTTAAGTTTCTTGAAATTTCCTAGTGAAAGCTAGTTTACTATCATAAATGGAAAAACTTATATTTTTCCCATAAATGTAAGGTAATCTTTAAAGTAAATGCACGGGCAACCAAACAACACTATTAGATTCTAGCTGGACACTGCTGCCTACAGAAGGTGCGGCAGGAAGGCAGCTCTGCCCTTGCTGGGAAGGATTGGAAAACATCTGGTATCGGGGATGGGTCAGTACCTGGTAGGTTCAATCCTGGTAGGAGCAGAAGAACCAAAAGAGAGTCATTGTCTCACACTGTGACTAAATGGGCTAACTCGCTGCCTTACATGCCCCCAGAACGGCCTGTGGGAAACATTGCCCTTAAGCACTGGGACAGCCCTTGCTGAATGTGGAGTCAGCATTTTTGCCCTTTGCAGACTTTCAGCCTTTTCCTACTTTGCTTTCCAGTACTTCCTGTCATAAAACTCCAGATAAAGTGAACCATGCAGTGCTGGCTGTTGGGTATGGAGAAGAAAAAGGGGTACCTTATTGGATCGTGAAAAACTCTTGGGGCTCCCAGTGGGGAATGGATGGGTAAGCAGCTTCCTGGTCCCATTGCTGGGAGGGGGGTGCTGCTCAGGTCTGGAGGCTGCAGGGGAGCGCCTCTTCCTCCTCAGGGTCTTGGCTTCCAAGGAGGAACAATTCAGCAAAGCCCTAGCCCAGGCCAGGGAAAGGGGAGTGTGAGAATGTGATCACATCTCCCAGGAACCCACTCAGCAGCTTAGCCCAGAGCCCCAGGCCTTAATGATTTGGGGTGGGGGACAGGAGTCTAGTTGGCTAGAAGGATGAGCAACCGTCACTGCTCGGAAAGCAGCTTAGAACTCAGACCCTGCTGGGACTACATCAGGGTCACAGACGGTCCATCTTTGAGAAATTAAGGCAACAAATTTATCCCTGATAAATGATGGCCGATTTTCGAGGACAAAAAGGCTGGAATCAGGAGGCTTGAGTATGTATTTACTGTGACTTTGTCCATGTTGTCATCCAAAAAAGAGAGCTTTCATTGTTACCTCAGGGGATAACAATAGATTGTGAAAATAATGGCTAAATATCTGTGTGAGGGTCTAGCCAGGCTAAGGTGGGGGCCCTTAGAAGTGGAATCAGAATAGAATATGGGGTGGTGCCTGTGGCTTAGTGGGTAGGGACGCCAGCCCCATGTAACGAAAGTGGCGGGTTCAAACCCCGCCCCAACTAAACTGCAACAAAAAATAGCCGGGCATTGTGGTGGGCACCTGTATTCCCAGCTTCTCAGGAGACTGAGGCAAGAGAATCACCTAAGCCCAAGAGCTGGAGGTTGCTGTGAGCTGTGATGCCACAGTACTCTACCAAGGGCGACAAGGTGAGACTCTGTCTCTAAAATTAAAAATTAAAAAAATAGAATATGAATGAGCAAATTATTCACAAAGTCAGGTCAGTAACTTCCTGGTGATTAACCCCAGTGCTACTGTTTTATGAATAAATTCAGAGGACCTAATCCCTGGAGTCAGATCTGGGTGAGCAGCAAGACATTCCAGAAAGCTGTGTGGTGAGGAGGCACCACAGGCCTCAGCTCCCCTCTCTGCCCAGGTACTTCCTCATCGAGCGTGGGAAGAACATGTGCGGTTTGGCCGCCTGCGCGTCATACCCGGTCCCTCTGGTGTGAGCCACGTTGGCCGCAGTGATTGGTTGGTGGAGAAGGGGAGGAACCGACAGCCTGGATCATGTGATGAAAACCTTGCCCTGGAGGGAGTTGTTGGGGAGATCGACCAAGGGCCCCCACCTTCCAGCCTAACCCTGTGCCAAGCCAGAAATCTAATGAAGAGAAAGAAAAGTTCCACCGCGTGACAAGCTCACCCATATCCTCTGACATGAAGATGTCCCCAACCTTGTGCCTTACACGTGGTTTTTAACCGGCTCAAATTTCTGTGGACCAAGAATATTCTTTCCTTCCAGAGGGGCTGCTTTCCACATTAGAGAGAGCTCCAGTGACCTGTCCTTTCCGTATTCCTTGTTCAATAAACATTTAGTGAGCACCTCCTCGCCAGGGCTGTGCTGTGTGTGGGACTGCCCTCAGGGTGCAGTCCCCTGGAGGGAGCATCATGGGTGCCCAGGGCTCTGGCAGGAGGAAGGTATAGGGGAAGAGGGGGGACCTGCACACCAGATAGGTTCCCAGGAGGAAGAACAGGTCTGACTTCAGATCTTGACCCTTCACCCCACACCTGGGGGAGGAGGAGAGAAAGGAGGGGCAAGATTCAAGCTCTGGCACAGGCAGCATTCAATTCCACCATGTCAGGCTGGGAGCCCATACTACCCCAGCTGGTCTCCCCAGGCTCAGCCTCCTGCCCCTGCTCAGACTGCAGTCCTCCAGCCTGCACTGCCCCCATCCCTCCTCACCAACCCCTTCCTTTAGGCCCCAGCCCAGTGCCTGGTTGCTGCTATCATCTGCACACTGTCTTTTCCCTTCCCTCCTTTTCAGACATCTTGATCTCCATTTAGAGGGTGGCTACAGAATTGCCACTGCTTCCTGAGGCCACTGGGAAGCTCTGGTCAGTCAGAACTCTGGTCTTTGTCCTGCAGTTCCTATTTTGCAATAGTAAAAGCTCTCATGTTATTCAGGCCTCTGGAGAGCTAAAGGCTTAAGAATATTTTTTAAAAATATGTTCATGGCATGGTTTATTTAGAAAATGCCAAGTGTGATTGACTTTATTAGAAAATTCTAGTAACAGGTCTATAGCTATATGGCAAGACAAAAAACAATCATCTTGATAGTTGTGGTCATTGGACTTAATCAGATAAAATTATATTCTAGATTAAAACAAAAAAACAATGGCCAGATATGGTGGCTCACACCTGTAATCTTAGCACTGCAGGAGGCCGAGGCAAGTGGATTGCCTGAGCTCACAGGTTCGAGACCAGCCTGAGCTAGAGCGAGACCTTGTCTCTAAAAGTAGCCAGGCATTGTTGCAGGTGCCTGCAGTTCCACCTACTTGCAAGGCTGAGGCAAGAGAATCGCTTAAGCCCAAGAGTTAGAGGTTGCTGTGAGCTGTGATGCCACTGGTGTGTACCGAGGGTGACATAGGGAGGCTGTCTCAAAATATATATATATTCCATAATATGTAAAAACACCCAGGTCAGTAAATTAAAGGACTCCATAAAAGGCAGGTGTGTGGTATAGACCAACAGCACCACTGTTGCTTAACATATGGGCTCTGCAAAAAAGAAATCAAATTAACACTTGTAAACAATATGATAATACAGCTAAAAACATTCAAGGGAATCAACATAAAAACTCAGAACTAGGTGCCTGTGTCTCAGTGGGTAGGGCACTGGCCCCATATTGAGGGTGGCAGGTTCGAGCCCGGCCCTGGCCAAACGGCAACAAAAAATAGCCAGGCATTGTGGCAGACACCTGTAGTCCCAGCTACTCGGGAGGTAGAGGCAAGAGAATCACGCGGGCCCAGGAGTTGGAGGTTGCTGTGAGCTGTGACGCCAAGGCACTCTACCAAGGGTGATAAAGTGAGACTCTGTCTCTAAAAAAACCCACAAAACTCAGAACTACACCTGAGCTAGCGGGTTCAAATCCAGCCTGGGCCCACCAAACAACAATGACGGCTGCAACCAAAAAATAGCTGGGCATTGTGGCGGGCGCCTGTAGTTCCAGCTACTTGGGAGGTGGAGGCAAGAAAATCGCTTGAGCCCAGGAGCTGGAGGTTGCTGTGAGCTGTGATGCCATGGCACTCTACCCAGGGTAACAGCTTGAGGTTCTGTCTCAAAAAAAAACTAGTTAGAAAATGATGAAATTGCTAAAAATTATGAAGGAAGTAAATTGAGAAGTGTATCATGGTCTTGAATGAGAAAATTACGTAAGTTGATTCTTGCCAGAAATAAAAACACAAGTTTGGTATGTTTCCAACTAAAATCTCTATAAAACTTTTTGATACTTCTTATTTTTCTAAGAAAAAAACCAAAATGACTAAAATTTTATAAACAAGTAATAAGAATGGCTTTTTCCCATATTAAAATCTATAAAATATCAACCGTCAGTGTTCCCAGTTAAGAATACGGACAGCATTCACTCAGGGTCTAGAAAATAAGAATTCAATACAGCTGTAGCAGGTGGACAAGCCAATTTTTACTATTCAATAAAAAGTGTCAGGAACTGGACAGCCAGTTTCGGAAAACAATTTAGCCTAAATCTTCACCCAGCACCATATTCTTTTAAATACTTTAATAACAATTTTAGATTCATAAGCTGATGGTAGAGATAGCACCGAATTCCTATGGACCCCACATCCAGTTTCCTCTACCAGACCATTATTAATCATATTCTAATTAAATAACACCTAAAAGGCGGTGCCCGTAGCTCAGTGGGTTAGGGCGCCGGCCATATACATTGAGGCTGGTGGGTTCAAACCCCGGCCCAGGCCAGCTAAAACGACAACAACAACAACAAAAATAGCTGGGCTTTGTGGTGGGCACCTGTAGTCCCAGCTACTTGGGAGGCTGAGGCAAGAGAATCGCTTCAGCCCAAGAGCTGGAGGTTGCTGTGAGCTGTGACGCCACAGCACTCTACCCAGGGCGACAGCTTGAGATTGTGTCTATAAATAAATAAATAAATAAATAAAATAACACGTGAAGAAATGATTCTGGAAGAACTTTTTGGAAAAATTTAAACTCTCACAAAAAATCAAATAACTTTTCAATCTTCTCTTTACCTGGGGGCGAGGTGTGTGTAGGCACAGCAGGGTCATAGGCATGGGCTGGGCACAGACCTGGGGCTGTGAAGCAGACATTCTCCTTGCTACACATACAGTGTCTCAGACCCAGACAGTGATCACAGGCCTCAGAAAGGGGCTGCAAAGGCCAGTGCCCACCTTCATGCACATGTGTAGGCTCCGTCACTGTGAATGGGCAACATGGCCCAGGTCTGGTGCTATTTGTGTTTATAGAGATTAGCAGACAGCCTGGGATGAACTAATTCCAAATGCACTTGACCCTGAGGACCCAGGAGAGCCTGGTAAAGAGCTTGTGCCCCCTAACTGGGCTCAGCCATGCCCTGACCACCCACGACAGCCCCTGTGCTAACTAACCTCTAGGGATCAGAGGTTCATAGGACACATCTTTAGCACCACAGAGCACCCACTATTGGGTGACAACAAGGTTTAAGACAAAAATCAGTGTAAGTCCAAAGGTTAAAGACATCACAAAAAAATTACAGACCAATGTCCCTGATGAATATAGGTATGAAAATCAGAAATAAAATACTAGCAAACCAAATCCAGCAACATAGAAAAAGGATTACACATCAGGATCAAGTAGTCTTTATTTCAGGAATAAAAGATTTTCTCAACATATGAGAGTAAATATACCATATTAATAGAATAAAAGGGAGCCAGGTGCAGCGGCTCACACCTGTAATCCCAGTGACTCAGAAGGCTGAAGTGGGAAGACTGCTTGAGGCCAGGAGTTTGAGGCTACAGGGAGCCTATGATCATGTCACTGCACTCCAGCCTCGGCAACAGAGACTTGACTCCATCTCAAACACATAGATAGAGAATAAAGGACAAAATCAGCATGATCATCTCAAAAGACACAGAAGAAGCATTTGAAAAATAATCAACACTTTTTCTTTCTTTCTTTCTTTCCTTTCTTCTTTCCTTTCTTTTTCTTTCTTTCTTTCTTTCTTTCTTGAGACAGAGCCTCAAGCTGTCGCCCTGGGTAGAGTGCCATGGCATCACAGCTCACAGCAACCTCCAACTCCTGAGCTCAAGTGATTTCTCTTGCCTCCGCCTCTCAAGTAACTGGGACTACAGGTGCCTGCCACAACGCCTGGCTATTTTTTGGTTGCAACCGTTGTTGCTTGGCGGGCCCGGGCTGGATTTGAACCCGCCAGCTCAGGTGTATGTGGCTGGCGCCTTAGCCACTTGAGCCACAGGCGCCGAGCCAAAAAATAATAAAAATCTCCATAAACTACCCTGTTTCTTAATCTTTCATAATAAAAATCTCCATAAACTACCCTGTTTCCCCCAAAATAAGACAGTGTCTTATTTTAAGGTGTGCTCCCAAAGATGCGCTAGGTCTTATTTTCAGGAGATGTCTTATCTTTCCTGTAAGTAGGTCTTATTTTCGGAGAAGTCTTATTTTCGGGAAAACGGGGTAGGAATAGAGGGAAAACCTCCTCAATCTGATAAAGAGCATCTATGAAAAACTGTTAACATACTAATAGTGAAATGCTGAATGCTTTCCTCCTTAGATCAACAACAAGACAAAGTGAGACTGGGTGCAGAGGCTCATGCCTGTAGTCCTAGCACGCTGGTAAGCCAAGGCAGGTGGATTGCCTAAGCTCAGGTATTCAAGACCAGCCTGAGCAAGAGCGAGACCCCCATCTCTACAAAATAGGGTGGCATTTGGGTGGGTGCCTGTAGTCTCAGCTACTTGGGAGGCTAAAATAAGAGGATCATTTGGCCCCAAGAGTTTGAGGTTGCTGGGAGCTATGATGCCCTGGAACTCTACCAAGGGCAACAAAGCAAGACTCTGTCTCAAAAAACAAAAAAAAGACAAAGATGTTTGCTCTCACCACTAATATTCAACATTGTGTCAGGACCATTAGGTAAGAAAATTATATCAAAGGGGCCAAGCACAGTGGCTCCTGTAATCCTAGCACTCTGGGAGGGCGAGGTGGGTGTGCTCAGAAGTTTGAGACCAGTCTGAGCAAGAGCAAGACCCCATCTCTAAAAATAGCCAGTTGTTGTGGCAGGGACTGGTAGGCCCAGGTACTCTGGAAGCTGAGGCGAGATGATTACTTGAGCCCAGGAGTTTGAGGTTTCTGTGAGCTCTGAGGCCACAGAACTCTACTGAGGGCAAAAGTGAGACTGTCTCAAAAAAAAAAAAAAAAAATATATATATATATATATATATACACACACACAGAGCATTCAGATTGAAAAGGAAGAAATAAAACTATTTCTTTTTGCAGATGATATCTGGTATATTGAAAATCCTAAGAAATCTACACACAAAAAATTATTAGGGCTACTAAACTACTTGAGCTATGTTGCAGATATAAGACAACTATACAAAAATCAACTGTATATACTAACAATGAACAATCCAAAGCTGAAATTAAGAAAACATTTTTTTGACATTTTTATTTATCTGGGGAGAAAAATGTCAAAAAGGTTAAGAAGATTTTATAAATGAGTAAGAATAATAATTTTTTCACATATTAAAATGTATAAAATGTCTACCCTTAAAACAGCATGCCAATTTTATCAAGAATAAAATACTTAGGAAAATTTTAACAAAATAAGTATAATACTTAACACACTGAAAACTGTAAAACATTATTGAATGAAATGGAAGACGAGCTAACTAAGAGAAAAAACGTCCCATGTTCATGGATTGGAAGACTTGATATTGTTAAGACGGCAACATTCCCCAAACTGATCTAGAGTCAATGCAATCTCCCTTAAATCACTGACTTCTTTGCAGAAATTGGCAAGTTGATCCTAAAATTCACATGGAAATGCAATGGACCCAGAATAGCCAAAACAATCTTGAAAAGGAAGAACAAATTTGAAGATTTCACTCTTCTCAATTTCAAAACTTACTACAAAGCTACAATAATAAAGACATTACGATACTGACTTAAGGATAGACATACAGAGTAGTAGAGTAGAATTGAGAGCCCAGAAATAAATCTATACATTTATAGATAATTTGGGGGAAAGATTCTGAGACAATTCAATGGGGGAAAGAATAGTCTTTTTAATGATGCTGGGACAACTAGATATACACACCCAAAACAATGAAGCCCTACCTAACATCATATACAAATACTTAAAATGGATCACAGACCTAAATATAAGAGCTAAAATTATAAAACTCTTAGAAGGGGTAAGTCTTCATGACCTTGGATTTTGGAAAAATTTTTAAAATGGGACAAAAGTGGAAGAAATGATGGAAAAAAATAGATAAATCTGATTTCATTAAAAACTTTAATGCTTCAAAAGGTGCTATGAAGAAAGTGAAAAGACAACCCAAAAAAGGGAGAAAATGTTTGCAAATCAAATATCTCATAGGGATCTAGTATCCAGAATATATAAAAGACTCCTACATCTCAACAGTAAAAAAACAGATAAATAACACAATTGAAAAATTAACGAAGGATTAGAATAGATATTTCTCCACTATACAAATGGCCAGTAATGCTTAACATCATTATTCCTTCAGGAAATGCAAATCCAAACCAAAATTAGGGAAGGTTGGGTGAAGAAAAGTTTGTTAATTTGTATAAAACTACAGTTAGATAGAAGGAATTAAGGTCTCATATTTGATACTACAGTAAGGAAATTATAGTTAACAATAATTTATTGTATGTTTCAAAATTATGAGAAGAGTATTGTAATGTTCCCAACACCAGGGGAAAGAAAAAGAAGAAAACCTAAAATGAGGTAACACTTCACAGCCACAGGCTATAATAAGAAATAGGGACAATAATAAGTTGCTGAGTATTTGGAGAAACTGGAATCCTCGCACACTGCCAGGGGATGTAAAATGGTATAGTTGCTTAGGAAAACAGATTGGGAGTTCCTCAAAATGTTAAATATAGAATTATCATATGACCCAGCAATTCTTCTCCTAAAAGAATTGAGAACATGTCCACACAGAGTACATGATGGCCAGGTGTGGTGGCTCATGCCTGTAATCCTAGCATTTTGGGAGGCCAAAGTGGAAGATCACCTAAGTCAGGAGTTTGAGACCAGCCTGGGCAACATAGCAAGACCCTGCCCTACAAAAAAATTAAAAAATTAGCCAGGTATGGTGGTGCACACCTGTAGTCTCAGATATCAGGAGTCTGAGGCAGGAGGATCTCTTGAACTCACTAATTTGAGGTTACAATGAGCTGTGATAATGCTTCTACACTCCAGTCTGGGTGACAGAATAAGACCCTGTCTCTAAAAAAAAAAGAAAGAAAGGAACATGTATATGAATGTTCCTAGTAGCACTTTTCATAATTGCCAAAATGTGGAAACAACCCATATGTCCACCAGCTGACAGATAAATAAAATGTGGTGTACCATAAGATGAAATCCTCATGATGAGAAGGAACAAAGTGCGGACACGTGCTTCAGTGTGAAAGAACTCTGGAAACATTATGCTTAGTGAAAGAAGCTGGACACAAAAGTCAACATATTACATAATTCCATATATAGGAAACAGGGATAGAAAGTAGATTAGTGGTTGCCAAGGACTGGGAGGAGGGGAGACTGGAGAGTCACTGTTAATGGGCCTGGGCTTTTGCTTGGGAGTGAAGAGAATTTTCCAGAATTAGCAGTGATGTTTGCAAACCTTGTGAATATACTAAAAAAAAATGGGTTGTACACTGTAAATGGTGACTTTTATAGTATGTAAATTATATGCCCCCTAAAAAATGTCCAGGGGTAAGTGCTATGGGATGTATATGGGAGGATACCCAGACCCAGGAAACCGGGATTTCACAGAGAAGACATTTGAGCCGAGTTTTGAAGGAGAAAGGGGCTTCTAAGAGCAAAGACGTTCTGTAAAGAGAAACTGCCTGTTCAAAAGCTCAGGGGCAATGAGGAGCACTGCAAGTCAGCCCTGTGTATGGATGCCCTGATACAATGTGGTGTTGGGACTGGGGAGGCAAGAAAGGGACAGCTTGCGAAGGACTTGGAATGCCACCACTCCAATGAACCTGGCCTTTACCCGGGGAATGAGAAAGCTCTTGTGAAACTTTGCTTAGGTCAAATGAAAATGTTAGAAATTCTAAGACAAAACTTTCATTTCATAAGCTCTAACTCCCCACCATCTGTTTCTTCTTATTTTAGTACTAAGCATTAGCATTCTTCTTTGGGAAACCATGCCTCCCCTGATAGTACCTAAAATGGACCCCACCTCCTGTCCCCATGGGACCACATGGACTAGGCCTTGTCAATGGCACTACCTCCTCCCACCAGCCACAGTGATTAGTCCAGGGAAGAGCTCAGGGCCCAAGTTAGGCCAAGCAGAGGCAATGAGTATGGAATCTTGTGGAACTACCAAAAAGTCAATTTTCTGAGACAGATCACTTCAGTCCGGGAGTTTAAAATCAGCCTGGGCAACATAGTGACACCTCATCTCAAATAATCTATAAGTAAGTGAAAATAAGGTAAAAATTTCAAAAACAAAAATGGCATATGTCATAAAAGATTTTAACTGTATCGGGCAGCGCCTGTGCTCAGTGGGTAGGGCGCCGGGGTGGCAGGTTCGAACCCAGCCCTGGACAAACTATAACAAAAAAAATAGCCGGACATTATGGCGGGTGCCTGTAGTCCCAGCTACTCAGGAGGCTGAGGCAAGAGAATCGCCTAAGCCTAGGAGTTGGAGGTTGCTGTGAGCTGTGATGCCATATCACTCTACAGAGGGTGATGGAGTGAGACTGTCTCTAAAAAAAAAAAAGATTTTAACTGGGCTCAAAGGAGTAGGGCGCCAGCCCCATATGCCAGAGGTGGCAGGTTCAAACCCAGCCCCGGCCAAAAAAAAAAAAAAGATTTTAACTGTATGTTTTGCAAATTTTTATGTCTAGGACATTTACAGTGTTAAACCAGTCTAGTAACACAGTATAAATGTAACAATAAACCACAGTTGGGCGCTAGAAAAAAAGAGGATTTTCTTCCTTTTGAGTGGTTAATAGTGGCCAGTGACCACCTGTTTGGCCAAGTTGCTAAAATGCAAAAATCCTGAAAAATGAAAATCAAGCCAGAACAGAGGAAAGCAAGGTAAAGAAATGAGATTATATATCCCTGAGAACACTGTTTGAGCACCTGGATCCAGCCATGCCTGAAACTTTCCACATAGTTTTCAGTTACCTGAGCCAATGAATTCCCTTTTTTGTGTTTATTTGTTTGTTTGCTTGCTTGCTTTTTTATTGTTTTGGATTCATTGAAGGCACAAAGAATTAGGTTATACTGATTGCATTTGTTAAAGTCCCTCTTATAATTGTGTTTCACCCCCATGAGGTGTGCCATACACTGTGACCCCACCATCTCCCTCTCTCCTCCCCTCTCCCACTTGCTCATTTCCCTACCCTCCCCCTTGTATTAGCTCATCTACTGCCTTCATATTACAATAGAGTACATTGAATTCTTACTTCTCCATTCTTGTGATGCTTTACTAAGAAGAATGTGTGCCCCTTCCATTCAGGTTAATACAAAAGATGTAAAGTCTCCACCTTTTTTAGTAGTTGAATAGTATTCCATAGAATACATATACCACAGCTTGTTAATCCATTTCTGGGTTGGTGGGCATTTAAGCTGTTTCCACATTTTGGCGATTGTAAATTGAGCTGTGATAAACAGTCTAGTGCAAATGTCCTTATGATGAAAGGATTTTTTTCTTCTGGGTAGATGCCCAGCAATGGGAATGCAGGACCAAATGGGAGTTCTAATTTGAGTTCTCTGAGGATTCTCCATACTTCCTTCCAAAAATGTAGTATTACTTTGCAGTACACTAGCAGTATAAAAGTGTTCCCTTCCAGGCGGCACCTGTGGCTCAGTTTTCTCTGATTAGGGATGATGAGCATTTTTCCATGTTTCTTAGTCATTTGTCTATCTTTTCTTTTTCTTTATTATTATTATTATTTATTATTTTTTTTTTTTTGTAGAGACAGAGTCTCACTTTACCACCCTTGGTAGAGTGCCAGGACTCAAAGCAACCTACCAGCTCTTGGGCTTACATGATTCTCCTGCCTCAGCCTCCCGAGCAGCTGGGACTACAGGCGCCCGCCACAATGCCCGGCTATGTTTTTGTTGCAGTTTGGCAGGGGATGGGTTTGAACCTGCCACCCTTGGTATATGGGGTCGGCGCCCTACTCACTGAGCCACAGGCGCCGCCCTTGTCTATCTTTTCTATTCAACTCTTTTGCCCAGTGATATATGGGATTGTTGAGTCTTTTTCCGTTAATTTGAGTTGTCTACAGATCCTAGTTATTTTTGTCCAATTCATAATATGCAAGTATCTTTTCCCATTCTAAAGGTTGTCTGTTTGCTTTGATTGTTGTTTGCTTGCAGTACAGAAGTTTTTCTATTTAAGTCCCATTTGTTTATTATTGTTGTTGTTGCAACTGCCACGGAAGTCTTCTTCATAAAATCTTTGTCTTCAAGTGCTTTCCGCATACTTCCTTCAAGGATTTTTATTGTTTCGTGCCTTAGATTTAAATCTTTTATCCATCTTGAATCCATTTTTGTAAGTGGTGAGTGGTACAGGTCCAGTTTCAGTCTTTTACATGTGGTTATCAAGTTCTTTCAGCAGCATTTATTGAATAGGGATTCTTTTCCTAAGATCAGGAGACTGTAAGAGTTTAGTTTAATTTCATGGTTTTCTATTAGGTTACAAATGTCAATGTATATTTTTCTGCCAATACCATGCTGTTTTGATCACTATGGCCCTGTAGTATAGCTGAAAGTTTAGTAGGGTGATACCCCTAGCTTTGTTTTTATTATTAAGAATTGTCTTGGCATGGTGAGAGCAAGATGGCGGCTGAGTAACAGCTTCCCCGCAACTGGGCACGGTGAGTCTGGGGATATAAGACTCCAGGCATCTCTGGCTGGTGAGATCTTCCTATAATCATCCCTCTGAGGATACAGGGAGTTAGCAAGAGACGTTTGGACCCCAGGAGGAGGACACAAACAGTGGAACACTGGCAAGTGGTTGTGTGTGTTCAGTCTAATCTCGCCAGCAGCTTCCACAGGCACTGGAACTTAAAGAGCAAGAGGAAGTGAAAGGAAAATTAGTGCAAGGACACAGATAAAAGACATCACTCATGAGGAATGATCAGCAGAAAACTCCTGGCAACATGAAGAACCAGTCCAGAGCAATCCCTCCAAGGGACCATGAGGCAGCTACTGCAGAGGATTCCACCTATAAAGAAATGTTAAGAATGACATAAAGGGAATTTAGAATACACATGATGAAAACAATGAAGGAAATGATGGAAACAATGAAGGAAACTGCTAATAAAGTGGAAAATAATGAAAAGGAAATCCAAAAACAGAATCAAATAAGAGATGAATGATATGAAGAATATAGAAAGGATATAGCAGATCTGAAGGAACTGAAGCAGTCAATTAGGGAACTTAAAGATGCAATGGAAAGTATCAGCAACAGGTTACACCATGCAGAAGAAAGAATTTCAGAGGTAGAAGACAAAGTTCTTGAGATAACTCAGATAGTTAAAGAGGCAGAAGAGAGAGAAAGCAGAAAGTTCACTGTCAGAATTAGGGGACTTTATAAAGCGTTCCAACATACGAGTTCTAGGAATCCCAGAAGGGGAAGAAGAATGCCCCAGAGGAATGGAAGTCATACTAGAGAATATTATAAAAGAAAATTTCCCAAATATCACCAAAGATTCTGACACACTGCTTTCAGAGGGATATAGGACCCCAGGTCACCTCAACTCTAACCGAGCTTCTCCAAGACACATTGTGATGAACCTGTCCAAAGTCAAGACAAAAGAAAAGATTCTGCAAGCTGCCAGGAGTAAGCACCAGTTGACCTACAGGGGCAAATCCATCAGAGTGACTGAAGATTTCTCTAATGAAACTGTCAAAGCAAGAAGACAATGGTCATCAACCTTGAATCTACTGAAACAGAACAATTTCCAGCCCAGAATTCTGTACCCTGCTAAGCTAAGCTTTAAAATTGATGGAGAAATCAAATCATTTATGGATATACAAATATTGAGGAAATTCGCCACAACAAGACCAGCTCTACAGGAAATACTTCAACCTGTTCTACACACTGACCATCACAATGGATCAGCAGCAAAGTGAGAACTCAGAAATTAAAGGATAGAACCTAATCTCCACACTGATGCAAAAGATAAAACTAAGCAATGGACTCTCACAAAATAAGACAAATAGAATACTACCACACTTATCAATTATCTCAATAAATATTAATGGCTTGAATTCCCCATTGAAGAGACATAGATTGGCTGACTGGATTAAAAAACACAAGCCATCCATTTGCTGTCTGCAAGAAACACACCTGGCTTCAAAAGACAAATTAAAACTCCGAGTCAAGGGTTGGAAGACAATTTTTCAGGCAAATGGAATTCAGAAGAAAAGAGGAGTTGCAATCTTATTTTCAGATACATGTGATTTAAAGCAACTAAAGTCAAAAAAGACAAAGATGGTTACTTTATATTGGTCAAGAGAAAAACACAACAAGAAGATGTTTCAATTCTAAGTATTTATGTACCCAATTTAAATGCTCCCGGATTCTTGAAACAGACCTTACTCATTCTGAGCAATATGATATCCGATAATACCATAATGACAGGGGACTTCAACACTCCTCTTACAGAGCTGGACAGATCCTCTAAACAGAAATTAAACAAAGATATAAGAGATTTAAATGAGACCCTAGAACAACTGTGCTTGATAGATGCATATAGAACATTCTATCCCAAAGATAAAGAATATACATTCTTCTCATCACCCCATGGAACATTCTCCAAAATTGATCATATTCTGGGACACAAAACAAATATTAACAGAATCAAAAGAATTTAAATTTTACCTTGTATCTTCTCAGACCATAAGGCACTAAAGATGAAACTCAACTCCGTCCAAATGTTCAACCCCACATAAAGGCATGGAAATTAAACAACCTTCTGTTAAATGACAGATGGGTGCAGGAAGAAATAAAACAGGAAACCATTACCTTCCTTGAGCATAACAACAATGAAGACACAAGCTACCAAAACCTGTGGGATACTGCAAAAGCAGTTTTGAGAGGAAAATTTATCGCTTTAGATGCCTACATTCAAATAACAGAAAGAGAGCGCATCACTCACAAGCCATCTTATGGAATTGGAAAAAGAAGCACAATCTAAGCCTAAACCCAGTAGAAGAAAAGAAATATCTAAAATCAAATCAGAGATCAATGAAATTGTAAACAAAAGAATCATTCAGAAAATTAATGAAATAAGGAGTTGGTTTTTTAAAAAAATAAATAAAATAGATAAACCATTGGCCAAACTAACTAGAAATAGAAAAGTAAAATCTCTAGTAACCTCAATCAGAAATGATAAAGGGGAAATAACAACTGATCCCACAGAGATACAAGAGATCATCTCTGAATACTACCAGAAACTCTATGCCCAGAATTTTGACAATGTGAAGGAAATGGATCAATATTTGGAATCACACCCTTTCCCTAGACTTAGCCAGGAAGAAATAGAGCTCCTGAACAGACCAATTTCAAGCACTGACATTAAAGAAACAATAAAAAAGCTTACAACTCAAAAATGCCCTGGTCCAGATGGCTTCACACCAGAATTCTATTAAACCTTCAAGAAAGAGCTTATTCCTGTACTGCAGAAATTATTCCAAAAAATTGAGGAGGAAGGAATCTTCCCCAACATGTTCTATGAAGCAAACATCACCCTGATACCAAAACCAAGAAAAGACCCAACCAAAAAGGAGAATTTCAGACCAATTTCATGAATATAGATAGATTCAAAAATTCTCAACAAAATCCTAGCCAATAGATTACAGCTTATCATCAAAAAAGTCATTCCTCATGATCAAGTAGGTTTCATCACAGGGATGCAAGGCTGGTTTAACATACGCAAGTCCATAAACATTATCCACCGTATTAACAGAGGCAAAAATAAAGATCATATGATCCTCTCAATAGATGCAGAAAAAGCATTTGATAAAATCCAGCATCCTTTTCTAAGAGTATAGGCATAGGTGGCACATTTCTAAAACTGATTGAAGCTATTTATGCAAACCCACAGCTAATATTTTACTGAATGGAGTAAAACTGAAAGCTTTTCCTCTCAGAACTGGAACCAGACAAGGTTGTCCTCTGTCACCTTTACTATTCAATATAGTGCTGGAAGTTCTAGCCAATACAATTAGGCAAGACAAGGAAATAAAGGGAATCCAAATGGGAGCAGAGGAGGTCAAACTCTCCCTCTTTGCTGACGAAATGATCTTATACCTTGAGAATCCCAAAGAATCAACCACAAGACTCCTAGAAGTCATCAAAAAATACAGTAATGTTTCAGGATGTAAAATCAATATCCACAAGTCAGTAGCCTTTGTATACGCCAATAACAGTCAAGATGAGAAGCTAATTAAGGACACAACTCCCTTCACCATAGTCTCAAAGAAAATGAAATACCTAGGAATATACCTAACGAAGGAGGTGAAGGACCTCTATAAAGAAAATTATGAACTCTTCAGAAAGGAAATAGCAGAGGATATTAACAAATGGAAGAACATACCATGCTCATGGATGGGCAGAATCAACATTGTTAAAATGTCTATACTTCCCAAAGCAATCTACCTATTCAATGCCATTCCTATTAAAATACCAACATCATACTTTCAAGATTTGGAAAAAATGATTCTGCATTTTGTATGGAACCAGAAAAAAAACCTCTATAGCTAAGGCAGTTCTTAGTAATAAAAATAAAGCTGGGGGCATCAGCATACCAGATTTTAGGCTGTACTACAAAGCCATAGTGGTTAAGACAGCATGGTACTGGCACAAAAGTAGAGGCATAGACACTTGGAATCGAATAGTAAACCAGGAAATGAAACTAACATCTTACAACCACCTAATCTTTGATAAACCAAACAAGAACATACCTTGGGGGAAGGACTCCTTATTCAATAAATGGTGTTGGGAAAACTGGACATCCGTATGTAAAAGACTGATACTAGACCCACACCTTTCCCCACTCACAAAAATTGATTCAAGATGGATAAAGGACTTAAATTTAAGGCATGAAACAATAAAAATCCTCAAAGAAAGCATAGGAAAAACACTGGAAGATATTGGCCTGGGGAAAGACTTCATGAAGAAGACTGCCATGGCAATTGCAACAACAACAAAAATAAATAAATGGGACTTCATTAAACTGAAAAGCTTCTGTACAGCTAAGGAGACAACAACCAAAGCAAATAGACAACCTACACAATGGGAAAGGATATTTGAATATTTTGAATCAAACAAAAGCTTGATAACTAGGATCTATAGAGAACTCAAATTAATCCACATGAAAAAAGCCAACAATCCCATATATCAATGGGCAAGACACATGAATAGAACCTTCTCTAAAGAAGACAGATGAATAGCTAACAAACATATGAAAAAATGTTCATCATCCCTATCTATTAGAGAAATGCAAATGAAAACCACCCTGAGATACCATCTAACCCCAGTGAGAATGGGCCATATCACAAAATCTCAAAACTGCAGATGCTGGCGTGGATGTGGAGAGAAGGGAACAGTTTTACACTGCTGGTGGGACTGCAAACTAGTACAACCTTTCTGGAAGGAAGTATGGAGAAACCTCAAAGCACTCAAGCTAGACCCCCCATTTGATCCTGCAATCCCATTACTGGGCATCTAGTTAGAAGGAAAAAAATCTTTTTATGATAAGGACACTTGTACTAGACAGTTTATTGCAGCTCAATTTACAATTGCCAAAATGTGGAAACAGCCTAAATGCCCACCAACCCAGGAATGGATTAACAAGCTGTGGTATATTGGGGGCGGTGCCTATGGCTCAAAGGAGTAGGGCGCCGGTCTCATATGCCAGAGGTGGCAGGTTCAAACCCAGCCCTGGCCAAATACTGAAAAAAGAAAAAAAAAAAAAAAAAAAACAAGCTGTGATATATATATATATATACACACACACACACACACACACACACACACCATGGAATATTATTCAGCCATTAAAAAAAATGGAGACTTTACATCCTTCGTATTAACCTGGATGGAAGTGGAAGACATTATTCTTAGTAAAGCATCACAGGAATGGAGAAGCATGAATCCTATGTACTCAATTTTGATATGAGGACAATTAATGATAATTAAGGTCATGGTGGGGGTGGGGGAAAGGGAGAACAGAGAGAGAAAGAAGGAGGGAGGGGTGGGGAAAGGAAGAGCAGAGAGAGGGAAGGAGGGTGGGGGGTGGGGCCTTGGTGTGTGCCACACCTTTTGGGGGCAAGACACGATTGCCAGAAGGACATTACCTAACAAATGCAATCAGTGTAACCTGGCTTATTGTACCCTCAATGAATCCCCAATGATCAATCAATAAATAAATAAATACATAAATATATATAAAAAAAAAGAATTGCCTTGGCTATATGGGGTTTCTTCTGCTTACATATAAACGAATAATTATTTTTTACAAATCTTGAAAGTATGATGATGGTATTTTAATAGAGAATTGCATTGAATCTGTAGATTGCTTTGGGTAGTATAGACATTTTCACAATGTTGATTCTTCCCAACCATGAGTATAGTATGTTCTTCCATTTGTTAATATCTTCTAGTATTTCTTTTCTTAGGGTTTTGTAATTTTCTTTGTAGAGGTCCTTCACATCTTTTGTTATGTATATTCCTAGGTATTTCTTTTTTTTTTTTTTAAGCTACTGTGAAAGGAATTATGCCCTTGATTAGATTTTCATCATGGCTGTCACTGGCATATACAAAGGCTACTGATTTGAGGACATTGGTTTTATACCTTTAGACATTTATTTAGACACATATTTTTTGATCACTTCCAGGAGTCTGTGGTTGAGTCTTTGGGGTTCTCTAAGTATAAAATCATATTGTCAGCAAAGAGCCAGAGTTGAACTTCCTCTGCATCCATTTGGATGTATTTTATTTCCTTGTCTTGCCTGATTGTATTGGCTAGAACTTCCAGCACTGAGGGGTCAAGGAAGGTGACAGCAGACAGAGAGAAGGAGGGAGGGGTGAGAGAAAGGAAAAAAAGAAAAGAAAATAGTGACTATTTCTCACATAAGTTGGGTTTAATTTTGACCAAAGTACCTTATTTGAACAATAATTTTTAATTCAACTTGTTAATATGTTGTTTAGGATATTGCATCCTCATTTATAAGTGAAATATGTTTGTAATTTCCCTTTATATATAATATTTTTTCCAATTTTAATATCAGGTATATCCAGATGAAGTAGAATGATTTTGAAGTATTACTTCTTTTTCTATTGTCTATAAAATTTGGCATGATCTGTTTTTTGAAATTATCTCCTATTTATAAAAATAAATATTCTCTATTTTTTGAGACTTTAGAAAAAAAAAGTTAACTGATGACTCCATACTGAAACTCAGAGTCAAAGCATTCTGTGATAGACATACTTTTATCCGACAATGTAAATGTTATTTTTTGCTTTATTATTGCTCAATATTTCATTGCAGCAATCATCTGATTTCTTTTCCAATTGTATTTATCTTCGTTCGTTCTTTAGAAGGTTATTGTTTCTAATCCTTATCTTAAACATTGTTGTTAAATTTTAATTTTGTGAAGGCAAAAAGTGGAAACCAAATAAACACATATACATGTATAGAGAAAATTAAAAAAAAAAAAAAAAAAGAACTCCCAGCACTATGTTGAATAGTAATGACAATAGAAGACAACCTTGTCTGGTTCCAGTTCTGAGTGGAAAAGCTTTCAGTTTTACTCCATTCAGTATAATATTAGCTATGGGTTTGTCATAGATGGCTTTGATCAGATTCAGGAAAGTGCCACCTATACCTAAATTCTTAAGTGTTCTAATTAGAAAAGGATAAATTTTATTGAATGCTTTTTCTGCATCAGTTGAGAAGATCATACGGCCTTTGCTTTTTGGTTGTTGTTTGTTTTTTGTTTTTGAGACAGAGTCTCATTATGTCACCCTTGGTAGAGTGCTGGGGTGTCACAGCTCACAGCAACTTCAAACTCTTGGGCTTAAGCAATTCTCTTGCCTCAGCCTCTTAAGTAGCTGGGACTACAGGCTCCTGCCACAATGCCTGGCTGTTTTTCGTTGCAGTTCTCATTGCTGTTTAGCTGGCCTGAGCCGGGTTTGAACATGCCAGACTGAGTGCATGTGGCTGGCGCCCTACCCACTGAGCTACAGGCCCCGCCCTGGTCCTTGTTTTTGCTTCTGTTGATATGGTGAATTATGTTTATGGACTTGCATATGTTAAACCAGCCTGCATCCCTGGGATGAAACCTACTTGATTGTGATGAATGATTTTTTTTTTTTTAATGTATAGCTGTAATCTATTGGCTAGGGTTTTATTGAGAATTTTTGTATCTATATTCATTAGTAAAATTGGTCTGAAATTCTCCTTTTTAGTTGGGTCTTCTGGTTTTGGTATCAGGATGATGTTTGCTTTGTAGAACATGTAGGGGAAGATTCCTTCCTTCTCAATTTTTTGGAATAATTTCTGCAGTATGGGTATAAGCTGTTCTTTGAAGGGTTGATAGAATTCTGGTGTGAAGTCATCTAGATCAGGGCTTTTTTTTTTTTTTTTTTTTTTGGTTGGGAGATCTTTTGCTTTTTCAATCTCAGTTCTTGAAATTGGTCTGTTCAAGAGATCTATTTCTTCTTGATTAAATCTAGGGACAGAGTATGATCCAGATATTGATCCAATTCTCCTTATTGTCAAATTTCTGTGCACAGAGTTACTTATAGTACTCAGAGATGATCTCTTCTATCTCTTTAGCATCTGTTGTTTTTTCCCATTTATTGTTTCTGGTTGAGGTTATTAGAAATTTTGCTTTTCTGTTTCTAGTTAATCTGGCCAAATGTTTATTGATTTATTTTTTCAAAACACCAAATTTTTCCTTTATTTCCTGAATGATTCTTTTGTTTTCAATTTCATTAATCTCTGATTTAATTTTGGTTATTTCTTTTCTTCTGCTGGATTTGGGATTAGATTGTTCTTCTTTTTCCAATTCCATAAGATGGTCCATGAGTTTGTTGACGTGCTCTCTTTCTGTTTTTGAATGTAGGCATCTAATGCAATAAATTTCCCTCTTAAGACTACTTTTGCTGCATACTACAGGTTTTGGTAACTTGTGTCTTCATTTTTATTATGTTTGAGGAATTTAACAATTTCCTCTTTCATCTCTTCCTGAACCCAACTATCATTTAGAATAAGGTTGTTTAATTTCCAAGTCTTTGTGTGGAGTTCAACGTTTTGTTGGAGTTGAGTTTCATCTTTATTGCTTTGTGGTCTGTAAAGATACATGGTATAATTCCTATTCTTTTAATTTTGCTGAGGTTTGATTTGTATCCTAGGATGGGGTTGATTTTGGAGTACATACCATGGACTGAAGACAAAAATGTGTATTCCTTAGCTTTGGGATGTTGTGCTCTGTATATGTCTATTAATTTCATTTGTTCTAAGTCACATTTAAGTCATTTTTGCCTTTATTTAGTTTTTGTTTGGAAGATCTGTTCAGTTCTGTCAGAGGGGTGTTAAAGTCCCCAACTATTACAGTGTTATGGGATATCATATTGCTCAGACCCATCAAGGTCTGTTTCATAAATCTGGGAGCATTTAAGTTGGGTGCATAAATATTTAAAATTGAAATGTCTTTTTGTTGTATTGTTCCTTTGACCAGTATAAAGTGTCTATCTTTGTCTTTCTTAACTTTAGTTGCTTTAAATCTGCTTGTATCTGAAAATAAGATTGCAACCCCTCCTTTGTTCTGATTTCCATTTGCTTGAAATACTGTTTTCCATCCCTCAACTCTGAGTCTTTGTCTTTCAAGGCTACATGTGTCTCCTGGAGACAGCATATGGATGGCTTATGCTTTTTTATCCTATCAGCCAGCCTGTGCCTCTTCAGTGGTGAATTCAGTTCACTGACATTTATTGAGAAACTGTTAAGTGTGGTTATTCATCTTATTTTGTTAAAGTCCATTGTGTAGTTTTATCCTTTCTGCCACCACAGAAGCTAAGTTTTGACCTTTAGGTTCTGGGTGTTTACTTTGGTGGTGGTCCATTGTGGTGGTCAGTGTTGATAATAGGTTTAAGTATTTCCTACAAAGCTGGTCTTGTTGTGGTGAATTTCCTCAGTGCTTGTATATCCACAAAAGATTTTATTTCACCAATCAATTCTGAAGCTTAGTTTAGCAGGATACAGAATTATGGGCTAAAAATTGTTTTAAGAATGTCAAAGGTGGATGACCATGATCTTCAGGCTTGGAAGATTTTAATTAAAAGTTGGCTATCATCCTAATGGCTCTGCCTCTGCAGGTCAGTTGCCATTTATTCCTGACTGCTTACAGAATTTTTTCTTTCATCTTGACTTTGGACAGGTTCATTACAATGTGTCTTGCAGAGGTTCTGTTTGAGTTGAGATAACCCAGGGTTTGATCTGAAAGGAGTGTGTTGAGGTCTTTAGTGAAACTTGGGAAGTTTTCATTTATGATAGTCTCCAGTAGGGCTTCCATTTCTTTGGGACAACCTTGTTCCCCTTCAGGAATTCCTATTGTTTGAACACTTCATGAAGTCTTGTAGTTCTCCAAGCACCTGTTCTGCTTTCTCTCTCTTCTTTTCTGCCTCTTTAACTATCTGGGTTAACTCAAAAACTTTATCATCTAGCTCTAAGGTTCTTTCTTCTCCATGATCTAACCTATTTTTTGATACTTTCTACTGCATCTTTACATTCCCTGATTGTCTCCTTCATTTCCTTAAGCTCTGCCGTATCCTTTCTATATTCTATATCCTTTCTATATTCTACATATCTCTCATCTGACTTTTGGTTCTGTCTTTCCATTTTCTCATCTATTCCTTTTATTGTCTTTATCATCCATATTTTAAATTCCCTTTCTGTCAAGTCCATTAATTCTTTCTAGGTGGAGTATTTTGCAGTAGCTGCCTCATGTTCTCTTGGGGGAGTTCCTCTGTTTGGGTTTTTCATGTTGCCTGAATTTTTTTGTTGGTTCCTCCTCATGTGTTCTTTCTTCTTGTTCACCTCCTTGTCCTCCTTTTTCCTTCTCACTGCCTTCTTTGTTTAAAACAGAAGTCCTTGCTCTTGATGACTGTATGTTAAAATATGTTGCCAGAACACCAGCTGTCACTTTGGTTTTTTTAGGAGACAGAGAGCACCACCAGCAACCTCTATGGTCCTTATCCAAACTTAGTTGCCTTCTGTGATCACCTGATTGTTTCCTAAGCATTCAGACCATACCGAGTTGGGATCTTAAACCTCATGAGACTCCTTCAGGGGCAGGTCTCACAGTGCCCTCTGACTCCAGTTACTGTGGGATGCAGGGGTCCCTCAGCCTGTCCCAAGAGTGGAGTTCTGATCCCAACAAGTGGAATTAAGACAGCAGGGCTATAGGCTCCCGCTAAGACCTTCTCATGACCTTCCCACAATGGCAGCTGCCTGGTCACTGAGACCTTCCCACTATGGCTGCCTTGCCAGCCACCAAACCTATGGCAAATCCACTCCAACTGGTATTTAGTCTGGTTGCTGTCCACTATTCAAGTCCACCCACTCTTCCAAGCTTTCCACTCAAGGGGAAGCTTCTCCAAACAACTGCAAACTCCAGGAAGGCTTCCTCCCATCCCAGACCTCCGTGGACAGCCAGCCAACCCAGCCGGTCACACTCAACTTGCCTAATTCATCAGATTTCCACCACTCTGGATTACACACTGTATCCAGCTCACCACCTCCTCATTGTGCTCCCTGAGCTATCACTCTGGGTAAGGTCCCCACACCAGGTATGGCTGGGTTCTCTCTTTTTCCCAGTCATTCCAGGAGAGCTGAGCTGAACACTCCTTCTGGTCCGCCATCTTGCTCCATCCACAAATATTTCATCACAGAAATTAACCAATTGATTACATCAGCCGCCTTATTCTTTTTTTTTTTTTTAAGACAGTCTTACTTATGTCACCCACAGTTCATAGCAACCTCAAACTCTTGGGCTTTAGCAATTCTCTCACCTCAGCCTCCCAAGTAGCTAGAAGTACAGGTGCCCACCACAATGCCTGGCCATTTTTTGTTGTAGTTGTTTAGCTGTTGTTTTAGCTGGCCAGGGCTTGGTTTGAACCTGCCACCTTTGGTGTATGTGGCTGGCGCCGTTACCACTGTGCTACAGGCACCAAGCCAGCCACCTTATTCTTAACTTCCCATTAGAACAAACCACCTATGGTTTTTCTCCTAGCAACATCAAGAAACACCAAACTAGGCCAGGGGCAGTGGCTCACACCTATAATCCCAGCACTCTGGGAGGCCGAGGCAGGTGGATTGCCTGAGCTCACAAGTTTGAGACCAGCCTGAGCCAGAGTGAGACCTAGTCTCTAAAAACAGTCAGGCATTGTGGTGGGGGCCTGTAGTCCCAGCTGCCTGGGAGGCTGAGACAAGAGGATTGCCTGAGCCCAAGAGTTTGAGGTTGCTATGAGCTATGATGCTTTGGCACTCTACCAGGGGCAATAAACTGAGACTCAGTCTAAAAAAAAAAAAGAAAGAAAGAAAAAAAACCCACACCAAACTAGTATCAAAAATTAAGTTGAATTGTAGATTTACTTGATTCCCAGCGATCGCTTAATTCAGTTACGGTTTTCAAACTGAAAATGAAGTTTAAGCCTTCTCTTTTTCTTTTTCTTTTTTTTTTTTTTTTTTGAGACGAGTCTCAAGCTGTCGCCCTGGTAGAGTGCCAAGGCATCACAGCTCACAGCAACCTCAAACTCTTGGGCTTAAGCTATTCTCTCGTCTTAGCCTCCCAAGCAGATGGAACTACAGATGCCCACCACAACTCCCAGTAATTTTGTGTGTGTGTGTGTGTTGTTGTTGTTGCAGTTGTCATTATTGTTTTAGCTGGCCCAGGCCAGGTTTGAACCCACCAGCTTCAGTGTATGTGGCTGGCGCCCTACCCACTAAGCTATGAGCACTGTCTAAGCCTTTTCTTTCTTTCTTTTTTTTTAAAGACAGAGTCTTACTTTGTCACCCTCAGTAGAGTGCCATAGCATCACAGCTCACAGCAACCTCCAGCTTTTGGGCTTAGGTGATTCTCTTTCCTCAGCCTCCCGAGTAGCTGGGACTACAGGCACCTACTACAACGCCCGGCTATTTTTTTGTTGCAGTTTGGCCGGGGTTGGGTTGAACCGCCACCCTTGGTATATGGGGCCAGCGCCCTACTCACTGAGCCACAGGCACTGCTAAGCCTTTTCTTAATTAACTAATTATTATATGGGATATAATGTAATATTTTGATACACACATACACTGTAGAAATATTAAATCAAGCTAATTAACATACACATCTCACCTACTTCACATTTTTATGTGTTGAGAATGTTTAAAATCTCTTCTAGCAATTCTGAAATATACACATTATTAACTATGGTCATCATACTGTGTAACAGATCTCTCAAACTTATTCCTCCTAACTGAAACTTTGAACCCTTTGACCAACATCTCCTTTTTCCCTGCCAGCAGCTGCTATAATCCACCATTCTACTCTCTTCTTCTATAAGTTCCTCCTTTTTAGAGTCTTGGCCTTGCCTCTTCAGGCCTAGGGGTGGTAATGGGCTTTATCTATGCCTGGTGGCTTCCCTCCTTCTGCTTGCTCTTGGTAAATAAGTCCTTCCTTTTTTTTTTTTTTTAGAGACAGAGTCTCACTTTGTCACCCTCAGTAGAGTGCCATGGTATCACAACTCACAGCAACCTCAAACTCTTGGGCTTAAGCGATTCTGTGGCCTCAGCCTCCTGAGTAGCTGGGACTACAGGTGCCTGCCACAACGCCCGGCTATTTTTTTGTTGCAGTTTGGCCAGGGCCAGGTTTGAACCCACCAACCCTTGGTATATGGGGCTGGCGCCCTACTCACTGAGCCACAGGAGCCGCCCAAATATCCTTAAACTCTGTTCACATTACCCAGTTGAGCACCCCTTCTCCTGTTGGAAGCCTTGCTGAAGCAAGGGGTATCTGAAAGGTAATATATATATATATATATATATATATATATATTTTTTTTTTTTTTTTTTGTAGAGACAGAGTTTCACTTTATCGCCCTCGGTAGAGTGCCGTGGCGTCACACAGCTCACAGCAACCTCCAACTCCTGGGCTTAGGCGATTCTCCTGCCTCAGCCTACCAAGTAGCTGGGACTACAGGCGCCTGCCACAACGCCCGGCTATTTTTTTTGTTGCAGTTTGGCCGGGGCCGGGTTTGAACCCGCCACCCTCAGTATATGGGGCCGGCGCCCTGCTCACTGAGCCACAGGCGCCACCCAATATTTTTTTTTTAAAGACAGAGTGTCACTTTGTCACCCTCAGTAGAGTGCTTTGGCATCACAGCTCACAGCAACCTCCAGCTCTTGGGCTTAGGCGATTCTCTTGCCTCAGCCTCCCAAGTAGCTGGGACTACAGGTGCCTGCCACAATGCCTGGCTATTTGTTGTTGCAGTTTTGGCGGGGGCCGGGTTTGAACCCGCCACCCTCTGTATAAGGGGCCGGCACCCTACTCACTGAGTCACAGATGCTGCCTATTATGGGATACTTTTCATTTACTTCTGGTAATTTTTGGTATTTTTTTTAATATTTTAAAAGAATTCATCAAACACGGAATGAAGAGTATTTTGAGTCTAAGCTATTGACAGAGAACAGATTTTCATTATTGTTAAGAAAAATCATTTGACCAGCCTCCTATAGTTATGTGAATATAAAACACATAACTATATGTGAGAAAGGACATAAACAAGTCGCTCGTTTGTTGTGTATAGTTCTCTCCCAGGATTCCAAGGTGTAGGGCAGACCAATTTGCACCACCACCCAGTAGATGAAGTCAAGGGCAACCACTGCAGTGGTATGGGGTGCCTAAAGCAAGCTCCTGGCAGAACAAACCTTGAGGGGAATCTGCCAGAGGGAAGAGAAGAGAGGAGGCTAGCCCAAGTTCAAGATCTAAAAGTTCATGGAAGCAATCTTCCCATAATGGGTAAGACTGAGTAAAGCCCCCAGTGACTTAGAAACCCTGGTGGCTGTCCTACTCTGAAGAACGATAACTGAACAGGTGATGGCCAAAAGAACTTTGGTGGAGTGCCACCTCGGCCCTGTGCAGATGTCCCCACAGAATGAGCTGAGACCCTTACAATAGAGTACCATGTGACCACCACAGACAACTAGTATGCAAATCTAATTTTCTGATCTCCCAATCTGGCTATGGAAAGACTGCCCCCTAGAACTTTTAGATAACGAGGGAGTGGTGATTAGAAGGGCAGACCATGAATGAAACCACACCACGCAGCACTCTTCATGTGAACATCATGAAAGCTTGCTACTATTGCTGCTCAGGCTCACAGAGGGGGCTCAGCAATGCTAGGACCACAGCTAGCCCCAGGGTGATCTGCCTTTAGCTCGGCCCATGGTAACTTCATGCCAGAGAATGTCAGATGAAGGACATACCAAACTGCTCCCCTTCTTACATACACATACACTCAGAGGTCTGCCTAACCTGATCACCCCTAGACACAGCACCATCACCTCCTCCCAAGCCCCTCCCCAGGACAGGAATCATATCACTTTCTCTCTCTCCAAGGCCACATCACAAAGCACATGCTGAAACCAGTCACTTCACCTCAATTTCTTCCTCATTTTTAATTACTATTTTCTATTTATGCCCAATATTCTAAATGTCAAAATATAAATAAGCAATGTTTAAAAAAAAATTAGGCAGGCATTGTGGCACATACCTGTTGTCCCAGCTACTCGGGAAGCTGACCCAAGAGGACCACTTGAGCCCAGGACTCCTTGAAGCTGCTATGAGCTATTTTTTTTTTTTTTTTATCAAATTGACCTGCAGTGAGCAATGATTGTGCCAGTGCTCTGCAGCTTGGGCAGCAGAGCAAAGCTCTGTCTCTAAATAAACAAACTCGTAAAGATAATTTTTCCTTTGGTTTGATTTTCACAGCTTTCCCAAAAGCCATGGGGACCACCCAGCCCAGCAACCGCAAGGGCCAGACGTTTCTTCACACTGCACAACTATCAGGTTTACCAACCACCAGCAAGACAGTTAAATGTTTATGTCATTTCTAATGACTGCAGTCCTCCCTCCTCTGGGTCTCCCAGGGCTGAGTTTCTCCCCTCAGCCCTGGCTTCAGTAAAACTCAGCTGTGTCACCCACAGGGAAAAGTCTGGGACACTATACAGTTAACAAGTTATTTAGCCCAGAGTTAAGGTGAGGAAGAACAATAAGCAGACTTGTGGATTATTTTACTTCCTCTTAAAACAACACATAACATCTTTCATAATTAGAGGTCTAGAGATATTAATCCCATCCCTTCCCCTGTAAGTGCTTCGCCAGTTACAAAGCAGGTACAGACACCTCTGGGGAAGAAGGCACAGTTCTGCTTTCCTGCTGAATCTGAGAAGGCAGCTCCAGACACACTTGACTTTTCAGCCCTTTTTATGTCCCATTGTACTTCCTGCATCAGACCTCAGCTCAAGCATCACCTCCTCAGGGAATTTTTCCCTGATCTCCCAAAGAAAAACAAATCCCCTCTCCAGGTTCTCACACAACTTTACACAGTCACAATTTCTTTTCTTTTTTTTTTTTTTTTGAGACAGAGTCTCACTATGTAGCCCTCGGTAGAGTGCTGTGGTGTCACAGCTCACAGCAACCACAAACTCTTGGGCTCAAGCAATTCTCTTGGCTCAGCCTCCCAAGTAGCTGGGACTACAGGCACCCACCACAACGCCCAGATTTTTTTTGTTGTTGTTTAGCAGCTCTGGGCTAGGTTCAAACCTGCCAGCCCCAGTGTATGTGGCCAGTGCCCAAACCACTGAGCTATGGGCACCAAACTAGCAATTTTTTGTATATATAAAATATATATATATAAATTTTATGGGGGGGTCTGAGTTCTGAGAATCATTCGAGTAAATTATTGCACTTGATGGGGTCATAGAAACCCCCAAATCCATAGCCAGTTGGTGAGAAGGGCAGGTGGCCTGAGGGGTCTGGAATTGCAGCATGCATGTATTCATTCATTCATTTTGAAACAGGGTCTCACTATGTAGCCCAGGCTGGTCTCAAATTCCTGGGCTCAAACAATTCTCCCACTTCAGGCTCCCAAGTACCTAGGACTACAGGTGTGAGCAAACATGCCCCATGCAGCTATAATTTAAATTAAAGATCCCTCTTTTTTTTTTTTTTTGAGACAAAGACTCAAGCTGTCACCCTGGGTAGAGTGCTGTGGCATCACAGCTCACAGCAACCTCCTGCCTCCATCTCCCAAGTAGCTGGGATTACAGGTGCCCGCCACAACACCTGGCTATTTTTTTTTTCCTTTAGTTGCAGCTGTCATTGTTGTTTGGCGGGCCAGGGCTGGATTCGAACCCGCCAGCTCAAGTGTATGTGGCTGGCACCTTAGCCACTTGAGCCACAGGCGCCAAGCCTAAAGATCCCTCTTGATGGGGAGCATGCCCTTTCATTTGTGAAGTCTGTGCTAATTCCAAGTGGTCAATGCCAGAACTGAACTGTGATAAACCCAGCTACAACTCAGAATAGTTTCTGAAAGGAAGACCTATGTCTTCCTCCTCTCCTTCCCCACTTCCTGGGGTTGTAATGTACACCCCATGACGGAAACTTTGGCAGCCACCTAGAGCCAAGTAGTGGACTTGGGAATCGAAACCATGGATAGAACAGCACCAAGAGGTGCTTGGGGCCTTAGATCTGTAGCATCAGACCTGACTTCTATCTCCAGACTTCAAGAACACAAGAGAAAAGACTAAATTTTATCATTTAAGCTACTGAGTTGTGATCCTCACAACCTGACCAAATCCCAGCTAGTACAGAGGGTCGTGTACTTTTTTAGATATCAGTATTAGTCCAAAAAGACTAATAATTCACATTCCCACCAACCATAATGAATACTTTTTGCCTATGTCCCTGTAAGCAATGGCAGCATTGTTTTTTTTGTTTTGTTTTGTTTTCCTGAGACGAAGTCTCACTCTGTCATCCTGGGTGGAGTGCCCTGGCATCATCATAACTCACATCAACCTCAAACTTTTTGAGCTCAAGTGATCCTCTTGCCTCAGTCATTCTATTTTTTTACTAGAGAGGGGGTCTTGCTTTCGCTCAGGCTGGTCTTAAACTCCTGAGCTCAAACAATCCATCTGCCTTGGCCTCCCAGAGTGCTAGGATTACAGGCATAAGCCACTGCACCTTGCTGCCAGCCTAGCTCTTTTTAAGAGTCACCCAATCTATGGTACTTCCTTTTTTTTTGAGATAGAGTCTCACTATGTTACCCTCAGTAGAGTGCCATGGCATCATAGCTAATAGCAACCTCAAATTCTTAGACTTAAGCACTTCTCTTGCCTCAGTCTTCCAAGAAGCGGGGACTACAGGCGCCTGCCACAACGCCTGGCTATTTTGTTGTTGCAGTTGTCATTGCTGATTTCAGGACCCCAGGCTGGGTCCACACACGCCAGCCTCAGTGTATGTGGTTGACGCCCTACCCATTGAGCTAAAGGCACCATCAGCATTGCTCTATTTAAATTTTACCAGGCAGATGGATCCCTATCCAAATTTTCTCTAATGAATAAAGCAATTTTTACTATCAGAAAGAAGGGTAAATTTTAAATGTAAGTAATGACCAAAAAATAATATTATCATGCCTCGCTCATGGAAATGACAGATTTTTTTCCCTGAAGTTCTCCAGTGGAGGTGACAAGAGTCTTAAAGATTACCTCACATCCACATCTTGAGGTAGGATACACAGATAAGGCCTCTTAAAATCCCTTCCCAGTTTTGCTTCTATTTTGGCAGGCAATATTACAATTTAGAAAACCTGGTTATGTATTATTAGACCAGCTGAAATCATATGTAAATAACACAAAAAATATTCAGGAAAATCATATATAAATAACACAAAAAATCATATATAAAATATATATATATATGAAATCATATATAAATAACACGAAAAATATTCAGGAAAATATGATAAAAGTCAACTATCCTGGCTCAGCACCCATAGCTCAGTGGTTAAGGTACCTGCATATACACTGGGGCTGGTACGTTTGAACTCGGCCTGGGCCTGCTAAAAACAATGACAACTACAACAAAAAAACAGCCAGGCGTTGTGGCAGGCACCTGTAGTCCCAGCTATTTGGGTGGCTGAGGCAAGAGAATCGCTTAAGAGTTTGAGGTTGCTGTGAGCTCTGACACCACAGCACTCTACCAAGGGCAACGTAATGAAACTGTCTCAAAAAAAAAAGGCAAAGAATGTCAACCATCCTGAAGAGCATGATGTTAAAGAACTTATTTATTTATTTATATTTTTTGAGACTGAGTCTCACTTTGTCACCCTTGGTAGAGTGCCATGAGGGTCATAGCTCACAGCAGCCTCCAACTCCTGGGCTTAGGTGATTCTCTTGCCTCAGCCTCCCGAGTAGCTGGGACTACAGGTGCCCACCAGAACGCCAGGCTATTTTTTTATTGCAGTTTGGCCAGGGCCATGTTCAAACCCACCACCCTCAGTATATAGGGCCAACGCCCTATCCACTGAGATGCTGCCCTAAAAAACTTTTTTTTAATTAAAAATAAAGTTATCCAAGAATAAAGACTAAGATGATCCTGTACTTGCAAGGGACTAAAAAAGAGATCTAAACCATTTGAAGGTATTTATTACCTCATATGGTATTTAAGAGTTATTCCAGGCTGGACACCTGTAGCTCAACGAGCTGGCAGGTTCGAATCCAGCCTGGACCTGACAAACAACAATGACAGCTGCAATCAAAAAATAGCCGGACCTTGTGGCGGGCACCTGTAGTCCCAGCTACTTGGGAGGCGGAAGCAGGAGAGTCGCTTGAGCCGTGGAGTTGGAAGTTGCTGTGAGCTGTGATGCCACCGCACTCTACCCAAGGCAACAGCTTGAGGCTCTGTCTCAAAAAAAAAGTTATTCTAGATTTTCTTTTTTTGCATTTCAATGAGTTCTCTTATAAGAAGCTTTAAAAAATATTGGTAAGGGGCGGCGCCTATGGCTCAAAGGAGTAGTGCGCTGACCCCATATGCCAGCCCCGGGCAAAAACTGAAAAAAAAAAAAAAAAAAAACCAAAAAACTATATATATAGTAAGAGTAAGCCATTTCAGCAACAAAGAGTTACTGAGTAAGTCATTTCAGTAACAAGAGTTAGTCTTTTCAGTAACAAGAGTAAGTCATTTCAGTAACAAAGTAGTCCATTTCATCCTAGTATGACTGAGATTACACTGTGGTAGTTGGAAGCAATCCTCAAAAAAAATCTTTTTACTGTCAGCTTTGATGGCAGAGCCTCAAAGTCTTTGACATTCCTTCCAGTGAGAGGTAGAGACTATGTCCTCTAATCTTGAATCTAGACAAGCTCTATAACTTCTCTGACCAATAGAAAAAATACGGTACTTTCAAGCATAGCTCTTAACTAGCTTGGCAGCTTCCACTTCCTGTCTCTTGAAACCTTCATTCTTAGATTTCTGAGACATCACATAAGAAGCCCAACTACCCTGAGGCTGGCATATCACGATTTGAAAAATACAAATCACGTAGAGAAGGCCTGGAAGATGGATAAGACGCTGCACAGAGCTATGAGGGGCCAAGGAACACAGAGGTCCCAGTGTACAAGTGAAGAAGCCACCAGTTCCAGGTAAAGCAGCTGACCCCAAATGGATCCAAGATGAATCAACAACCAAGCCTGTCCTGAATTCATGACTCAGAAAGTTGTGAGCAAAATAAAACGATTGTTTTAACCTATAAGGCTGTGGGATCGTTTGTAAGTGTAGCAGAAGATAATTGGAATATACACCTCATTAAAAAAATTCAAAACACGGCTGGGCACCTGTAGCTCAGTGGTTAGGCACCAGCCACATACACCGAGGCAGGCAGGTTTGAACCTGACCCAAGCCTGCTAAACAACAATGATAACTGCAACAAAAAAATAGCCGGGCATTGTGGCAGGTGCCTATAGTCCCAGGTCCTTGGGAGGCTGAGGCAAGAGAGTTTAAGCCCAAGAGTTAGAGGTTGCTATGAGCTGTGCTGCCACAGCACTCTACCTAGGGCAACATGGTGAGACTCTTGTCTAACCAACTAACTAAATAAATAAATACATAAAATCGAAACAATATAACCACAATTATTTTTAAAAATCAAATAGTCCTTCTGTTCAGTCCTTTTGAAAACCTTACCCTGGTAAAATGAGACTGGGCCTTTTTTTTTTTTTTTTTAATCCTTCCTCCTTCTGGAAGACAAAGATTTTTTTTTTTTTTTTTTTTTGAGACAGTCTCACTATGTCACGCCTTTGGTAGAGTACCATGGTGTCACAGCTCACAGCAACCTCCAACTCTTGGGCTTAAGTGATTCTCTTGCCTCAGCCTCCAAGTAGCTGGGACTTGTTTAGCTGACCCGGGCTGGATTCGAACCTGCCAGGCTCAGTGTATGTGGCTGGTGTTGTAACCACCATGCTATAGGCCCTGAGCCGGGAAGACAAGGATTTTGATAACTACAACTAGGAGATACTGCTACCTCTGAAGTTAGGCAACTCCACCCCCAAGAGGTGATTTATATCAGTTACAAGGAGCAAAGAGGCAGCATGAAAGTAGAACTGTTCTTTCTGGGTGCTGCTGGAACCTCTGAGGGAGCAGGATGAGGCTGTTTCTGAGAGTGCTTCCTCTTCTCCCAAATGGAGCCTGGAACCAGTTGTTGGTGTCTGGCTGCTAACAGAAGCAAGCCACTAGGAAGGAGGAAGACCTGTCCCCAACTCTGGGTTTCCAATCTCCCAATAATGCCCCCTAGTGGCAGAACCTAACAAGCCACCCAACAAATGAGAGAAAAAGTCCCAGCAACAGCACCACAGAGCAATATTTAGCACAGAGACCCAACAGCTTCATAACCATGCTCCCTTAAGTTGCTCAGCATCCATATTTATCCTCTCACGCATATTTTAACCACCATATAACAACAGCAGGATGCGTGTCCTATTTACTACATAGAAAGGAAGACATTTTCACCCTCTTCACCAAAAGGGGAGATAGAAAGCGCCAACAGTCATTGTATCCTTCACTGTGCAGTGTTAATTACTCCCCTAATTCAAATACAGTCCCATGCAAGTATTCCATAACATGAAGAAGAAAATATGCTACGCTGCCAGAGTCCTCATTTCCATAATTGGTCATAAGGCCATAGTTAATATTTCTTTTTCTGCCTATTCAAGGTTTCCTTAGTTCTCAGCCAGCACCTAAACTGTTTTTTGGTTTTGGTCTTGTTTTTTCGCCAAAGTGACCCTAAATCATTCCTGAAGAATGTGAATTTTTAGTGGTCTTGTGTTTTCTGTTTCTGTAGTTTTCTATTAAACTTCATCTAGGAACATGGAAGTACTAAGTATCTCAGAGAATCCTCCAGACATGGTCCTCCCATTATGTGGCAGCAATATTTCCCCTTGGTAATCACAGTCAATCATCTCAGCCAGTAGAGTAACCCTCTTCTTTGCCTGTTGGCTCAGGGGACTGAGGAGTCCAGAATGGCTAACTTCCAATCCAATGGACCCATTATGTTGTGTGGACGGAGGGGAGCATTTCTCCTTGGGAACCAAAACCTTTATACTAACTGAACCCAAAGTTGCAGGAAATGAGAGCAAACATTCTGCATTTGGTTTGTGATAGAGAGGCCACTCCTACTTCTAATTTCCAGTCCTGGGTATTCTATGAGAGAACATCACCAAATATGGGGCAAAGTGTATACTGCACTGGGTTTTTTGTTTGTTTGGTTTTTGAGACAGTCTCACTCTGTTGCCCCAGGTAGAGTGCCATGACATTATAGCTCCCAGCAACCTCAAACTCTTGGGCTCAAGCAATCCTCTTGCCTTAGCCTGCCAAGTACCTGGGACCACAGGCATCCACTACAACGCTGACCTGGCTATTTTTTAGACATAAGGTCTCACTATTGCTCAGGCTGGTCTCGAACTCATGGGCTCAAGCAATCCACCCATCTTGGCCTTCCAGAGTGCTGGGATTACAGGCACGAGTCACTGCCCCCAGCCTTACTGCACCATTTTTGAACCTCAATCTTTCAGATCTACCAAATGGCATCACAACTGAGTCTTTGTACCTAACTCCACCATTCTCTCAGACTGATTATGTCAGAAGCAACATTATGCAGAATACCATGAATAAAGCTTTTGAGACCACAAATGATGGTGCTGGCAGAACATTACAGACAGGGAAGGCAAATCCAGGAAGAGATATCCAGAATACATATCTATTACAATAGAATAAATTAGTTTCTCCTTTATAATGGAAGGAGTCCAAAGCAATTAACTTAGATTGCTAACCTTGGAAAATGGTGCCATTATCAGGGCTTGGCAGACTTGGCGATTAATAATGGAAAGTAGCCAGGTGTTCAGGTAGCCTATTACTGCATAACAAACCACTCCAAAACTTGGCAATTTGGAACAGTAACATTTACTTGGCTCACAAGTCTGCAATTAGGGTAGGAGTTGCAAGGGACAGCTCATCTCTGTACTCAGCATCAGCTGAGAGGACTCCAAGGCTAAGAGTTACACGTAAGCAATCAGAAGGCTCACTACCATGGCAGTGATTTTAGCTGGGGTCATAGAACACCAACAAATACTCTGATTCATATCTGTGTTGACACCTAGGAGCCTTGTCTATCTTAGACGTGGTATTTGGTGAACTTTCATATGAGACACAGATATCTTCACTCTGGAACTAAAGAGGCCCATCTACATAATTTTTCCCCAGAAATCTTTGCACCAATCTTCCATATTGTCAACAATTGGAAAACTTACATAATTCAGTGAATTAATACTTTCCAAATGACCAAGACTAGTTGTTACAAAACCATGCATGAGCAAAATATCCATCCACATATTAAAGGATTAAGAATAAAAAAATTTATGATATAGTTTCATAGTCCACTTTGCAATTAACCTTTAAGAAACTAACAGAATACACCTTTTTTTTTTTTTTTTGTAGAGACAGAGTCTCACTTTATGGCCCTCGGTAGAGTGCCGTGGCCTCACACAGCTCACAGCAACCTCCAACTCCTGGGCCTAAGCAATTCTCTTGCCTCAGCCTCCCAAGTAGCTGGGACTACAGGCACAACGCCCAGCTATTTTCTGGTTGCAGTTTGGCGGGGGCTGGGCTTGAACCCGCCACCCTCGGTATATGGGGCCGGCGCCCTACAGACTGAGCCACAGGCACCGCCCTATTTTTTTTTTTTTTTTATTGTTGGGGATTCATTGAGGGTACAATAAACCAGGTTACACTGATTGCATTTGTTAGGTAAAGTCCCTCTTGCAATGGTGTCTTGCCCCCAAAAGGTGTGGCACACACCAGGGCCCTACCTCCTTCCCTCTCTCTGCTCTTCCTTTCTCCACCCCTCCCTCCTCCTTTCTCTCTCAGCTCTCCCCTTTCCCCACCCCCACCGTGACCTTGTCATTAATTGTCCTCATATCAAAATTGAGTACATAGGATTCATGCTTCTCCATTCTTGTGATGCTTTAATAAGAATAATGTCTTCCACTTCCATCCAGGTTAATACAAGGATGTAAAGTCTCCATTTTTTAATGGCTGACTAGTATTCCATAGAATACACCTATTTCATTTTAGCAGTCTCGAAGAATAGCCACAATTATCTGGAATGGTTATTAAACCTCTCTCTTCACTGTGCGAGGCTAGATTTTCTTTATATACCTCAAGCGAAACACTGTACTGCAAGACATATACAGTAAGTATGAGTTGACAATCTGCAAATATTAATATGAAACAATGCCATTTTTCTCACTGAACTTTCTTTGGAGAATAATTATTTTAATTAATTATTCGGGGGGGTTGGCTGTCATTATAGATTTACTATCTCATCACTCTACTTTTTTTCCGTATCTTTCCCCATTCGGCCTTAGTTTACCTCTGTGAATGCATCTTCCACTGTTTCTTCCAACTTATCAGCCATCATGTTAACTTCCCACCTAAAGAACTGTACTACTCTTTCAGGGCTTTAGGGTCTTTAACCAAATTGGGGTTATCCTCAAGCTCCTTTTCCTGGTCACTCATCTCATTTTGCCCACTCTCAGCAGTCCACTTCATTTTCTATTTACTATTTATTTTTAGTCATTTTAGTGTGTATTTTACTTTCGAGTCTTATGGAAAATGGAAAAATGATTCTGGAGACACTAAAAACCCCAGTTGTCCCAGTGAGAAAATACTATGACGTGTTTTATAATTTTTTTTTTTTTTTTTGTGGTTTTTGGCAGGGGCTGGGTTTGAACCCGCCACCTCCGGCATATGGGACCGGCACCCTACTCACTGAGCACAGGCGCCGCCCTTTTTTTTTTTTTTTTTTTTTTGAGACAGAGCCTCAAGCTATTGCCCTGGCTAGAGTACTGTAGCATCACAGCTCACAGCAACCTCCAACTTCTGGGCTCAAGGGATTCTCCTGCCTCCACCTCACAAGTAGCTGGGACTACAGTCACCTGCCACAATGCCCTGCTATTTTTTGGTTGCAGCAATCATTGTTTGGCGGGCTGGGGCTAGATTCGAACCCGCCAGCTCAGGTCTATGTGGCTGGCACCTTAGCCGCTTGAGCCACAGGCGCCGAGCCGTGTTTTATAATTTGATGGGGTTTTCTGAGATAGAATCTCACTCTGTCACCCCAGCTACAATACAATGGCATCATCACGGCTCACTTGCATTGAGCTTTGCTTCATCTGTCTCTAACCTATTACAAAATACTTTTTCTCTAATTTGGATTTGCTGGCAAATTTTCTGACATTTTTCCAGTTTTGTCTAAAAATGTTTATTTCTTAAAGGAATTTTACTAAGTTTAGAATTATAAGCTGTATTTTCTTTTGGCTTTTGAAACATACTCCATTTTCTCCTGGATTCTATTATGTGCATAACATCAGATATGTCTTATTTAATAAGCATGCTTTTAAAACTGTCTTTAGGTAGGGCAGTGCCTATGGCTCAGTGGGTAGGGCACCGGCCCCATATACCAAGGGTGGTGTGTTGGAACCCAGCCCCAGTCAAACTGCAACAAAAAGTAGCCAGGCATTGTGGCGGGCACCTGTAGTCCCAGATAGTCTGGGGGCTAAGGAAAGAGAATTGCGTAAGCCCAAGAGTTGGAGGTTGCTGTAAGCTTTTTAGTTCATTGAGGAATCTCCATACTGCTTTCCATTGTTGTACTAGTTCATATTCCCAGCACAAGTGTATAAGCATTACCTTTCTACCACATCTGCACAAACATCTATTGTTTTTGACTTTTTCTCACAAGGGTGAAGTGGTATCTCATTGTGCATTTCCCTGATAATTAGTGATGGTGAGAATGTTTATGATTGTTGGCTACTTTTTTTAAGACAGTCTCAGTTGGGTTGAGTAGAGTGCCATGGCATCAAAGCTCATAGAAACCTCAAACTCCTGGGCTCTAGGGATCCTCTTGTCTCAGTCTCCCAAGTAGCTGGGACTATAGGGAACCCACAAGTCACAGCTAGTTTTTTTCTGTTTTTATTGGAGATCGAGTCTCCCTCTTGCTCAGGCTGATCTCCAACTCCTGAGCTCAAGCAATCCACCCACTTTTGCCTCCCAGAATGTTAGGATTACAGGTGAAAGCCACCTCACCCAACCCCACTTATCTTTTTTTTGAGAAAAAAAAATCTGTTTACGTCTTTTGACTACTTTTGATGGGGTTACTTTGTTCTTTTTCTTTTGATTTCTTGTACATTCTGGATATTATTTCTTTTTTTTATTATTATTTATTTTTTGAGTGCCATAGTGTCACAGCTCACAGCAACCTCCAACTTCTGGACTTAGGCAATTCTTTTGCCTCAGCCCCCTCCCTTGCCCCATTAGTCTTTCTTTCTTTTTTTTTTTGGAACAGTCTCAGTCACCCTTGCCTCCGAAGTAGCTGGGCCTACAGGCACCTGCCACACCTGGCTATTTTTTTGAGACGGAGTCTTGCTCTTACTCAGGCTGGTCTCAAACTCATGAGCTCTCGCAATCCACCACCTTGGCCTCCCACAGTGCTGGGATTACAGGAGATATTACCCTTTTGATGTAAAGTTTGCATATGCTTTCTCCCATTCTGTCAGTTGTTTTACACTGATTACTTCCTTCATTGTGCAGAAAGGTTTTAATAAAGTTCTGTGTATTTTTGTTGATGCTGTATTTTAGTCTTATTCATAAATCTTTTTCTATGCACCAAAGTCTAGAAAATTTTTCCTACATTTTCTTCTAGATTTTTATGGTTTCAGGTCTTACACTTAACACTTTAACCCACCCTGAGTTAATTTATTGTGCTGTTTAAGTTACTATAGCTTTGTAGTGAATTTGAACTCACATAATGTGATGCCTCCAGATTTGTCCATTATGCTTATAATTACTTTGGCTATTTGTGCTCTTTTTGGTTCCACAGGAAGTTTACAATTATTTTTTATAGATCTGTGAAAATCATGTTGGTATTTTGATGGAAATCACATTGAATGATACACATCACTTTGGGCAGTATGGACATCTAAACAATGTTGATTTTTCAAGTCCTTTAGCATGGCTGTTTTTCCATTTGTTTGTGTCATCTATTATTTCTTTCTTCAGTATTGTGCAGTTCTCCTTATAGACAGACATCTTTCACCTCTCCAGTAAGTACATTCCTAAGTATTCTTCTTTGTAGCTACAGTAAGTGGTACTGAGCCGGGCACGGTGGCTCACGCCTGTAATCCCAGCACTGTGAGAGGCTGAAGAGGGAGGATTACTTAAGCTCAGGAGTTCAAGCCTTGTCTGAGCAAGAGTGAGACCCTGACTCATGGAAAAAAAATGGAAAAACCCAGCCGGGCGCTGCGGCAAGCTCCTGTAATCCCAGCGGCTTCGGAAGCTGAGGCAGCAGGCTGCCCACAGCCCAAGTCTGAGGTTGCAGTGAGCTACGATGCCATTGCTCTCTGCTCAGGGCATAGGGTAGAACTCTGTCTTGACAAAAAAAAAAAAAAAGGCAACAGTAAGTGGTACTGAGTTCTTGATTTGACTTCCAACTTATTAGTAACAGAAATGTTACTGATTTATGTACACTAATTTTGTAACCTGAGACTTTACAACTTTATCAATTCTATGAATCTTTTGGTGCCATCTTTAGGATTTTCTACATATAAGAGCTTGTCATCAACAAACAGGGATAGTTTGACTTCCTGTTTCCCAATTTAGATGCCCTTCACTTCTTTCGCTTGCCTGAAGTAATCTTTTTTTGAGGGGTAGGAGCGGAGGTGTGAGGGAGCAGGGTCTTGTTCTGATGCCCAGGCCCAATCTTAACTTACTCCATCCTTGAACTCCTGGGCCCAAGTAACCCTCCTGCCTCAGCTTCCCAAGTAGCTAAAACTACAGGCACGTGCCACCAACAGGAAACTTAACAAAATTTTTTGGTAGAGGCTGGTCTCAACCAGTCCCTCTGCCTTAGCTTCTCAAAGTACTTACAGACATGAGCTATGGCACCTGGCCATTTTGGTCTCATCCTTTATTTTCCATCTTTCTGTCTCTGCCCTTCAAAAACATGTATTTCTTCCTGACTTGTCTTTCACCTTTTCTTTTAGCTGTGTCACATATGCTAAACCTATTCACTGAGTTCCTATTTTAGGTACTGCATGTTTTGGCTCTAGAACTCCCATACTCTTTTAAGATTTTTTTTTTTTTTTTGAGATGTGGTCTCACTCTGTTGCCCACACTACAATGAAGTCAGCCTAGCTCATGGCAACCTCAAACTCCTGGGTTCTAGCAATCCTCCTGCCTCTGCCTCCTGAGTAGCTGGGACTACAGGGGCCTAATTTTTTAAAAAAATCTTTAATAGAGATGGGGTCTTGCTCTTGCTCAGGCTTATCTGAGCAACTTAAACTTCTAAGATGAAGCAATCCTCCTGCCTTGGCCTCCCAAAATGCTAGGATCACAGGTGTAAGCCACATATGTTCGCCTTTTAGTTTTAAGTTTGCTGCTTAAATTTTCCATCTCGACTTCTCTCAGCATAAACGTGTCCTATAAAGCCAATGTCTCAAAGACTTAAGAACAGCTTAGGGCACTTCCAGGGCACTCAGCTAATATCCTGAGTCTATTTCTCAAATCAGTTTAGTTTCCCTTAACTTTTTTTCATGTAGTTTTTATCTTTTTGAGACAGGGTCTTACTATGTTGCCCAGGCTAGGGTACAGTGACTATTCATAGGCCCTATAAGGCTCTATAGCCTTTATCTTTTTGAGACAGGGTCTTACTATGTTGCCCAGGCTAGGGTACAATGACTATTCATAGGCCCATAAGGCTCTATAGCCCTTTACTCCTGGGCTCAAACTAGCCTCTTACCTCAGCCTACCAAGTAACTGAAGTACCAGGCACATGCCACCACACCCAACTGCATGTAGTTTTATTACATACACCTAGTTATTTGCTTGATATTACATTTGCAAAATTGTTTAAAGAAATCAATAAATTCGATTCATCCTTATTCCTAGGGTATAGCCTATTACGGCCCTAATTTCCTGGCAAGACTCAAGACTCCAATTCATGTGCTTTAGCCCAACCATGTAACTAGCAAAAGTACCAGCCAGCCTATCAGGTAATTCCTTCTGACCCTAGCAAACACCTGGAAGATATTTATAAAAACCACATTAAATATTGGCTTACATGCTGAAACACTGTCCTCTTTAAGAAGTTGGCCCAGTTAAGTCTTCACCATTTCCTTAGTTCTCTAATGACGTTTATATGTGTTTATTTTTTAAAGGCCCTCAGCGGAAGACTGCTCTGACTTACCAAATGTGCCTTTACTTTATGCTGGTCTTGATTAAGTCTATTTTGTTCCTTTCCATTTAAGAGAAATATTTTATCTTATATGTCTAGGTATTCTGGTAATGGGAGCAGTTTCAGATTATACAGTCTACTATAATGCCCAAGAAAAGTCTCCCAAACTTAAAATTTTTTCATATACTGCATTAGTGTTTTCCCACTTGTTTTTCACATTCAACATCTGTGAAAGCAAGGTTAGAGTCAAAAAGGAGAAAAGAGCATGGTGATAAAACAGCATGGTGATAAAAAGTATCTTATGCTTTAGCATTTGGTCCTTAACCAACCTGCCTTTCTTTTTGAAAGCCATTAGTATTAAGGAAGGTCCTCAATTTTTAGCATAGTAAATTACAAAAAGGTCCTGAAGCCAAAAAGCTTTGAGAGGTTGCTCACTCTTAGAAACCTGTTTTGCATCAAATTAAGAAGCATGTGCACAAATTGCTAAGTAAGATCACTTAAGCCCTGGAGTTCCAAGGCTAGCTCAGGCAACATAACAGGAAGAACCTCTCTCTTTTTTTTTTTTTTGAGACAGAGACTCTATGTCACCCCTGGTAGAATGCCGTGGCATCACAGCTCACAGCAACCTCAAACTCTTGGGTATAAGTGATTCTCTTGCCTCAGCCTCCCAAGTAGCTGGGACTACAGGCGTCCACCACAACGAACAGCTATTTGTTGTTGTAGTTGTCATTGTTGGTTTAGTAGGCCCAGGCCAAGTTCGAACCCGGCAGCCCCAACTTACGTGGCCACGCCCTAACCAGTGAGCTACTGAGCCAAGAAGACCCTGTCTCTTATAAAAATAAAAGGACAAACATCCTGTAGGCACTGGAATAAAGAAAAACTTGGCCCTACCACATTATCTTAGATGTGCCAAACAAGCAAATTTTTAAAATATCTAAGCAAATAACATGAATCTTCAAGGGACCATGAGTATATATAAATAAAATATCACACCTAATACTCACTTCAGCAGCATATATGCTAAAACTGGAACGATACAAAGATTAGCATGACATGCACTTATTTAGCATTCCTATCCAAAAAATCCTATCTAGATAATAAAATCCATAATTGTTAAAAGTCAGGCTAAATCAGTACATTTGTGACAAATGTGAAAGGATAAATAAAAAGTAGAAGTTGTCTACTTTTTATTTGGTAAAGAGTAAGAAGGCTAGAAAACAACTATGTCTAGGAGCAGTTCCATTTAAACACTCAAAAACAAGTTCACTGTTTCTTTGGAACTTATCTCTCTTTCCTCTCCTTCTGAACTCACTCTCCCTCACCCTGCCATAGCTCTTGACAGCTGAATTTACCTGCTGCTATGCATTTTATTTGTTAGTGTCACCTCTACCCAAGTCCAGATCACTTTTGTATCTCTATATTCAAGTTGCCCTTTATAAATATTTTATTGTCTACTTTCCTGGTTTATTTTTAGATTGTGCCAAACGAATTTTTTAAATTATCTACCCAAATAATATGAATCTTTAAGGGACCATGAGTATAAATAAAATATCACATCTAGTACTCACTTTAACAGCAAATATATTTAAACTGGAAGGATACAAGGCATCACAGCTCACAGCAACCTCCAGCTCTTGAGCTTAGGTGATTCTCTTGCCTCAGCCTCCCAAGTAGCTGGGACTACAGGTACCCGCCCCTACGTCCAGCTACTTTTTTTTGTTGTTGCAGTTTGGCCGGGGCTGGGTTCGAACCCGCCACTCTCAGCTGGCCACTCTCACCCGCCAGCACCCTACTCACTTGAGCCACAGGCATCACCCTACTCTCCTATTTTAAGGTTATGTTTCTAAGGTGAACACACAGACACTGATAGCAAGCTGCCACACAGGTAAAAATGCTGTTAATACTCAAAATTAACAAGTCTGGGTAAAAGAGAGCAAAAGTCATGTGAACTTCTAAGGACTCAAGAGAGCAAGCTGTAGTAGTCTCTATGGATTAGGGGGCTGGTGCTAAAGCTAACCACCTTATTCCATAAAGGCCAAACCAAAATTCAACACCCAACCGAAAAGTCACTGCCTCAACGTAAGAAGGACACAAAATCTACAATGGTTTTTGTAATGTATCCACACAAGGACACTGCTCTTTTGAAATTTAAAGAAAAAATTTATTGAAGATCTGAAAAACAATTCTTAAAAGATTGACTTTTCCAGAAAACTAGCCACACAATGCATTGCGTCTATCATGTTAAAACGTGCATTAGACACAAATACAAAAACCATGAAACAAGCCACCATTCTTCAACAATTTGAGCAAAGATAAAATGCCTAAGGAACAGCACGGATGACTTGCAAAGGATGAGCTCTTTACTTTAAGCACCATAAAAAAAAAAAAAAAAAAAAGCACAAATGGATGAGTGTGTGCAGTTATATACACTGAATTGAACCTTTGGCACTAGGAATCAGAGCATTTTGTCATATAGCATTAACACATATTATAAAAGTGCGTAGTGTCAAAGGAATAGAACCACCAGCATTCAAAAGCAGCTTTGTCAACACTCTACAGCTTGTCTTTCTGTTATCCATCACTGAATACACTGGTAGCAACTTTGAAATGAAAGAAAAGAAAAAAGGAGCTATAACCCCTTTTATTTTCTCTGTTTAAAATCAAACAAAAAACAAACATCAATTCTGTTATACACTAACATCTTCAAAGTACATCGTTTGTACAAGAGAAAGACTAAGAACAAAAATGTGTTTACAGAGATCCAAACATATACGAGTGAGATCATCTCTCACACAGCTTTCCGATGATACTCAGGAGGAGCCACTTCATAATCACTGGCACTAAACAAGGTTGCAGAATTCTTTGCCAGATACCTAAAAAATAATAATAAAGTTATTCATTACCAAGACTTTAAAATATATCATCTGCATTCTAATCTCTGTTTACGTATTATATACCTAAGCTACAGAAAACACTTTTCCTAAAATACATTTAATAATTGCTACCTCACAGTAAAACTACATTACTACAATTCAGGTAATATTTAGATAGCACAATGCATAAAAGAATGAAGGCTAGAATTACTTCCATTATTTTACAGATAGCAAAGGATGGTTATATCATCAGAATACCAACTAGAGAGCCTGAATTATCTATTATCTTTAAGGAATGGTTACATAACAGCATCATCCTCAAAGAATAACATCTAGATATTTCCTTTAGTGTTTTGAAAATCATACATACTAAAGGGACCTGAAATATTAAGTACTAGAATACTTTTATTTCACAAAGAAATTGAGATCCACAGAAGGTATTTATCATTGGTAAAGCAAGGACTACCTCCCTGTTTAGATATTCAAGCCCATGTTGCAGTTTTAAATTTATCATAAAATATACGGTCAAAGTAGAAACCCTAAGCTTCCAATGCCAAGCCCAAGAAATAATCCAATGTTAATTATGATCCATACTCTGGAAAAGTATTTTTCCTAAAGCTTGAAATGAACACCTCTACAAATGAGGGGAATTATACTATATTCTTCTACTACAGCTTGGTTTTCCCCCCTCAATGGATACAACACATACATTTTTATCAATACTTTTTACCCTATCACCTATTTAATTCACTATCTTCATCAGTCTACTTAGAGCAACCTTACTGTTTTAATTGTTTGGCTGTTAAAAATTCACTATTATAAAAATGTCCTCCAAAAAGTTATATAAAGTAGAATTGCCCCTTTCTCCATTTCTTCATTTAAATCTTAGCCAATTTGACAAGAGATACTTTGATTGTTTCGTTTATATCTATATTTAATTCTGAACATACATACATACACACATATATATATATATATATTTTTTTTTTTTTTGCAGTTTTTGGCCAGGGCTGACTTTGAACCCGCCACGTCCGGCATATGGGCCGGCGCCCTACCCCTTTTGAGCCACAGGCGCCGCCCTGGACATATTTTTAATGGTCCTCTATACTGCCATTTCTATAAACTTGCTATGTCCTACTTACCACTTGTTCGTTCATCTCTTATTAAATCATGTATTAAACCCACTAGCCCTTTATCATACATGTAATAAAGGGCTATAGTAAAAATACTATAATCTTTATCTTAGTTTTAATCTTAGATTTAAAATTTACATTCCTCTAGAATTTTGGTGGCAAACAGTAAGCATGGATTTAACTTTGTTTTCTTCCAAATTGTTAGTTTTCGGCTCGGCACCCATAGCACAGTGGTTACAGAGCCAGCCACATACACTGAGGATGGCAGTTCGAACCCAGCCCAGGCCAGCTGAACAACTGCAACAACAACAAAAAAATAGCCAGGCATTGTGGCAGATACCTGTAGTTCCAGCTAATTGGAAGGCTGAGGCAAGAGAATCACTTGAGCCCTAGAGTTTGAGGTTGCTGTGAGCTGTGAGGCCACAGCACTCCACCGAGGGCAAAATAATGAGACTTTGTCTCCAAAAAAAAAAAAAAAAAAAAAAAAAAAAGAAACCCACAAAAACAAAAAACAAATTGTCAGTTTTCTCCTCACCAATGTTCTAAGTACTCCACCACTGTCCCGTCTTAGACCCACAGGCCATCTGTATCATTTGCCAGACTCCCACATACTACCTATTTGCACTTATTTACACTGTTCCATTAACCATCTATCTACTCGTATACCAATACATTCTCTTTGTTATTATGTTTTACCATCTTTGGTGTCAATCTTTCCTATCAAATAGTAATTCTCAGATTCCTGTTTTAATTTCAAGAACACTTAGACTTACTTTAGGAAATCATGAAGATAGTTTAGTAATAAAGCAAGACTTTTTTCATCCAAAGGTGTATAGGCCAACATCGCTCCAATTCGTACTATATAAAGGAAAAGAATTTAGCCAAAGTTACATCCAAGGCAGCATTACAATCATATATTTTAACTATGTGACCAAACACAGCCCCATCACCAATTCTTTTAAAATGTATGGTTTTAAAAAGCTTCATCCTTGAAAAGATTTTGCTATATATATTGAGGGGGGGGGCAGTTTTTGGCTGGGGCTAAGTTTGAACCTGCCACCTCCAGCATATGGGGCCGGCACCCTACTCCTTTGAGCCATAGGAGCTGCCAGATTTTGCTATATTTAACATTTTACATAGAAGTTCAAACTGGAAAGAAATCATGTTTTAGCAAGTTCATTAGTTCTTGCTCATTCAGGAAAATAAAAGTATAAAGTTCATGTTTTATAAATGGTGTATTACCAAATAATCTCAGTAGATGTGGTGCTCCATATACTTGGGACATGGGTGCATCAGGGTGATCTGCAAGAATTTCAGCATACTGCGGCCGCTCAAATTTGTACAGGAGCTGAGTGCCCAACATTACATTGAAGTATTCTTTTATCCCTGCCACAACTTCATTAACAGCATACTCCCTGATAAGTAAACAGAAGTATTTACTTTCAAAACTTGTCACTAAAAAAAACTAAGATAGGGAAAAATTCAACAAATGAAAGGGTAAAAAGTTAATGGTTAAATCAGTGACAACACAGCATCGATATTTTCTTAAAAACTGTTTTAACAAGAGAATATGAAATCAATTTTTAAAATATGCTGAAGCAATATTTGCCAAATTAAAGCCCTTCGGGGTTTTGCCAGTTTCTGATGGTATTGATGTTCAGAGTTAAACACAAGTTTCAGATGGTTTATGTAGAAATTTTAAAAAATGCCTTTGGGTATACTTGAAAGGTACATATTCTTACTTATTATCTGTGTTTCCACGAGATTTCTTGTAATTTGCATAATCCTCCAGAATGGAATCCACATTCTTCTTAGCAGGAAGATAAAAGAGCTATGAAAACAGAAATTCACTTGAATATTTCAAGTATTTCCTTTCTTAAAGAAAAATTGCACCAGAAAAAGTTTTGTTTTTTTTTTTTTTTTTGAGTCTTACTGTCACCCAGGGTAGAGTGCCATGGCATCCAAAAAAAGCTTTCTATGTAATAAAATATCAGGCAATAATATTACAAAACAGAAAAAGGCACTTGAAACATGGATGTAACTGAGAAACTAAAAATTTAATTATAGATGGCCCCCAACTTATAATGGCGTAACTTTATTTTTCAACTTTCTGCTGGGTTTATCAGGATCATCTGTATATTTACTTAACAGCTAAAGCAGCTAGTGACTACCATACTAGAAAGCAATTTAACACACAAACAAGTGCAGAACATACCGCACGTGAATGTACCTTCATGGTATTATCAAGTCATACTGTTATGGATATTACATATCAGACTTAGCCTCAAGCATTAACAATTATCTTTTTATCTTCACAACACAATGACATAGGGACTGTTACTCCAGTAAACATGAAAACTACAATACAAAAAGACTGATAAACTTGTCCAAGTGCACAGACACAGAGTGGTAGAACCACAGTGCCATCATAGCTCACTGTAGCCTTAAACTCCTGGGCTCACGTGATCATCCTGCCTCAGCCTCCTGAGTAGCCATATGCTATAGCTGTTGTTTCTATATTTTGTAGAGCCAGAGTTCTTCCTATATTGCTCCTAGTGGTCTCAAACTCCTTACCTCAAGTGATTCTCCTTCACTTTAGCTTCCCACAGTGCTGGGATCAAAGGTTTGAGCCATGATACCCAGCCAGTACCATGGCTTGAAAACACTAAATTTAGATTTAGTTTAGAATTCAAATGATATCCACACACTATATGTGACTGACAGTCTCTTAAGTCTTATAATCCTACTCTTCTCCCCCATCACCCCCAAACCTACCTACGCCACTTGTGTAGAGAAATTGATTCTCTTGTCCTACAGAACTTCTCATTAAGGATTTTAATGATTGACAAACATGCTGCTCTAGTAAACATTCTTAACTCCTATAAACTATAATATAAAACATACCATTCAGGTTCTTTGGGGGATCATAAATACCTCTGCAAATGGTGGTGTGTGCTTTCTACCTCATTCCATTAGCAGAAGCATATGAGAATGTTCTATCTTCAGTGGTGAGACAGTAAACATACACTTCCTTGCCTTTTTATCAATTTTCAACGTGAGTTCCTACCCTAGCAACTTCTCAAAACGAGTTACTTTAGCACTACCAACTCATGAAACTTGTGTGTACTTTTATTCCTAAGTTATTCTGATAACCATTTAGTTTTTGAAATGAGTCACACCTTAAAAATTCAATTCTATGTAACTCTTTTTTTTTTTTTTTTTTTTGCTAGCCAAGGACACAAGCATACAATTTACAATCTATGTAGGTTTTAAGTTACCTGTTTTTGCCTGGTAATTAAGTCCCAGTCATCAACAAGCCAAGGTTTTAGCTCTTCAGGAATCTTTACTTTAACTTCAACTCTGTTCATGAATGTTTCTTCCTAATAGAAAAAAGAAGGGTATTAAAAAAACCTATCTTTTCTTCCTGAATAGCAAATCTAACAAGTGGTGGTTTTTCTTGACCTCTAAAGGTACTAGATATACATTAATCATTTAAAGTAGTCAATGTAATAAAATAAATAAATAAATAAATAAAATAGTCAATGTATAGCCAGAATGGTCATTTAAAAAACTGTAAATAGAAGAGACCACACAATTAGCTATTGGAAACAGAAAATCTCATCTTGGACCATAAAGTCTCTTTACCGTGAAGGTGAAAATTCTTTAGTAATTCAGTTCTTCTTGTCCTTGAAACAGAACACCGACTTAATACATTTTAACTCAGTATTTCCATATTTACCCTTGGCCTCCAAATGACTATCCCAAACACAGCTTATCTTTTATTTTTCTTTTCTTTTTTGAGACAGAGTCTCACTATGTCACCCTGGGAGGAGTGCTGTGGTGTCACAGCTCCTAACATCCTCAAACTCCTGGGCTTAAGCCATTCTCTTGCCTCAGCCTCCCAAGTAGCTGGCACTACAGGCACCCGCCACAATGCCCCCTATTTTTTTTTTTTTTTTTGGTTGTAGTTGTCATTATTGTTTGGCAGGCCCGGGCTGGATTCAAACCGGCCAGGCTCTAGTGTATGTGGCTGGCGCCCTAGCCACTGAGCTACAGGCACAGAGCCTCAAACACAACTATATTAAAAGTATATCTTTAATGTATATATTAAAAGTATTGTTTCTAAGGAAGTCTTTAAAAATTGCCCCAAAGTGCCTATTTGCAGATCATACCACTGTTTCTAAGTATACTTATAACTTCAACTTCAGAAATATAAACTGTGTCACTTAAAAATTAAAATCCTATCTTCAAATTTTGAAAAACTTTGAAAATTATAATAAATTAGCAAGTTGGGCGGTGCCTGTGGTTCAGTGGGTAGGGTGCTAGCCCCATATACCAAGGGTGGCGAGTTCAAACCCGGCCCAGCCAAACTGCAACAAAAAAACAGCCAGGCGCTGTGGTGGGCGCCTGTGGTCCCAGTTATTTCGGGAGGCTGAGGCAAGAGAATCACATAAGCCTAAGAGTTGGAGGTTGATGTGAACTGTGATGCCACAGCACTCTACCTAGTGCAATAAAGTGAGACTCTGCCTCTTAAAAACATAAATAAATAAATTAGCAGGCTTGGCACCTGTAGCTAGTGATTAGGGCACCGGCCACATACACCGAGGCTGGGGGATTTGAACCCAGCCCATGCCAGCCAAAGGATGACAACTTCAACAGCAACAACAACAACAAAAAATAGCCCAGCGTTGTGACAGGCACCTGTAGTCCCAGCTGCTTGGGAGACTGAGGCAAGAGCCATCACTTAAGTCCAAGAGTGATGCCACAGCACTCTACTGAGGGCAACATGAGGTTGTCTCTAAATAAATAAATAAAAATAAATAAATAAATTAGTAATAAGATGCTTTGCCAATTATACCTCACAATTCTAAACTACACGGAGAGGTTCTCATGTTAATTTTATAGGTTTATTAAGCTATCATGGAATTTAATAAACCACCTAACGTGACATATAAGTCTATCAGTCTAACGCCAAAGACATTTATTTAGTCTTGTATGAGATCATGGAGTTTACACAACAAAAGACAGTGAGTTAGGTTAAAAAGAAAAAAACAAAAACAAAAAACCTGGCTCAGCGCCTAGGGCACCAGCCACTTATTCACTGGAGCTGTTGAGTTCAAATCCAACCCAGGCCTGCCAAACAACGACAACTACAATAAAATAAAATAGCCAGTTGTTGTGGTGGGTGCCTGTAGTCTCAGCCGCTTGGGAGGCTGAGGCAAGAGAATCGCTTAAGTTTGAGTTTGTTGTGAGCTGTGACGCCACAGCACTCTACCCAGGGTGACAGCTTGAGACTCTGTCAAAAAAAAAGAAAGGAAAAAAGTCTTAGAGCTATAGGTGAACTAAAAATATATACAAATTTATCTTTATCTCCCCAAAGAGAAAATTTTTTTTTTTTTTTTGTAGAGACAGAGTCTCACCTTACCGCCTTCAGTAGAGTGCCATGATGTACACAGGACTCACAGCAACCTCTAGCTCTTGGGCTTCCGCGATTCTCCTGCCTCAGCCTCCCAAGCAGCTGGGATTACAGGCGCCCGCCACAACGCCTGGCTATTTTTTGGTTGCAGTTCAGCCGGGGCTGGGTTTGAACCCGCCACCCTCAGTATATGGGGCTGGCACCTTACTCACTGAGCCACAGGCACCACCCCCAAAGAGAAAATTTTTAATTTCAGGAGTTAACCATGTTGGCAATGTTTATATGTGTTAACACAATTGATACTAAAATGCTAACATGCTATTCAGAAACTTATGAAAAACGCACATTTTCAACAGTAGGATCTACCCGGGCCCTTTTCTTCCGAGGAGGTTGAGGTGTCTCACTGGTACTGCCACCATCTCCATTTCCAGGTGCTATAAAAATTTATTTAGGGCAGGGGAAGAGGGAGGGGAAGGATCATTTTAGCTAAGAAAACAAGAAACTCTTAGAAAGCAATCTCTCAACACATCCTCTTTTCATTATTTCTCCATTACATAGCTGTTATTTGAATCTATGTTAAAGAATCATCTACTAAAAATATAAACTTTATGAACAGCTCTACCAAACATTTAGCATGGACAGTATTTAATAATAGTACCACCTTCCACTGATTAAAAAATATTTCTTCTCAATGGGAGTCATTAAGACCAAAGCAAATAAGAATAACTTAATGCTTAGAAGCTTCTCCATGGAAAAAAGAGGTTAGGTCTCTATGCTATGAGATTCCTATTTGAGACTCCCAATAAACCTAATTATATTCCAAAATTTCATGGCTTTAAAATAATGTAATTCAAAATATAAGTACTATAAAAGTAAAATTAATTTTAAGGAAATTAATATTCTTACTTTTCTGCTTATTCTTCTTTGTTTTCCTAAAAGGAGGAGAGAAAAACAAGGAAAGATTAATTACTTCCTATAAAACTACCTGTGTTTCAATTCCCTTTCATCAGAGGCAAGTTCGCAGAGAAATTAACTGACTGGTAAGTAAGGCCAGGTATAAATAGTCACCTGCTCAGACACAAGGACTTTTTACAGATAAACTCACATCTCCCGCCACATAACAGAAAAATAAACCAAGAACACTCTGAAAGACAACTTCCTTCTTCCAACATGTTCTACCCCCCAAAAGTTTCAAAAGATAAAATATTTTCTCCAATTATTTTAGTTTTGATCCTAAAACACACATTTTAGATTTGTAAATTTCTTAAATACCAATGTGTCATTCCACCCTCACTGAACCAAACTTTGTTTCACAGTATTTCTTCTGTAAATTATTAACATATTCCCTTTTTTTCAATACTATTGTCTTTATTCTCCCCTATGTAGAAAAATGATGACATGTCTACATCTTGGTTATTTCTTACAAAGCAACTTTGCTCATTATTTTAAAAAAATAACTTATCACTGCCAAGTGATAAATTACTGATTTTTAGTTTTCCACATAAAAATCAGGAAACTAGAACTATTATTTCTAGAACTATTTACAATGGCTATTATAGATTACCAGGTGTTCTGGTGATAGCTACTTTTCTATAGTTTTAAGTAATATTTATAAATATTATTAACTACCTTAACTCATTTACTTAGGTCTTGAGGTTCATTCCACAAATTCATGTATAATCTGGCCAATCTTGATTAAGCAATCTGATTAAGTTTTCTCCTCCCTCTCTAAGGTTCCCTCTTATAATATAAATATTGTTGGGACAGTATTTCTGGGTCAGACTAAACCACAAACTTAACTTGTACATTTCAACAATACATGAAGACCAAGAGAACCAACTGTCCTTACACTCTTTTACCTACACCCACTCTACACAAATAGAATTGACATGTGATCTCAACTCTTAAAGAATTTATAAACTGTACAGGCTAAGCATCCCAAATTGGAAGTGCTCCAAAATCTAAAACCTCTTTTTTTTTTTTTTTGAGACAGAGTTTCACTATGTTGCCCTCAGTAGACTGCCATGGCGTCACAGCTTACAGCAACCTCAAACTCTGGAGCTTAAGCAATTTTCTTGCCTCAGCCTCCAGAGTAGCTGGGACTATAGGCGCCTGCCACAACGCCCAGCTATTTTTTTTGTTGCAGCTGTTGTTGTTTAGCTGGCCCAGGCCAGGTTCGAACCTGACACCCTCCATGTATGTGGCTGGCACTATAACCACTGTGCTACCAGCGCCAAGCCACAAAATCTAAAACTTTTTGAGCCAAAAGAAACGCTCACTGGAGTACTTTGGATTTTGGATATCCAATCAGTAAATATAATGCAAATATTCCAAAATCTGAAAAAGTCTGAGATATGAAACACTCTGGTCACAATATTTTAGATAAATAATCTGTACACATTAATGAATCCCAGTAGTAAATTGCTTCAACCTTCTATACTCAGAAGCCAATCTGAAGAGGCTCCCACTGTCCAAGGACAGGAAATTTGAACTCTTAAAAACTTTCTGTTTAAGAATAGGTACAGTGGCTCACACCTGAGCTCAGGAGTTCAAGACCAGCCTGAGCAAGAGCAAGACCCCCGTCTCTAAAAATAGACAGGTATTGTGGTAGGCACCTACAATTCCAGCTACTCAGGAGGCTGAGGCAAGCAAGAGAATGGGGCCCCCTGCCCTCAAAAACCAACTTTTTAGAAAATACAAAATGGGGGATGAACTTACTTTTAAAACTCTACTCATGTATTTATTCAGCCATTA